>NC_083404.1:114742623-115367623 GCF_020745735.1 Hemiscyllium ocellatum | reverse complement strand
TTCCATTTTCTCAAATGTTCAGTCAATTCTATCCTGTTACACAGAACGCAATGGAAACTCAGATGTGCATGAAAATGGCATCTCATAAAAAGGAAGATCAAGCAGTTTACCAATTCAAATATTCCAATCAACCTGCACTTGGGGAAGATTGATGCAGAAAAGGTCCCCTGTTGTTGCTGTGCTAATGATACCAGATATATCTGATATTTCTTGGGTGACGGGAAGATGGTGTGGGGGCGGTATGCAGATGAAAAATCAGGCACATAATGCTTCATACAACAGGCTTATGAATATTTTTTTGTACTTGAGTTCCTTCTGACAATGCTGTCAAGTTAAAAGAGTTGTTTTGTCCTGGGCATTTTGAAAAGAGGCTATAAAGGCAGAGGTACCGAAGTGGCTACAGGAGACAGCCAAAATCAATAATCAGAGGAGACTTTTCTTTAGAAGATTTGTAACAGTGGAAGGGGAGTGGCCAGATCTCATTGATCAGGTGTTCTAGTTTCCTTTTAGCTGTAGCAGTCAGAAGGTGTTTGTGTCCCAGAAAAGTTGGGGCACCAGTAAAATGATTCCTAGCTGCTACTTTCTCTGAAATCTCTCTTGATATTGTTTCCTCCTGGATTGGACAACTGCATGTAAGAATCTGTGTCTGAATTTACCTTTTTGCCAAAGTGTGTGTTTATGGGATTTTACTATATTGGCACAGTTAATTAGTTATAATACTGTATCTATTATTCGGTTACATTTTCCAATACATAAGTTATTCTAAATTCTTCTTTCTTTTGTTTATATTTTAACTGTAATCCTTAAATAAATTAGGTTTGGCTTAACCTTGAGTGGTTTGACCAGTTGCATCATATTGGGAGCATGCCCTTTACATCTACTTTTAAAAGAAGAAAAAATATGGTCACAGCTACCTTCTTAAGATATTTTGAGGGGTCAATAACATCTCTTACTTAAGTACTAAATGTTACTGCAATACATTACTACAGTTATTAACATCCCTTCACAAAAGCACCCATTCAGTGTATGGTGAGTTTCTGCTGACTATACCAACATTGAAGCATAATATCTGATCCCAAGTTCAACCAGCTACTACTCCCAATCCATCTCAAGATCCATATCACTCACCCTACCATTATCACCAACTAAGGCCAACTTTCACTCAATGAAGAGTGTAGGAAAGTATCGAATATTCTAAAAATGATATGACAACCTGATGAAGCTGTACCATTGGACTGCAAGCATATTAAGTAGTGAAAGTAACATATAGGACAGACAAAGCTAAGAAATCCCACAAACAATCTACTCTGAGTCATGATTTGGAGATGAGACAACCACCTGATGAAGGAGCGGTGCTCCAAAAGCTAGTGCTTCCAATTAAACCTGTTTGACTATAACCTGGTGTGGCGTGATTTTTAACTTTGTACTCTGAGTTAGTCATGAATGATGGGTGACAATTAAGGATGAGTTTAGCACTGTTGTACCAAAGACATAGTTGAGTAAATGGGAATATGACATTGAGGAAGAGATTAACCATGATCAGATTTAATGACAAAGCAAGCTTGAAGGGCTGAATGGCCTGCTTCTACCCCTAGTTTCTATGTTTCTATGGTTCTGTTTACAACCATCTTCTGTCAGACATTGGGGAAGGATGCTCTATCTCAGACTCCATCTAACATGCTCAGCCTCAAAGAATCTATTCTGTGACCAATTCAATTTGTTTCATGGATAGGTTGGGAATTGAGGGATACAGAGGCAAAGGTTTTTAGTTAAGAAAGGCATCATGTGTTAGCACCGTCTTGGTGGGGTGAATGGTCTGTTCCTGTGCTCTACTGTTCTTTGTTCCATGTGATGCTGTGATCAGTTCACTGAAACACACAGTTGTGATACATATAGTCCATCATGTCTTTTGGGATCCCCAGAATATTTTATCAATGTGCCAGATTCTTGCTTTTTCTCCATAACCTGCACAATGTTTTTATTTCCATCATCATCTAATTCCCTCAAATGCATTTCCAGACAGTGTATTCTAGACCTGACCCATTCACTTCCTCTCACCTCGCATTTGCTTCTTTTACAAAACACTTCCAAATTGTGTCTTCTGGTACCCTATCCTTTTGCAAGTGAGAATAATTTCTCCCTATCTACTCCAATCAAATCTTATTTCAGTCTTCTCCTCTCCAAGCAAAATGGTCCCACATTCCCGAATCCTAACTGAAAGGTCTCATCCCTGCTACCATTCTTGAAAACCTCTTCTGTGGTCTCTCCAATGCATTCACATTCTTTCTAAAGTGCGGTACATAGATCGGTACATGGTATTACAGCTGCAGTCTAACCAGTGTCCAATATAATTTCATCATATTCTCCCTATTTTTGTACTCTAAGTGCCCCCTAATGAAGCCAAGAATATTGTATGTATTTTTGAACAGTTCTGTCTACCTGTCTTGCCAAGTTTAATTACTTATGCACACATACACCCAGATCATTTTGTTCCTGCTCACTCTTCCAAATAGTAACCTTCATCAGGAATGTTGATGAAGGGCTTATGCCCAAAACATTGCTTCTCCTGCTCCTCAGTTGCTGCCTGTCCTGCTGTGCTTTTCTAGCACCACACTCTCGACTCTGAACTCCAACATCTGCAGTCCTCACTTTCTCCTAGCCTCAGTAATGGTGCCAGTGCACCATGAACTGAAAGCCATTGCATTCACGCCAAACTTTCAGCCATGCATTTCAGTTCTTCACTTCATTTATCCTCTGCCAGCCAACCTGTAGCTGATGAAGTAATCAAGAGATTATTATCTTGAAGGATTTGCTTTTTAATTTCACACCTAAGTGTTGAGAATCTTTCAGTGGAACCTCCTTTCCATTTCAATCAACGTCATTAGTACTAAAGTGAGTGACAAAAGATGGATCCCTCCCCTTCCACTCCAAATTCTTTTCAGTCCTGAGGAGATGCATTTAACCTGGGCACTGGGCTGATGTGATGGTACTGTGCCTTTAAGAGAGATGTGTTCTGTACGGTTTTTTGGCAGAGAGATATTGCTACAGGGATGCCAGAATTTCTGCTTCAGAAGTCATGGGTACACAGCTTTGAGTTCCTTGTAGTTTCTTTTAAATTAGACAAAAGAAGCATGAGTGGGTGGAATCAGGCTTACGCAGAGGTTTTTGGTTTGCATTTCGTTGGGGTTTGGAGTCGGCTGTTGAAGTTGATAGATAAAGCTCTCTCTCTGCTGCACCGAAATGTTCCTTCTGCTCTTAGATGGTTCCTTTGGTGTTCCTTTCTCCTGAACTGGAAGGAGCTAGCATGTCAGAAAAATCTGTTTTGCTGAATTTGCTTTTACCAAGGGTGAATTTATAGGGTGCTGCTATTTTGGAAGAGTTGATGCTTGGTAGTTGAATAAGATATTCATTTATTAAATATTATTCATGCAGAGGGTGGTGTGTGTACAGAATGAGCTGCCAGAGAAAGTGGTGGAGGCTGGTACAATTGCAACATTTAAAAAGGCATATGGATGGGTATATGAATAGGAAGGGTATAGAGGGATATGGGCCGGATGCTGGAAATGGGATTAGATTGGGTTGGGATATCTGGTCAACATGGATGAGCTGGACCGAAGGGTCTGATTCTGTGTTGTACATCTCTATGACTCTACGAAGCTAAGTATTTCATTGGAGTTAAAGTTACGTAAATCTTTTCCTTTTTTTGGTATTTTAACTACGTTGTAAGATTGGTGGTGGACTAATCAAATCACATCTGGAACATTAATTAAAATTAAAATTTGGGTCCAAGCTATCTCACTAAATTAATTTAAGAGGGTTTGGTCTGGTCCATAACACAAACAACACAGCCTTTGGAATTTCTGTTTCTGATTACAGAGAACAGTATCAGTTCTCTTAATTATACCGTGTCCGACCATCACACATTCCCATTTCCTGCCCTTACTTGAATGTGACCCTGTCCAAAGATACTGTGGTCAGTTTATTCATCCGCCCTGCAGTCCCCACACAGCTTACAAGAACCTTGTAATTATTGGACATCTTCAAAGGCTGAGGCTCCTCAATTGCAACCTCCTAGTTTATCATTCCTGTATTAGCTGCAGTGACACCTTCCTGTGCCTGATAACAAATAAATTTTGAATTACTTTATCTGAGGGGTGTACCTGCCCATAGGAGCAAAGTACGCAGGTGACCTTCCCCTTCTCTGATGTGGCGCAATGTCTGCAGCTTGGATTCCAGCTCCGCAATTCGGATCCAAAGTTCCTCAAGCTGCTAACACTTACTACGGATGTGTTCACTTTGGATCACAGTGATGTTCAGCAACTCCCACATGTTCCAGCAGCAACACATTACCCATCCCGCCATCAGTGTTGTTGTTGATTTAATTTATAAATTTATTACTCTAGATTCCCTGCCTTTTATATTTACTGTAATACACTGTTTTTATAAAGTAAAATTAAAACCCAGTATCAACCCTATACTAAATCTTTAAGAAAGGAGACGAGGAGGAAAAAAATACTACACAACTTGAAAACTTGACATTTCCTTTGAAGGTTAGAAATATTCACCACTCTGACTCAGCTCCTGTATCTGCACTCTCATCATACTGTGGTCTGATGTCCTTCCACTGCTGGTCTCAGTGCAGATCTGAATCCATAGCTTTCCCACTTACCTCTTGCTCTGGAATGTTTACTTCTTCAGTCTCTCTCTCTCTTTGCACCAATTTCCCACTTTGAAACAAACCTCCAAGTGTATAGTCAGTAAGCCTTTGCCTCATCCTGATGAAGTCTCGTGCACACTGATTGTGCTCTTTTCCTAACAAAATGAAATGTAATAATACTGACCATTATGCTTCACTTTTATGTTTAAATAATGTCCTGGTAAAATATACTTGAGGCAGTCCATGATTGTTTTAGGATTTCAGTGACCTTTGACATTAGTTTTACTGAAATTATGCCACGAATGTCTTTAACATGTACTGTGAAAAGATATATTTACAAAAGGTGAATAGTACTAGTGACCTGTTGGCACAGAATACAATATTGGGACTGGCCTGATGAATGAAATAGCATAAATTTATCCATATGGCAAAAGCAAAAATAAATCAGTGTCAATATAAAGTGGGAAGCTTTGCCCTGTCGTTAAGATATTTTATTGCACATGGAAACAGAAGACATAACTGAGGTTTTAAACAAGAGCTTTATATTTGTATTCATTGTCGAAAAATCACATATAGGTCTAGAAATGAATGAGGAGGCCTCCGATATACTTGATTAGATCAACTTTGATTTGGAGAAGATATTAACTGTTTAGTAACTTGAAGCCCAGGCCAAGAGGAAGTATATCCATGGCATCTGTAGGATGCAAGAACTGAGGGTTGCAGGGGCTCTGACATTAATTTTTAAATCCTCTTTGGCCGCAGGAGGATGTCAGAAGACTGGAGAACAGCCAATGTAGTACTGTTTTTCAAGAAGGTTAGTGGAGATAAACCAGGAAACAACAGATCTGTGAGTCATATAGTTATGGTAGGGAAACTATGAAAAAATATTCTGAGGGACAGAATTAAATTCCACTTGGACAGCCAAGTATTAATCAAGATGGATCATCCTGCTATTTTAAAAGAGGGAAATTGTGTCTCTCAAATTTGATTTAATTTTTTGAGAAGGTGACTCTGCGCAAATGTGGATAGTGCAGTGATATAGTCCACATAGACTTTAGTAAGGCTTCTGACAAAATCTCACATGGCAGGCTGATTAAGAAGTTCAGAGCCCATGGGGTTTCAGGGCAATTTGGTAAATTAACTCCAAAATTGGCTTCATGGCAGGAAGCAGAGTGATGACTGATGCTTTTGCCACTGAAAACCTGTGTCCAGTGACAAACCTTAGGGTTCAGTGTTGGCTTTAGAACCAAGGAAACACGAAGGATCAGAGACACTTTGGAGTGCACGTCCATATATCCTTGAAGGCAAGTAGGTTATGTAAATACGGTGGTTAGGAAGGCATATGGGATATTTGTGATTATTAGTCAATACATTGAACACAAGAACAAGGAGGTTAGGATGGAATATATTAGTTAGTCTACAGCTGGAGCTCTGTGTGCAGTTCTGATCACCAAACTATAGGAAGGTTGTGTTTGCACTAGAAAGTGCACAGAAGAGATTCACCAGAATGTTGCCTTGGTTGGAACGGTTCTTTTCTTCATCATTCATGGAATGTGGAGTCAGAGCTGAGTCAGCATTTATTTCCCATCTCTAATGCCCCTTGATCTAAGTGGCTCAGTAGGCTCATTTCAGAGACGAAGTAAGAGTCAACCACAAATTGCTGTGGGCCTGAAGTTACGTGTTGGCCGGACAGGGCATTTGTGAACCAAATGGGTTTGTACGAGAAGTGATAATGGATACATGTTTGCCAGCTATGAAGAACGACGAGATAGACTGGGCTTGTTTCTCTTAGAGCAGAGAATACTGAGGAGGGAGCTGTGGTAGGGAGTTTTCTGATTGAGGTCCACAAGCTTCTGAGGGTTATGGACAGGGGAAGATAAACTGAATTGTTTCCCCTTACTGGAAAAAAACAGCTAGGCACAATTTTAAGGTAAGAAGCAGGATGTTGAGACTGAAGTTGATTTAAGGAAGTGTTTATATTTTCACTCAGAGGCTTGTGTACCTGGGACTCACTGACTGAAAGTGTGGTAGAGGCAGGAACTCTCCAGACATTTCAGAACTACTTAGATGAGCACTCAGTGCTATAACATACAAGGGCTGGAAAATGGAATTAGATTAGATAGATGTTTCATAACTGACAAAGACAAGATGGCTCGAAGGGCCTCTTTCTGTGCTATGAAAACAATTTGATTTTATGACTCTATTAACATTAACAACATGAGAAACTAATATTCCTAGTTTTATTTTTTTTTGCATCGCTCCATTTTTTTCTTTGAGGTCAATTTTAAACTCCCTTCATCAAATGAAGAGTTTGTATCAAGCCAAAACCTCCAAACTTGTGCTTATATGACAAATTATTTTCTTTAGCAACTTAAAAGTGGACAGGGGTTCCCATCGCAGCAAAGGCAGACTGATCTTAAATTTCAAAGTTAAAAATCACACAACACCAGGTTATAGTCCAACAGGTTTATTTGGAAGCACTAGCTTTCTGAGAGCTGCTCCTTCATCAGGTGGTGATTTACAACTACCTGATGAAAGAGTAGTGTTCCGAAAGCTAGTGCTTCCAAATAAACCTGTTGGACTATAACCTGGTGTTGTGTGATTTTTAACTTTGTACATCCCAGTCCAACACCGGTATCTCCAAATCATGACTTAAATTTCAAAGCCACAACTCAATGGCATTGGTTTCAAAATGGGACTATAATATTTAGAAAACTGCTCGAGTCCAACTTTAAGATTTGAACCATGGCACAAAGCGCTGACTGGATGGAAAAGGCCAATAGAGTAGAGTAATTTTATTTCTGCCATGTGCAGCTGGCACAATAAAAAGGAGACAACGTTCCTCCAGGATCAAGGTGTTACATGAACACACAGACTACACGAGAGTACAGCCATATACAAGACAGCACAAAAAGCATAGAAAAGTGCAAAATGTGCAGGACAGCACAGTAATTCCTGACAAGACAAGACGATAGGCACAGTGGTGGACAAATTACAATATAACAATGAATGATCATTAATAAAACATTGTTTTAGCAGCAATTCAAAATGTCGTCCAAGAATTAAAAATGTAATAGAATGTGATCATACAGTGTTAAGGAGCCTGATGGCTTAGGGGATGTTTTAAGAAGTGTTTTTGAAAGAGGAGCAGGAGCTTCGATCTCCCACATTGCTGGTACAATCTGCCAAAGCCCTTTCTCACCTCAGTTTAAGACAAGGACTATTCTCCACCATTCTAAAACTTCCAACCTGCTTCTCCCTATTAGTTTGCTATTCTCCCCTATTAGTCTTGCCGGTTTTGGGAGGGAAATTATCTTGGATTTTTCAAGTGAGGCAAGTGGTGAATTTTTCTTTGCACTTACACTGAATTCCAAACAAGTTTGCTGTTTAAAATCTACTCCTATTTCTCCTATCTTTACGTGCTTCTCCTTAACTTTCTGTCCCTGTCTAAATCTGCTGCTTTATGTCTCTGTCTCTTTCACTTTCTGTCTTCATAACTGCCTCTTGTTTTGTTTTCCTTCATATCAGTTTCCCTGTCTACTGAGCTGCTTGTATTTACCAACTCCCTGCATCAGGATTTTCCTAACTCTTAATTTTCTTCCCTATCTCCATCTCTTTGCATGCCTCAGTAAATACCTCTACGTACCTCTGAAATGAGGCTAATATGAGGAAGAGAAAACAAATGAAATGAAAATGCATTGGGTCTGAACTGAAACACACAATGCTGGAAGAGTTCTGTCAGGAAATCAGTGTTAATGTGTTTGACAGTCTTGAAAAGACAAAAATACAGCCACAATGGGTGTAAATCCTTGACCAAATAAGGTACTGTGATGAGCAGGACCAATTTTACAATATTGACCTATCTCCCTCTCTCTACTGGACAGTTTTCAGTCTTCTCTCTCTCTCTCTCTCTCTCTCTCTCTCTCTCTCTCTCACACACACACACACACACACACACACACACACACACATTCTCTCTGTGCCCCTCTTTTGTTATTGGCTATCATTCTATCTCTTTCTCAGAATCTGATTGAATATTCCAAGATCTGTGTCTTTCATCTCTCTATAGTCTTTATATCTCCCTTTCTTGCTTTCACTCCAAGGCTGTTGATGACCTACTTATCTTACTTTGGTGGCTCGGTAGCTGAACAAAGACATTTTCTTTCCTGAAAACGCAGAAGTATTTTTGTGAGTGGCAAAGTTCGCCTCTCTATACAACTGTCATTTTTTTTTTGCTTTATCAATTATCTCTGTGTAAAAGTAACCTTCAGCCGATTTCCCCCAAAGGACAGACAGGCAGATACGGATTGATATTTGATCCCAATTTGATGTCCAGCTATTTTAAAGCTGCCACTTTTCTCCCATGATTGACAGGACAGAAATATTTGCAGGGGCAAAGGCTCTTCTTTTTATAATCACTTTTCAATTCCAAAGTGCTTTTATCAATTTGAAATCAGTTATCTGTCTGGCAGTACTGATTTAAGTGGGGTCATCAGTATGATTGCAGCAATAAAGCTTAAACAACGTTTGAAAGGAGAATGACAAAAGCTGGAGCTTTTTTTTCCCTTAGTTGTCTAATTAGGTGTCTTATTTGGCTTACCTCATTGCCTCCTCGTGAAATCTGAGAAAATGTTAAAGCAGCTCACCACACGCAGATTTTGCTCCCTATTCTATTTTGGCACTTATTGGTATGAGGTTTTTTTAAAGCCAGTGGCAGGCACCTCTGGCTACCTTTGGTACTCTTGTTTCTATGAAGGACAGTTGCAGTCCATCCCCCCATATCTGTCGGCCAATCGAAGACTCTTGGGAATGGTAGACAATTTTGGAACTGCACACGAAAGAAAAGGATGACCTGAGAGAATGGCAGCCCTCCCAACAGGCTAAGTTGGTTCTGGGTGGACACTGGAGCTAGTTGCTCAGGTGCCCATGGAGGCAAGGGTTGGTGCTTATAATGGAGTTAGGTGGTGCTATTGCTGTGGATGAAACCAATGCCACCAGGAGGCCCATGCTTCTTATGCCAAGGAATGCTTCAGTAGAAGAACCGAACCCCAAGCTCACTCAAAAACAACCAGGACCTACTGACAGGATCCCTGCATAGAAGAGAGCACACATGCTACTGATCAAATGTTAATAATGTCATTTATAAAAGATATTTGAATTCCAGTGACTAACTAAATGTAAAACATAGAGAGTAGGAGCAAGAGTATACTGATCAGTCACATCTATTGACACCTTTAGGGTTACTATCTACTTCTTAAATATGCTTAGTGATTTAGCCACAGCCATCTATTTCCAGGGTCACGGCTCTTTGGGTGAAGAAATTTCTCCCCATGTCAGTCCATAATTCTGAGACTATGGCCCTTATTCTACATCTGTTAGCCAAGGGGAGCATTATCACTGAAATCCAGCCTGTCCCATCCTTTAAAATTGTAAAGGTTTCAATGAGCTCCCTTCTCATTCTTCTAATCTCCAGTGTCCCCCTGTATAACACAACTATCATCCCAGAATTTAGCTGGTGAAAATTTTCTGAACTCCCCCTGTTGCTAGTTTGTCTTAGGCAAGGAGACTAAATCTGTACACAATATTCCAGTTGTTGGCTCCAGGGGGTCTGGTATAGCCTCAACAAGACATCTTTGTTCCTGTTCTCAAATCTGTTTGCAATGAAGGCCAATGTATCATTTGCTTTCTTAACTACTTCTTGCACCTCCATGATTGCTTTCAGTGACTAATGTATAATAATATGCAGGTTCTTTTATACTTCAATGTTTCCCAAGTTATCATCATTTAATTAATGCAATTAACAGATGGAGCATGGATATCTTCTTCCTTGACTATTACCTATCTCTACAATCCCAAGTCCTGTCATGGAACAGGTTGCTTTCAGCCCATTCAACCCATTTTCAACTCCAGATAATTCTTCTATCACCTACTGGTTGCGTTCTTGTGCAATCACACTTTATAAACAGTACTTAAAGGGTTGGTGATGTAATCTACATTACAGCCAACATACATTTTAAAATTTGCACTTTAGAAACAGTATCCCCAATTTGTCAATCATACAGTGTATTCGTGTTAGCGAAATGTGTGTTATAGCAGGACGACCTGTATTCATAATCCTATTATCACCTAACCAGATTTTCCTTTTCCCTGCTTTACTATCAACATCCACTTGTCTGTCTATCATTTCTTTTCTCTCTCTCTCTCTCTCTCTCTCTCTCTCTGGGCTCTATCTCAACTTATCGACACACTCCCTCACAGCCCTTGACAACACAATCCACCATCACGCATCATCTACATAAATACCATCTTTTCCTTGCTGTTTCTAGTTCTGAACTTGAAATTTTACCTCTGTTTTGTCTCCGCAAATGCTATTAGAGCTGCTGAGTTTCGCTAGCGATTTTACTTTTATTTGTTTTAGATCTTCAGCATCTGAAGTTAGTTGTTTCATTATATAATTTAATTTGTACTGTTTTTTTCAATTAAAGTGGAAAACCTCACATTTCACATTAGATTGCATCTGTCATGGAATTTGTGGACAAATACATGTGTCCAAAGTACAATAAAGCCCTTATACCGCCTCATCACCACTTATTCTCTCAGTTCTATGTCATCAGCAAATTAGAAACATTACATGTAATTCTGTCATCTAAATTATAATTCCCTCATCTTAGTCAAGACTTTAAGACTTTTACAATAAACATGTGGAATCAACATTGACTGATACAGGAAAAGAAGTGCAAGTTTTATCACAATGGAAATCCCATGCCATGATCAAAATTCACACTGTCACTTAAATAGATACAATATTTTTCCAGAGATAACCCATGCTCCTAATGGCCTGTTTTCTTTTACTCCTACCCTGGAGACCTCTCTGTCTAGCTAAAGCGAGGTAAATCTTGCAGCCTTGTTTAAGTCTTCATGGACTTAGTCTCTCAAGCTGAGCATAAGTTCCTATCCATGTACTACTTGTTAAAAAACATTTTGATGTAACACTGCCTGGATTTATCTCTTGGCCTTCTGTCCCCCTAAAAGTCTTGCTAACAAACCTGCTTCTGCCAGGTTCAGATACATCCTTTAAGAAAATGCTATAAGCAGAACTTACATTACATCCCATGTATTCTTCTTTCCAAAATTTTATCTCCAAATGTAATGTATAATCATTTCAATCATGTGTCCAGGTTGAAATGCTAATTAACTATCTTTTAAACTCCAACTTCATTTCAAGCTGAAATTGATGAGGCAGGTTAAAGTAAACCCTTTATAAAATATCTGATTTTATAAATGATTAAGTACTTTAGGGGATTTGAATGAACTTGTACAGTAACTTTTGGAGTCAACCTTTAGTATTTCATTTAATCTCAGATTGGTATGAAACACATAAAGTAAGTGGAGTGGGAGAGGGACATGATTTAAGACTGATGGGTCACAAGGGGTGGCTGACAGGTGAGGGGCATGAGGAGTGACAGTGAGACAGCCCTTTTTCCAACCATGTAACTGGGACAAAGCATTAAGCAATGAGGATGTGCTCTAAACTGAGCACTGAATAGCTCTGTGGCTGCCTCTGAACAGTTTCTGGGGATGGAGAATGTGATTTCCATATGCAGTCAGCCCCTGGACTTAAGAATTTATTTGGGGCATGTTTCCTGATGTTATGCATTGAGACTTTTAGAATCTGTGTATAAACTAGCAGCTCACATGTTAAGGGAATATCTTGTGTCCTTTCCCAGTTCATCAGCCCAGGCTCTACCCTTATCTTTTTACAATAAACCCAGTCAAACTAATTGCCGAGTAGGACTCAGAACAGGTCAATTGGAAACGCCCTCCCCATTCCAACCTTTTAACCTCAATCGAAGCCACAGTCCCAAAACATTAAAAAATGTTGTATTCGTAATTCAAAGGTGGTGGGAAAAGGCTCTGATTGGCTTACAATTGGCTTACATTAGCTCAGTTTGGGCAGAAGAGCCAACCATCTCTTTACCTGCCATGGCAAGAAGGTATGGTGGCAGGAAGGTGATTATCACTTCACCTCCTAAGTTGGCATTTTACAAACTCTTTGTCTTTCAGCCCATCCCCATAGAGTTAATAAAATTCAGCACTTCGGATTTTTTGTTATTAAACTCTGTTTCCTCACTTGTACCATTTGAGCAGTGTTGGTAAAGCTGGAAGAGGATGCGGTTTAGGTTCTGAATCCAGGTACAAGCTTGTGCTCATTGATTATCTCAGCTTCTGAAATTCAGAGTTAATTTGATCCTTGAATATCTGTGACACAAAAGAATTCACATAGATACTTGTTCCTGCCTGTAATCAATATGGAACCTGCCAGAGACAGTAGAATTCTTCAATTTTACATTGCTAAGTCAAGATTCTGTTTGGAATCGATCAGCAAATGCTATGACTTCTTTTGACTCCTAGCCAGTTGCATAGTTAGTTGTCAGCTCTCGTAATCAATAGGGCAGAGCCCTGGGGAATTTTAATTTCAATCTCCTTATTAGTGTAATTTGTGTTTCCTGTGCAGCAAGTAACAGCTTTGTATGTACTATGTGTCATTCGAAGGCCCCACCTGGTTTCCTTTACTCAACAAAGACTGGCAAATGACTTGTTATTCACTTGCCACTCTGTAATTCATCATTTCAAAGGGGCTGGTATTAAACAGCTTACAAGGTTAAAATGAGGGCTTTTTGTGGCACAGGGATGGTGTTACTACCTCTGAGGCCCAAAGACCTGGATTCAAGTCAAACTGCTGCACTGATGTGTCAGACTATATCTGAACAAATTAATTCAACATATCTATAAAATTATATTTGTTTGCATCCATTGTAAATATTGCAAACAATATTTTTGTTTCCCCTTCTATTCCAAACATTTCTGACCCCCTCAGATATCCATAGCTCCCTACTTGACCCTGGGATGATGAGCATACAATTTGTGCTGGTTACATTTAAAGGGGCAGGAATTTAGACTGTGTTTTTTTGGTTGCTTTATGGAAGCGTAAGAGCTTGAGGTGGGGAGAGTGAGTTTGTTAATATTGAAGAGGTCATTATGCTACGTGAAGATTTTATGAGAAATGTCAATGAGGCACACTGATCTCTAAACACGGTAATTAAGGTATCTTGGGCAGGCAGCTGTGTAATGATAATGTCACTGGACTAGTAATCTAGAAACCAAGCTTGCATGCATCAGACATGGGTCCAAATCTTACTTTGGTACATGGCGAAATTGAAGAATAGAGGTTGAATACTTTCTAAGTGAGGAACAGCTTCAGAACTTTGAAACACAAAGGGACCTGAGAGTCCCTCATTCACAGTTCTCTTAAAGTTAACATGTAGGTTCAATTAACAGTTGGGAAGGCACATGCAGCATTAACTTTCATTTCAAGAGGACTAGAATGCAAGAGCAGAGATGTACTGCTGAGGCTATATAAATGCTGGCTGGACCCACATTTGGAATATTACAGGCAGTTTTGGGTCCTAAATCTAAGGAAGGATGTGCTGATGTTGGAAGAAGAGAAAGTGAGGACTGCAGGTGCTGGAGATCAGAGTCACGACTTCATTGTTGGAAAAGCACAGCAGGAGAGGAGCAGGACAATCAACATAATGAAGGGCTTATGCCCGAACAGTTGATTCTTCTGCTCCTCTGATTCTGCCTGATGTTAGAAGAGGTTTACAAGAATAATGCAAAGGATGAGGACTTATTGTATGAGGGTGACTGAGGACTCTGTGATGGTACTCACTACAGTTTAGAAAGATGAGGGGGGAAACTCAATGAATCTTACAGAATATTGAGAGGCCTGGAGGAATTGGATGTGATGAAGATGACTCCACTCATGGGAGAGACTAGGACTTGAACAGATAGCATCAGAGTGAAGCGTCAACTATTTAAAACTGAGATTAGGTAGAATTTATTTAGACAGAGGGTAGTGAACCTATGGAACTTATTGCTGCAGAAGGTTGTGGAGACTAAGTCATTGAGTGTATTTAAAATAGAGATAGAAAGGCTCATAACTGATAAGGGGAGAAGGAAAGAAAACAGAGTTGAGATGCATTTCCAGCCATGATTGAATGATGAAGTGAACTCATGGGACAAATAGCCTATTTCTTCTCTTACAGTTTTAGGATTTAGTGATGGTAATATCATTGAAAAGTAAGAGCAGTGGTTGGATTGTCTCTTATTGAGGATGTTCAGTGCCTGGCATTTGTGTGGCACAAATGTTACTTAGATCAGACATGACACTTTTAAAAAAAGTATTCCTGGGACGTGAATGTCATGGCTAGGTCAGGATTAATTGCCTATCACTATTTGTCCTTGAGAAGTGAGGGTTAGCCGTTCTCTTGAACCATTGCAATCTATCTGTTGTACACATGGTGCTCGTACAAAAAGAGACAGCAAGATTTTTTACCCAGCATCAGTGATGGACCTACAATTTAATTCCAGGTCAGAATGATGTGCAGATTAGAGGAAAAATTGCAGGTGATGGTATTGAAATGCATTTGCTGCCTTTGACCTTCTGGGTGGTGGAGGTTTTAAATTTGAGAACTGCATTTGAAGGCAGTGCATCTTACAGACAGTACACACAGCCATCATTGTGCAGTTGTGAAGGAGATGAATACTGTAAGTACTGGATAGGGTGCCAATCAAGAAAAATGCATTGCGATGGTGATGGTGGTGATTTTGTTGAGTGCTGTAGGAGCTGTACTCATCCAGGCAAATGCAGAATATTCCAATTTACTCCTGCCTTATGCCTTGTAGATGTTAGATATGCACATGGGAGACAGAAGCAGAATTAGCCACCATAGAATTTCTAGCCTCTGACTAGCACTTGTAGCCACAATATTAAAATGGCGGGTCCAGTTTGTTTTGTTGTTGATTGTGGACAAAATGCTGATGCCATTTAATTGCGAGGGGAGGTGATTAGGGTTATTTCTTGTTGGAAATGGTCATTGTCTGACAATTTTGTGGTACATATACTGCTTCCTAAATATCAGCCCAAACCTTAACATTATCCAAGTCTTGCTGATAATGAACCCAGGTTTCCTCATGCGAGGAGGAAATGGTACAGAACTTAGTACAATCATCAATGAATATACCCACTTCTGACCTTATGACTGACCTTATGAGAGAGGGAGGCTAATCAAATAAACAGCTGAAGATAGTTGGGCCAAGGACACCATCTTGGTGAACTTATGCAGAACATAGGACATAGAACATTACAGTGCAGTACAGGTCCTTTGGCCCTCGATGTAGCACCAACCTGTGGAATCAATCTGAACCCCATCTAACTGATACTATTCCATTCTCGTCCATATGCCTATCCAATGCCAATTTAAATGCCCTTAAAGTTGGGGAGTCTACTACTGTTGCAGACAATGCGTTCCATGCCTCTCCTATTTTCTGAGTAAAGAACCAACCTCTGACATCTGTCCTGTATCTATCATGCCTCAATTTAAAGCTATGTCCCCTCATGCTAGCCATTGTCATCCGAGGAAAAAGGGTCTCACTGACCAACCTATTTAAAACTCTGATTACCTCATATGTTTCAATTAAGTTGCCTCTCATCCTTCTTCTCTCTAAAGAAAACAGCCTCAAGTCCCTCAGCTTTTCCTCAGAAGATCTTCCCTCCATACCAGGCAACATCTTAGTAAACTCCTCTGAACCCTTTCCAAAGCTTCCTTCCTATAATGCAGTGACCAGAACTGTACGCAATACTCCAAATGTGGCTGTACCAGTGTTTTGTACAGCTGCAGCATGATCTCATGGTTCTGAAACTCAATCCCAATACCAATAAAAGCTAACATGCCGTATGCCTTCTTAACAAACTTATCAATCTGGATGCCAGCTTTCAAGGATCTATGTACCTGGACACCAGGATCTCTCTGCTCATCTACACTACCAATGATCTTACCATTAGCCCAGCACTCTACATTCCTGTTACTCCTTCCAAAGTGAATCACCTCACACTTTTCCACACTAAACTCCATTTGCCACCTCTCAGCCCAGCTCTGCAGTGTATCAATGTACCTCTGTAATCTGCCACATCCTTCAGCACTATCCACAACTGTACCCACCTAAGTGTCAGCCACAAATTTACTAATCAATCCTTCTATAACTTCCTCCAGGCCATTTATAAAAATGACAAATAGCAATGGACCCAAAACCGAACCTTGCGGTACACCACTAGTAACTGAACTCCAGGATGAATATTTCCCATCAACCACTACCCTCTGTCATCTTTCAGCTAGCCAATTTCTGATCCAAACGGCTAAATCACCCTAAATCCCATGTCTCCGGAAATACCTTGGGAATAAATATCCTGTTGACCTCCAACAACAATCATCTTCTTTTGTGCCAAGTATGAGTGTAAACAAGAGTTTCCTTCTCATTCCCATTATCTGCAAAGTTGATTATTCAAAAATAACTTTGATCTCAAAGACAATCACACTTATCACATCAGTGATTCAGCTCTTTTTTCCTTGTATAGATGATTTTAAAAAGTCACATCAAAATCCTAGATCTATCAATGCCACAAGAACTGAAGGAATGAAATAAGATAGGTTGTTACCGCTTTCACAATTAGGGATGTGCAATAGACACTGGCTCGTCATTAACACTCACTGATACAGTTGTCCCACATAACATATGCCACAGATAGTTAGTTAGGTTCTCATTGAATCAGTTGTCTTGAAATTTGTTTACAACACTGACTATTTGTAACATTAAAAATGATATTGCAGACTTAGTCAGAGTTCTATATTTAATAATTATCTATGCATATTATAGACAGACCTGACAGACTGAAGGCACTGACCCCATTACACAAAGAGTACTATTGAAGGCATGGCAGATAACTTTATACTATTTTATACCAGAAATTCACATGTCATAGTGTTGTGTAACTATCTTCAAGATTCAGGCTAATTGGTCTGCATTCTAAGCCATACTACAACCATTACGTCCTGTGAATGAATAGGAACAACACACAAAACATTTATCAGCTGGTCACCAATATTACTTGCGATGGAGTCCTTGCTCTTCTTTGAGTTTGCACTTCTGTCTGCAGCAGATGGTAAATTATTGTGGTGATGTCCTCAGGGAAATGCAAACTTCTCACATATTATCCCTCACTGAGGATCGAGTGAGAACTGCTTCATGGTACATGAAGGGCTGGGACAGTCTCCTGCTCAGCACCATTCTCCCTCTCTCCTTCTTCAAACCTCCTGCAATACAGGGCCTCTGTGTTTTCTCTGACTTAATATTTTCAAGTGCACCAATGCCTGGGAGCAATTAGTTTGAGCATAACTTGAAGGTGGCAAAAAATCCTCAGAATCTGCCACATCACTTTCTGTGGCGTTTTGCAATTTTAAACTACTACAGTAAGCACCAAATGATTATCGAATTATGGAGAGAAATCAACTAGGTGCAGGCACGATGGGCTGAATATCCTTCTTCTGCACTATAATCATTCTGCAATTCTTTGAGCTTACTTGGAAGTAGATGATTATTCATTTAAACAGTGATGTTAAATGGCTTTTTCGGCTGCTGAATGTATATTAAACTTTGTGAGGTTAAAGGAGGTCGTTAGGCAGAGATTTTGATCTCTAAAATAACATCGCTGACATCATCTCAATGTTGCACACGGATCCTAACCCCTCTGCAGATTTCCACTGGCCGTCACTGCACTTCACCAATATGGTGCCTGGAGTATTTCATCCCAACAGTGTGTGCATGCAGCTCAAATGTCACTTGCACTCATCATGCTGCTAACAAGCACAATATCTTTCACTTTGTCTTTAAGTAGCAAACGCTCAGACTAATGGAACTAAGAAAAAAATGCATTTTTCATTAGCTGGCAAGAGTGTAATTAGTGGTACAATAATTAAAATAATGAGTTAGATTTTCTGAAGTTAGCCACAGTACTGTATGAAGGAAGATTTAATGAAACTGTGAAGCTCCCAGCTTAGTGTGGAATGTAATGACCATTGAACCAGAATAGGTTGTTACTGTAGAAACCATTATCACTCAATGAACTATTCCGAATGGTGCATGCAAATTTATAGAGGCTGTATCAGAGCAATCTATATGTATAATGCATAATTATATTCTGTTTTAGTTATCCATAAGATTTTGTCACAATTCCTTTCTCCTATAAGTGAATTCTTACTTTGGATGAATGAAATAATATTCGTTTCATCATTAAATGATTGCTGGAGCTCTTAGTTTTATTTGTGAATGATTTGACCTGCTTTTAGATACTTTGTTGTGATCCTCTTGAGCTCTTTAAAAAGGAGATAGTCAGTGTTATTTGTTTCCCATTATGGAAAATAATACTTTACAGAATTGAGTCTTCCAGAAGTTTAGGTTTTGACATCTTAAAACTGTCTAGGCTCTAGTATCTGAATGTCCAAAGACATCCTTACCGAATCAACTCTCTGCTCTTTCCTTAGGATGGTCTGTAAAATCTATCTCTTTGCCAAGCTTTTGGTGACATATAGCAAAGTATGCTCCTTTAATTGGATATCAATTTTCTTTCAGCTTTAGCTCCTGTAAAATGTTTTGTTCTGGAAACATTTGTGCAGAGAGAGACAGTTACCATTCCAGGATGTAGGTTTGCTCGCTGAGCTGGAAGGTTTGTTTTCAGACGTTTCGTCACCATACTCGGTAACATCTTCAGTGAGCCTTCAAATGAAGCTTCATTCAGACGCTCACTGAAGATGTTACCTAGTATGGTGATGAAATGTCTGAAAACAAACCTTCCAGCTCAGCGAGCAAACCTACATCCAGAACTTCAACCTGAGCTACAGATCTTCTCAAAACTCACTAGTTACAATTCCAATTCCATTGACTCTTCTTCAGAACAAAAAGAGGGTGGAAAAGAAATGAGTTTAAGCTCAAGAAAATATGGGGAAAAGTACATGGTTAGTGTTAATAGCAGAAATCGGTTTACCAAAAGCCAGGCAAAATACTAGGAGTTGGGGAATTAGGAAACAATGAACATGGGGACAGTGTTAAGGTCTAATATTTTTAAAAAATAGTTCATGAGATATTTACATTACTGGTTAGGCCAGTATCTATTACCTGTCACCAGTTGCCCTTGAGAAGTTGGTGGTGAATTGTCTTCTCGATCTGCTGCAGTCCATGTGCTACAGGTAGCCCCACAATACCATTAAGAAGGGAACTCCAGCAACACAGAAAGAGCAGTAATTGTACTTCTGAGTCAGGATGGTGGTACACTAGAAGAAAACTTGCAGGTGATTGTGTTCCATGTATCCCCACTGCCCTTTTTCTACTTGATGGGCTTCATGGGTTTGCAAGATATTGTCTAAAGCTCTTTGATAGTTTTTTTTGCATCCTGTAGAGAGTACATACTGCAGCCATTGAGTGTTAGTGTTAGTGATGGAGGGAGGGGATGTTTGTGGATGTGGTGCCAAACAAGCAAGCTCATTTGTCTTAGATGGTGTTGGTGTAAAGAACACTCTTCTTGAGTGTTGCATGAGCTACACTCATCTGGGCAAGTTGGAAGTATTCCATCACACTCCTGACTTGAGTTGTGTAGATGACAGGTTTCAGGTGGCCAGGAGGTGATGGAATACTTCCAACTACCTTCGACAGCATTATCCTCTGATCTGCTGTGGATTGTGGTTGGTGAAATCAATGTTGAGGCCTGAAAGATGTCAAGTATCTAAATGGAAAATGAGGTGCTTTTGCTCCAGTTTGCATGGGCTTCTCTTAAACACTACAGCAGGGATAGGATGGAAACGTGAATATGGGAACAAAATGATGCACTGAAATAACAAGCAACAAGAAAGTCAATGTCATTCTTGTGAACAGAGAGATGTTCTGCAAAGTGGCTGCCCAGTTTATGTCTGGGATTGATTAGTGGAGGCTGGATTGGGGAGAGGGGAAAGGGGAGATAAGAGCAGCAGGTGATGTGGGGCGAGACCAGGTAAAGAGGGTAGACCAGAGCTGGGGACAGCAAGAAAAGTGAAGAGAGAGAAAAGAGGGGGAGTGCATAGTGAGAAGAAGGGTGAGTGAATGGGAAAGAGAGGGAAGGTAATGGATGAGAATAATGGGGGGGACGAAGGAGCAGAGAAGAAGTCGAGGAGTTAGTAAGTTAAAGTGAAACACAAAGACAGATTGGAGTTGTGAAGGTGGTCAGGTTGAGCTGGGAAGGGGACATCGCAGAGTGGGAAGGATATGGTAGAGTGGGAGCAAAATTGTGGAGCTGGTGGGTAGGGGAAGTGGAATCTGGCGGAAGGTGAAAGGAGTGTAGAGGGTAAGAGGAATGGAAAGGGAAGATGGCAAGGGGAGACCAACTGGATGGAGAAGGAATAAAGAAGAAAAATGAGCTGGGGAAATGGGAGAGGGAGGTAGTAATAGGGAGAGAGACGTGGGGTGTGGAAACAGAGACAGGTGTGTGGTGGCTGGAAAATATGGAGTATAGGAGATTGCAGAGTGGGAGAGGAACAAGAGAATGGAGTGGACTGGGGTTGGGAGGAAGAGTGATGCGGATGTAGGTAGGAAGGGGGAGAGAGGTGAGCAGAGAAAAGAGAACAGGAAGGAAAGATGAGAAGAGGAACAGAGGGGTGAGAATTATAATAACATAAAACAATAAAAATACAATATTAAGTCAAAATATCAAGCATTCGTAGGTACAAAGCTAATATAAGTAGTGACATTTAAAGTTTCATTGTTGTGAATTTTTAAAAATAATGACTTTTTGTAGCTAGGATTTAGAAATATTTGAATCCCCAAATTTTTCTTCTATTAATTTATTCCAGGCTGATCCAGTTTGTGTTTCAGCTAACTTTATTCCTTGTTGATTTCCAATCATTTCAATTGAACACTGTTGAGCACTTTAAAGGAAAATAAATCTTTGCACTTTATCTGTTGGAACACAATGATTTCACTTCATGATCAGTAACTTCATTACTGGATATCAACCAATGATTGAACATTTTGGAACAAAGATTGATTATCTTGAATATAATGGTCTTGAACACAAATCACTGCAAATGGACATGATCAAATGCTGTTGAGTTCAATATCATGCTCAGTATTTCTGGTAAGATATCTTCTCTCTTTATATTGGCTGCTTTGGACCCACAGAAAAGGCAGATTAGAAAATCCATCAATACTCTCAATAATAAACTCATTCAACTTGTAGCCACGATAATCAAGGGAATTAGTCATTTCTTTGACATCTCAATATTGGCACAAGATAATAGGCATAAGTTAGTAATAAAAAATTCTGCACAAGCAGCTGTCAAAGTCTAAGAACATCACGAATCATACATGCACCTAGTTGAAAGATTTTAACCAAGAAATTGTTAACTTTTAAACAGCATCACCAAATTCATTCTCAAATTGGAACTTCACAATCGATACTGTACATTACAAGAGGATTCATTACTTTTCATTTGGTAATAAACTTAAAACTCATTTTCAAGGAGTCAATGTTTTCAAGTTCTCCCCACTTACAGTTAGCTTTGTATTCCTGTTAGAGACCTTGAACACTGTTCTGTCTCCTTTGCAGCCCTCCATTATCCACCTGCCTTGCAGTTCCTTCCATCCACACCTCTTTCCTCACCTTGGAGATTCCCTCTTGGATGCCCCTCACCTCACCTTCATCCATGTTTTACAGTCACCCTCTCCCCCAGTCTGTGCCCATGTAATCTCCTTCATTATCCACCAGTTACACCACCCCCTCCCCAACTCCCCCAACCTCCCTCAGTACCACCAGCAAGCTCCACCATCCCCACACACCCCTACATCACAATGAAGCCTCCTTCTCCCGAGCCCACCTAATTGCAGCCTGCATTCATCCTCAAATCTTTTTCTCTGATTGGTTGGTGATTGAGTTTTCCTGGATCTTCTGACGGTATTTGCCTGTTGTGCCTGAGTGTTTTGTCCATCAGTGCAGATCCATCATCTATTATTTCTGAGCCTCTCTCCCAGTGCTAATTAAGTACTGCCAATGACAAAAAGGAAAGTCACGAAGGGTGGATGTTTTGTGAGGTCTCACAGCAATGAATTGGTAGATTGATAGCAGAGACAGTCTAAATAGGTTTACTACTAGAATCCTACTCTTTATGTCTCCATAGTGACTGTGAATTAGAAGTGTTCAAAACAAAGAACTGGTTTCACAATCGCCTCCCATAGTCTTCACCCCTTGACAAGGCTGTAGCTGCTTACAAGTTCAGGTCAGAGTTCAAATTATACCCATGGTTCAATAAAATCTTCGGACCCTGAAGTAGAGTTCAACTGTAATCAGCCATTTTCTTGGCAAATGTTCAGATCAGAAAAGCTGATCAAAATGAAAGTTTGTTTACAAGTGATCAGAAATTGACAGATGAGTCAGGTCAGACATTTTAACTGCCTGACTGATCCTGTTTACATTCCACAGGATCCATAATGCCAAAACCCCCTCCCTGTTTCAGATCTTAGAGTGTGATTATTTCATTAATTATTTATTTCCCTAATTTTATTCATATTTTCTTTACAGTTTTTTTCTTTGTTCTTGTTTCTCTTGTTGTTGCTTTTGGGTGGCCATTGTTCATCATTCTACTATTCACACCTGCCTTGACACATCTTCCGCTTCCTTAATTGTCCGTGATCAAACACAGAAGTCTTGTGCCACCAGGTCCTCTGCCCTTCACCCCTACCATGGAACTTCACTACTTTTTTTCCCAGTCCTGCCTCATTTCAATGTACCAAGCATTTAAACTTTAACTTAAAAAAAATGCAATCGAGCTTCCATGTTAAAATGCCCAAAGCATGTAAAGTATCCAAGTCTGAAGATTATGGTGATAAATAAATTGTTATTGGATTCCCATTTTATTCTGCTTGGTGTTAAGTGTTGAGTCAACTGTTCAGTTGATATCCATGCTCCCAAGTGAATGACACAACGATTTCACACACGCCAAGATGTTCACAAATAATGTGCTATGCTGACGTTAAAGACAGACAGACACACACACATACACAAGAAACAAACACACACACACACACACACACACACACCTTGTTATTTTACCTGCTTTCAAACCTACGTTTGTTTCATTATTTGCTTGTCAGGATCTCAGCTGGTTCTCTGAAGATTGTTGGGAACATCTTTGCAATACATGCATTGAACAATTTTGAAATAATCACATTCACAAAGTAGGACAGTTAATGCTAGTCTTCTTGATATTCTTAACTTACTGGTTTCCCTGGATATAAATTGGGGCCACACCAAAGTTCAGACTGAATGAGCACAGATGATTAATTGGAAAAACATTCCAGAGCCTTCATTTCCACTGTCAAGCTATCACTACAGGAACCTGTATCCGTAACTTCAGGGTAAAAAGTCAGTAAATTGGAAGGTAATGGAAATGATTTAACAGTGGGGCCACCAAACCCTTTCCGATGGATCTACTTGCAGCAAAATGTTTCCTTTTATAAAATTGCCATTATTGCACATGAAGTGAGTTTTATTGATAAGGGCAGAATTTACTGCACATCTTTAAGAAGGTAGGGGTAAGCTTACTTCACAAATACAACTGAATGACTTAGTAAGCTGCTTCAGAGAATGTTAAGATTCAATCACTTTGATCTGCAACCACATACCGGTGAGATCACATTTGGGACAGTACATTTCCTTCACTAACGATGAATCACAATGGAATTTTAAACAATCCATCCATTTCTTGGTTATCATCACAGCTGTGAGATGTTTTGAGATTTTCATTCAGTTAATTAAATTTAAATTTTGCAGCATTGGAGGAGATTCCTGTCACCAAATTGCTAGTCAAGCTCTCAGGATGGCCAGTCCTTGTCCACTTTACTGTTATTTCCATTCTGTTTTTCTAAAAATAACAGGCTGATGGCAGATGCCCCCCTCCTCAAACTTTGACATGCCCAAATTTCTTCAGGTTGTTTGTTGACAGCTGGTAATGAGATGCAGTCTAAAGCTCAACAAACAGAATTATTCAGGGTAGCTTGTGGAGCTGAATTAATGCTCCTGTAGTGTCCCTAAAGAAGAAATGTAAGTTGTTTCTCCTGAATGTGTAGCACAACGTGTGTCTGACACAGTATAATCAGGGCATAAATTATCCAGAACTACTTCTTTCTTCTCTTCTGGATAACACAATTGGGAAAATCAATGGAAAAATTCCGTCAAATGGCATTATACCATAATAAGCTATTTGCAGTTATTTCCTTCAGAAATCCACATAAAAATAGAATGTACTTGTTTTAGTTCATCAGTGTTTTAACTTGTAATTATTTGTTAAGAATTGTTATAGCATGGTAAGATTTTCCTTGTATTTACTTTGTTTCGTTTGTAGTAAAAGTTGAAGAGAACAAACATTTTTATTGTATTATTTCATCAGCATAATCTTAGAAGTTATAATAACATCACCTCTAACTCTTCTAAACTCCATTCAGTACAAGCTCAACCTACTCAACCTCTACTCCTAAGAAAATCTCTCCTCCCCCAGAAACTACCAAGGAACCTTCCCAGGCCTGCCTCCCATACCAGGATATACTGCTTTGATAAGGAGAGCAAAACTGCTCACAGCAGTCCAAATTTTGGTCTGACCACAGCCTTGTATAATTTTATCAAGTCCTCCCTATTTTTATGCTCCATTCCTTTGAGATAAAGGCCATTAATCAATTGTTCCTTCCATATTATCTGCTAAGCATAGATGCTAAATTCTTGTGTTCCCCAAAACAATTTGTGTTACAATTTATTTGCAATCTTTCTCAGTTAAATAACATTTACCAATAATGTTATGTAATTGTATTATTCCTGCCAAAATGCACAATCTTACATTTCCCACAGTTTTTCTATTTACCAAGGGGCGGCATGGTGGCACAGTGGTTAGCACTGCTGCCTCACAGCGCCAGGGACCTGGGTTCAATTCCCGACTCAGGCGACTGACTGTGTGGAGTTTGCACGTTCTCCCCGTGTCTGCGTGGGTTTCCTCCGGGTGCTCCGGTTTCCTCCCACAGTCCAAAGATGTGCAGGTCAGGTGAATTGGCCATGCTAAATTGCCCGTAGTGTTAGGTAAGGGGTATGGGTGGGTTGTCGCTTCGGCGGGTCGGTGTGCACATGTTGGGCCGAAGGGCCTGTTTCCACACTGTAAGTAATCTAATCTAATCTAAAAAGATTTTGACCACTCACTTGAGTTGACTATATCCCTTTTTAGACATTTTTTGTCATCCTCCGTATTTGCCTTCCCATCTCTTTTTGAGTCATCCACAAACTTCATGACAATGCATTCATATCTGTCGTCTAAGGCAGTAATATGTATTGTAAATACTTGAAGACTCAGCACTAATCCCTGTGATACTCCACTACATGCCAAACTGAAAGTGTTCCCTTTGTCCCAAGTTCATTAGCTGCTATCTCTTCTATCAGTTAGCCAGTTCTCTATCCAGACAGGATCATACAAGGAGCAGCATCATGAATATCTAATAATGAGTTGCCAACTGAGTGAAGTTACAACACAGGATTACTGGCTTGCCCATCAACAGAAGTACCATGCGATAGTCAGAGCTAAGCAATTCCACAGCCAACAGATTTGGTATAAGCTTTGCAATCCTGCTACATTCAGTCATGAACGATGATGAGCAATTAAACAACAGGAGGAGTTTGACCAACAAATATCCCCGACAATACCAATAATCTCCTCCAAATATCAATGATGGGGGAAGCCTACAACATCAGTGCAAAGGACATGGCTAAAATATTTGCACCCGTTTTGAGACAGTCATGCTGAATAGATGACTCCTTTTGGCTTCATTTTGAGGTTGGCAACATCACAGATGACAGTTCTTTAGCCAACTTGATTCACTCCACATGATTTCAGCTAAGGCATTGGATGCTGCCAAAGACATTCAGCTCATGACATTGTTGATGCCTTGGATTCATCATGCATAAAAGAACTCAACACCAGAGATGATATGAGAGAGACTGTAATTGACAACAAAGCAGCATTTGACCATATATGGCAGAGGGAGCCGTAGTGAAACTGGAATCAAAGGGGATGTTCTCTGCTGGTCAGTGTCATACCTCGCACAATGTAAGACAATTATGTTTGGAGGAGGCCAATTATCTCAGCTATAAGATATTTTTGATGGAATTCCTCAGGTTAGGTATTTTTCATCAACCTGTTCAGAGATATTATGACACTCTTCCAGTACAAGTGACACTTGAACTCAGGCTTCCTGGCTCAGAGGAAGTGACACTGTCACTCTGCCACAAGAGCTCTAATGTCTTAGGGTAGTATCCTGGGTGTGACCATTTTCAGCTATGTTGCCAATGATTAACCCTCCTTTTTATCAGATCAGAATTGGAGATGTTGATTGATGATTTACTCGAGCAGATAGCACATCACCACCTCCTCTGGGGTAATATGGGATGGTCAATATGTCCCAGCCAGGTCAGAGATGATCACGTCCATGAATAAATACATTCAATTGGAATTGTGGATGCACCAAAGAGAAGAAAGTTACTGTTATGAGTCTAGCCTATGGTTGCACAAGTCAGAGTCCAGACTGAAACCTGGTTTGACAGACTATGAGCAGAACCTTATAGGGACAGTTAAGAAATGTAGCAGAATCATGTAAGAGGTCCAGTGAGGCCTATCTCGACACTGGAAACAACTTGCTGCAACTTGTAATGAAGTTCTGGGCACGAGATAAGAGACCAACTTGGTAACAGTGATTTTCCAGGGCTCATGGAGCATGCCAGGGAAAGCCTGTCATGAAATTATTGCTTGTGAGTGTCTTTATAAACAACAGATATCACTTCAATAATACACAGCTCTCTATCGTCCTATCACTAGGAAAAAATGAAATGCTGTGAATTCACAAAGTGGAAGTCACAGCAGGTACCTGGGGACCTCAGCTCATCTCAGGGTAACTCCAAAAGGTACCATGTTGGACACCTGGCAGTGGCTTTCCCTGTCATGCTCCATGAGCCCTGACCATAATCAACCACATCCACAAACATTGGCATCCAACATGTGCCAACATCTAAGAATTCTAAATGGCACATCTCTGATATATTTACTGTGTGGTTTTGCATTACAGTGCTACATCTCAGCACACAACAGAGCTATCATTGTAGTGTTGCAGAATGGGCATACAGATATCAGGAATAAAAGAATGACTAGAGAAAGATTAGGACCAATCAAAGACAATAGTGGCAAGTTATGTGTGGAGTCCAAGGAGGTAGGAAAAGTGCTAAATGAATATTTATCATTAGTATTCACACTGAAAGAAGACAATTTTTTTTTAGATTAGATTACTTACAGTGTGGAAACAGGCCCTTCAGCACAACCCACCCATGCCCCTACATATATCCCTTACCTAACACTACGGACAATTTAGCATGGCCAATTCACCTGGCCCACACATCTTTGTGACTGTGGGAGGAAACCAGAGCACCCGGAGGAAACCCACGCAGACACGGGGAGAACGTGCAAACTCCACACAGTCAGTTGCCTGAGGCAGGAATTGAACCCAGGTCCCTGGTGCTGTGAGGCAGCAGTGCTAACCACTGTGCCACCGTGCCACCCTTGTCGAGGACAATACTGAGATACAGGCTACTAGACTAGATAGGATTGAGGCTCACAAGAAGGAAATGTTAGCTATTCTGGAAAATGTGAAAATATATAAGTCTTGTGGGCCAGATGGGATTTAGCCTAGAATTCTCTGGGAAGTCAGAGTGGGGGTTGCAGAGCCTTTGGCTTTGATCTTTATGTTGTCATTGTCTACAGGAATATTGCCAGAAGACTGGAGGACAGCAAATGTTGTCCCCTTGTTCAAAAATAGCTGTGATAATTATAGACAAGTGATCCTTAGTTCAGTTGTGAGTAAAGTGTTGGAAAAGGTTACAAAAGATAGGATTGATAATTATCTAGAAAGGAATAAGTTGATTAGGGATAGCCAACACGGTTTTGTGAAGGATAGATCATGCCTCATAAATCCTATTGAGTTCTTTGAGAAGGTGACCAAACAGGTGGATAAGGATAAAGTAATTGATGTTGTGTACATGGATTTCAGTAAGGCATTTGATAATGTTCCCCATGGTAAGTTATTGCACAAAATATGGAGGCATGGGATTGAGTGTGATTTAGCGGTTTGGATCAGAAACTGATTAGCTGCAAAAAGACAGAGGGTGGTGGTTGATAGGAAATATTCGTCCCGGAGTTCAGTTACTAGTGGTGAAAAACAAGGATCTATTTTGGGTCCATTGGTGTTTGTCATTTTTATAAATGATCTGGATGAGGGAGTAGAAGGATGGGTCCGTAAATCTGCAGATGACACTAAGGTCGGTGGAGTTGTGGATAGTGCTGAATGATGTTGCAGATTAAAGAAGGACATAGATATGCTGCAGAGCTGGGTTGAGCAATGGCAAATGTAGTTTAATGTGGAAAATTGAAAGGTAATTCATTTTGGAAGGAGCAACAGGAATAAAGAGTACTAGGCAAATGGTAAAACTCTTGGTAGTATTGATGAACAGAGAGATCTCAGTGTCCATGTACATAGATCGCTGAAAGTTGCCACCCAGGTTGATAGGGTTTTAAAGAAGGAATATGTCGTGTCAGCTTTTATTGGAAGAGGTATTGAGTTTTGGAGTCACAAGGTTCATGCTGCAGCTGTACAAAACACTGATGCAGCTGCACTTGGAGTATTGTGTACAGTTCTGGTCACTGCATGATAGGAAGGATGTGGAAGCTTTGGAAAGGGTTCAGAAGAGATTTACTAGGATGCTGCCTGTTATGGAGGAAAGGCTGAGGGACTTGAGGCTGTTTTCGTTCAAGAGAGGAAGGTTAAGAGGTGACTTAATTGAGACACAGAAGATAATCAGAGGGTTTGATAGGGTGGACAGTGAAAGCTTTTATCCTCAGATGGTGATGGCTAGCATGAAGTGACAGAGTTTTAAATTGAGGGGTGATAGATAGAGGACAGATGTCAGAGGTACTTGTTTAACTTGGAGAGTAGTTGGAGTGTGGGATGCACTGCATGCACCTCGGATGCTGCCTGAACTGCTGTGCTCTTCCAGCACCACTACTCCAGAATCTGGTTTCCAGCATCTGCAGTCATTGTTTTTACCTTCCTGCATCAGTAGCCAACTTTAAGAGCATTTAAGTGGTCATTGGATAAACATTTGGATGAAAATGGAAGAGTGTAGGATAGATGGGCTTCAGATTAGTTCCACAGGTCGGTGCAACATTGAGGGCCGAAGGACCTGTACAGCGCTGTAATGTTCTATGTTTATTGTTCTATGTTCTAATGGACATTTTGCACTCAGGGACATATGCACAACTCAGGAACTTGACTCAGCTGTATCTCTGGTCTGTTTGCTTCTTCTCTTATCACTCACTCACTCCCTTTGACCCCAGTTAGATGCTTAGAAATCCTTGCCTTAAGTTGGCATGTTGTGCCTTATCCTTCAAGCAGAAATGCCCTTTTGGACATTGTCTACCTCAAAATTTACAAAGCTTCAAAACTTTGTGTCCCTCACACTCTAAGGTCTAGGCGATTTATCTATATCGGAAAAAGCAAGGTTCCTGTTGCCAACCCTGGGGAAATCCACTGCAAATCTTTCTCCAGCCTGAAAAAAATATGCATCGCTCTCTGGTTCCTATACTTCAACCAATTTTGAATCCATTCTGATAGTGACCTTTCTACTCTGAGCTGTAAATTTTCTTGCAAGCATATTATGTGATGTAATATTGAATGCCTTCTGGGAGTCCATGAAGGATTACATTAAATCAAGAGCATTCTTATCATCAATCCACTCTGTTACATCTTCAAAAAAACTCAGGTTAGTCAAGCATGACTTTCCCTTAAGAAATCCATTCTGAATCTTCCTTCTATCTCTCTTTAACAACCCCCGTCACAGAACTTAGCTTTTCATTTTCTCCCCATCTCTTTCTCTTGCCTCCACACTCTGCATTTGCTTAAAACTTGTTTCATATCAAGTTTCTTTCAGTTCTGAAGGAAGGTTGTTGAATTATACTGTTTATGGTCTAGCTACTGTCAGATCAGCTGAGTCATTTCCGATAATTTCTTAAAAATATTCAGCTCTATTTGGAATTTGCTGACACCTTCCTCCAAGAATCGATTGAATGCTTATTAATCTATGATTATTTGATCAGACTTTTTTCAACTGAAGAAATGATTCCTTTAGTTCACCATTGTCATATTGAACAGTGCAGCAGGGTCAAAGGATTGAAAGGACTACTCCTGCTCCTAGTCCCTATGTTCAAAATATATTAAGAAAATATTCCAGACCATCACTTTTTTCTTATTTTAAAGGTAAGCTGTGTTCCACGTGCAATTCTGTTAGTCCTACTATCGGCTTGAAAACAAAACACATTGAGTAGGGTGGCACGGTGGCTCAATGGTTAGCACTGCTGCCTCACAGCGCCAGGGACCCAGGTTCAATTCCCGCATTAGGCAACTGTCTGTGTGGAGTTTTGCACATTCTCCTTGTGTCTGCGTGGGTTTCCTCCCACAGTCCAAAGATGTGCAGGTTAGGTGAATTGGCCATGCTAAATTGCCCGCAGTGTTAGATGAAAGGGTAAATGTAGAGGAATGGGTCTGGGTGGGTTGCTCTTCGGAGGGTTGGTGTGGACTTGTTGGGCCAAAGGGCTAGTTTCCACGCTATAAGTAATCAAATCTAATTTATTCATGCTCTAGAAAACACAGACAAAATGAAAATAAAAGAAAAGAATTAGCTTAACTGTAATTGCATAAAAATGCAGAACAAAATAATATGTATTAACTACTACTAATTAACTGTTCCAACGTAGTAACATCCCATAAACACACACTTGGCCCAGGCAAATTCAATAAAATAGATTGTCTCACATGCAATTCTCACAGCAAAAAGCCAGCCCTAGTTTTTAGGTGTAACAGAGAGAGGAATAAAAGCTTCTATATCCAGTATGAAGACCCCAGCAAGTCCTGAAAGGGAAAACTAAAAATCCTGGTTCTGTGGAAGCTTGACCCCACCATTCAGGCTGCTTCTATTGTTCCAACTTTAAAACAAAAGCCTAAGATGTCACAAGCTGTTTACTTTATTGGCTTTGAGCAGACTTTGGAGCTTGACACCTCTGTCTCAGCCTTTCTTCATTTAAAAAAAGACCACGATAAGGTACACCTCTTACAATCATAGTATCATCACAAGAGGCTCCTAATATTTCTTATTTAAGAATGTAAAGATTTGAAAATGTTAGTACTGAGGAGTGCATTCATCACCAACCACCATATTGATGTTATATGTAGGTGAACATTTTAGGATTCTGAAGGAGGAGGACCTACCATCCGAGACCTCCTCATTGTCTCTCTGCCAATGTTTATTATATCAGTGCAAGTAATACTTTGTCACAGACATGCAATGTACTACATATTGCTCAAGAGATGAGCCTCTGCTCATTAGGCTAACAAATGATTTTCCTCTATCACGTGAGCCCATGTAAACACTGTGGATTCCTACCCATAAACATAACGGTGATGGTTAACTTAGCACAATGATGAGGAATAACACAGACTTCTGGAGGTCAATGAAGGATTACATTAAATCAAGAGCATTCTTATCATCAATCCTCTTTGTCACCTCTTCAAAAAACTCTATCAGGTTAGTCAGACATGACTTTCCCTTGAGAAATCCATTCTGAATCTTCCTTCTATCTCTCTTTAACATCGCGCCCCCGCCCTCCGCAACAGAACTTAGCTGTTGGACATTATGTTGGACAACATAATGATCAGCAGTAAGGATTGTTCATACATTAGTATCTGTTTTAATTTACTTTGCATTAATTTAAATTTATGTTTTATGGTCCTGTTTTACAGGCTTAATGGCCAATTTTGGGTCAATCTATCAGTGTCAGTTAATGTTTTATCCACTTGTGTCATCTTGACACAGTTTTCAGCAAGCATTCAATGAGCTTGAAAAGAAATAACTACATTTTATTGTGCCCCTTACAACCTCAGAACATCCCAGAGCATTTTACAGCCAAAGAATTAGTTCTGAAGTGCAGTCCCTGCTGAAATGTAGAGAAACAGAGCAGCTCATTAGTACACTACAGCAAAGAAATAATAAACGGTTAATCTCTGTTTAATGATGTTGAGTGAAACATACGTATTTGTCAGGGCAGTGGATAGAACTCCCCTATTCTTTCTGGAAAGGTACTGCATGGTAGTGTACATTGCAAAGTAGAATCTTGTTGAAAAGTTGCTGTAGTGGATTAAAAAAATGATTGTTATCCTGTGGGTGGGACATTGCTATCTATGCCTGTAGATTTGCTTGCTTACTGATGAACCATAATCCCATACAACACCACAGTAGAATCTTTGCTTTTTGCAATTTATTGATATAGATGAAGATGCTTGAAAAAATGTTCATCAAACTTGTGGACGATATAAAATTGAATTTTAGGAATCTAAAAATAGACTAAACAATCAAACGTTGGTCTTGATACATTGAGGGAATGGACCTGTTTTGAGGGAATAATAAGTAAAAAGGCAAGAGCAGTAGTCCATGGGTGGGCAGGTAGATTAGTAAAATATGCATACAAGAAAAATGAAAAAATGTGAAAATAAAAACATCTTTATATTGTAGTTCATAGCTCTCCAATGGTTCACATGCATACGGAACAAATGCAGAGAAAACACAGTCAAAGAAAACTCAGCACTGGGCTACATTTAATAAAACATACAGTACTGTCTTCATACAGGAACTTGACTAGGACTCAATAAGTGGATGGACTAGATCTCTCAGAAGATCTGTGATAATGAAGTTTTGAAAAGGGTTTAGATGAAAGATACATGAATGATTCACTGTCAATTCCTAAAACTTGGTGACATTGACTCAGGATCAACCCTGACTGTGGTTCATAAAATCATCACGAGGCTAAATTGAGTGTTTACCGATAATTTATTTAGATGAGAAGCAGGATGTCATAAGTTGAGAAGGTAAGAAATCACTTCATTGTTGGATGCATTTTCTTTTCTCAGTGAACAACAGACCTGTGGGACAGGAAGTTAGCTTGTGTAGTGAATGTTAACACATTGAGTACCTTTTCCTATTTTTGTTCTTTATGTGTGCAATAGCTTTTAGAAATGCCACCTTTGTCTCAGAAAATTTTCCAGGTTTTGTTTTTTTTAAGTTTGCAATAGCTTTTAGGAATGTTACCTTTTGCATCAGAAATTTTTAGGATCAAACCTTACATCAGAGATACTTTTTCTTATTAATTCAGTGTATGAGCATTGTTGACTAAGTAGCATATATTAACATCCTAAATTGCCCTGGAGAAGGAGGTGGTGAGCAGCCTTCTTGAAATGCTGCAGTCCACAATGATGTTAGAGAGAACGTTCAAGGGTTTGACCTAGAGTTAGTGAATATTGCCCAAATAAGGCTAAAATTTCAGCGAAGTACCATAGATCTGGATGTCATTTGGATGAGTTGTAAACTGAAATACTGTTTGTCTGTTTGATGAATTTTTAAGGTCTTGAAATATTTTACAAATCTGACGACAGAGACACACTTTTCCCCACACCAACACCAATAAAAAGACCAGATTAATTGATCATTTAGAGACATTTATGAGAGGTGTTTTATAAATAACTGTTCCTTTTACTTCAGTGGCTTTTTACATTAAACAAGCTTTGTCAATCATTCTCATAATGTGACACATGAAGAATGGTTATTGCAGTTAGATACTGGTATGCAGATAAATCCACAGAATCGAGTTCCAAAATGAAGGTAGGAGTGGGAGGAAGGTGAAGCTTGAATTGGAGAGCAAAATCATTTGATAAAACTGTTTATTCTTGAAGACATCAAAATGTGCAGAACACTATAATCTGTTAAATGATTGGAAGAGTTTTGTTGACAGGTTTACACTCTCTGCCTGAAATGTTTCTATTTCAAAGGTACTGCTGTCCTAGTTACTGATCTTTTGGGATTACCCATCAGTTTCTCCCATTTATGTTTATTATTTTTGAGCACTTGTTTAGACATTTCAAGATTATTGATAAATACTAGAGTATTAAATGTTAGCTCAAGTGAATTAGAGATGATGTCAATGCAATTCATCTTCCCAAGCCTTGAAAATTACTAAAGCTGGTAAAGGGAAGTGCATTCTCAAATGCCATACATCATTGATGTAGACCAAGGGATGTTGAAAGTTGTATCACTTGATTTGAATCAGTAAGATGATAACTATAAGAAACCTCAGATGTTAGCTCCAGATGTTTTCTGAGATTACAGTTACTGGGATGTCTAATTGAATTGAAGGCATGTGTTTTTATTGGGTTTTTGTCGAACAATTGTTTACCTTTTATTATTTCATAGGTAGATTAATATTATTATTCATTCAAAATTGATCTTGAGAAAGAGGAAATGAGTTGTCTTCTTCAACAATTTGCTTTCTAACTGTGAATTATGCTGGAAAAAATAATTCGTGTCGGAAAAGAATTGCAGCAGTTTAATATAATAGTCTTACTTTGTTGCTTGATGATCACTTTCTTGAATGTACATATCATTTGTTCTGTGAGGCCACTTGATTGTGAATAGTGGGATAATGTGATATGGGTCAGTCCCTCGTGGTACCAATTTTATTTTTACATGTGATGTGGGTAGTTCCGTTGTTGCCTTTCCTTTATTGTCCTTGAAATGAATAGCATTCTAGGTGATTTCACAGAGCAGTTACAAATCAACTGCATTGCTGTGGGTCCAAAATTAACATGTAGGCCAGACCAGGTAAGGTCAGCAGATCTCTTCCTCTAAATACCCAGGTAGGTTTTTGCAATGGTTGACAATAGTTATATCATTGCAATTGGACTTGCTTTTAAATCTAGTTTCTTATGAAAGATTGAATTCAAATTTGAACGTCTGCTGTGGTAGAATTGGAATTCAAGTCCTCAAACTATTAGTGCGGAGTTCTGGATTACTAGTCTGATGATGTTACTGCCATGCCACCTGCTTTACAGTTATCAAGAAAAGCTGGTCAGCTTTCAAGTAGACACAGCAAAACACATCTGTTATGGAATTTATTGGTTTGGGTTACTTTTCTGAGCATATGAAGGGCTTGTCTTCTGAACAAAGCTTAAACAGGTTGGGTTTCAACTCATTCAAATTTATTAAAATGAGAGGTGATCTCATTGAATCATACAGGAACTTGCCAGGGTAAATGCTGAGAGAATGTTTCTCCTCATGGGAGCATCTGGAACCAGAGGGAATTCTCTTGGAATAAAAGGTTGCTAATTTGAGTTGGAGCTGAAGAGAAATTTCTTCTCTCCGAGTTGTGAGACTGCAGAACTCTTGCCACAGAGAGACAGAGTCCTGTGGGGGGCAGAGTTGTTGTCTACATTAAAGGTTGACATAGATTCTTAATCAGTACGGGAGTCAAGAGTTATGGAGAAAGGAGAGGAATGTGGATGCACAGAATGTCAGATCAGCCATTATCCATGTTGGAACAAGCCGCCGGGGGGTGGGGGTGTGGGGGGGTGAGGTGGAGGCATTTGCAAAAGACCAATACCTATTCCAATTTCTTATGGTCTTGTACTAGCCATAATGTTGGCTGCTTCTAAAGCTTGTAGTAGTTATTGGCTTTTCACTATGGCTTTGTGCTTGCATTCATCCTCATGAATACATAAATGATATGACTCTTTCTTCATATGGAGGACATCCTTCTGAAAGCTTAGAGGTGTAAAGGTGATGACTAAATAGGCCTGTCTGATAATTCCTTTTCAGTAAAGTTACATTCATGCCCTTTGCTGTAGTATCTTCTAACAAACTGTTCAATAGATTCTTGGGGTTGCTGTCTGTACAAGATGAGTTGGATACTATTCATCATGAAGTAATTTCTTACCTTGAACTGATCTTCAAGAACCTTCCAGATCTTTTCTAGGTCTTCCTGATCATCCATGGGAAGACTGAATATATTATTTCAATTCCACAGCAACCATGATTTTAAGAACTCTTTCCTCAGGATCATCTATCACTTGATCTATAAAATATAACTGCATGCATTGTATATACAGTCTGTTCTGCTATAACAAAGAACAAAGAAAATTTACAGCCCAGGACCAGGCCCTTTGGCCCTCCAAGCCTGAGCCGATCCAAATGTACTGTCTAAACCTGTTGGTCAATTCCTGAGCATCTGTATCCCACTATTCCCCACCTACTCATGTATTTATCCAGATGCATCTTAAATTAATCTACCATGCCTGCCATGTTTCCCTCTCAAACGTTCCACTCCTCTCCTTGAAAGCATGACCTCTCGTTACTGAATCCGTCCCCCTGGGAAAAAGCTTGTTTCTATCCACCCTGTCTATACCCTTCAGTTCCCCTTCAATCTCCTTTTTTCTAATTAAAATAAACCTAACCTACTCAACCTTTCTTCATAGCTAGTACCTTCCATACCAGGTAACATCCTCATAAACCTTCTCTGCACCCTCTCCAAAGCGTCCACATCCTTTTGGTAATGTAGCGACCAGAACTGTACACCGTATTCTAAATGCAGCTGAACTAATGTCTTGTACAATATTAACATGACTTGTCAGCTCTTATACTCAATACCCCGTCCAATGAAGGCAAGCATACTGTATGCTCCTTGACCACTCTATCCTCTGTGCAGCAACCTTCAGGGTACAATGGACCTGCATTCCCAGATCTCTCTGCCCATCAACTTTTCCCAAGGCTCTTCCATTCATTGTATAATTCACTCTAGAATTAGTCTTGCTGAAATGGATCATCTCACATTTGTCTGGATTGAAAACCATCTGCCACCCAACTCTCCAGTCTATCTATATCCTCCTGTATTCTCTGACAGTCCCTTATGCTTTCTGCTACTCCACCAATCTTCATGTCAACTGCAAACTTGCTGATCATACCAACAGTGCCCTCTTCCAGATCATTTATGTATATCACAAACAACATCACTGTTTGTGGCCCTAACACTGACCCCTGTGGAACACCACTGGTTACCTTTCTCTATTTTGAGAAACTTCCTTCAACTACTACTTTCTGTTTCCTGCTGCTCAATCAGTTCTTTATCCACCTAGCTAGAACACCCTCCACAATATATGACTTCACTTTCTCCATTAGTCTACCATGAGGAACTTTATCAAATACCTTACTAAAGTCCATGTATATGACGTCAACAGCCCTTCCTTCATCTATCAACTTGGTCACTTACTCGAGAAACTCTATTAAATTGGTAAGGCACGATCTCCCCGCACAAAACCATGTTGCCTATCACTGATAAGCCCATTCATTTCTAAATTTAAATAGATCCTATCCCTCAGTACCTTCTCCAGCAACTTTCCCACCACCAACATCAGGCTAACTGGTCTGTAGTTACCCAGAATATCTCTACTACCCTTCTTGTACGGGGGACAACATGAGCAACCTTCCAGTCCTCCGGCACCTCACCTGTGTTTAAGGATGCCACAACGATATCTGTCAGGACCCCAGCTATTTCCTCTCTCGCTTCCCTCAGCAACCTGGGATAGATCCCAAAGGGTCCTGGGGATTTGTCCACCTTAACAACCTCTAGCCTACCCAACACACCTTCCCTACTTATGTCAATGTGATCCAGACTAATCAACCTTCTATCTCTAATCTCGAGATTCATCATGTTCCTCTCCTCAGTGAACACTGATGCAAAGTAATCATTCAGAATCTCACCCATTCTCTCAGGTTCGACACACACCCTTCCTTCATTATCCTTTAGTGGATCAATCCTTTCTCTAGTTACCCGCTTGCTTCTTATATAAGAATAAAATGCTTTGGGATTCTCCTTAATTCTGCTTGCTAAACCTATTTCATGACACGTGGCTTTTGCCCGAAATGTCGATTGCACTGCTCGTTGGATGCTGCCTGAACTGCTGTGCTCTTCCAGAACCACTGATCCAGAATCTGGTTTCCAGCATACGCAGTCATTGTTTTTACCTATTTCATGACGCCTTCTAGCCTGCTTGATTCCTTGTTTAAAAGGAATAACCTGGAGTTGTGCTCCTGTGTGACCTTGTGTTACAGAAAATTGTGCAATAGAAATATTGAGGCCTATGGAAAAGACAGGGTTAGGGGCCAATCATTAAAAATATCAGTAAAAATCAAAACAAAAGTAAAATAGTTAACTGAACATTAATGATAGTATAGTCTATTTAAATGTAAAATCATATATTCTAATGAAATAATACAATAAATTTAACACTTTAAGGGTTTCTGAGTTTGCGGAGTTACAGTATAGAACTGTATTAGGACAGGGACTGAGGGTCATCGTCATTACTTATGATGAAAGAAAATATTTAGTCCAGAAGTGGATGCCTGTGGTTCATTGTCGTCAGACTGTTTCTTGGGGGTTGGCTTAAAATAAGCATCTAGTTTTTGTTGCTTTGCCATCGTGAAGAAGCTGTTCATGGGATGTCAGAGTTTATGCCATGAACTGCTTTCTTGCTGTGTTCTACATTGTAGCCATTGTCTTCTCAGAGCTGCAAATATTTCTCAACTTCCCTCAGGATAGAAGACAGAAGCAAAGTGGAAAGTTCTCGTAATGCTGCATCCAGGACTTCATCATCTTCAACTCCAGCTTCAATTTCCCCCACAGCAACAGGTTATTGTAGATCAGTCTCCACTTATTCAAATCCAACTTGCTTTGTAAGAGAGACACATTGATTGTTGGAAGCGCCGCTGGATCAATGCCTTTAAAATCATGAAGAAAATCCAAGCAAAGCTTCTGCAAAACTGCAGGGCAAGCTGTCCTTACTGATATCACCCCAGGCCTCCACATTGATGCAAGCAGCATTCTTAATGTTTAAGCTCTTCCAAACTTGAAGAATATCATCCTCATTATCATCCTCAGTAGCTGCAATCAGCTTCTTGAATGCGTGCCTTAAATAATAAGCTTTCAAAGCTGCTTTTGTACTCTGGTCCGAGGGTTGAATGAGACAGTTTATGTTCAGAGGTAAAAATAGCATTTGATGTTTTCAGAAAGCTCACCAATGGTGGGAGGATGGCTTGGGGCATTATTCAACGAGGAGAATCTTGAAATCCAAATCTTTTCTCCTACAATAATTTCTAAAAAAAAACCCTCAAGAACATCAACAATCAGGTCAAAAAAAGTTTGCCCTGTCATCCAACCTCTTTTGCTTGACCTTGTCTCGAGTGGACACAAGGTAACCGGGCACAGAATCATGTAGTGGCTAACTAGGAGTTTGCATTTGAAAAAATTTATTCCCCAATTCACCAATCGTGTTACAGCCAAATCGCGTAGATGTGTTATGGGCGAACAACCTATACAGTAGTGAGTCATTCAGGGTGTCATTGCATATTGCAAAAATGGTGTTTCTGCTAGATATTATTACTCTTCAATTTTTTTTACACTGTCCATATTGAGCTATGAATCCTTAACATCATATTAGTGTCAGTTAAAACTGCTGTTCCAGCTAATTCCTTTGAAAATGCTCTTTTCCCAACAAAGCCTATTGTATGCTTTTGGGAGCAGATTTCTTCCTGTGGGTGGCATGTGCACTAAATAAGGAATCATGACATTGAATCACTGTAATCAATATGGTATAGTTGTACTCACTGTGTCATTAGGGAGCTGGTGAAGGCATAGGAATATAATTTAAAGTCAGGGTGGTGTGTGTCTTGGATGATAATTTGCTGCTGGGATGTTTCCATACATCTTCTGCACTTGTGCTTTGAGGTTGCAGAGTTCAGAGATTTGGAAGCTGTTATTGAAGGAGCTTTGCTGAATTATTGCACTGCATCATGCCGATGTTACACACAGCTGCCACTGCAATTGGTGATAGACTATGCCCTTTGTTTGGGAGAGGAGTGAGTTAGAGGTGCCTCATGTCGAGACAGTTATATGCCACCTGCAGAGGATATCGATGGGATCGGATCTGGGCAAACCAGGCGTGGAGATTAGCTTCTTAGCTTATGTCAAACAGTGTTTCTCATGATTCAGAGCCCATTGACCAGCAGAGCACACTCAAGATACGGTAGGACAACTCCATGGTGCCTTTGTTTAGAACCAATTGGAAACATTTATTGTGTGTCAGTAATGGAATTAACTCTCTGCACTAAAGAGTAGTCCATTTTTATCTTCTGCCTAAGGAAGGACATTCTTACCCTAGAGGGGAGGTTCATTTGATTGGTTTCTGGGTAAAGTGTTTGGCTTCTGAGGAGAGATTAAATAGCACATGCACATAATTCTCCATGCAAATGAGAGGTGAGCATATTAAAATGTATACAGAACTTAAGCAGCTTGACAGAGTAGATAATGACAAAATGTTTCCCCTGACTAAAGAACCTAGAACATGGGATCATTGTCACAGAATGCAGGGTCATGGCTGAGATGAGGAGACATTCCTTCTAACAGAGGCTTATGAATCTTTAGAATTCATTACCAATACAGTAAATCCAGTAGAGTTGATAGATGTGAGGTAAATAACTGCTTTGGGATATTACAGGATAGTGGATTTGAGTAGAAGATTAGCTGTGATCTTGTTAAATAGCAAAGGAAACCCAAAGGGGCCAAAAAGCCTACAACTGTTTCTTTCTTTTTTCTGCTATTACATCATTTGGAGTGCTTTGGGATATGTGTTGTTGACTCTTAGATTTTCCATGAAATTTTGGTGCATCCTCACAGAGGGCAGAGAATGTGATGAGTAGTTCACGCAGTCTCTGTACCCTCGATGAAGTCTACAGTTATGTCTCTGGATCTGCAGCAAGATAGGGAGACAGGACAATGGCTGTGGCAAGGAAAACATACTGCTAAAATCCTCTATTTTCCATAACAGAGAGGGGAGGTTATCTCTCAGAGCTACCAATGCACCTTCATCAGCATTCTATTGTATAACTGTCCCATTGAAATACATCTGAATCTCTGCAGCACAGATGTGCAACCTCATCTTTTCTTTCATTCTGGCCATTTTACAGTCAATTCATGTCTGGCAACTTGTTACAAGCATCTCTCCACTCTGTACGAACCACAGTGATGCGTGTGTTGCCAATATCTAAGTATTAAATAAAATTCCAGGATCTCTTCAGCAGTGATGTGCTGTTGCATCACATGAGAGAAAAAAGAATATCAGTAACTGAGTTGCAATGTGTTTGGTGTATTACAGAGTTGAATATGCAACAACGGGAAATAGGATTAACTTTGTATGTATTTGAATGTCTGTTGGGGTGAGGTACAATATTTGGATGCTGGTTCTGAGTAACAGAGACTGCTGGTGGATGAAGAATAAAGAGGAGCAACATGAGGCATTAGTGGGGAAGTGACCATGAGGTCCTTGGAGTTAGACTCTCTGAATTGTGCTCATATTTACCTGCTTTCATTCCTTTCAAAGACAGATTTGTGAGTGCTTCCTTGCTAAATCTGCCCACCCAACCTCTTCCCCCACCACACACACAAACACACACACACACACACACACACACACACCCCTCATAATCTCTTGCCTCATTTGGGCTCAAGGCCTAAAGCCTCCCTTACAATACACATGAACCTTGGAGCTGGATTTGTCAATCCTGAAACCTAGAGAGAGGTTAAACAGGCCCACAAGAGAGAGGAATCTTGGCCAACAACATAAAACTAACCTAAAATTCCATCACAAAGCAAAAATGATATACTTTATACTATGAATAAATTGGACCTGATATTATGGTAACATCAGATTATTGCCATGGAAACCAAAAGAGCAGACAAGTCCTTTATACCTGTACAAAAATAACTCAGTTGATGTACTTTGAATGCTTGAGTAACAATCAACATTAGTGTAAATAAGCATCATATAAAATCCCTCTTAACTTTCCTGTTGCTAGAAATATGCACATTTACAAAACCTTTAATGAGTCTCCATAGCTCTCCATATATTTCTGGTCTGAGTTCCACTTGCCTTATTCCTTTTTAAAGAAAGTTGTCTCTGTGTAGACTCCAATATTACACTTCTCCACAGGCTGCCAATTGATTTGTTATTTTGCAAAATGTTGGAAACATAAACAAGGACTATCAGAGCAGAGGGAAGACAATTGAAGTTTGCTGCAGGCAGGTCCTCAGAAACTGCAAGCTATGAAAGTGATTCCACAAAGCCGTGCTCCCATCAGAAATGCTCTGCTCACAAGGAGAACTCTGTTATGGAGCTGAGCTCATTTCAGCTGGTACATTTTTGTAAAGATCTCCTTTCAGACAGATACTGCATCATGAAATCAACCTGACAGTGACTTTTTTTCTTGGGAAGTGGTTATACACATTGTCCTGGTTTTATAAGACAGTTAGTCAGCCCACTACAGGCACATTGGAGGTGCTTATGTGAATACAATTCTCATCGCTATTGTAATCATACCATTATAAGGCTAGACATTGGAGAATAGAGATAACATCCTAACTGTAAAAATAAAAATCACCTTGCATTTGTACAGTATCTTTCATGACACAAAGTGCCTTCTGGTCAAGTACATTTGACATGTTTTACTGAACGAAATGTGCAGCCAATATGCTTACAGTTCAATTCCACAAAGAACAAAGATCAGATAATGATATTTGCAGGGATTCTGGATTAGTGGTGCTGGAAGAGCACAGCAGTTCAGGCAGCATCCAAGTTGCAGCGAAATCGACGTTTCGGGCAAAAGCCCTTCATCATGTTTGCAGGGATGTTGATTAAGAGATAAATATTGGGTAGATACAGTAGGAAGATTCTTATTAAACAAGCAATATTGCAATAAGACAAATTGCACGGGTTTGCTCGCAAATCTGTGTTAAATGGAGTTTTGAGGAAGACTCTGATGTAAGCCCGTTTGCCTATAAACACATTCCATGTCATAGAAAAATAAAAATGCAGTGACCTGGTAAATTTGTGAAAACTGCCTTGTATCTCAACTTGTTCACTCCTTACAACATCCTGACCTTGTACCACAAAAGGCATTGAAACAAAAATGGGAGTCGATGCTAGAAAAACGCTGACCAATTGAGGTTTTTGCAGGATTTTGCAGCGCATGGCTTGGAAGATTTTCTCAGCATATCTGATCAAATTTGACTCCTGAACCACCTAGCCAATAATATGATGTCCCTCGCAACCATTGTTATCCCTATCTTATCATGTACTTTTCACAGATCAACACGCTATTGCCAGGATATTCGAGAATTGATTGGTATCCTTAGTGCTGGCACAATTTTTTAGAAATGCATCTGGACAAGCAGTCAGTCTGGAGATGCCCTCGTTGGGTTCTAACATTTGCCCCGGGCATTGGAAAATTGGCATCCCATGTTGTAGGCAGGGACCTGGAGCTCCATAGCACTATAAGACCATAAGAAAGAGGAACAGAACTAGGCCATTAAGCCATTGAGCCTGCTCCACTATACAATAGGATTATGGCTGTTCTGACATTCCTTATATCCACTTTCTAGCATTTTATTCATACTGATTGATTCCCCCCAATCTACTTATCCCAGCCTTAAATATACTCTGCCCCCACAACTCTCTGTGACAAAGAGTTCCAAAGACTCCCAACCTACTGAGAGAAAATATTTTTTCCTCATCTTAAATTAATGCCCCTTTTTCTGAAAAAAAAGCTTTTGTCCCAAGTTCTCCCATGAGCTGAGACAGCTTCTCAGTATTTACCCTTTCAAACCCTTAAGAATCCGATCTGTTTCAATGAAATCACCTCTCATTCTTCTAAACCTGAGTGAGTGGAATCGCGATTTGTTTAGGCATTGTTTATAAAATAATCTTTTCCTACCAGGCATCGTCCTTGTGGACTTTCTCTTTACTGCCTCCAATGAAATGATCTCTTTCCTTAAATAAGGGGCCCAAAACTACATGCAGTACTCCAGATGTGGTCTCTCCAGTGCATTGTATGTTTGCAATTAGACGTCCTTACTCTTACACTCAATATCTTTGAAATAAAGAGAAAGTACAGATTGCAGATGCTGGCGATCAGAGTCGAGAATGTGGTGCTAGAGTTTCCTGATGAAGGGCTTATGCCCGAAACGTCGATTCTCCTGATCCTCGGATGTTGCCTGACTTGCTGTGCTTTTCCAGCACCACACTCTCAAACCTTGAAATAAGGGTCAACATTTCATTTGCCTTCCTGATTACCTGCTCTATTTGTGTGTGAGACCTTTTGTTTTATGCACAAGTATCCTAAGTCCCGTTGTGTTTCTCTGTTTAAATAATGCTTTGTTTTCTTTGTTCTCCCTTTAAAAATGAACAAACTTCACATTTTCCCAACTTCATGCTGCATTTGCCAACTTTTTGCCCAATTATTAACCTGTCAATATTTTTCAGCTATTCCTTCCTTAATTGATTCAAATATCTTTCCAACCGTAGATGTGAAGCTAACTGGCCTATATTTATCCACTTTTCACCTCCCCCAATTTTTGAATAGCGTTGTCACATTTTCAGTTTTCTAATATTCTGGTACTACTCCAGAATCCAAGGAATTTTGGAAAATTGCAACCAATGCATCCCCTATCTCTGTAGCTATCTCTTCAAGGATCTTAGGTTGCAAGTCATCAGGGCCAGGGGACTTAATCTACCTTTAGCCCCATTAGTTTGTCTAATATTACTTCTCTGATGATAGTGATATAATTAATTCCTCACTCATAGAGTCATAGAGATGTACAGCATGGAAACAGATCCTTCCGTTCAACTCATCCACGCCAACCAGATATCCTCTATGAATCTAAACCTGTTTGCCAGCATTTGGCTCATATCCCTCTAAACCCTCCCTATTCATATACCTATCCAGATGCCTTTTAAATGTTGTAATCATACCAGCCTTACCACTTCCTCTGGCAGTTCATTTCATAAACGTACCAGCCTGAGTGAAAAAGGTGTCCGTTAAATCCCTTTTATATTTTTGCCCTCTCACCTTAAATTTGTGCCCTCTCAGGGTGGCACGGTGGCTCAGTGATTAGCACTGCTGCTTCACAGCACCAGGGACCTAGGTTCAATTCTTGCCTCAGGCAACTGTCTGTGTGGGGTTTGTACACTCTCCCCGTGTCTGTGTGGACTTCCTCTGGGTGTTTTGGTTTCCTCCCACAGTCCAAAGATGTGTAGGTTAGGTGAATTGGCCGTGCTAAATTGCCCATAGTGTTAGGCACACTAGTCTGGGGTAAATATAGGGTAGGAGAATCGGTTTGGGTGGGTTACTTTACAGAGGGTCAGTGTGGACTTGTTGGGTCAAAGGGTCTGTTTCCATACTGTAGGGAATCTAATCTAATCTGGTTTTGGACTCCCCCACCTCATGGAACAAAGCTTGTTTATTTATCCTGTCCATGTCCCTCATGATTTTACAAACCTCTATAAGGTCACCTCTCAGCCTCCGATACTCCAGGGAAAATAGCCCCATCCTTTTCCTCTAGGTCAAACCCTCCAACCTTGGCAATATCCTCATAAATCTTTTCTGAACCCTTTCAAGTTTTACAACAACCTTCCTATGGGAAAGAGTTAAAAATCACACAACACCAGGTTATAGGCCAACAGGTTTAATTGGAAGCACACTAGCTTTCGGAGTGTCGCTCCTTCATCAGCTCCGAAAACTAGTGCGCTTCCAATTAAACCTGTTGGACTATAACCTGGTGTTGTTTAATTTTAACTTTGTACACCACAATCCAACACCGACATCTCCAAATCATGACTATTATAGGAAAGAGACCAGAATTGAACACTGTTCCAGAAATGGTCTGAGCGATGCCTTGTACAGCCGCAACATGACCTTCCAACTTCTTTATTCAATGCACTGACCAATAAAGAAAAGCATACCAAATGTCTTATTCACTCTCCTGCGACTCTACTTTTGAAGGAACTATGAACCTGCATTCGAAGGTCTTTTTGTTCAGGAACACTTGCCAGGACCTTACCATTAAGGGTGTAATTCTTGCTCTGATTTGCCTTTCCAAAATACAGTACCTCACATTTATCTAAATTAAACTCCATCTGTCATCCTCGGCCTATTGGCTCATCTGATCAAGGTCCTGTTTTACTCTGAGGTAGCCTTCTTTGCTGCTCACCACACCTCCAATTTTAGTGTCATCTGCATACTTACTAAACATATCTCCTGTGTTCACATCCAAATCATTTATATAAATGACAAAAAGCAGTGAACCCAGCACCAATCCTTGTGGCATACCACTGGTCACAAGCCTCCAGTCTGAAAGACAATTCTCCCCCACCACCCCCTGAATTCTACCTTCAGGCCAGTTCTGCATCCAGATAGCTAGTTCTCGTTCTATTCTCCTTCTATTCTGATCTAACTTTGCTAACCAGCCTTCCATGAGGAATCTTGTCGAACACCTTACTGAAGTCCATATAGATCACATCCACAGCTCTGCCCTTTTATTTTTTAGTATTAACAGGATGTTCAAAGTATTTTCCTTTGTAAAAACTAATGCAAAATATCTCTTTAATAATTCCTCTGCCGTTTCTTTGCTCCCAATAACCATCTCCCCAGATTTTTTTGTAAGGAGCCTATGTTCACAAGGACATTACACTTCCTCTTCATATATTTAAAGAAGCTCTTGTTGTCAGTTTTTGTATTCTTTGTTAGCTTTCCCTCATAGCTATTTTCTCCACTTTTATTATCTTTGTCATCTTCCTTTGCTGGATTATGAATTCATTTCACTGACTTTTGCTTCCTGATGATTTTTTTTCAACTTAATTCTTCTTAACTTCTTGAACAATTAGTTTATCCCTCTCGTAGAATATTTCCCCTTTACTTGGATATTCTTTTGCTGAGGTTCCTAAATTATATCCTTAAACGTCTACAGCTGCTTGCTGACTGTCATTCTATCTGCCAGTTCATTTCAACTGGGTCTAGTTACACTCCATTGTAATTCTCTTTATTTAAATTAAACACAGTTGTTTCCAACGCAGGTTTCTCAATCTCAAACTGAATATTAAATTCTGTCATGTTATGATCACTACTTCCGAAAGGATCTTTTACTCGGAGATGATTTATTAAACATTCCTCATTACCAATTACCATCAAGATAGCCTGCTCCCTGGTTGGCTCCATGACACAATGCTTTAGGAAACTACCCTATTGCACTGTATTAATTCGTTGACGAATCCATTTTAATTACCTGGTCAACATCAAAATTCAAGTCACCCATAATTTTACTCTAATTACATGCTCCTAATATTTGTTGATCTAGCACCTTTCCCACTGAGTAGGTACTGTGTGGGGTTACACTATTCCTATCAATGTCTTCTTTCTCTTGTAATTGTTTATTTCCACCCATATGGAGTCTATATTATCCAAGTCTTGATCGTCTCTCACATTGTGCTGACTTCATCCCTTATTAACAGTGATGTTGGTTGTAATTTTCTAAAAACACTTTTTCATCCAACCTACTTTTTTTAAAAAAAAATCAAACATTCCTGAATGCTAAGTTACCAGTTTTGATATCCTCGTAATCATGTTTCCATAATGGTTATGAGATCATATTCATTTACCTAGATTTGTGCCATCAGTTTATCAACCATATTCCAAATACTTCATGCATCAAGATACAAAGCCTTTAATTTTGTCCAGTTATCAAATGTCCCTTGGTGCATTATGACATTCACACATTCTGGATTTGGGTTTGCTTGCTGAGCTGGAAGGTTCATTTACCCCCCTAAGAAAAGGAACAGGAAATACCATCACCACAGGAAATGACATCACCTCAGGAAATGACCATCCGAAAGACATCCAAACATATAAATAGAAAGCAGGAAACGCCAACAGTGCTTCATATGGAGGCTCACTTAAGATGTTACCTATTATGGTGATGAAACGTCTGAAAATGCGCCTTCCCGCTCAGTGAGCAAACCTACATCCAGAACCTCAGCCTGAGCTACAAATCTTCTCAAAACCCATTCACACATTCTGTCCATTCCATTTATTTTCTGGTAATAATCAGCCCCATCACTACCTTGCAATCCGACCTTCCCCTTTACCTTTGGTTTTTAAAATTTTTCATGCATCTCATCCTGATGGATGTGTCATGCAGAGATTGGATGTCGCAGAGGAGGTTACAATGCTAGACAATGTCAACATGGTGCAAAGTTCACCACCCAGCTCAGCTGTCTGGAGGAATGCCCAGCAATGTAAGAAGAAGATCAATGATTTTCGCCACTCTCCAGCATAAGCGCCATATCCTCACTCCGATATCTCATACTTATTGTAGCTCTAATACTGTTCATACCTCCCACCAACAGTCATGCTCTACTCCTCTCAATAATGGCTCCAACATCTTCCCTCACTCACTGTCATCCAGTCCAGCCCTCGGTTTTACTAACCCTGTATGCCCTCTACACTGCCCACTCACTCACTTGAGACAGTTCCCTCATTGCACCAACTGTGCCAATCACTTTCAAATCAGTCCAGGAAGAAAATAGTCACTGATAGGCCAGAAAGGGTCAAGATGGGAGGTGTGGTCCCAAGCTCGGCTCCTCACTCCTTTTGACGAGAACAGTAATTGTTCTTTGTTTTGCTTTTCATCATTACACATGGTAAGTTTAAATATTAATGAGCAATCTAGTAAACCAGTTAGGTTTTATCTGTTTGAGAAATGTCTCTTGAAGCATACTTGTTCAGGACATAAGTGAGACCAGTTTGCCACTGGGACTTGCCTGTGATTAACTGGCACAGTCATATGACAAGGATGCACAAATTTGTTATTCCAGACGTTAAGACTAAAACTTCAACTTATTGCACACATCCTTCAATTTGATGTCCTCCCCCATCAGTGGGTTTGGTTGACAATCTCACTACCATCCGAGTTTTGGGTTTACCCAATTTCAGTCATTGTGATTTTGTTGTACTGCTTTGGGGTCTTGAGGGATAACAATATATATTGGCCCATTGTTAGGCACACTGATTCTACCTTACAAGCTACCCAGACCGCCTGTGCTATGCCAGACCCTTACCTCCTCCTAATTTACCTGATCACAACATTGGATAAAAAGCATCTGCACTGGTGTCCACCTGAACACCCAGTTGGAGGTTAGGTATCATACCTTGGTAGGTGGAAGTGGGTAGTGCAGATGCTGGAGATTAGAGTCAAGATTAGAGTGGTGCTGGAAAAGCACAGCAGGTCAGGCAGCATCCTGAGGAGCAGGAAAATCGACGTTTTGGGCAAAAGCCCTTTATTAGGAATTCATCACGTCTTAGTAGCACATGGCATTGCACTTCTTAAACAAATTCACCGTCTTAAAGGTGAGCTGCATTCAGTAGAAGAAAGTTGATGTTGGTCACCTTCACTGTCTGCATGTTGGACCTACACAAATGAAGCAGCAGGGAAAAAAGACATTCTTTATGTATACAGATTCTTGAGTGGGAGGCTTCTCCGCTGGAAGTGGCCAGGAGAAGAAAGTGTGTGTTTTCTCGGGGATGGTGAGGTTTAGCTCTCTAGAAGAGTACAGATAGTTCACCGTAGCCTCATTATCAGTGTTCCCTTATTTAATCTTTGTCAGGACAAGGACAGGGATGTAATAAGGAACATTGGAGATTTGGGGATGTCTTGTCACTTGTGACAGTTTCACTGGATCAGCTGTTGCTGTCATTCTCGATGCTGTCTAGAGTCACAATACAGATATTTATTATTTGGGTGTTATGAAGCAGAGCCATCTTGTTTTCTCTTCCTCATTTAATTTTATTACCGTATGCACATCAGACTTCAAGACTTACATCACAGTGAATTACCAGAAGGTAAGCAGCTCAAAATCATGCACAGACCAATCCAGGTCAGCATTTTAAAAAGAGGGGAAGGACACTTATTAAAACTGGTGAGAACAAAGATAAGTAATTCCCATAATTTTATTAGTGCATCAGAGATAAAGCTAACAATAGGAATAGATTGAATTTAACCTACTCTCAGCCCACCTGTTACTCTCATTTTGTTATAAATGGTCCAATTTCAAAATTCTGACAAAGACCTGTATGTCCTCCTTTTCAGCAGCTACATAATGATACTGCAGTACCAGGGGAAAGGAACAAGTGTTGAGGTCAAGCTTGGCCATCCCCAAGTGCTCACATTTTTCCTATTACTAGTCTCAGTATGTTCGAACTAATGTCAGCCCATGTCTCTCTCATTCTCTATTCAATTTAGTCTTGTGCACAGTCAGAGGCACAAATTAAAAGACTCAAGTGAAACTGGACTTTTGGAAGAATGTTTTGGTTCCCTGCAGAGTTAAATATATGTGGAGCAGGCTCCCATTAAAAAAAATATTCTCACACAATTAACGCTTTCAAGCTAGGTGGCTCTGTGGTTGTCACTTTGTTAAGACCAAGAAATTGTGCTTTGCTTTTATATTTAAGACCTGGGAGTGATTAATGAGGGTGATCCCTCAGTATGTGAAAACCCTGAAATTGGTTCTATCAGAAAAGAACATTTAAGTCAACTTTTCTGTTCACTGTTTTAATGAGAGAAATGCAGATGTTATGGCCCTTCTGTTAAAATGCACTGACCAGTCAAAGGAATGTCATGAGTAGGCAACATGAAGTGTTCTGATTATTCAAATCAGAAAGGCTTAAACAAATTCTCTATGGCGTCAATATTAGGACTAAAACTGCTGGAAAAGTTACTCAGATCAGGTAGCATTGTGGTGAAAGAACAGTCACCATTTTGAACCAATGTCCTCTATCAAACCAAAAAAAGCAAACTTTTCAGCCAGAGGAAGGGACTGAGGCAAGACTAACATCTGAGATATCATGAAGGCCAGAAGGATGGTTAAATAATAAAAAAAAATTCATAATGTTCCAACCAAAAATAGTGAAAATGGAAAAAGTGAAAAGGTGAAGGTTGTGTTCAATGAAATGTGATTTGCGATGTAAAATACAATCTCAATGCAGCCTGAAGAGATAAAAGCATCAGAGAAGAATAAACCAGTAAAAAAAAAGAAAAGCCATTACATAAAGAATGGCGGATCCAAAGATTACAATCCAAATGTGTTCAATCCATTGTCAGGCCAGCAAAGTGTGGAATGCTGGATGCAGTTCCTCAAGCTAGCTTTCAGCTTCAGTAGAACAAGATAACAGGCTACAGTCAGGCAGTTCTGTACATGAACAGAGCCACGAATGAAAATGTCAAGCAACCAGAAGCTGAAGTTTGCCCTTTCAGACAGGATGGAGGCATTCTGTGAAGTAGTTACCCCACAGATACTGCCGGACTTTTTCCTGGCAGTTGATTGAAGATATCACTAGCAGTGCCATCAAGCAACATTTGCTCAAAGATGCCCAGTTTGGGTTCCACTAGCACCACTGTGCTCCTGAATTAATTGGAGCATTGGTTCAAAACGTGGAGAAAACAGATAAATGCTGAAGGGGAGGTGAGAGTGACTCTGTGGGCACCACTGGTAGGGTCAGTATTTTCTGCCCACAATTGTTCTTGAACCAAAGTCCTTGTTAGGCTGTTTCAAAGAGCCAACTACATGGCTGTCACATATATGGCAGATCAGATAGAGCAGCAAATTTATCTCCTTAAAGGACAGTATTCAACCAGATGAGTATTTACAAGTGTCAATGATAGATTTATGGTCTAAATTACAGAAAGCAGCTTTTAATTCCAGAGTTATGGCATTTTCTCTTTTTATATCCAATGAATGTGTATTTGGCATGATAGATCCAGTGTAAAAGAATAAAGCTTGATGTTTGTAGCTTTAAAAAAAAACATATGAGATACTGTTAGCTGTGCTCAGTTCAAAGGATTTTATATGTGAACATGACACATTCAATATTAAGAAATATGGGTGAATGGCATATTTCTGACAGGAAGATTTACTGTCGTATCTGTTCTATTAATGTACCATTTTACACAAGTGCTGCAGTCACAAAGCACTTCATGAGAAACTGCTTCTTTGAATTCATCTCAGTTTTGCCTTTCTTTTTCCAGTTATCTCTCTCTCCACAGCTTCAGTTGTGGCTCCATAAATGAGAACAATCTCCAAAACTTTGCCCAAATAAATATTCTGTTGTGAACATCAAATGTGAGTGCTAAATGAACAATTTCCATTTATTTCCCTGGTACTCTGTTCTTTTTCTTTACTTTGTTAAATGTTTATCTGTTTGCCTTATAAATACTATTATAGGTTCTGTTATTTCTGGTACAGCATGTGATTTCACCTCAAACTCTGATGTGAAAGCAGTTGCATGGCCTCTCCTATTTTTAAGAAGGTAGTTTCTAATATATCAATGACTGCCTTCTTGCACTGCAACAATCATTGGACTGTAGGTACACCCACAGTGCTGCTGAGGAGTAAGTTCTCGGACTTTGACACATCAAAGTGTGATATTGATATATACAGTCAGGTTAGTGTATGGCTTGGAGGAGAACTTAAAATTAATGTTCCCATACATCTGCTGTCCATGTCTTTCTAGATGGTTGAAGTTGTGCCCTGAGTTGGTGCCGTCAAAGGAGCCAGGATGAATTATTGCAGTGCACCGAACAGATGGCACACATTGTTGCCATTTACAAAACCTCCGTACTTTTTCACACTGTTCTTTTTGAAAAAAAAGACCAACATTTTATTTGCTTTCTCTATTATCAGCTGAACTTAAATACTGACTTTTTTAGATTAGATTAGATTCTCTACAGTGTGGAAACAGGCCCTTCGCCCAACCAGTCCACACCCCTCAGAAGAGTAACCCACCCTGACCCATTTCTCTTTGACTAATGCATCTAACACCATGGGCAATTTAGCTTGACCAATTCACCTGACCCGCACACCTTTGGACTGTGGGAGGAAACCGGAGCACCCGGAGGAAACCCAATTCTTATAAATCATGGGCAAGGACTCCTAAATCCCATTGTGCTGTAGCTTTCTGCCATTTTTCTTCAGACAGCTTCACAGTGAAGCAATCTGGTCTGAGTATCCTGAAGCCAGCCTTACAATGAAACAGTCTATGAAGAGAACTTGGACTGTTTTATTTTATGATTTGTGCACAAAGACTGCCAAATCCTTCTGTTCTATAACTTCCTGTAGGCTTTCTCCGTTTAAATAATATTCAGCTGCTCTGTTCTTCCTGCCAAATTACATAACCTTAAATATTCCATCTACCAAGTTTTTCCCACTCACATAACCTTCTGATATCCCTCTTCAGATGCTTTCTACAATCCTCACCACTTGTCTTCTCACCTATTTTTGTTTCCTCTATAAACGTGGATATCATATGTTCATTTCTCTCATCTCATCAGTAATATGTTGCAACTTGCAGTCCTAGCACCAATCCATGTGACACTCCACTAGTTATAGATTGCCATCCTGAATATACTCCAATTTCACAACTCTTTCTTCTATTCGTTCGCCAAGCCTCCATCTGGGCTAATGTACAAATGCCAAAACCATGGGATGTTATCCAGTTAAGAAGCTTAATGTGTGGTACATTGAATAGCCAATCACAGTATATTATATCCATGGCTTTCTCTTTATCCATACCTTCTCAAATATTTTTAGTAAGCTTGTTAGGCGTGATTTTCCTTTCATGATAACTCTGCTTAGTCATATTATGTATTTCTGAATGCTTTGATATTTATAATAGATTGTAGTGTTTTCCCAATAATAGTCACTAAGCCAACTGGCTTATAGTTAGCTAATATTTCTATCCTTTACCTTTTAAGTGAAGACTGACAGTTTTCCAATCTTCTGGGACTTTTCCAGAAACTAAGGATTCTTAGAAGATTAACATTAGTACATCGATTATCTCTGTAGCTGCTCCCTTTAATATCCTAGAATGCTAACATGTTCAGGAGACTTAGCAAACTTTAACCCCAATAGTTTCCCTCACACTATATCTCTTGTGATAATACTTATTTCCTCTCCTCCTTTTGCCACTTAATTATTGAGTGATTTTGGGATGGTGTTAGTGTCTTCTACCATGAAGACTGATGAAACAGACTTATCCAATTCCTCTGCCATTTCCTGGTTCCCCATGTATAGAATCATAGAATCTTAGAGATGTACAACACAGAAACAGACCCTTCAGTCCAACTTGTCCATGCCAACCAAATATCCTAACCTAATCTCGTTCCATTTATCAGCACTCAGCCCATATCCCTCTAAATTCTTCCTATTTAAATATCATCCAGATGCCTTTTAAATGCTGTAATTGTACTAGCTTCCACCACTTCCTCTAGCAGCTCATTCCATACATGCACCACCCTCTGTGTGAAAAATGTTGCCCCTTAGTTCCCTTTTATATCTTTCCTCTCTCACCTTAAACCTATGCCCTCTCGTTCTGGACTCCCCCACCTCAGGGAAACGACCTTGTCTATTTATCCCACCTATGATTTTACCAATCTCTATAAGGTCACCCCTCAGTCTCTGACGCTCCAGGGAAAACAGCCCCAGCCTATTTAAGCTCTCCCTATAATTCAAATCCTCCAACTCTGGCAACATCCTTGTATTTCATTTTTGAACCCTTTTAATTTTCACAAATTTCTTCCAATCGGAAAGAGACCAGAATTGCACGCAATACTCCAAAAGTAGCCTAACTAATGTCCTGGACAGCTGCAACATAACCTCCTGTACTCAATACTCTGACCAATAAAGGAAAGCATACCCATTGCCACCTTCACTATCCCATCTCCTTGCAACTCTACTTTCAAGGAACTATGAACCTGTACTCCAAGGTGTCTTTGTTCAGCAACACACACTATTAATTTACCGTTAAGTGTATAAGTCCCATTGATTAGCCTTTCCAAAAGGCAGCACCTCGCATTTATCCAAATTAAACTGCATCTACCACTCATCAGCCCATTGGCCTATCTTTTCAAGATCCCATTGTAATCTGAGGTAACCTTCTTCGCTGTCTTTTGCACCTCCAATTTTGGTGTCATCTGCAAACTTACTAACTGTACTTCTGATATTCACATCCAAATCATTTATATAAATGACGAAAAGCTATGGACCCAGAACTAATCCTTGCTAACCAGTCTCCCATGGGGAACCTTGTTAAACATCTGACTGAAGTCCAGATAGATTACATCCACTGCTCTGCCCTCATCAATCCTCTTTGTTACTTCTTTGAAAAATTCAACCAAATTTATGGGACATGACTTCCCACACATAAAGCAATGCTGAATATCCTTTGATTTCCAAGTACATGTAAGTCCTTCCTTCAGGATTCCCTCCAACAACTGCCCACCACTGATGTCAGGCTTGCCGGTCTACAGTTCTCTGGTTTTTCATTACCACCTTTCTTAAATAGTGGCACCATGTTAGCCAACTTCCAGTCTTCCAGCACATCACCTGTGACTATCGATGATACAAATATCTCAGCAAGTGGCTCACCAATCACTTCTCTAGCTTCCCACAGAGTTCTTAGATACACCTGATCAGGTCCTGGGGATTTATCAATTTTTATGCATTTCAAGACTTCCAGCACTTCCTCCTCTGTAATATGGACATTTTTCAAGCTGTCACCATCTATTTCCCCATATTCCATAGATTCATGTCCTTCTCCACAGTATACACTTATGCAAAATACTCATTTAGTATCTCTCCTATCTCCTGCGGCTCCACACATAGGCTGCCTTGCTAATCTTTGAGGGGCCGTATTTTCTCCCTAGTTACCCTTTTGTCCTTTATGTACTTATAAAATTCCTTTGGATTTTCCTTAACTCTATTTGCCAAAGCTATCTCATGTCCCCTTTCTACCCTCCTGATTTCTCTCTTAAGTATATTCCTATTGCCTTCATATTCTTCTAAGGATTCACTCCTGTCTATATTTGACATATGATTCCTTCTTTTTCTTAACGAAAACCTCAATTTTTCTAGTCATCCGCATTCCCCATACCTTTCAGCCTTTCCTTTCACCCCAACAGGATTATACTGTCTCTGAACTCTCATTAGCTCATTTTTGAAGGCTTCTCATTTTCCAGCCATCTCTTTACCTGTGAACATCTGGCCCCAGTCAGCTTTTGAAAGTTCTTGCCTAATACAGTCAAAATTGGCTTTCCTCCAATTTAGAACTTCAACTTTTAAATTTTTATTTCCCCATGTTCATTCTCTATACAGCCAAAGTTTTCTTTGGCATCTTTCTTACCTTATATACTGTTAAAGAACTCTTACCAAATGTCATGATATTTCTTGCAAGTTTATTCTCAAAATTTATCTTCTTCCTCTTTTTTTAATTTTTGTTTGTTTTTTGTTAATTTTAAAAACATTCCAAATCTTCTCGCTTACAAATAAAATTTGCCATATTGTATATTTATTCTTTCAATTTGAAACTGTCTTTACTTCCCAGAATAACCATGATTGATTTATCCCCTTCTTAGAATGCTTTTCCTCACTGGGACATACCCTTAATGCGAAGCTTGAACTATTTTATCGAAACTATCACATTGTTCGTCAATGGCCTTTCCTGTTGACCTCCTTTCATACTCTACTTCAGCGGACACTGCCCTTATTCTTATGTAATTAACCTTATTTAAGTTAATAATGTTGATTTGACCTAAGTTTCTTGTTCTCAAGCTGATTACTAAATTCAACAATGTTAAGGTCACTCTTCCCTCAGAGATCTTTGATTCTGCGATCATTTATTCAACTTGTCTTATTAGACATTACCAATGCAAAATACTTGAAACCTTGGTTGGATCCACATTATATTCATAGAATCATGGTGTCATACAGCATAGAAACCAGCCTTTCAGCCCATCATATCTATGCTGACCAGCAAACACCAAATACCGACACATCCCATTTTCCTGCACTTGGTCCATAGTCTACTAAGCCCTCGCATTTTAGTGCTCATCAAAATGTTTCTTAAGTATTGTGAGACCAGCCTCTCAGCTTGCACCTTCCATTTTTTTTTACTAACCTCTGTGTGAAAAACCTTTTCTCAAATCCTGTAAATGATTTACTCCTCACATTAAACTTATGTCCTCAAGTCTTAAACATGTCAGCCATGGGGAAAATCTACTCTGTCTATACTTTGTCTTATAATTTTGTCTACCTCAATCAGATTCTCCCCTCAGCCTCCTCTGCTCCAAGGAAAACAAGCTCAGCTTATCCAGTCTCTCCTCATAACTGAGACTTTTCACCTCAGCCACAACCCCAGTGAATCTCCTCTGGCAATTATTTCCTTTCAGTAGTATGGCAACCAGAAATCATATAGTATTCTACTTAGAGCCAAACTAATGTTTTATAAAGTTGTAATAAGACATCTTTGCTCCTATATTCTATGCCCTGGCTAATGAAAGCAAATATCCTTCATCAACACCTAACTACCTTTGCTGAGTTAAAAATTACACAACATCAACAGGTTTATTTGGAAGCACTAGTTTTCGCAACACTGCTCCTTCATCAGGTGGGCGTGGAAAATAAGATCGTAAGATACACAATTTATAGCAGAAGTTAACAGTGTGATGTAACTTAAATTATATATTGAAAAAGACCTGGATCATTTAAGTCTCTCATCTTTTAGAATGACCATGTTAATTTCAGTTCTTTCAGATGCAAATCACAGAACTTCTTTTTAAAGTTACATTCTCAAGTGAACTTTAACAATTAGTGTCATGTCAGCGCAGATAATGTATTGAAAGTGTGAGTTTCCCTGTGTGAGGCTGTGCCACAATGGTCAAACTGATTCTAATCTAAAAAAATTTACAGAATCTCCCATGCAGTTTTTCAGCAAAGTAAAACATAATTCTGTAATTACAAATTCACCCCACAAACTTATATGTGTATGTGTGTATGTGTGGGAGGGTGGGGGTGGGAGTTTGAGTGTCTGTGAGAGAGCTGAAAATGTGTTGCTGGTTAAAGCACAGCAGGTTAGGCAGCATCCAAGGAACAGGAAGTTCAACGTTTTGGGCCAGAGGCCTTCCTTGAAGAAGCTCTCTTCCTCCCTCTACAAGGATCGAAACGTCGAATTTCCTGTTCCTTGGATGCTGCCTAACCTGCTATGCTTTAACCAGCAACACATTTTCAGCTCTGATCTCCAGCATCTGCAGACCTCACTTTTTACTTGTCTGTGAGAGAGTGTGTGCATATGTGTGAATGTGAGTGTAAGGGGATATACGTCTGTGAGAGAGTGAGGGTGGGAGTGAATGTGTAACAGTATGAGAGAGGATCTGCGTCAGTGTATGGGTCTGGAGGAGTGGGTTCGTGTGTGTGTGTGTGTATGTAGTGTAATGGAGTCACCTAAAGTGACGCTCCTATACACACACACACACACACACACTCACACACACACTCCTCCAGACCCATACACTCACGCAGACCCTCTCTCATACTGTTACACATACACTCCCACCCTCATTCGCTCACAGACGTATATCCCCTTCCACTCACATTCACACATATACACACACGCTCTGACAGACACTCATAAACTCCCACTATCACCCTCCCACACATACACCCACATGCACACATACACATATAAGTTTGTGGGACGAATTTGTACTTGCAGAATTATGTTTTACTTTGCTCAAAATCCGCATGAATCCATGTAAGATTCTGTAAACCTATTTTTCAGATTAGAATCAGTCTGACCATTGTGGCACAGGCAGTCTCCCCCAGGGCAGCTCACATCTTAAATGCATTATCTGGGCCAACATGACACCAATTGGTTCACTTGAAAATGTAACTTTTAAATGTTCTGCGATTTACATATGAAAGAACTGAAGCCAACCATGTTCAGACTGAGAGGGGATCCGATTGAGACTTATAAGATTATTAAAGGATTGGATACTCTGGAGGCAAGAAACATGTTTCCGCTGATGGGTGAGTGCCGAACCAGAGGACACAGCTTAAAAATACGGGGTAGACCATTTAGGACAGAGATGAGGAGAAACTTCTTCACCCAGAGAATGGTGGCTGTGTGGAATGCTCTGCCCCAAAGGGCAGTGGAGGCCCAGTCTCTGCATTCATTTAAGAAAAAGTTGAATAGAGCTCTCAAGGATAGTGGAATCAAGGGTTATGGAGATAAGGCAGGAACAGGATACTGATTAAGGATGATCAGCCATGATCATATTGAATAGTGGTACAGGCTCGAAGGGCAGAATGGCCTATTCCTGCACCTATTGTCTATTGTCTATTCTAAAAGATGAGAGACTTAACAAACAATCCGGGTCTTCTACAATATATAATTTCAGTTCCATCACACTGTTAACATTTGGTATAAATTCTGTGTCTTATGATCTTATGCTCCACAACCACCTGATGAAGGAGCAGCGCTCTGAAAGCTAGTGCTTCCAAATAAACCTGTTGGATTATTACCTGGTGTTGTGTGATTTTAACTTTGTACACCCCAGTTCAATACTGACACCTTTAGCAATTCAAGAACTTACACGGATCTCCCATTCATTGTGTATATCCTTCCCTTATTAAACCTCCCAAAATTCATCACATCCCATTTATCAGGATTAAATTCAATCTGTCATTGCTCTGCCCAATTCACCAATTGATCGATATCAGACTGCAGGTATTGTGATCCTTACCAACTACAAACAGTAATCCTGGAAGCAATAAAAATGGAATAATAACATATTTACTCAAAAAAGTGAAAAACATTTTTGGAGTGAGACAAGACAAACAGGGTTAATGAATTATTTCCTTCTTCTTTACGTCCAGCAATTTTGTTTCTCTTTCAGATTTCTGACATCTATAGTATTTTGCTGCAGTTAACACATCCACCTGTGTCTCCACTTTGAAATAAAAAATGCAATTAAAAACTGTATTATACTTTCAGGTGCATATGTCTGTGTGCCAGTTTATGCATATATGACTTCAGGCAGTCTTTTATGTTTTTTTGATCTGGCAGAGTAAAGCACCAATAAATATTAATCACCTTACAAATATGCATGTCTGCCCTGCTTCAGTTTCTGGACTAGCAATGGGAAAACCAGTCAGGTTTTCCACACTTTGTCGTTGTGCAGAGACTCTGCCTGGATGATAAATGTTGGTAGATTGTCTAACAAGAATGATCTTGCCAGTGATACATATTCTCCCAGTGTTGCTTGTCCAGACTCATTCAGATTAACAGTCACAGAGGCAAGACACTAAAGAGTAGTCACTTACTGTAGAATGATGTTCTATCAAGGACCAACACATTCGAGGGGGGGTGAGGTGGAGATAATGTAAGGCCAAAGATTTTATTCACACAAACAGTGGGTTGAACAAACAGAAATAAAACCTGGTGAGAACTTGCTTCAGATTTTATATATTTTTACTCCAGTATATTAAAATTAAATCAGCTATAGCCACTTCCATGGATTCTACTGCAGCATTTGTTTCAAATCATTCATGGATTGTGGATATTACTGGCTAGGCCAAAATATTTTGCCAAAGGCCAGTTAAGAGTCAACCATGATGCTATGTGTCTGGAGTCAAATGTAGGCAAGATGAGGTAAGGGAATCAGTGAACCACATGGTGGTTTACAACTATCAACAGTGGTTACATGATTTCCATTATATTAGCTTTAAGTTCTAAATCTTTGTTGAGTTTAAATTTTAATGATGAGATTTGGTCTTACGTCACCAGGATATTAGCCTGGATCTCTAGATGAGGAAGGGTCACTGGACTCACAACATTAACACTGTTTTCTCTTCACAGATGCTGCTAGACCTGCTGAGTTTCTCCAGCAATTTCTGTTTTTCCCACAAGGCTACGAGTCCAGTCACCTTATTCCTATGCCACTGCCTCCCCCATGGTCAGGGTTCCCACTTTAAAGAAATGAAACAGATAACCCAAAATGTGGCCAGGAAGAGTTCACCCATTACAAAACCTAGGTGTGCTATTCATTATATTGATTTGTCCAAGAATAAGAGCATTAAGCCCTATGAGCTGAAGGATAGCAGGAGAAGGTTGAATGGGTAATGAATTTTGGATAGCAACACTGTTTTGGAGCGAAGAGAAGGGATGGCTGGGCAAAGAAGAACAATGATGATAGTAATAACAGCAAATAGATGGATTAACATAAGCAGACATGATGATGATGTAGTCATAATGACATAGTCACATGATTAAGCTGCAAACTCTGACGTAGTGTGATGAGAATGTGTGTGTGTGTAGATCAAGGTGTAAACAAAGAGTTCTTACAGAAAGGTCCACAGGATCCAACAACTTTACTTTGGGCAATGAATCAAAGTTAAGCCTTAAACACACAACAGAACATAAAGAATGGGAACCTCTTTAACAGGATAAATCCAGATGTGATTCAAGAGGCTCCACCTTATCTATGAATTTGGGTTGTTAGTAAACATTCACATAGTTTATCTGAAGATAAGAGTTTTAGTGAGGTGGTCACTCCTAAGGTTCAGGTAGAGAGTAGCTGGGTGACCACCAGGAGAGGCAAAGGGAGTAGGTGGAGAGTACAAGCATCACCTGTGGCCATTCTTCATAAAAGCAAGTATACCATCTTGGATAACATCTGGGGATGAGTGTTCAGAGAAAGCAGCAGTAGCCAGGTTGGTGGCACTATGACTGGCTCTGGGGTACAGTGGGAAAGGATAAAGGTAAATAGGACCTTAATGATAGTAGTCTCAATAGTTATGGGGACAGATAAGAGATTCTGTGGCCACAGCATGGTGTGTTAACTCCCAGATGCCAGGGCCCAGGATGTCTCAGAGTGACTGCACAATGTTCTGAAGGGGGAAAATGAGCAGGCAGAAGTCTTTGTGCATATTGGCACAAATGACATAGGTAGAAATGGGGATGAGGTCCTGTAGAGTGATTATAGAGGTCTAGAAAAAAAAATTAAAAACCAGAACCTCATTGGTGATAATCTCTGGAATCCTTCCAGTGAGAGAAAGAAAAAGAGGCTACAGCAGATCCATGTGGTTAAAGAATTGGTACGGGGACAGGGATTCAGATTTTTAAATCATTGGGATCTTTTCTGGGCTTGTTCAAGAGGGACAGGTTGCACAAACTGGAGGGAGGCCAATATCTTGGTGGCCAGGTTTGTTCGTGCTACAAGGGAGGGTAAAACTGAGAATCCTCAACAGCAAGTACAAGGCTCAAAGGAGTTACAGTATTCATTAATAATAAGTTGAAGAGATAAGTTGGAACACAGCAGGGAGCAAAGAATGCCTGTTGGATTAAGTTACATTTATTTCAATGCAAGAGGGCTGACAACAAAGGCCAATGAACTCAGGGTGTGGATAGTCACGTGGGACTGGGATATAATAGCCATTGCAGAAACATGGCTAAGGGGGGGACAGGACTGGCAGCTTAATTTGCCAGAGTACAGGTGCTTTAGGTAGGACAGAGGTAGTGGAAGGAAGGGAGGGGGAGTTGCATTTTTGATTAAGTGGCTCATTTGCTTTATTATGATGATATTTTCTCTATACTAACTTCCCACTTCCTCTCTGAAATCTTATCATCTTGTCCTGAGATATGATATCACTTAAGTGTGAGGTGCTGCATTTTGGAAAAGCAAATTAGAGTAGTGTTTATACACTAAATGGTGAGGTCCAGGGGAGTTGAACAAAGAGACCTTGGAATGTAGATTCCTTGAAAGTGGGGTCACAGATAAATGGAATAGTGAAGAAGATGTTTGGTATGCTTGCCTCTATTGGTCAGTGCATTGAGTATGGGAGTTGCAATGTCATGTTGCAGCTGTACAGGACATTGTTTCAACAACTTTTGGAATATTGCACTCAATTCTGGTCTCCCTGCTGTAGAAACGATGTTGTGAAATTTGAAAGGGTTCAGAAAAGATTTACAAGGATTTTGCCAGGGTTGGAAGGTTTGAGCTATATGGAGAGGCTGAATAGGCTGGGGCTATTTTCCTTGGAGCATTGAAGGCTGTGGGGTGACTTTATAGAGGTTTATAAAATCAAAAGGGGCATGGATAGGGCAAACAGCCAAGATCTTTTACCTGGGGTTGTGGAGTCCAAAACAAGAGGGCAGAGGTTCAAAGTGAAAGGAGAAAGATTTAAAGGGATCTAAGGGGCAACATTTTCATGCAGTGAGCGGTGCAGGCATGGAATGAGTTGTCAGAGGAAGTGGTGGAGGCTGGCACAATAACATCATTTAAAAGACATCTGGATGGGTATTTGAATAGGAAGGGTTGACAGTGGTAGGGACCAAATGCTGGCAAATGGGACTAGATTAATTTGAGATATTTGGCTGGCATGAACAAGTTGGACTGAAGGGTATGTTTCCATGCTGTACAGCTCTATGACTCTAGGTACTGATAGAATCTACTCCCACACAGCATCTGCCACATGCAGACCGAAAACCTGAGGGAAGCAAAGCTAATCTCTACCTCTGATCCCCCAACTCTCACTCCCTCATGCTTCTAGCTAGAATCATTGCATAACAACCTGAATTATGAGTCCTCATAATAATTTCCTTCCAATGTAAGCTCCAAATACTGATCTCCTGCCACCATCCTGATGACAATCAGATAACTTGACATCTCCTGAGAACCAAATCCAGATCACACCTGTGGTATGCCAGAAGTAGCACACCAAGAAGTAGATTTATCATGTTGAATACCAATGGGTACTTGAAATGTGTCACCTTTTCAGCTAGCTCTTTCGATAGATTGGAACAAATCACTACTGAACAGAAAAGAGATTGATATGGGTTTTTGCTTGCATTTAATTAAATCTCCTTCATGAGGCTGATTTTATTAGATCTTACTTCCTATGTTCTATCGACACTTTCAAAGAACAAAGAACAGTACAACACAACAGCAGGCCTTTCTGCCCAATGAGATTGTCGCATGATGTCTTTCTAATCTAAAACTTTTTTGTCTCTATATGGTATATACCTCTCTACTTCCCACCTATTTGTATATCTGTCAAAATGCCTATTAAATATTGCTATTGTTATCTATCTGCACCACGTCCTCAGTCAACACATTCCAGACACTTACCATCTTCTGTGCAAAAAAAACTTGGCTCTCACATCTCCTTTAAACCTACCCCCTTTTACCTTAAACCTATGTTCCCTAGTATTTGACCATTCTACCCTGGGAAAAAATCTCCAACTATCCATTCTATCCAAGCCTCTCATAATTCTGTAAACTTCTATCAGATTGTCCCTCATCTTCTGATGTTCATGTGAAAACAAACCAATTTTTTCAATCTCTCCTCATTGCGAATACACTCCAAGCCAGGCATCATCCTGGTAAACCATTTTTGTACTCACTCCAAACCCTCCACATCCTTTTGGTAATGTGGCAACCAGAAATGTACACAATATTCCAAATGTAGCCGCACTGAAGTTGTATACAGCTGCAACATAATTTGCCAATCTTTCTACTCCACGCCCTGACCAAGAAGGTATGCCTTCTTGATTATCTTAGCCACATGTATTGCAATTTCAGAGAACTGTGAACTTGCACATCATACCTCTATATGTTGATGTTACTAAAGGTTCTACTAATAATGTATACTTCCCTCCTGCATTAGATCTTCCAAAATGCATAACTGCATTTGTCCAGATTAAACTTCATCTGCCACATCTCTGCTCAAGTCTCCATCCTATTACATCCCTCTGCATCATTCAGCAATCTTCCTCACGATCTGCAGATCCTCAATCTTTGTATTGTCTGGAAACTTACGAATCAGGCCACCTGCATTCTCCTCCAAACTACATATATATATATATATATATATATTTCAGACAACAGGAATCCTGTTACTGATCCATGTGGAATACTATAGATCACAGATCTCTAGTCAGAAAATCACCATTCTACCACTACGCTCTGTCCTTTGTGACTAAGCACTTCTGTATCCATCTTATCAGCTCCGCTATGGATCATATGCAACTTCACCTTATGTGCTGTGAGGGACGTTGTCAAAGGATTTGCCTATGTCCATATAGACACTGTCTGTTATCTTGCCCTTATCAATCACCTTTCTCATTTCCTCTAAAAACTCAATCACGTTTGGGAGACACAGCATTTCTCGCACAAACCTATGCTAATTGTCTATTGTTAATAAATTCACATTTTCACAAATGAGAGTAAATCTGATCCCTAAGAACCTTCTCCAATAATTTCCCTTAAACAAAGGAACAATGTTAGCTATCCTCCAGTCCTCTGTGACATATCCTGTGACTAAAAAGGACACAGAGATTTCATACAAGGCCCCAGCAATTTCCTCACCTGTCTACTTCAGCATTCTGAGATAAATCCCATCAGGTACTAGGGACTTGTCTACATTAAGGCTTTTCAAAACACCCAACACCTCCTTTTCATACGTTGACATGCTCTTAAATACCAACGTACCCCTCCCAATGTGAAAATTGATGCAAAGTATTTGTTTTGGACATCACCCACTTCCTCTGGCTCCATGTATAAATTCCCTCCTTTGTCCTTGAGTGAATCTATTCTTGCCTCATATATGGATAAACCATTGTGGGATTTTTCATAATTCTGTTTTCTAAAGACATGTCATGGCCTCATTTAACACCCCACCCCCCACACCCCCCCAACCCCCTCTCACCCCCCAATTTCTTAGTTGAGTTATTTGAAAATTATTCATTCATGGGATGGTGTCATCACTGGCCAGGCCTGCATTTATTGCTAATCCCAGCTATCTTTGTATTCTTTGAGGGCTCTGCCAGTCTTCTGTTTTCTAAACCTTAAGTATGCCTCCTCTTCCTTTCCAGTGACATCAATTTGTTGTAAGCTTTAGATGAATGCCATAAAAGTAATTATCTCCTCAAAAATGTTTCTATCACTTCCCTCTTCATCTCCAGGCGCCAGGAAGGGCGGAGGGTTGCTGGCTATCAACATTTATTATTAAAGATCTGTTGACACCAAGTTTCCTGAGAGATTAGATTAGATTAGATTTACAGTGTGGAAACAGGCCCTTCGGCCCAACAAGCCCACACCGACCCGCCGAAGCGCAACCCACCCATACCCCTACATTTACCCCTTACCTAACACTACGGGCAATTTAGCTTGACCAATTCACCTGACCCGTACATCTTTGTGACTGTGGGAGGAAGCCAGAGCACCCGGAGGAAACCCACGCAGACACGGGGAGAACGTGCAAACTCCACACAGTCAGTCGCCTGAGTCGGGAATTGAACCCGGGTCTACAGGTGCTGTGAGGCAGCAGTGCTAACCACTGTGCCACCGTGCCGCCCACAGTCTACTTAATTACATCAGTTCATTCGATGGCAAAGACAAATAAAGTAATTCCATAAATAAAAAAAATACTTCCAACAAAGTTTGCAAAAGCACTTACACAATATTTTGTATATTTTGTGATTTCCCCACAGTATTGTGACCTAGGCAAGCCCAGATTTCATTTATAAAGACACTCTCCCTACTGGGCGGACATGAGGAGTGCTAATAGGCTTAAAAGTGTTACCATGGCTGTTTAAAAACAGAGATGTAAGGAACAGTTGATTCAAAGGTAAAATAAATGTTGAGTTCCTGGTAGTTCTGTTGGTCAAAGGCGATGCAAAGTTGATTTGTATTGCTGGGAAGTTTCCAGGTTTGATTCATGCCCTCTGGGACTGCAGTTAATTAACTGGGACGGCAGTCTAATTTTCCCTGCTTTGTGTGTCTGAAATTGTCAAAGACGAAGAGAAATACAGAAAAAAAGAACAGCAATCTGCCATTCAATTATAATGTTATAAAAACTCAACTGGTCCAAACATGCCCTTTAAGGAAGGAACTCTACCACATTGACCTGGTTAGGCCTGTATGTATCTCCAGATCCACAGCAATGTGGCTGGCTCTTAACTGTGTCCTGAAATGGCCGAGCAAGCCATTTAATTCAAGAACAATAAATGCTGGCTTTTCCAACGTGACCACATCCAAGAAAGAATAAAGAATATTTAGCTTGTCAAATTGAAATTGAATTTTGCTATTTTATAAGTGAGAAACAACTCCAATATAATTAGCTAGAGACTAACAGAACAGCATTTGGATTAGAGAGGAGACAATCTGCAAAGTTCCTTCTCATCCATTTGCATTAAAGTCTTTCCTGCTAAAATTATCCGAATATGAATAAATGAGCAAGATTAGATAGCACTTGGGATAACTGTAGTTCAATGCAGATGATAGCTTGGTGGTTTTAGTATTGGACCAGCAGCAGGTTGACCTTAAATTCCATTACTGAGTTATGATTCAATAATGTAGGAGTTAATAAAAACTATAACTTTAATTTTGTAGGGTCTGGACTGAAGTGAGAAGTGAGACAAAATCAGATGAGAAGTTCACAGAGGTCCATTTCAACATCAGGCGCATCTCCTGCCATTTTCTTTTATGATTTTCATAAATGTCAAGGTGAATTTATCAGTAGGAGTGGCAAGTTGTTAATTAATGGGAACTATTGCTTGTTAAATGCCTCATCGAATACCCAACTCATCTAATTACTATCCAGCTGTCATAGTCATAGTCATAGAGATGTACAGCATGGAAACAGACCCTTCTGTCCAACCCGTCCATGCTGACCAAATATCCCAACCCGATCTAGTCCCACCTGCCAGCACCCAGCCCATATCCCTCTCTACCATGCCAAACACACCAAAGAAGCAAGATATTGAGAAAACTTGTATAAAGAACCTGGAAAGCTCAGTTTGCAGCTGCTCTGAATGGCCTCCTTGTTCGACACTAACATCTCTGGACAGGCTCCATGGGCACTGGCCTCACACACTCCATGTCAACAGACTTTGGCATCCATTATGTGGCATCATCAAGGCACATCTCCAATCCATTTACAGGATTCACTTCAATACCTCAACTTGGGCTGTACTGGCAATTATCAATGTGAAGCCGATGCAATGACATTGGGTCCTCAGGGACACACACCCAGCCAATGGATTGCACCATACTGCATCACCAGCCAGTTTGCTTGTTGTCAGAGTGCCCACACATTCTGAGTCCATCTGGATGATTGCAGCATCTCAGCCTTGTATTGTTTTACCTTGGCTATTTTAACTTTGCCACCTCAGCTAGAAATATTCCTTCCATCTTGTTTTGCTGCTGAAATCTGTCACTACTCTAAGGAATTTTGAATAATGTATCGGGATGTGGACAGCACATATCAAGATGATACATATTGCCTACCTCCAACAAGTTTGAGTGCATTATGAGTCAACTGTGTAAAATGGGATTAGAGATCCAGTTCAAACAATGATAGCAAGAATTATTTTTGCTGACTTGACTAATACCTGCAGACATAAATGAAGGTAGCCTGTCATGATTCTCAGCAGGTATTAGTCAAGTCAGCAAAAATAACTCTTGCTATCATTGTTTGAACTGGATCTCTAATCCCATATTACACAGTTGACTCATAATGCACTCAAACTTGTTGGAGGTAGGCAATATGTATCATCTTGATATGTGCTGTCCACATCCCGATACATTATTCAAAATTCCTTAGAGTGGTGACAGATATTTCAATATTGAATTTTCACAAAGGTCCTCCCACAATATATTTTTACAAGTAATCTACCGCACTAAAGCCACTCTTAATTTTGTTTTCAGCAACTCTTTGAACCTACTCTGGTGTTCTGACAGGATCCTTAAACTGGCCTCCAGGAAAGGTAAATGTTTTGGGGAAGGCATTAATTGGATAGGTTTTAACATTTCAGTTTTAGAATGATGAGTTGAGATGCAGAGATTAAATCGGCAGCATTGTAGTGGTGGTTATGGACCTCATGCCATCCAGTGCCAGGTTCCTATTTTCTACACACACATATTCCATGGATATGTATTAGAGTATATTTTTTATCAGATCCCCAAGTCCTGAAGATGATCATAAATTATTCCTGAAGGTTATACTACCTTGATATCGTTAGCATGTCTCATAAAGGTACATGGCACAGGTGAACCCCAGGCATAGCAGAACATAAGAATCGGGAAGTGCCTACTACACTGGGTGTGGTGAGGATAGAATAGCTATCATTAAAAGCTAAAAATAACAAATGCTGGTGATCACAATGGGTTAAAGAGCATCCATGGAGAGAGAGCACGCTAATGTTTCAGGTCTCGATGACTCTTCATTAGACCTGAAGCTCTACTTTGGAATTTGTATCCATGTCCCTAGAGCTGGATTACTAGTCCAGTGACACAGATATGGATTAGCATGGTAGTGCTAAGTCCTGTCTGAGATCAAATAATCAAAGGTCTCAGAGGGTGAGTGAAGAGACTCAAAACATACAAGAAGGATGATGAGGGGGCTGAATCAGTGATCAGAGGAAGAATGTCAACAATGAGGAGCATAGGAGCAAAGCAAGCGATGGTATGTTCATTATCACTGTTACAGGTTCAAGAGTAATGGTGGGAGATTCATGGGTGATCTTGGGAAGGTGAACAGTAATGTTTGGAGGATTAAGGCTGATAGATACATAATCAAATGTGACTAAGGAACAGGTGAAGAGTCATGAGTTCTATATGGATTCGAATTGCAGTCAGCTGCTAGGAGACAAGGTGGAAGTGGAAGGGAGCCATTTTGATATCAAAACAAATATTGTGAGAAGATGAAAATGAAGAAATCTCATTTTTTTGGTAAGAATTAGGATTTGAAATTAAGTTTAAAAAAAAACAAAATACTTAACCGAATCTGTATTTTGAATCTTTATTTGAGCGTGAAACAGGGAATGTCTGTTATGCTTTTCAGGGAAAGAAACCTACCATTCTTACCTAATCTGCTTTACGTGGGAATCCAAACCATATCAATCTGGTTAACTTGTAGATTCACTGTGAAATGACATAACAAGATACTCTGTTGTACCAAATCACAACAAAGCTGAAAACCTAGACATAACAAATGACAATGGCAAACTCTGTTGACCATGCAATGTCCTCTAAACTAACTTCTGGTAATTTATACCAAAATGGGATGAGCTGTCCCACAGACTAATCAGTACTAACAGCCTAACCTATTTGAATTCACAGAATCAAAACTTATGGCAAATACAAACCTTACACCACATCATTATCACCATAGCCATGTGCTCTCTGAATGGCAGGATATCATGGCATAGTGGAATACAGTTGGGTGAAAATTGTCATGGGAGTCTTCAACAATGACCCAGTGACCTTCATGGCATCTGACCATACATTGATATTGTGTCTTCCTACTGATTACCACCTAACAACTCATATCCCTGCCCCCTTCAGCTGATGGATCATTACTTTTCTAAGTTGGACATCAAATGGAAGAGGTCAGAAGTCAGATAGGTAGATTTAAAATCACAAGTTTTTGGACCATTGCCATTTTGTCAAGTGACACTTCACATTACAAATGGGCAACAATCTGAAAGCTTGTGATTTCAAATAAACATGTTGGACTACATGTTGAAACATGATGACCTCGTGTCATCAGACTTCTGACCTTGTCCGCCCAGTCCAACACCGGCACCTTCACATCATGATCAATTGGAAGAGGCATTGGAGATGGGGCAAAGGCACAAAATGTACTCTGGATGGAGGACTTCATTGGACATCACTGAATATGGTCCACTAGTACCACCACTGACTCTTACAATATTAACATGCTGAGCAAGGCCAAAAATATTGGCAGTTCAGCTGGAAACACTGCCTGCAGGTAAACAAACACTGTAGACAGCAGTCTCCTTGGTTAGAACTTGAACTGCATATTTACTAGTTTCAAATGGTAGCTATAATGTAATTTCAACTTAGGAATCAATACTAGTAGTACAGTACCCCAGTGCATAGCTCAAACAGAATTTGAGGACCAAGTATATTTAGAAAACTATTTAGTCTGATAAGTCTCTTCAGATCAGCATGTGGCATTCACCAGGATCTCAACTGCTTTCAAAGTATTGCCTTGCCATCTGTTCTTCTCAGGTAATGACTTTTCAGGACATATGGCCACAGAGCAAACAAGGTCCAATGAGGGGAATTGAGAAATGCAAATTAGGGCACTCGACATCTCTGAATCTTCTGAGCTTTGACATTCTGCCTATGCTGGGTTACTGAGGGGAATACTGATGTCTAAAGCAAAGGTACTTTGAATGCTGATGGGTACATATTATACAAAGGTCCTGTATTTGCATGGTTCCCTCATGTTTCATTCAACTTATTGCCAAAGGGCTGAAGCTAAAAGCAGTGTTTCACCATCACTGCAAATAGCTTTCCCAGAAGTTAAAGGGGAACAGCATTCTACTGATTTACCATATTGTTGTAAATGTCAGAAAAGGTATCAGTTGCACACTAACTAATGTCTCTCGATTCTGTCTTCTTGTATGCCTTTTGTGATTGATTTTTAGATGCTCAGGGATCAAAGAAAGAATGTGCATGTATTATGCATTTCAGTGTCAGCCTTGGCTCAGTGGTATCACCTCTAAGCCAGAAGGTTGTGAGTTCAAGTCCAGATCCTGTGACTTAAGCAAATAATCTCAGCTGACATCTTGTCAGAGGTGGTTATCATCTGGTGAGACATGAAGCTCAAATCATGCCTGGCCTCTCAGGTGACCGTAAGGGTTTCACAACTATTAAAAGATTACCTCAACTATTTGAGGAAAACCAGGGGAGTTCTTTTTATCTCTTGATCAACATTTACGTATCAACAAGTGGCATTTAAAACAAAACATATGGTCATTTGTTCATTGCTGTTTGCAGGACTTCACTTTCTACTGATTAGTAACCACATTACAGCAGTGACTAAACTAATTAAAGCAAAGCAGTTCTGACTGTTCAGCTCATCTAAAATATCCCATACTCACTATTCAAACGAGAATAGTGAAGTTCTCCTGTTATGTTAGCTAATCTATGTTCCTTTATTACCAATGCCTGAAAACAGATTATCCTGTCACTTACTTCAGTACTGTTTGTTGTTGTATGAAAATTTGCCGCTGCATTTACCTTCATTACAATTGTAATCTCTTTTCAAAGATTTGACTGTGTAGTATTTTGGAACATCTTGATTAGATTAAATTCTTTCTGAAAATAAATAAGTCCTTTGCACTTGATCTGCCTGTACCATAAACTGAGTTTACTGGAATCATACACTCATTCATCAAGTGGAGCACATTTCAAAGGGTTAACATCTGGCAATAGTGATCATATTATAAATAGAATTAAAACCATTATGCTAAGTGACTAAAAGAATTCAGTGATGTAAATACCTAAGTATTTTAAGAAGGGTGAATGTTTCATGTTGTTCATTAGAACCGCAAAGTTAGAGTTTTTCTGGTTTTAAACAACACCACAACCAGGGCCAAAGAGCAAGGGATGGAGGAAAGAACTGAACAGAAAAGGAAGATTTATGATATTTGGAGGGTAGAGCTGCTTATAACTCATAGTGCAGGTCAAAAACTGATGTTAATTGGACAATAGGTGGGCCTAGAGGAGAGGCCAATGATTACAGCTGAACCACGACGAGCATCCAGTGATAAAGAAATTGGGACAGTGGTCATTTAAGATGCATCTGGACAGATGCATGAGTAGGTGGGGAGCAGAGGGAGACAAAAGTACATTTGGATCGGCTTAGGCTTAGAGGGCCGAAGGGCTGGTTCCTGGGCTGTAAATTTTCTTTGTTCTTTGTTCTTCATAAGCTAAAGCTGTAGTGTTTAATGCTGAGACCAGAGTACTCTGAAAAGTCACGTTGAAAGATAAGGTACAGTATCAAATTGCTTCTTGATTTGTTCCCTTTCCAACATTTTCTGTTTCTATATCATTTGAAAATAAATAAAAATCATGAATTAATCTACTTTCTCCTCATAATGTTGGCTGAGGATTTGGGAATCATAGAGTCATAGAGATGTACAGCATGGAAACAGACCCTTCAGTCCAACCGGTCCATGCCGACCAGATATCCCAACCCAATGAGTTCCCACCTGCCAGCACCTGGCCCATATCCCTCCAAACCCTTCCCATTCATATACACTTCCAGATGCCTTTTAAATGTTTCAATTGTACTAGCCTCCACCACTTCCTCTGGCAGCTCATTCCATACACGTACCATTCTCTGAGTGAAAAAGTTGCCTCTTAAGTCGCTTTTATATTTGTCCTCTCTCACCCTAAACCTACGCCCTCTAGTTCTGGACTTACCCACCCTAAGGAAAAGACTTTGTCTATTTACCCTATCTATGCCCCTCATAATTTGTAAACCTCTATAAGGTTACCTCTCAGCCTCCGACGCTCCAGAGAAAACAGCCTTAGCCTATTCCAACCTCTCCCTAGAGCTCAAATCCTCCAACCCTGGCAACATCCTTGTAAACCTTTTCTGTATCCTTTCAAATCTCCCAACATCTTTCCGATAGGAAGGAGACTAGAATTGCATGCAATATTCCAACAGTGGCCCAACCAATGTCCTGTACAGCTGCAACGTGACCTCCCAACTCCTGTACTCAATACTCTGACCAATAAAGAAAAGTGTACCAAACACCTTCTTCACTATCCTATCTACCTGCGCCTCCACTTTCAAGGAGCTATGAATCTGCACTCCAAAGTCCCTTTGTTCAGCAACACTCCCTAGGACCTTATCATTAAGTGTATAAATCCTGCTAAGATTTGCTTTCCCAAAATGGAGCACCTCACATTTATCTCAATCTGCCCACTTCTCAGCCCATTGACCCATCTGATCAAGATACCATTGTAATCTGAGGTAACTTTCTTCGCTGTCCACTACACCTCCAATTTTGGTGTCATCTTTAAACTTACTAACTATACCACTTATGCTCACTTCCAAATCATTTATATAAACGATGAAAAGTAGTGGACCCAGCACCGATCCTTGTGGAACTCCACTGGTCACAGGCCTCCAGTCTGAAAAACAACCTCCACCACCACCCTCTGTCTTCTACCTTTGTACCAGTTCTGTACCCAAATGGCTACTTCTCCCTGTATTCCATGAGATCTAACCTTGCTCACCAGTCTCCCATGGGGAACCTTGTCAAATGCCTTACTGAAGTCCACATGGATCAAATCTACTGCTCTACCCTCATCAGTCTTCTTTGTTACTTCTTCAAAAAACTCAATCAAGTTTGTGAGACATGATTTCCCATGCATAAAACCATGTTGACTATTCCTAATCAGTCCTTGCCTTTCCAAATACATGTGCATCCTGTCCCTCAGGATGCCCTCCAACAACTTGCCCACCACCGACATCAGGCTCACTGGTCTATAGTCTGGCTTGTCCTTACCACCTTTCTTAAACAGCGGCACCACGTTAGCCAGCCTCCAGTCTAAATCCCCTACCATAACTACCCTATTATTCTTACAGGTAACTGAGATTGCCTTACAAATTTGTTTCTCATTTTCCTTCTGAGTATTAGGGGGTCTATAATACAATCCCAATAAAGTGGTCATCCTTTTTTTATTTCTCAATTCCACCAAATAATTTCCCTGGATATATTTCCAGGAATATCCTCCCTCACCACAGCTGTAATGTTATCCCTTCTCAAAAATGTCACTTCCCCTCCTCTCTTGCCTCCCTTTCTATTCTTCCTGTAGCATTTGTATTTTGGAACTTGAAGCTACCAGTCCTGTCCATTCCTGACCATGTTTCTGTAATTGCTATAATATCCCAGTCCCATCTTCCTAACCATGCTCTGAGTGTATCTGCCTTCCCTGTTAGGCCTCTTGATATAAATACATGCAGTTTAATTAATCAGTCGTACCTTGTTCTCTGCTTTGTCCCTGCCTGCACTGACTGCTTGACTTGCCTTCTCAACTGTACCAGCCTCAGATTGAAATCTTTCCTTACTATCTCCCTGGGTCATTTTCTCGGCAATAATTTTCCTTCGAACCAGATATCTTGCCTAAGAGATATGTCGTAGTCAGAATCAATTCAAATTAGGACAGAAGTGATATTGGCTAATGAAAGGAGAGGTGGAAAATAATGGGGAAAGAATCACATTTATATTTTGTGCTTTGAATTTAGGCGAGGAAGATTACTGTAATGAACTGAGGGAAAAATTGCATAAACTGCAGGGTGGGTTGAGAGGCAAGGTACCATTTTGAACTGATGTGGAAAGCAAGAGAGTAGGAGGAAGAAAAATAAGTGTAACTTAAATGGAAAACAGTATGTTCGCAAATTGAATCCAAATGGGATTGAGTGCGATTGAGATTTTGAGGCACGAAGGTTTGAAAATATTGCATATGGTAATTTTACAGCTAATCATGAGTTTGAAAATGCAGCAGTGATTTTGTTTTTCATTTTGCATAGAATTAAAAATCTATGAATTGTGAAACATTAGATTGTGTCAAATTAATGCAAATACAACATTTATAATCTAAATGTTTAAGCCCACTTGAATTGCACTTCTACTTTTATTCCTTTAGAATTTTGGTTTTCTACTTTAACCTCGATTCTATCCTCCTAATGAAATGAGAAATGGGTTAAGTAAACCCCAAGTTTAATTTACAAAGGTCATGTGATGATATCAATTATTGTAGTCAATTTATAGTCAGAACCATATTTTTGTGAGCAATCTTTTTTGGGGGGCGAGGAGGAAATATTTGTGGGGGAGTGGATTGATGTGTTAACACCAGCTTCTTTCAAATTAAAGGATATGGTGCTGTTTTCACACTCTTGTTAATCCCTTGACTCAGGTCAAAAATTTCACTAAAGTGAATACATGCAGGACTATGTGGTCAAGTACAAATCTCCATGCTCCCATGAAGAGCAGTGAGCTCATCATGATAAGTCCTTCACTTTAACACTATGTCTGACTTACAAGCTACTTATCATGAGACCTGATTATATAATGAAGCCCGACCTATGAACTAGATGAAGCAATTGAAACAAGGCAATTTTCACACATGAACTGAAGAAGTGAACGTTCTGCAGCCAGCAGGAGAATATTGTGAGTATTGTATCCAAAGCTGAGAAGAAGCACATTGTATGCATCCATTGGGCACATTAATTATTCAATAAGCAACTCTCACGTCCCAGTAAAATAGTGATGCTCATGTTTATTCAGGAAAAGTCAACTCACTGCATAAATATCAAATCTAGCAGGAACCTGAAGTGTATCCTCTATTTACGACTCACTGAGTGCAATAACAACAGGGAGTCCAAACTGATAAGAGACAGCTGGAGATGTTATTGTTATAGACCCTTAAAATGTGCCTATCAAATTTTGTTTCCTATTTTAACTTGTCAATAATTTCTGGGCTTATATTCCACCAGTATGATACCATATTAACAAAATTAGATCACAGTGGAATTCTAATTGACATTTCTATGATCTACAAAATGAAGAAATGCTCTTGTGTGTTTGTCTAACACATTACAAAGATTTTCACAGGTAATGAATTATTATGACGGTGTGTCTCCTGCCATTGCACTTGACCAGGAAGATGGCATCATTGAAATCACCAGTTTGCATCCATGTCAAATGGGAACCAGAGCTTGGAACCAAAAATGGAAGAGATGCTCCCATTGTGGCTGCCTCTCCTTTGCCACCCAGTTCTCTGCTCCCCACATCACCCCATTCTACATTCCCTTCCGTGCTAGCCCTATTCACCCTATTTTGAAGAGCCAGTAAATTTGGCGGCTATGTAAATCAATCTGGTCTTTGTGCCTCTGAATCCAATCAAAATAGGATCACAAGACATATATTTTGATTCAAAACTACTACATTGTAGGGCCTGTGACTGTATCCCCTACAGATACATTGCAAGTACTGCTGTATTGACATGCACTTCTGTGCAGACACAACAACAGACTGCTTGCGATGTCATTCAGTTTGGATATGTCTGGGAGTGTGGAGGTCATCTTCGATACAGCACACCAAGATATTAATCTAACATCTACAGCATGTGTCAACTGCAGGCACAACAAATACACCAAACATTTATTCAACTAAATGATCATATTGAAAAGTAGAAAGTGAATGATACTTAATCTGCAGTCCAGTCATGCTGACTGGCAACTGTCAGTCAAAGGATCTAGGTATTATCAGCTACAGACACAGCCCACATACAGTCCAGGGGCTTAGCTACAGTCAGTTATCAATTCAGACTGGTCACAGTCAGGGGTAATGTCTGACTACAGGCTGGAGAGTAGCCAACAGTCTGTCCTTTAGGACCAGCACCAGCAGTCAGAGGAATCGTCTGTCATCAGTCAGGGAGCTGCAAAGATAATAGTCAGGGTCTGGTCAATCATGTGCAGGGGCAGCTCATGAAGTCAGTCAGTGCTTGAAGGTTAATAAAATCCTGTGGTTCCGTGTATTGATCACTGACGAGGGTGCAAGGTGACAGGAGTAAGGGGGAATGAATGACATAAGTGACAGGGCAGTTGAGGCTAGGAAGGGTAAGGCAGAGGATTGAATAGAGGTGGGGAAAAGAATGATGATGGGCCATCCCCAGTGTCATGGGGCTGTGAAGTCAAAGCATTAGAGGGAATGGTAGGCTATAGGAGGGGAAGTTATTAGCTGTGACCGTCAGAGATGATACTGGGAGCTATCTTCTGAAAAGGAGGATGAGAACATTGTGGAGGTGGAAGCTGACATTTTCCTCAAGAATGGAGAAATGAGTATGACAGGCCAGATAGGACCTGAATGACACCCAGTTCCAGTCGATGAGAGCTGGGTACAACAGACCATCATAGAATGTCAATTGATCATCATTTGGTTTGTATTATGGGGATGAACAGCAGCCTCTACTTATCTCATTTGTTTTCAACTTTGCTGTTTGTAAATAAAAACACATATTTGGACTTGTCCAATATTTGCCTTTATTTGATATTCCCTTAAAGGACTCAGGATCTCCAGTGGTCAGAGCAGTGGTGACTTTGAGAGGGTATCAAAACAGGATGTAGTTAAGGACAGCTAAGCTGTATCACCTGGTGGATAAACAGTGACTGGGGTACATTTGAGGAAGCAGCAACTACATGTCATGAGGAGAGTACTTTCTGACTGTTGGCTGTCACTGGCAAAATAATGACTCAACATGCATTGCCAACACTTCTCCAAGTGCACAACGATCTTTCAAAGATGAAGAAGGTAAAGAAATCACGAGAAAGACGGTGATACACCAGAATGAGCAAACATTTAGAGGGAGAAGGTTTTGATGGAATTAAACATGGATAAGTTCCAGGCCCTGTGGGAGACAAGGCGGGAGATTGTTCTGACAGTAATTTTCAAACCCTCTCTGGTCACTGAAGATATGCAGAGGAATGTGGGTAGCTGATGTGGCACCATCATTCAAAGAGGCTGGTAGAGATAAGCTTGGAAATTACAGCCCAATAAAGCTAACCTCTGTGGTCGGCAAGAATTCTGAGGGATAGAATTAATATCCACTTGGAGAAGCAAAGATTAATTAGTGATTGTCTGCATTGCTTCATCGTGGGAAATCATGTCGAACAAATTTGTTTGAAACATTCAAGGCATTGGCTATATGTGAAGATGAGAGCAGTGCAATTATGTAGTCTACATGGACTTTAGTAAGACTATTGAAAATGAGTTTTATATGAGACTGGTCAAGAATTTTAGAACCCATGAGACATTGGATCCAAAATTGGCTCAGCACTGTGTGTGTTGCTGCATACACTGCATAATAATTATTTAGACATGGTCAACTAAGTATTGATTAGTAAGATGTCAGATGATACAATAATGGATGGTGTGGTACATAGAGATGCAAAGGAACACACATTTATCAGGAAATGTGGAGAATCAGAGCAACCTCAGTGTGCATGTCCATAAATCCTTGAAGACAACATGACATGGAGATCAGATAGTAAAGAAGGCAAATGGGATACTTTCCTTTATTAGTTGACACATTGAATACAAGAGCAGTGGGTTGGGGTAAGGAATTATGCCTCTCTATCATTAGTTAGGCCGCAGCTTGAATACAGAGTGCAATTTGGTTGTCACAATATAGGAAGAATGCCATTGGATAAGAAAGCGTGCAGAGAAGTTTCAGTAGGATGTTTCCTGGGCTGGGGCGCTTCAGCTACATAGAAGATTGGACAGGTTGGGGCTGTTTTGCTTAGAGCAGAGAAGGCTGAGTGGGATCCAGATTGAGGGTTACAAAATTCTAACAGACATAGACAGGGTAGAGAGCAAGAAACGTTTCCCTTTAATGGATGATTAATAGAGGAAGCAATGTTTTAAGGTAGAGGGCAGAAGGTTTAAAGGGGCTTAAAGGAAGACATGAGTATCTGAAAATCACTGCTCAGAAGACACTGGAAGCATCATAACATTTAAGAAGTATATATGTGATGATGAAGTGCCATAACATAAGGCTATTAGCCATATACTAGAAAATGGAATTAGAGTGGAGTGTTTGATGACCAGCACAGACGGGGTGAGCTGGAGTAATGTTCCCTCCAAGCTGCAAAAAAGGTTCCTCACAAGACAAGAAGTTAACTTTCAAGAAGAGATTCTAGAGTGTTAGTCTCAAAAAAGTTGAAAACTCAATGGCTGTTTGTTTGGGAAGGATGGACTGAAGAGTCTAAGATTTAGGAGGGCAAGGGGAATGAAATTAACAGAAATCATCTCTCAACAGCAATAGAGCCATGCAGTAAATGGTTCCATTAAGATCTGATTAAAGGACGTCACGCAGCTACATGAAACTAAGATTGATTGTACAGTTTCAGCTCAAAGAGGTTTAACTGCAGTTAGAGTGAGAACACATACTAATTGTGCATTAAGGTATCAGGGTCAGCTGTAACTGATTTTGCAACAACTTTAGGCTGAGATCCAATTGTTACTCATGTGACAAAATTGGCATCTCACATGTTAGTTCACTGACCCAGTTTTAATTTACTGCCTGTCAGAAGAAATTTGAAAGTTTACTTGTTTAGCACTTTCCAACACTTTCACATAATCGAAGCTGATGTAAAAAGCAGCAGAGTGAAAAAGCAGATTTCATATAGCATAGAGTCAGAGAGATCCTGTAAAACTTTCAGGTATCATATTGGAACAGGCAAGTGCTTCTCACTAATATGAAAGTAATGGACATAGGCATTTATACATCCCATTCTTAGGCATGAATGAGGTGTCAGGGCCTAAATACTGAAGCCTAAGACTCCCCTGACACTGGGCCTTCACTCACTCTCCATCATGTAGTGAGTAATGGTGAGTAGAGGGAAACTTGCCAATGAAATATGAATAAGAAATGAGGTGATGTTACCAGTGACCTAGGGGCTGACTGAGTCAGATCAAAGTGGCAATTGTGGAGAGGCATCAAATATCAGAGCTATCTGTAGTAACCAGCATTCCCTCATGGTGAACTAAGGAGAATTTGAGTTCCTCCAGTCCCCATACTTAGGGAAGTAGACTATAGAGCCATAGCTTGTTGGTGGAAATTTAACATATGGTTCCTTTAAGGACCATTTGTCAGACCTCATGAGTGCCTGTTTTCTTCTGTATAATGATACCTCAGAACAAGTCAATCTTCCAAACAGCTTTAAATGAAAGTTCCTGTCTTTTTCGAAAGGCATGAACATTGCAAGACAGGACAGGATTGGATTTTAGGGCAGGAGCGTAACATCAGGGGAACATGAGGGTCATGATTCTGAACTGTGTGGGAAATAGTCACCTGGCAGAGACTTTCCCTAAAGTTTTAGGAGCCAAGAAATGGTCATCTGGTCTCGGGTTGACATGGGGATAACCATCTAAGAAATTATCCTGTTCAAGCTGCATTTGTACACAGAATGCTTCAGTATTCAAGGAATTGCAAATCATTGTGTGACCATCCCTACCTCTGACATTCCCTTAGCTAAGGAAATATATCATTTCATTGGAGGTGGTTCAAAGAAGGTTCCCTTGGATGATCCCTGGTGTCAAGGGATTATCTTATTAATAAAGGCTAAGCAAATTGGGCTCCACTCTTGAAGTTTAGAAGAATGAGAGGTGAACTCATTGAAATATATATGTATATAGAACTCTTAAGGGGCTTAATGAGGTAAATGCTGGGAGGATGGTTTCCCCTCATGGGAAAATCAAGGACAAGAGGCCTAACCCCAAAATAAAGGGGTGCCAATTTAGATGATGAGATGATGGAACTCTTTGCCACAGACAGCTTTGGGGAAAGACTCCTTGTGTATTTTCAAGGCTGAGATAAATAAATTTTTGATAAGTCAGGGAAATAAAGGTTATGGAGAAATCGCTGGAAAGTGGATATGGTGAATATCAGATCAGCCGTGATCCTATTGAATGACAAAGCAGTTTCGAGCTGCTGAATGGCTTACTATCATCTGACTGGGCCCTGTGTCAGACGATGAGAAAATCAACACAACGGATAAACATATTTAACCATTTCCTTACCAATCTACTAGCAGAAGGTGTATTTGCCCAGAGCAACATCCATATTCATCACAGGCATTGATGGAATGAAATACTTCAAAAAGTACTAAAACTCTCCAGCCCAGGAAACATCCTGGTAAAGCATAAAATAAGGTGCTGTTCTTCAGCTCCTGTTGAGTTTTATGTGGAGCATTACAGCAAGCCTGTTGGCTAGGGAACAAAGTGGTGTGTTGAAGTGGCAGGAAACTGGAAGTTTGGGGTCATCAACATCAACATCACAATCACCTCCTTGCCTTTTTACTCCATGTCACTATTAATAAAGGCAAGGATACTGTGTGCTTTATTCGCTGCTCTCTCTATCTGTCCTGCTACTTTCTGGAAACACCAGGCCCCTCTGCTCCTGCACGCACCTTCCCTGCTCCCTTAGAAATGGAACCTCTTTTTTATTGTAATCCATGTCCTTCCTACCTCAGATCTCTCTCCATTGAAATTTAACTGCCGTATATCTGCCCACTCAGCCAACTTGTTTATATCCTTCTATACAGTGCTCCGCACAGTTCGCAATCCATTCAAGTTTTATGCCACCTACAAACTTTGAATTTACCTCTCGCACACCAAGGTCTAGGTCATCAATTCATAACAGGAGAAGCAAGGGTCTCAATACCAATCTTTGGGGAAATCTACAGCAAATTCTCCTCCAGACCAAAAAAAGAATCCATTGACTATTACTTTCTGTTACTGTCCCTTTTAATCTATGGCTTGTAACTTTCCTTCCAAATTGGTTGTGTGTACTATACGCCTTCTCAAAGTCCATGTACCATTAACCTCAACAAACCTTCCCATTACCTCTTCAAAAAAATTCTAGCAACTTAGTTAAACATGATTTGCCCATTAGAAATCTATACTGAATCAACTATCTTTTCCATGTAATGACTAATTCTATCTTGAATAATTATCTCTCAAAGTTTTCCCCACTGCTAAAGTTAAACTGACTGGTCTGAAATTGCTGTAATCACCATTGATCTCACAGAAAGGAACAATGTTCCTGGTCAGCAAGATAGAATCCAGTTATTAGATACAAATTAGATCGGTACGTTGAAACTTATTCATCCAGGAATTTGTCACAAACCAAACTCTTGTTCTTTTTTAAAAGATAAAGATTGAGTTATACATTTTCTGAAGCCTCATTTCAGCATGGTTAGAATGTACTCAGTGAAACCACTATTAACATCAGTGTGCTGAGAGGCTTAGACCTGTTAACCTCACTGATGACACCAGGCATAATACACCTCAGGTGTTAACTTCTTCAAAATCTGATTTCCAGAACAAATCTTATGTACACCGTAAGAGTGACCCAAGTCTGTAAACCAACATCATCTCATTGCACTTTCACCAAGTTCACAACGAATTCCAAGGTTTCAAACAACTGTTCCCACCTGGATCCAAAAAGGGTTAATCACTGATTCTCCCAGCTCATCCACAAATCATGTGAATCGATGGCCATATCTTCGATTTTTAGTAAACCAAAGAACAGCAGATGCTGAAAACCTGACACAAAAACAGAAATTGCTGCAGAAACTCAGCATGTCCGGAAGCATCGATGGAGACAAAAATAGAGGTAACATTTTAGGTCAGATCACTCTTCATCAGAGCTTCAACACTGGAAACATTAATTTTGTTTCTCTCTCCACAGATGCTGCCAGATCTGCAGAGTTTCTCCAGCAACTTCTGTTTTTGTCTTTTTTTTAGGCCAGGAACAATTGTTAGGAGATAAGCAGCTCACTTGGTTCGATGTTGTTTTTATTATTTCAAAAAATATACTTTACTCATTAAAAAAAAGTTCACATGCAGTTTTGTTCTTTGCAGTAGCATATGAAGAAACAAGCAAACATGGTGTTCAACTCTATCTAACAAAACAACCAAAGGCATTTCTTACTTGTACAAGACTAGTTTTACATAAATTTGAGGCTCCAAATTTAACTTCTGCTGTAAGATTTAGGCAGTGATCTTTCCCTACTGTGGCGGCAGCTACTCCAAGCTTTTGTGCATCCCTGAGCATGTAATCCTGGACTTTGGAATGTGCCAGTCTGCAACACTTGATTGAGGTTAACTCCTTGCTCTGGAAGACCAATATGTTTCGGGCAGACTAAAGAGCGTCTTTCGCGAGTTGATTTTGATTTATGCTGCAGAGTTATGCCAACAGCGTGAGTTCAGTTTCTACACTGACTGAGATTACCATGAAGGTCCCATCTTCTCCAACCTCCCCCGAGAAGTGGTGACCCTCAAGTTAACCTCACCACCAATCATCTCTCTTTAATGAGAGAGTGTGACTATTGTGACGTTACTGTACCATTCATAGTTGTAACTTCATTCCTTTCTCTTTTTCAACCTCATCTTCTAGTGTATATGTTGAACAACCATCTCCCAGGTTTTAATGTATGGATAAACTTTACCTGTTTTTAACAAACCCAGAGAATGTTGGAGAAACTCCACAGGTCTAACAGTGGAGAAACAAACAGTATTGACATTTCAAGTCCAGCATGACTCCAGTCAGTTTGGTAACTGGGCTCAAAATGTTAGCTCTATTTCTCACTCCACTGATATGGCCAGATCTGCTGAGTTTCTTCAGTAATGTCTGTGTTTGCTTCAGACTGCATCCATAATATTTTAGTTTTATTATACTTTTCTCTTAACCCAGAAGAATTTTTATACTGGGCTTTAAGAACAGAAGATATGGGGAGCACATCACAATCTATTTCAAAAGGGAAAATAAATAAGAAAAAAAATTAAATACTCTGCTTACAGACAAAGGAGGAGAAAATTAAATAATTCAATTTAGCTGTTCTTCTTGTCTGTAACATCATGCAAAAATGTTAAAAATGTAGACGTGTAGAAAACGTTAATCCACAGTCCGCGAAGAGTAATCAGTGGTAGGAACTTAGGTATGTGACTCTCAAGATGTACGGTGACATATTATTTCTGGACAAAATTACATGTCTTATTGGGAAAAAATAGAAAATAAGATTACAAATTGATCATGTTTCTGAATAAAGAAAAAAACAAAATTTCATTATTTGAAATTCTCTAATCGATAAACGTCTGTTCCACGTGAAATTTCTGATTAAGGAGTTTGAGAATATTGCATCAAGATGAATTGGTGAAATTAAATTAATGAAACTAAGCTACCTAATTTTGGCGATAATGCAAATAATCAACAGTCCATGTGATATTATAGAAAGATGAGCAAGTTGTTCGTTAAATACCATGCTCATATGTCAAGATAAGGGCATTTTCATCATAAACTCACCACTGCTACTGAAGCAGAACAACATTGGAGCACCACAACATCAACAGGTTTCTTGTTTTAGAGTCAATAGAGGGACCCATAAGGAAAAGCGATAAAATTGGTCCAACTTGACTTGTATACTGAAAATCAGATGACCAGTGCAACAAGAACATTTATTTCTAACTATTACATTTTTTTCCCCTTTACGTTAAAAGATAATACAGAATTGATTCTAACATTCTCCATAACTCTGCTTATTTGAAATTGTTTTCTGGTGCTGGATTTAGCTAATTGAGTGTCACTTGTTTTATACATCTGCGCCTGCCACTAAATGCAGTAGAAATAAGAGAATGGAGACAGAGAAAATAAATTCAGTTCACTTAAAAATAAGAGAAAAAGAGGCAAAACTAAATATTTTTTAAAAACTGGATTTTCAGCATTCAATATATCAAAATATGTAAAATATATTAAAATATTGATTAGTTTTAAAACCATAAAACTAAAGAATAGTTCAGGCTTTGCAATTCAAACAAGAAACCTTACAAGCAGCAAGCACAATTTATAAGTCCTTGTTCATTTTATGCATGATTCACTGTGCATTAAGTTAAATGGTCAGATATAGGAATGTGAAATTAGAAAATTATCCCTTTAGAAGCAAAATCAAAATTATTAAATGGAATATACAGAAAAGAGGCAATGTGATGAGCCAGAGTAAATTATGCAAATACTATATTAAATCATATTTATTTAAGTTGGCTGAATTGAGCAAAACTGTGATGAAGCTTTGCTTGATGTTTGTCAAATTCCACTGCAGTATTAGAAATTTTCAGTGTCAGTTGTGTGAGCCAAAGACCAACAAAACTGGTCAATCCAAGGAGACAGGGGCTTAACAGAATCAGCAAAGCATTAAGAGAACCTGTTAGTCATATTCGAGGCATTCTATATTGAGCTTCTGGAGATGGTTTGGAATATTAAACTGATAGCAGAGTAAAGGTTTTCTTCGACAATTTTCTGTGCACTCTGTGTATGTGCACTCATACATGACAGGCTGCAGCTGGAGAAGAGGAGAAAAGTAGGGATAAGAATGCAGTAATCAAGAGCTGAAACAAGGAACCAGAAAGAATGATTAAAGGCAGGACATTGGATTCATTTAGCAAACAGCTGAACGTTTGGAAAGTCAAAAGTGGTCCTCTAAAAAGATGAGATCAAATGGACTGAGAGGCCAACCCTATCACAGAGACTTCTGCAATCAAACTGGTGATTTTATGATGCATTGATCTCATGCTTCAATTAACCATGAATTATGCAAATTATTATTGCAAATCACCATGCAATTTATCCACTAAGTGCTCTGTCCAGTACATACCCAAGTTGTTGTCAAAATGCGATGATTACTTTTACTTTCATAGAATCCCTACAGTGTGGAAGCAGGCCTTCAGCCCATTGATTCCACACTGTCCCTCCAAAAGGATCCTACGCAGACCCACCCATCCCTGCAACTCAATATTTTCCATCATTAATCCATCTAGTCTGTACATCCCTGGGCACTATCGGGTAATTTATTATAACGTATCCAATCTGAACATCTTTGGGCTGTAGGAGGAAACTAAAGCACCTGGTTGAAACCCTTACAGACACGAGAAGAATGTGCAAACTCCACACAGACAGTCATCTGAGGCTGTAATTGAACCCAGGTCCCCAGTGCCGTGAGGCAGCAGTGTTAACCACTGAGCCACCCCAATAGATTATGATAGACAGAATACTATACATTCAATGGAGCATTTCCTTTAGCTACAACAATAAGGGAGACCTCAGGGTGTAATTGTGACAAGCTACTTCCTCTATAAAGAGCCCTCTCATGTTAGATTTACAATGTGTAAGTATCATTTGTCAATTAGGACATAATAACTGGGACATCACCAGCCATCTATTACCAGACTAGAAGCACAATTTTCATTATGCTAAACATTAAAATGTATGTGCATGTGCTCTGTGTCTCACTGTACAGGTACTATGTAAGAGTTTTGGAAATTATCTTGTGGAGGCATAGGTTAACATTTAATGTCATCTATATTACATTTGCTGGCTGTGTCTAGGATCCAATTAGAAGCCATCTGAGACAGAATCATATACTTTGACCTTGTGTTGTCAGTATATGCATGTATTTTTAAAAAGTTATTGCCAAATTACTGTCAGCTTGTCTTAGACTTAGACTTACAGTGTGGAAACAGGCCCTTCGGCCCAACAAGTCCACACCGACCCGCCGAAGCGCAACCCACCCATACCCCTACATTTACCCCTTACCTAACACTACGGGCAATTTAGCATGGCCAATTCACCTGACCCGCACATCTTTGTGACTGTGGGAGGAAACCGGAGCACCCGGAGGAAACCCACGCAGACACGGGGAGAACGTGCAAACTCCACACAGTCAGTCGCCTGAGTCGGGAATTGAACCCGGGTCTACAGGCGCTGTGAGGCAGCAGTGCTAACCACTGTGCCACCGTGCCGCCTTACAGAGTTCTGGCATTCTCCCTAACACCTAACGCATATGGTTATTATTTGTGTATCTTCACAGTGAACATAGTCAGGATATTTGATTGTCAAACTGAATTAATTCTACTGGAACTTAAAAGTGGGCATTATTCATCAGGAAGCATTCAAGAGTAGGCTTTTTCCTTTCATAATTCAAAAATGTGGAAATTAATTGTTAACAGCTCACCCAGCTGAGATTAACATGTAGAACATCTGAGAAGCTGGAAAATCAATGGGAGCACCAGTATCTGTTCCCAGAAGGACCAGTTCCACCACAGGACACACCAGATGCCCTCCTTCTTTAAAGATGGTAATTTCCCCTCCCACATGGTTGAAGAGGCCCTCCAGTACATCTCATCCATGTCCCACACCTCTGCCCTCAAACTCCTCCCCTCCAACCGCAACAAGGACAGGTCCTCTCCTTCCACACTACCAACCTCCGCATAAACCGCATCATCCGCCGACATTTCCGCCACCTCCAAACGGACCCCACCACCAGGGATATATTTCCCTCCCCACCCCTTTCTGCTTTCCACAAAGACCGTTCCCTCCCTGACGACCTGGTCAGGTGCATGCCCCTCAACAACCCACCATCCCGTCCTGGCATCTTTCCCTGCCACCACAGGAATTGCAAAACCTGCGCCCACACCTCCTCCCTCACCACCATCCAAGGCCCCAAAGTAGCCTTCCACGTCCATCAAAGTTTCACCTGCACATCCACCAAAGTTATTTATTGTATCTGTTGCTCCCGATGCGGTCTCCCTTGCACAGGAGAGACTGGATACCTTCTCATAGAGCACTTTGGGGAACATCTCCGGGACACCTGTACCTATCAACCACACCACCCTGTGGCCGAATATTTCAACTCCCCCTCCCACTCTGCCAAGGACATGGAGGTCCTGGGCCTCCTTCACCGCCGCTCCTTCACCACCTGACACCTGGGGGAAGAACACCTCATCCTCCGCCTCAGAACACCTCAACCCCATCAATACAAACTTTACCAGTTTCCTCATTTCCCCTCTCCCCTCCTTACCCAAATTCCAAACTTGCAGTTCAGCACCATCCTCATGACCTGTCCTACCTGCCAATCTTTCTTCCCACCTATCCATTCCGCCCTCCTCTCCGACCTATCACCTTCATCTCCATCTCCATCCACCTATTGTACTCTTTGCTATCTTCTCCACAGCCCCACCCCTTCCCATTTATCTCTCCAACCTGGAGGCTTCCTGCCTTCATTCCTGCCTTCATTGCCCAAAATGTTGATTTTCCTGCTCCTCGGTTGCTGCCTGACCTGCTGTGTTTTTCCAGCACCACTCTAATCTAGACTCTGATCTCCGGCATCTACAGTTCTCACTTTTGCCTAACTCAACATGTATCTGAGCCAAGGGGTATGGATTCAACTCCTACCTGCTGCAGAGGTGCGCAATAATGTTTCTGAACTGGTTGATTAGAAAATATCAAGGATCAAATTGTGGAATAGTTCAATTTTGTACGAGTCTCTTAATGACACAGCAGCTCATACTCCTCTCTGCATCCAAATGTGGTTTTTGTGATTTCTTTTCTCTGTTCTTTCTTCATGGTAGCCACCTGACCTGCTGGCCTCAGTGCAGACACAGCGAGGAGTCCTCTCAGTCCAGCATGGGGGTTTCATGGTGATCTCCTAGCCAGGCATGGTGGCCTCCTGGCCTGGCATCATGGTCTCCTGGCCTAGCATAGTGGTGTTTCAGACTGGCACAGTGATCTTCTGGCCCACCCTGGCGATCTCCTGGCCTGGCATGGCAGTCTTTTGGACTGGCATGGCGATCTCCTGGCCTAGCCTGGAGGAGACCCAGCATGGCATGTGATCTTCCGGCAGCCCTCAGCAGTCTATTGGCCCGGCATGACCTCGTATGGACTTCCAGCCTCGAGGTGAAGCCTGCCACAATGAGGAATGAAGGCCTCATGTGGACTAGAAGCTCGGTGCCAGTGTGGACTGGGTTAGGAGGACTATTCTTCTGAACTTTTCATTTCTCTACTTTCAAATTTATTACCATAATCTATAATGCTGGACTTCTTATTTCTTTATTTTGCTAAATGTTTTTTCTAAGAACTTGCGCTGAAGAATCTGTACCTGGGTGCCTTGTATAAGAGATAGCGCCATAACTGGTGACCTATACACCTTTCACTGTATTCATTTGAGTCCATGTGACAAAAAGCCTAATTTAATTCAATTCAGTTCCATTCAATTCAATTCAATTCAAATGGGATTATGAAACTCTCCTCTGATCTATTACATACTTTCCCAGGCCTACAGAGTTCACAATTGCTCCATTGTCCCTTCTCGCATTTTCTAATATCTATCAGCAGATGAGAGGAACTGTGTGCTGTTCTAAGGAATAAGAAACAAGGTTGGCGGGGGGACCCTAATTGATGGGGAGGTCATAAATCAGCTATCCAATGGCAAGATGTAAATTCACAATTAAATGTAGGGATTTTAGACAGATTGAGCAGCCTGATGGCAAATATCAGGAAGCTCTTTCGCATAAATTTTCATTCATACATGTTCATTAAAAGGCCACCTCACAAGGATGAGTTCCTATTCTCAATTAAGTTTTCCATTAGCAGGCAATACATACTTTATATAAGAAGGTGCTGCAGGCAAGGCACTGCAAAATTTGGACTTTGAAGTAAGTATCCGTTGTCATCTTCTCTTCGAGTGTTTGTCCGTGCCATGTTAGAATTTGCAATCAAGTGACAGTAGTCTTCGCTGCCCAGAGCACAGAGAATGATCAATGGATTTAGAAGCTGAGTTTTGAAGGCACAGCTCGAGAAGGCTGATAATGCTGTAAATCCGTCAAGGATCTCAAATGGACTGGGGAAGGGAGGCACACTAACTGGAGAAGGTTTGAAGAGCCGGAATATTTAGCTACAGGCATCCACTCCTACGGTCCGAATGATGATTCAGGATTTCAAAGTTTGAATGCTTGTCCAGGTACCAGGAATTTCAATCCCTTAAGATAGCAGTGGAGCATTAATTTCTTCTGCTTGCTCCTTGTGCCAGTATGTGTAATGAACTGAAGACTGCATGATGGCATGACAAAGGCTGATATCACTCCCCCACCCCTCCTTTAGCAGGAATAATTCTAATTTCTGTTACCACAAATTCCTAATTTATAACAGAATTTGTATAGACAGGGTATCTTCTGGGTGACTTGCAGTGAACTGGCTCCCTTAGTAATTTACTATAATTTGGTTAATTTTTAAAATAGATCACTTTCTCTAGATATACATTTCTCCTTGACCCGAATAAGTTATGTTTTAATGAATACCAGTTTAACTAGACTTTTTGTGAAGTAATAAAAAAGGGTGAGTTTATTAAGCACTCTCAGTAAGAAATGCAAAGAAGACATAGGAGTTAGTATACACGTGCACAGGTTGGAAATAAAAAGTGATCCCAAAAAGATAAAAGTTAAAATCGATATATGAATCAGCCTCTGAATTGTTTGTGAACAGCAGTGGAGGTTACCAGTAGCATTGATGTTAGTAGTTTGAGTTTCCAGGCTGTTTAAATTGATTGAAATCTTTTGACCTGATATCTTTCAGTAGTGGCTGACCGACACTACAGTTTTACCGGTAGTGAAGATTTGTTTTAATCACTGTTCTCTAAGTTGTTCTCAGAAATTGTTAGTCTACGCATGAAGACAGTAAAACACTAACACAACATACTTGCGTTGTAGTTGGTTTCGATTCTCAGTTATTGCATATTCCTTGAAGGTCACCACTGATCTTACCAGAAATCAGTTGTGTCCATTCGGTGTGGCTCATGGCTTTCAATGCAAGAACTTTGTCTGGCAAAGTGCAAAAAGGCTAAGCAGAAATTCTGTAAGCATCCAGGTAAGTGATAATTCAGGGAATGCTAAACGAGAAGTGAGCAACCCTGAGGTTTACCAGTGCCCAATCCACGAGTGATCTGTACCTGAGTACAAAGTGCCTAGTCAATGAAAAGTGCCAGAATACTCTGTAGTACAACATTGAAGTACAAAAATGCATTGTAAGTGCATTGGAGATCATTTTTATTGCAAAATTATTCATAACCATTCATCTATTAGTACATACAACAAGGTTGTTATTCTATAGTAATATTATTTCCAAAGAGGAAAAAGAAACCCAATTGATATCTTAGAAGTTTACATCCCACAGAGCTACCATGCAGTTGCAAATGACAAAGACATTTTAATATATGCAGGAAGAAAATACTTACACTCTGAGGCAATGAGGGGGTCTGACAACTAAATGGAAGCCCCTTTATAGTACCTCTTAGACAGTGGTCTTTTCTCACTGTGCCTTGGTGGCAGGTGCCCCAAGCTTTAGTACATCCCACAGCAATGTCCTGGACCTTGGAATGTGTCAGTCTCCAACACTCAGGTGAGCTCAATTTTTTCTTGTAGAAGTTTTGGGCAGTCCAGAGAGCATTTTTCACTTAATTGACAATCCTCCAGGTGTAGTCAATGTTTGTCTCACTGTGCATCCTGGGGACTGGACCTTGGAGCACAGAGTCCCTCATCACGGAGCTGTTTGGGGAAAACTTTGACAAAAACCATTGCATCTCACACCATGACGTTGCTGATAAAGGTACATTCCAGCAGAAGACATGTGGCAGTCTCTACCTCCCTGCAGCCACTTCGAGAGCAGTGTGCGGTGGCACACAGAGACCAAACATACATGAAGGATCTGACGGACAGTGCCCTTCCTACCACCAGTCGAGCTACATCTTGGTGCTTGTTGGAAAGTTCTAGAGATGATGTATTCTGCCAAATAAATTTGACGGTCTGCCAGAGATAGAATCCACCCTCGTCTTTTCCTGCTGGGTCTCAGGGAAGCTATGTGCTGACCATCTCCTGATGGACTTGTGGTCAAAGGTGTTTTCCTTCAGAAATGTTTCCACAAAGAACGGTTGATATGGAATGGTCCAACTACTTGGAGCGTTCTATGGTGCCGAGACCAGACCTATCCATCATAACACCAGGGAGAGGTAGAACCTCAGTACATAGTGACTTTTGGTGTACCGTGGGTCTACGTACTGCTTGATGCAGCCACACACAAAGGTGACTATCAACATGAGAGTGGCAGTGGGTATGTCCTTCACCGCCTTTATCCTCAGCTTTGTTCATGGTGTCCCTGTGCACAGAGTCCATATTTGATCTCCAGATGAAGTGGAAGATGCAGTGGTGCAGACTCAGGGATTGGGTTAGACCCATGCCACATGTGACAACATCAACAGTACCTCACATTTGATGACCAGGTTTGTACTTGCAATGGTGAGGGGCCAGTGCTCACAAAAGCCCAGTTTCTGCCTCACCTTGGCAATACACTCCTCCCAGCCCCTCCACACAATATACTCAGTACCTTCAGATAATCTGTCCTGAATGTGATGGGGAGAAAGGATAATGTTGGCCCAGTTCCCAACGAACATGGCCTCGCTCTTGCCTCAATTTACCTTAAAGGATGTTGTGAAACTTAAAAAGGTTCAGAAAACATTTATGAGGATGTCGCCAGGGTTGGAGGGTTTGAGCTTTCGGGAGAGGATGAATAGGCTGGGACTATTTTCCTTGGAGCATTAGACTGGAGATATGTTATGACGTGTCGTCAGGCTGGTATTTGTCAGACGCCAATGTTTGTGGATGGGGAGCTCACTGTCTATGGAATATGCTTTGAGATGTTGGTGACTGCTGGAGATCCAAACAAGCAAGTGGCGAGCTCAAGCCATGAGGCAACTGTTCAGTTTATATCCAACAGGCTAAAATAGATGGAGTTTAATCAGGTGGGGAAACAAGTTATGGGGAAAAAGGCAGGAAAGTGGACACACAGAATGTCAGATTTTATTGAATGTTGAGCAGGCCTGAGGGGCTGAACAGTCTATTCCTGTTCCTATTTCTTACAGTCTTTTTATATTTGAGAGATTGGGAAACACAATTTAACTGAGATAAGAATCCCATTGCACTGATGAACATTGGTTGGAAAATGGGACTTTTTGCTCTTGGCATCGAGAAGGTTCTCACTGGCCATCTCATATGATTTTTTTTATCAATGTCAACGTTGCTGACCCTGCTTGGGAAAACTCCATCCAAATTTCCTGAAAGTGAGTGTTTTCTACTGAGGGAGATACTCAGCTCCCTTGTTATCTATTCCTGTTACATTTCTGACTGTTTAAAGTCTTCCTGACACTCTTTAGGTGCAACATTCCATTAGCCCCACACATGGCTTTGCCAGGCAATGACTAAATTTACATCCTAAGTCTTGGTTCTAAGCTGTATTTGGATATCTAACGTTTAAATTCAAACTGTAGAAGGCGAGATTCTATCCTATGCTAGGAGTCATCACTATTTGTATTATCCTATCTACTCATTTCAAACTTAATGATATCATGAGCAATGCAATGTGAAATGTCAATGAAATTCTTAAATTAAAAACACCTAGCTTCACATGACTTAAATACTTCTTTTTGATTAAATCTACAAGATATTGTTTTGTCACAATATTCTTTTAAAATTGTAATTCTTCATTATTATTCTGTTGCCTTCACTGTTGCCATAATGATGGATAAGTAAGGTGAGTTAAGGCTGCAAGTTTGTAACATCCTGAAATGAAGGTCCACTCACCTGTAGCACACATGGAAATGTTGTAAAGGTTGTGGTCTATCTTCTACAATATCTGCTGTCTCTAGGTAGGCTTTACCATGTTTGGGAAACTAGCTCAAGCATCATTGCTCAACATTCATGACTCAACAAGAATCTCTGGTTAATGATCATGGCTGGGAACTTTGGCTGACTTCAAACATCTTCAGCCTTTAGGCTTTGAGCGGACTTGGAGCATGGATGTGTGGCTGTGTCAGCTATATTAGAACAGACCAGGAACTGAACATGGAATGTGAATGTGGCAATTAGGGTGGATATTCAATGTTGATTTAACTTAATATAATCTGGGTGGAATGGCTTTTGATTATAGAATATGCCAATAGTATTTTTATGGAAATATTTAGCTGACAACTCAGAGTCTGTGACATCAGAGATTCTGCAGCATCTAAGCATGCAATACCCTTCCACACTGCAGAAGCACAAATCTGGCAATCAGAAAAATCCAGTTCAACTTATTTGTGCTACTCTAAGATTGATACGCTAAACCAAATATCCTTCAGAAATGGTTGACCTTAGTACTTCCATGATTCGTAGAATGAACAAATTCCCTTCAGTGATTTATTCGAAGAAAACAACAGATGACCTGTTAGCAGAAAATAGTTGCGATGCACAAAGCAAATTTGAAAACGCAGTTGGAGTCTGAGCTGAAATCTAAGTGTTATGTAAATAAAAGCAAGGACGAAAAGAGTCCTTCCACAGCTTTATGTCGAAGAGAAAATAATTGGTAAGGCATTTGAATTTTTTTGGCTCTTGTTAGATTGGAAATGTCAATACTGCAGAATGTAAATCTCAATGTGTTTTACCTTAACTTCAGAGCAAACCTCACAATGTTTGATTTTAGTTACTTTTGGTGAATCTCATTTTTGTCAGGCCCCTAATATATTTGAAGGCTATTTTCAAAAAAGCTCCTTTTGCATTTCACTTCATGCAATCAAAGGCCAACTTTAGCAAAAACTCATTTTTTATATATTTCCAACAAATGTGAAGGACAGCTTCAGAAAGCATCAGTAAATCTTCAGTGAGTTTGATGATTTCATTCCTTCTTATTCATGAAGGGATGAAGGAGTGAAAGAACAAAAATAAACAAGAAAGCTCGAAAAAGATGAAAAATGTAAGTGTCATACTTACATTGATGTAGAGTGAATCTAGAGCTGTTTTTGGATTCAGACTCAAAATTGCAAGTGCAGCAGAAATACAATCAAGAGACCAAAGACTGATTTTTTTTTTAGATTAGACTTACAGTGTGGAAACAGGCCCTTCGGCCCAACAAGTCCACACCGACCCGCCGAAGCGCAACCCACCCATACCCCTACATTTACCCCTTACCTAACACTACGGGCAATTTAGCTTGGCCAATTCACCTGACCCGATCTGGAACTAGAGATGGTGCTTTCGGAACAACCCCTGTGCAACTAGCTGCCATGACTCCACAGTTAGCACTTGCATCGAGGGCTCTTGTGACACAGTAGTAGTGTCCCTAGCTTTGAGGCAGTATGCCTGGGTTTAAGTTCACACATGCTCCAGAGATGTTTTCTAACATTGTAGGCAAATTGATCAAAAATGTCTAGCAGTCTTGGGGAAAATGTCAGTGTGTTTGCCTCACCAGCTTTGACTGAGTGGTTAAATTCTAGGAAGGGTGTTTTCAGTGAGTGAGGTACAAGCATGAGAATTGAGGAGTCAAGATGCAACTCTTGTTGCTTCAGGCTTTTCATTGGTAAACTCTCATTATTGGTCATGAGGGAGTGGCTGATGAAAACCTCTGACAAACAAGCAAAGCATGCATTTACTTCAACCTCATGATGACTTCTTATATCTACCAAATATTCAAAGGTGCTTTGCATTAAAACAAAATCCTTTAAGCTGTTTTAGTTCAGAAATTACCTGGACCATTTAAAATAAAAAATGAACATGGAGAATGCTGGAGAGGCTTAGTAGCATCTGTGGAGAAAAACTGTTTCAGGTCTGGTTTGAGTCTACTTCAGATCTGAAGAAATACTTGGGACCATTTTAGAGTCATGGAATCACGGAGTTATACAGCATGGAAACAGACCTATCGGTCCCACTTGATGGCATCAGAATAGGGAAGCTGACCCTGGGGTTTGTCCCCCCTACTGATTTTCTTTCACTTTTTCTTTCTTTTAAATTTTGCTCAATTTCTTGTTTTCCCTTTTTTTCTTCATTTTATTTTCTTTTAAGCGTGGAAAATGGCCCGGTGTGGTTGGTCTTGGCTGAGTATGATGGTCTCAGCCCGCCATGGTAGTCTTGGCCTGGTATAGTTGTCTCCGCCCGGTGTGGTGGTCTCAGCCTGGCATGGTGGTCTTGGCCCAGTGTGGTGATCTCAGCATGACGTGATGGTCTCAGCTCAAAGTGGTGGTCTCAGCTTGGCATGGTGGTCTCGGACAAGAGAGGTGGTCTCCTCCTGGTGTGGTGGTACTCCTACTGCTCTTATATTCCTCTCGGGATTCACTCAATCCCAGCTGTCTACACATGGCAACTGCCTCTTTCATTTTCTTAAGCAGACCATTAAATTTTTTATTCATCCAGCATTCCCTACACCTACCAACCTTGCCCTTTACAACACAAGGAACATACTGCCTCTGGACTCTTATTATGACAATAGACAATAGACATAGGTGCAGGAGTAGGCCATTCTGCCCTTTGAGCCTGCACCACCATTCAATATGATCATGGCTGATCATCCTTAATCAGTATCCTGTTCCTGCCTTATCTCCATAATCCTTGTTTCCACTATCCTTGAGAGCTCTATCCAACTCTTTCTTAAATGAATCCAGAGACTGGGCCTCCACTGCCCTCTGGGGCAGAGCATTCCACACAGCCACCACTCTCTGGGTGAAGGTGTTTCTCCTCATCTCTGTCCTAAATGGTCTACCCCGTATTTTTAAGCTGTGTCCTCTGGTTCAGCATTCACCCATCAGTGGAAACATGTTTCCTGCCTCCAGAGTGTCCAATCCTTTAATAATCTTACATGTGTTAATCAGATCCCTTCTCAGTCTTCTAAGCCCAAGCGTATACAAGCCCAGTCGCTCCAGTCTTTCAGTGTAAGGTAGTCCCGCCATTCCAAGCATTGACCGCGTGAACCTATGCTGCACTCCCTTAATAGTCAGAATGTCTTTCCTCAAATTTGGAGACCAGAACTGCACACAATACTCCAGGCATGGTCTCACCAGGGCCCTGTACAGCTGCAGAAGAACCTCTTTGCTTCTATACTCAATCCCTTTTGTTATGAAGGACAAGATGCTATTAGCCTTCTTCACTACCTGCTGTACCTGCATGCTTACCTTAATTGACTCGTGTACAATAACACCCAGATCTCTTTGTACTGCCCCTTTACCTAAATTGATTCCATTTAGGTAGTCATCTGCCTTCCTGTTCTTGCCACCAAAGTGGATAACCATACATTTATCCACATTAAACTGCATCTGCCATGCATCTGACCACTTACCTAACCTGTCCAGGTCACCCTGTAATCTCCTAACATCCTCCTCACATTTCACCCTGCCACCCAGCTTAGTATCATCAGCAAATTTGCTAATGTTATTACTAATACCATCTTCTATATCATTAATATATATTGTAAAAAGCTGCGGTCCCAGCACTGATCCCTGTGGTACCCCATTGGTCACTGCCTGCCATTTTGAAATGGAGCCTTTTATCACGACTCTTTGTTTCCTGTCAGCCAACCAACTTTCCATCCAAGTTAGTACTTTGCCCCCAATACCATGCGCCCTAATTTTACTCACTAACCTCCTATGTTGGATTTTATCAAAAGCTTTCTGAAAGTCCAGGTACACTACATCTACTGGATCTCCCTCATCCATCTTTAGAGTTACATCCTCAAAAAATTCCAAAAGATTAGTCAAGCATGATTTCCCCTGTGAACAACTTCCCCAAATATACTTCTGAAAATTCCTGCCTAATGCCATCAAAATTGGCCTTCCTCCAATTTAGAACTTTAACTTTTAGAGCGACTGTAACCTTTTCCATCTTTTGAAACAAATAGAATGATGATTGCTTTCCCCAAAGTGCTCCCCCACTGATGCCTCAGTCAATTGCCCTGCCTGATTTTCCAAGAGAAGTTCAGGATTTGCTTCTTCTCTATCAGTTACATCCACATATTGAATACACTTAATAAATTCCTCTCCATCCAAGCCCTTTACACTATGGCAGTCTATGTTTGCAAAGTTAAAATCCCCTACCATTACAACCCTATTATTTTTACTGTACCTGAGATCTCCTGACAAATGTGCTCAATTTCCTGTGACAATTGGGGGCCAATAGGACAATCCCAAAAAGGTGATCATCTCTTTCTTATTTCTCAGTTCCACCCATATAAGGTCACTGGACATTCTCCCAGGATTATTCTCCCTAAGTACAGCCGTATTGTTATCCCTAATCAAAAATGTCACTCCTCCTCCTCTATTGTCCCCCTTTCTATCCTTCCTCTAGCATCTGTACTCCGGAATATTAAGCAGCCAGTCCTGTCCATCCCTGAGCCACATTTCTGTAATTACTATGATATCCCAGCCCTATGTTCCCAATCATGCTCTGAGTTCATCTGCCTAACCTGTCAGGCCTCTTGCATTGAAATAAATGCAGTTTAATATATCAGACATACCTCATGCTCAGCTGTGTTCTTGCCTGTGTTGACTATTTGACTTGCTCCTTTTCACAACCGTACCTGCCTTTTTAGTCATCTCTTTTCTCAATAGCACTTTGAGTCCCACCCACTCCCCTCCCGTCCATAGCAGCAGCACAGCGGAGCACCCCACTCCTCTACACTGTACTTAGACCTGGAGGAACAAATAACTTGAGTGCATAGGTGCACATTAGGGGTAGAAATTTGCCTCATTTGTTACAAGGCTTTTAAATTACTGCTAGCTGCAGATTTGTAATATTCCCTGTAGCAAACATATTTGTAGCATATTTTAACCTCTGAAACTTTAATGGCCTGAAGTAATAACTATTGCAGTAACAAATAACACTCACTTGATACACTCATTTGTGGCTATTGTGGATTTTTATAGAGTTGGGAAGACTCGCCTGACCTCTAAAAATGGTGAGTGAGACTAGGCTGCAGAACTCCCATCCTCATTTATGATGGATCTAATTCCAGCTGAAAGGGGAGAGGAGGTTGGTATGAGTCACAAAGGAGTCCTGAACTCAGCAAGACCATTTCTGAGTTCAAACATTTTGACCATTGCAAGAGTCCTAATCCATAGTCTGTGAGTCATGAATTTATGGAGTAGTCATTTTCTTGAAGGACATGTTTGTCCATTTGCTTGACATCATCTGAAATTATTTAACTCTCAGAAGAGAGAGACACCCCAAAATGGAGGCAACTTTGCTCCACCCTCTTCAAATTTAAAAATCAACAAAGATCTCAGAGGCCAGGCCACCCTTGTTGAATGGGGAGGCAGAAATTAAGGGTCATATACAAACTATTACTGAACCCAGGGAGGAGCGACACAGAATCTCGCACTCACTTGCCTGCATTATCAGCAACTCCTGTGATCTTCCCAACCTATTTCAGCACAAGTAGGGAGTATAATGCCCCAGCTCACTGACAAAGCATCAAAGCCATTCAAAGACAAGGGTCCCCAAAGTCTGCATCACATTCCTCTTCAGCAGAGAGATTTCCTGAGCTTCCTCATAGACAATTATCTCCTGGGTTCAAGCCTCTGACCATATATTAACCTGAGTTAATGTCTTACATATAGTCCGCCCAATAAATGCTGCATACAGTAACCTGTTCAGTTTCTATTCTGCTGCTTATATGTTACTTCCTCCCACTTGGGAGCTAAAGCAGCTTTCACACATTAGTTTGTCACTGGGTGCAATGCTGCATAACTTCAAAGGAAAGATTTACTTTGACTAGCAATCTCTGAAGGTGGTTTCAACACGGAGAGTGAAACATCTGGAAAGAGTGACAAGGCTGGTGGGAAAATTATATTCCATAGACAAATTATATTCTCTGAAGGATAAAGCATTCCATTTCTCAAACCAATTATGATACATTGCTTTTAAGTGTCATTGATTTTTGACTATTTCTCATACATGCAAAAGGTGTACACAATGCAGACAGCTGTCTTTACTGCCAAAATCTATTTATTTTTGGAAAAATGTCTTTTTATATTTCCAGTAATAATATCAAGTCATGACAGCATTGCTTGCTAGTATGTAAATTGATCTTCTTAAGGGCAAACCTTTAAAGTTGGGACATGAATTTAATCTTTTGTTTCTCATTGTAAATTTAATAGGATTTTCTGAGGCAAAGAGTCTCTTCCTCAATGTGTATTGTATTCTTTTCATTGAAAGTCATGACAGAATCTCTAAGGTCTGTTCACTGATTAAAACGGGAGTGTTAATTAATTAGTTTTCTTTCTGGCCTTTATCACAGCATTGCTGCTAATCACAACCTTGACTTCACCATTCACTGGCATAAGAATAGATTCAAATCCACAGACAATTACTTGAAGTATGAGAATGTTATAAATAGGCCATTCAGCATCTCAAATCAGACAGACATTCATCTGGGCACTGGCTGATCTATATCTTAACTCTACTTACTCATGTTAGTCATTATCCTTTGACACTCTTTTCATTAAAAAAAGTGAGTGTTGCTGGAAAAGATACTTTTGGTTCAAAGTTTTCATCCTGTACTCATCAGGATATTTTGCAAGAATAACAATTTGTGGGGAGAAACCAACATTTATATCTGCAGGAGAAGGGTTTGCTAATTAGTGGCAAATGAATGCTGATTGATCTTTGCTGGATAATCCTGAATGCTGAGGAATTATAATGGTGAACAATTCAAGATTGCTGATGGAGCTTGCTGTGTACATTTGCAATGACCTGGCAATATTGTTTCCAGGCACTGCAACAAAACTTTCAATGAAATAGATTAGAACAATTTGCTGGTTAATTATTAAGGGAAATGCACTGACTAGTCAGATTCAACTGTTAAAATTGAAACAAAGCTTTAGTATTAACTGTCAGTCATCATAAATTGGCACATTCTCCATGTAAATGTTTGTCAGTACTCTCCTCTCATGCATTGTAAATTTGGATTTTCCCCTTGAGTTTATATTCTTGTGAAATGTCCTGATTCATGCACGATGGAAAGCTTTGACAAATGTGTCTATCCTGAATTCAAGCTCTGTACTGACATACAATTATTTGTAATAAAAATATTAAGTTCAGTCTCAAAAATTTTAGTTGATCCAAATTGCATTGTCTTTTGGGAGACAATGTTGAGCCATCCACTATCTATTCTGTAAAATAATGCTTCTGGTATCATGTCTGAAGGATCTGGTGTAATTTTAATATCTTTTTCCTCGTTATACTGCATTCACACCAGAGGAAATGGCTTATCTTTATTGAGTCCTTTTTTTATTATTTTCATTCTTCTAATTTTAAGGAAATATAAAACATAACTAGGCAGCATTATTTTGTTAAATTTTAAACCCCAGTAACATTCTGGTGAATCTGAGCTGAAGCACTGGCAGTCAAATGATTAAATATAACTTTATAATTCTGGATGGCTAATATTCTTTTAACATTCCTCTTCGTCTACAGAGGGGCAGGAGACGCTGAAGGTTTTATGTGTTCTGCACCAAAAATTGAATCTACCTTTATTGTTGGTTGAGGTAGATCTTGGGAAGGATTTTAGGAAGATTCTCTCCATCCTTTCCCAACCTGCAATAGGTGTCTTCAAAGGCGGGCCTTGTAAAATCACACAGTTAACTTTCCCAACACTTTCTCACACACCCCTAACCTAACTCATAAAATATGGTGAGGGACTGGGAGAGCAATACGCTTTCTAACTGCCCTTGATCATAATGGTATTCAAACCAACTAAGGGCCCAATTTCACCTCCATCCCTGCTCTGCCAATGGCAAAAGAAACCAGTCAGTAAGTCACAATTGCATTGCTTGAGTCGATATTGGGCAAGAAGTTGGGGTGCAGAACTTGTGTGTGTGGTCCTGTGCATCCAACAATGCTCCTCCAAAGACTTCTTTCCTCTTTAAGCAACCTTCATGCATCATCCCTAACCTAGTTCCCCATTGTCCTCACCCATTCCACTGGGATCTAAAATGAGATCTATTCAAAACTCCAGACCTACTTTGCAACCATTGCTTCTTCTTCTCAGGGGCTGATTCTGGTCCTACCAATGCCACTGCCCAAACCTGGTGCAGATATGAATTACTGAGTTCCTCATGTGTGACTTCCTCCAAGATGGGACAGAAGTGTTACCCTGGTACAGTTGATTCTACACCCAGCACAAAGTGTTGAAGGTGTCAGTGGCTTTTGGATGGGTGCATTGTGAACCTGCAATTCAGTCATGGGTTAGGTTAGACGGGAGCAGAATGTGGAGCTTATTACCGCAAAAGGCCACATCGGTCAAGTTATTGTGCATTTCAGACAGAGAACGTTAAGTTCTTGATTAATAAGAGGATCAAACATTACAGGCAGAAGGTAGGAGAATGAGATTGAGAAAAATACCTGCCACACTTAAATGGCAGAACAGACCTGATGGGATGAATGGCCTAAATATGCTAATATCTGATGATCCTATAGATGGATCAAATGAGTAGGCAAACATTTTGGAGCTTGGATAAATGCAAGAAAATGTGAAGTTATGCACTTTGGCAGGAAGAGAAGCGGAGCTAAATATTATTCATATGACTGCAGAAAGACGGATATGGGAGTCTTTGTACATGGATCACAAAATGCTGGATTCAAGGTTAGTGGGTAATAGGGAAGGTAAATGAAATGATAGTCTTTACTTCAAAGGGAATGACGTATAAAAGTAGGGAGGTTTTATTGAAATGTTGCAAATCAGAGCAACAATACAATGAGCAGTTTTGATCCCCTTATTCTAAGGAAAGATATACTGGCATTTGAGACAGTCCAGAGAAGGTTCACTAGGTTGATACTGGGTATGAGAAGACTGCCTTATGAGGAGAGGTTGAATAGTTTAGGCCTGCACTCATTGGAATTCAGAAGAATGAGAGGTGACCCTTTTGAAACATGCAAGATTCTTAAAGGACTTAACACAGCAAAGGCAGAAAGCTTTTGTCCCCTTATGGGTGGGTCTAGGACTAGAGGGTGTAATATAAATCAAAGATAGAAATGAGAAGGGATGTCTTCTCTCAATGGTTGGTGAATCTCTACCACAGAGGTCTCTAAATGTTGGTTCATTACGTATTTTCAAGGCTGAGATAGACAGATTTTTAATCACCAGGAGAACCAAAGGTTATGGTGAAAAGGCAGGAAAGTGGAGTTGAGAATGATCAGCTCACCTACGACCTCAGTGAATGGCTGAATGGTCCATTTCTACTCCCCTGTCTTATGATCTTATTTTTCATATATAACTTTCACCAAATTTAAGGATTACAATAAAATAGAAGCAGGGAATACACATTTGGCTGATCGATTCCACTCTATTCAATAAGATATTGGCTGATCACATTTTCAGCTGTGATCTCCAGCATCTGCAGACCAGATTTTAACCTACTGCGAATCCTCTTGCAAGGATGCCTTCCTTGAAGAAGCTCTCTTCCTCCCACTACAAGGATTTCAGTGAGTCTCTCTCTCACTGCACCCCCCAGGTCATCTCCTCTGCACAGAAACTCTTCAGCCACGTTCTCAAACAGACTCGTTACCACAGCCACATCTCCTTCCTCAGTACTTGCCTAAGGAACTGACTGATCCCACACGGACTCCTCATTTCCCCCTCCCCCCCACCTTGTCTCAGTCGGTTCCCTCAACTCAGCACCGCCCTCCTAACCTGCAATCTCCTTACTGACCTCTCCGCCCCCACCCCACTCTGGCCTATCACCCTCACCTTGACCTCCTTCCACCTATCCCACCTCCATCGCCCCTCCCCCAAGTCCCTCCTCCCTACCTTTCATCTTAGCCTGCTTGGCTACTCTCTCTCATTCCTGATGAAGGGCTTATGCTCGAAATGTTGAATTCCCTATTCCTGAGATGCTGCCTGGCCTGCTGTGCTTTAACCAGCAACACATTTTCAGCATTGGCTGATCTTCTATCTCAACTCCACTTTCTTGAATAATCCTCTTAATTCCCTGATATCATCAAATTGATTGACTACACTCTTGAATGTCCTCAACTACCAAGCGTCCACAGGTCTTAGGAAAACCTGGAGAGGTTAAATTCCAAATACTTCGAATATTTTGAGTAAAAAAATTTATTTAATTTCAGTTCAAATTCCAAGTTCTTTTCCTTCATATCTGACCCAAGTTCTCGACTAATTCCAAGTTATAGCGAGATGTCACCTTTTGTTATAAAATCTTAAGTTACCTCGAGAAGGTAAGTTAAAAAGAGGTTCTGGGAATTGCATATTAATGAACCAAAACTTGCAACCCATTCTAAAAGATGAAAGACTTAACAGTCCAGATTTGTTCGACATATCATTTCAGTTGCATGGCACTGTAAACTTGTGCTATAAATTCTGTGTCTTATGATCTTACACTCCACAACCACCTGATGAAGGAACAGCACTCCGAAAGCTAATGCTTCCAAATAAGCCTGTTGGGCTATAACCTGATGTTGTGTAATTTTTAACTCTGTTAAAACAGACCCTCAGGTCCAAGTCACCCAAGCTGATGAGATATCCTAAATTAATTTAGTCCCATTTGCTATCACTTGTTAAAAATAGATGGTTTAAATTGACTGACCTGTTTAGATGGCAATGAGTTTCTAATCATTACAAGAATTCTGAAATGATGTGAACCAAATGCAGCAATCATTTCTTTATGCCAATAGTTCCCTTTAAATGACAATTATTTACCCCATGTCAAATAAATTGATGTAATGTTAGAAGACTACAAAAGATGATGAAAATTAAATAATTAAATCTGAAGTATATATGCCTATAATTAATAGCAAGATCCCCACATTAATCCAGGACTGTATGGTCAGAGCGCAATTATTATCACAAAGTGACTAGCATGTTTGCCTATTTATTGAATGGAGTCATAACATGTCCTCTTTGACTAATGCTGCAGCTTTGCAATTTATTTCCTAAAATGGCGTTACAACATATGCACATGAACAATTTTGAATTAATTGAAAATATCTCTACCACAGAATGATCTGACAAAACTTCAATAACACTTCAACCATTACACTTGACTTCAAATAAAAATTTAATCGGATGTGTTATGAATTGGTTGACACAGCATGCAGCAAAAAGCAATTTTTTTCAGTCAGATGCAACTTTATAGAGGAGACTGTAATACTTTTTATTATCAATGGGAGAATTAGAAGAGAGTGTTGGGTAGAGTAACATTAAAACTGTCAAACTTAATTCAACTTTGTGCATTAAGCTTGACAATAAAAATGGAGAGATGCCATTGCTGCATCATCTTCAATATTTCAATGGTAATATTAAATAAAAGTTAGCTCAAAGAAAGTCCAGTTTAGTCTTTTTTCAATGTGTTGTAGTTGGATTTTCCCATTGCAGATGGAAAACATGAAACACAATTGTATTTTGGAGGGTTAGATGTTCATTACCTCCAGAAGTCTGACTTAGAATCAGAGACTCATAGAAATGTACAGTACAGAAACAGACCCTTCGGTCCAACTATTCCAAGCTGACCTGATATTCTAAATTCATTGAGTGCCATTTGCCAGCACTTGGCCTATATCCATCTAAACCCTTCCTATTCATCTACCCACCCAGATGCCTTTTAAGTGTTGCAATTGTACCAGCTTCCATCACTTCTGGCAGCTCATTCCACACACATACCACCCTCTGCCTAAAAAGGTTGCCCCTTAAGTCCCTTTAAAATCTTTCCCCTCTCACCCTAAACTTAGGCCCTCTAGTCCTGAACACCCCCAATCCAGGGAAAAGACCTTGTCTATTTACCCTATCCATGCCCTTCATGATTTTATAAACCTCTATAAAGTCACCCCTCAACATCTGACGCTCCAGGGAAAACAGCCCCAGCCTATTCAGTCTCTCTCTATAGCTCAAACTCTTCAACCCTGGCAACATCCTTGTAACTCTTTTCTGAACCCTTTCAAGTTTCACAACATCCTTCCAAAAGGACGGAGACTGGAATTGCACCCATTATTCCAAAGTGGCCGAACCAATGTCCTGCTCAGCCACAACAGGACCTTCCAACTCTTATATTCAATGCTCTGACCAATAAAGGAAAGCATACTAAATGCCATCTTCACTATCCTATCTGCCTGAGACTCCACTTTCAAGGAACTATGAACCTGCACTCCAACGCCTCTTTGTTTAGTTGCAACTTCCATCTAGTTGTGACCTTAACTAGAATGGAGATGCATTTTTCACTTAAGTAAAGGTAGGAATGGAGGCAAGTTTCAGACAGCCTTTGATCTGTTCCATTGAGGCTGTTATTTGCAGTTTGTGTTGTTTCACTACAAGGACCCAGAAAGCTAGGGAAGTATCCATGAATGAGAGTTCATTTTCCCGGATGGTGACAGAAGGAACCCACCTCATTTGAAATAGGGCCACCTCTCATTTCAGGATCATCTGCCTTGTCCTGAGAGTATTATTGAAACCCTGACTACTCCTGATGCGGAATTATGCACCAAATTATTTAAAATGAGGAAAATCTGTAGAATGCTAAAACACAAAGAAAATTGAGATACTTGTGCATGAAACAAAGAAAGCAAACACACTGGTGCAGAAGGTAATTAAGAACGATGAAGGAATCAGAAATTCATGGAAAAACTCAGCAGATCTGGCAGCATCTGTCAGAAGAATGCAGAGTTAATGTTCCAAGTTCAGTAACTCTTCATCAGAACACTAAGTCACAGGAGTCAAAACTTTAACTCTGCTTCTCTCCATGAATACTGCCAGGACTGCTGACTTTCTCTAGCAATTTCTGTTTCTGTTTCAGATCTCCAGCATCTCCAGTTCTTTGTCTCATTTTAAGGCTGATGGATGTTGGCCATTGTTTCAAAGGGATTGGAATATAAAAGTAAGGAAGTCTTACTGCAACTGTTTAAGATACTGGTGAGACCACATCTGGAATACTGTGAGCAATTTTGGTCCCTTTATTGAAGAACAGATATTATTTCATTTGGGGCAGTTCAGAGAAGGTTCACTTGGATGATCCTGGTATGGAGGGATAAGTTAAAGAGACTCCACTAATAGTGTTTAGATGAATGAGAGGTGATCTCATTGAAACATATAGGATTCTTAAGGGGCTTAACAGGATAAATACTAAGAGGACATTTCTCCTCATGGGAGAAGCTAGGACCAGAAGGCATCATCTCAAAATAAATGAAGCTCCAATTTAAGAGTGAACTGAGGGTGAATTCCTTCTCTCAGACATAATGATTCTTTGGAACTCCTTTCAAGAGAGAGAGATGTGGAGGCAGAGTCCCTGTGTATAACTACAGCTGAGATTGATAGATTCTTGATCAATAGAAGAATCAAACATTATGGGAAAAAGGCAGAAAAGTGGACATTTAGAATGTTGGATCAGTCATGATCCTATTGAATGGTGGAGAAGGCGTAACAAACTGAACAACCAACTCCTGTTCCTATTTCTAATGGTCTTATTATGGACTATACCAGCTGATACCTACTTGCATGATCCCTGGGGACCAATCATTGGTGGCTTGTTGTCGCTATAAGTTGCTGGTGCCAATCTTCCAACCCATAATAGTCTAAGTGACAAAAAGTCTCAACAGAGCAAGCACTCGCCTTAGAAAATATAGTATAGTTCATTACATTTCAGCATCTATATACAGGCTACATTAACTCTTAGATTGTAACAGACCCTAAATGATTTTCCATCTGTGTGACATCATCAGATTGGGTATGGCTCAACAAATGTCAACATGAGCTCTTTTATGATCATTACTTAAGAGCCACCTTGCTGCCACGCCCACCACATTCCTAATGCCCGAAACGTTGATTCTCGTGTTCTTCGGATGCTGTCTGACCTGCTTGTGCTTTTCCAGCACCACACTTTTCAACTCTGATCTCCAGTATCTACAATCCTCACTTTCTCTATTCCTTCATATTGGCACCAGACCTGAGCTTACAATCTCCTAAGAGTTGTGATTAACAGGTATTGTCAAACATCATTTAAGAGAGCAAAATTTAGGGTGTAGGTTTGCTTGCCAAGCTGTAGATTTGATATCCAGATATTTCATTACCTGGCTAGGTAACATCATCAGTGGTGACTTCCAAGTGAAGTGAAGCTGTTGTCTCTTGATTTATATTTATATCATTCTACTGGATGGGGTTCCTGGGGTTTGTGGTGATGTCATTTCCTGTTCATTTTCTGAGGGGTTGATAGATGGCATCTAGATCTATGCGTTTATTTATGGCATTGTGGTTGGAGTGCCAGGCCTCTAGGAATTCTCTGGCATGTCTTTGCTTAGCCTGTCCCAGGATAGATGTGTTGTCCTAGTCAAAATGATGTTTTTTTTCATCCATGTGTAGGGCTACGAGGGAGAGAGGGTCGTGTCATTTTGTGGCTAGCTGGTGTTTGTGTATCCTGGTGGCTAACTTTCTTCCTGTTTGTCCTACATAGTGTTTGTGGCAGTCCTTGCATGGAATTTTGTAGATGATGTTGGTTTTGTCCATGGGTTGTACTGGGTCTTTTAAGTTTGTTAGTTTTTGTTTGAGAGTGTTGGTGGGTTTTTGTGCTACTACGATTCCGAGGGGTCTTAGTAGTCTGGCTGTCATTTCTGAGACTTCTTTGATGTATGGTAAGGTGGTTAGGGTTTCTGACTGTGTTTGGTCACATTTTGGCATTTTGGCACCCTATTGCCCCTCTGATTCTGATCAATAGACAAGATTTTGGACAAGTTCAAAGCTGATTTTTTATTGACAAACAGCAAAAGAGAACAGGAAAGAAACAAATACAGGATGCAGTTCACACTCATCATGACAATCAGGATGAGCTGCAGTACCCAGCTGGTATCTGATGGAGCAAGTGTTCATTAGGTCCTGTCTACCATGTAGGGACTAATATAGCTGAGCACAGTAATTCACAAAGGACTTCCTCCTCCACAGTGATCTTATCATTCTCTTCAAAAATTTGTTACTGTTCCCCCAGTTCCTCATTATCTATGACATCACTTTGCTGTTTGCAGAACACAGCACTCCAGGTTGGTGGACCCACTCTGTCTATACTATACAGGAGATCCCATCCATGACCACATCAATGTACTTCAGCAGCCCAATGATCAGCTCTGTCACAGTCCTGGACACAGTGTATACACCAACTTGCTGAATGTGTCTCACAGGCTGAATGACCAGCACATGACGTTGAAAAGTGAGGTCACTACACTCTGACCTCCTTCCCATCACAGACATAACTCATCCATCCACAGTCCATTGCATTGCTCACCATATCTGACAGGATAGGAAGCTGAATATTAATCAGAGAAATTGAGCTACCACTAGAGAAGGTGCAAAACTTGACTTAGCCTTGGGAAATAAGACAGGGCAGGTGACTGAGGTGTCAGTGGGGGAGCACTTTGGGGCCAGTGACCATAATTCCATTAGATTTAAAATAGTAATGGAAAAGGATAGCCCAGATGTAAAAGTTGAAGTTCTAAATTGGGGAAGGGCTAATTTTGACAATATTAAGCAAGAACTTTCAAAAGCTGATTGGGGGCAGATGTTCGCAGGTAAAGGGATGGCTGGAAAATGGGAAGCCTTCAGAAATGAGATAATGAAAATCCAGAGAAAGTGGATTCCTGCTAGGGTGAGAGGGAAAGCTGGTAGGTATAGGGAATGCTGGATCACTAAAGAAATTGAGGGCTTGGTTAAAAAAAAGAAGGAAGCATATGTCAGATACAGACAGGATAGATCGAGTGAATCCTTTGAAGAGTATAAAAGCAGTAGGGGTATACTTAAGAGGGAAATCAGGAGAGCAAAATGGGGATAAGAGATAGCTTTGGCAAATAGAATTAAGGAGATTCCAAAGGGTTTTTACAAAAACATTAAGGGAAAAGGGTAACTAGGGAGAGAATAGGGCTCCACAAAGGCAGCCTTTGTGTGGAGCCGCAGAAAATGGGGGAGACACTAAACAAGTATTTGTATCAGTATTTACTGTGGAAAGGGATATGGAAGATATAGACTGTAGGGGAATAGATGGTGACACCTTGCAAAATGTCCATATCACAGAGGAGGAAGTGCTGGATGTCCTGAAACGCATTAAGGTGGATAAATCTCCAGGACCTGATCAGGTGTACCTTAGAACTCTATGGGAAGCTAGAGACGTAATTGCTGGGCCTCTTGTTGAAGTATTTGTATCATCGATAGTCACAGGTGAGGTGCCAGAAGACTGGAGGTTGGCTAACATGGTGCCACTGTTTAAGATGTGTGGTAAAGACAAGCCAGGGAACTATAGACTGGTGAGCCTGACGTCGGTGATGGGCAGATTGTTGGAGGGAATCCTGAGGGACAGGATGTACATGTATTTGGAAAGACAAGGACTAATTAGGGATAGTCAACATGGCTTTGTGCATGGGAAATCATGTCTCACAAACTTGATTGAGTTTTTGAAGAAGTAACAAAGAAGATTGATGAGGGCAGGGCCATAGATGTGATCTATATGGACTTCAGTAAGGCATTCGACAAGGTTCCCTAGGGGACACTGGTTAGCAAGGTTAGACCTCACGGAATACAGGAAGAACTAGCCATTTAGATACAGAACTGGCTCAAAGGTAGAAGATAGAGGGTGGTGGTGAAGGGTTGTTTTTCAAACTGGAGGCTGTGAACAGTAGAAGTCCACAAGGATTGGTGCTGGGTCCTCTACTTTTTGTCATTTATATAAATGATTTGGATGCGAACATAAGAGGTACAGTTAGTAAATTTGCAGATGACGCCAAAATTAGAGGTGTACTGGTTACCTCAGATTACAACAGGATCTTGATCAGATGGGCCAATGGGCTGAGAAGTGGCAGATGGAGTTTAATTCAGATAAATGCGAGGTGCTGCATTTTGGGAAAACAAATCTTAGCAGACTTATACACTTAATGGTAAGGTCTTAGGGAATATTGCTGAACAAAGAGACCTTGGAGCGCACGATCATAACTCCTTGAAATTGGAGTTGCAGATAGATAGGATAGTGAACAAGGTGTTTGGTATGCTTTCTTTTATTGGTCAGAGTATTGAGTACAAGAGTTGGGAGGTCATGTTGCGGCTGTACAGGACATTGGTTAGGCAATTCTGGTCTCCTTCCTGTCAGAAAGATCTTGTGAAACTTGAAAGGATTCAGAAAAGATTCACAAGGAAGTTGCCAGGGTTGGCAGATTTGAGCTATAGGGAGAGGCTGTTTTCCCTGGAGCATCGGAGGCTGAGGGGTGACCTTATAGAGGTTTACAAAATTATGAGGGGCATGGATAGGATAAACAGACAAAGTCTTTTCCCTGGTGTCAGGGAGTCCAGAACTAGAGGGTATAAGTTTAGGGTGAGAGGGGAAAGATATAAAAGTGACCTAAAGGGCAACCTATTCACACAGAGGGTGGTGTGTGTATGGAATGAGCTGCCAGAGGAAGTGGTGGAGGCTGGTACAACTGCAACATTTAAGAGGCATTTGCATGGCTCTATGATTAAGAAGGGTTTGGAGGTATATGGGCCAAGTGCTAGTAAGTGGGACTAGATTGGGTTGGGATATCTGGTTGGCATGGACGGGTTGGACCAAAGGGTCTATTTCCATGCTGTACATCTCTATGACTCTATGATATAGCAATTTGAAATACTAATTCATAAGAGATTGAATTATTGTTGAAAATGCTGATGGATCTTTTATCAAATTAATTGCAGTTAAATGTAGATTTGCTTGGAAGGAACTCCATATCAATACCTAGTGAAGCTAAAGTGCTGAAGCATAATAGATCAGTCCTTAGAGGAGAAGATCTTATCATATGCATACAGCATAATTCATTCAATTCTTAACATATAAAACTAAAACAACGCACATGAGAAACTTACACTGTGAATAGGACAGCTACCAGATACTGAAATTTGCCATCAGTATTATGGAGCAAGAAAACCTTACAGGCACAGGCAGTGCATTTCTGTTAAAAGGAAAGGCTCCCTGTAACACAAGAGGTAACTTTCAGAAAATATACAAATGTAAGACACAGTCAAAGAAAGACAGAAAGTCAAATAGTTATCCACATATTGGTACTATTGAGTAAGAATATTCTACAATGGAAGAAACGACTAAATGTTGTTGGTGAAATAGATCATTCAAATCTCGCCTTTTGTAAAGATGCTGTTTATGTCATTAGGTATTTCAATTATTTCAATTTTGCTATGGGATGACTGTAACAATATTATGATGAAATGAAAGCTCACTGTCTAATGCTGACATTAGTACAACTGCATCTCCTGATCCATGAGATGTTTATTGATGCCAGGTAATGAGATGATTCAGAAGGTGGACGTTCAAACAGAGTATTTCATTTCCTCATCAGCCCAGGTTGTTACCTAAGTACCAGTGACAAAGACTATACCAAGTGAGAAGCATCTCTTGTGGAGCAGAATGAGATAGTGAACGTAATAGCTTCCCCATTAAGCACTGAGACTGATTAAAATTGCTCAAGCAATTTACCATGTTAAAATATCTCCACATTTCAACGCAAATTCACTGCCAGATTGAGAACAAAAATTTACTGCGACAGATATACATGGGGTGTGTACTACCCCATGGAAGTTCCACAGAGAAAAAGGGATAATTAAGATCCAGAGATCCAGAACAGGGAAGTGAAGACATGTCTTGATCAGAGATTCAGGATATTACAAACACCTTTTGGTTCAGTGATCCAAGACTTCCTCCATAAAAGAAATCCAAATGTTAAAGGTTCTTCCATCAAAAGGGTGCTTCATCCTCATGCTGTCAGAAACAGAACCAAATTTGGCAGTTTTCAACCCAAACACTTCCAAATTGGAAGTAAGTTTATTCACAGGGAATAATGAAACATCCTGACTACCCAGATTTATGAAGTCAGGGGCCTGGGACCAACGGGGTAGTTTTAAATATGTACAAATACACTCAAATATATAACATTAGTAATGAGTAAAAATGCTTGTGAGCAGAAGTCAAATAAGTGTTTCATTGTCTGAAAGAGTTAACACTGAGCAGTGCCGTAAGCACTACCCACTGTAATTATACCATATGGACTTGATAGGAAAATAGCTTAGAATCTCAAAGGAGGAGGATTTGCCATGCAGATCCTCCTCAAAGTCTCCTTAACAACATCTATAATATCAATATAACTTGTATTTAGTAGCAAACATATAATAATCTACTCTTATAAAGATAAAGACGTCTTTTTGTTCGACTAACAAGACATTTTCCTCGACAACACCAGACTAAATAGGCCCTGTAGATACCTATCCTAAATGAAAGTGATGACAGCAGCCTATTATATTGTGACTTATCATGCAGTGAGCTTCATACAAGAAGTTGGTCAGCAGTGAGACTTGTACAAACACCAAGATTACAGTTAACAGGTAACCTTTTATACACTGGCACCAAGGAAAATTATACTAGAGCACCAGGCAGGCCCATGCACTTTAACTTTATGGTCACTAAAATTGTTAGGCTTAAACTCCAACATTCCTTTCTTCTTGATTTATGTACCTCATGAATATTGTTCTCCTTTCCCTTTGGGGAATAAGCTTCCTGAGCACTGGTCACTGTCCTACAGTAATCAGTTTGCATATTTTTTCTTGTCAACAGCATTTTCCATTGTGTACAATACTATAGGATGAAAAGACTAGGCAAGAGTTAAAGTGAGAGCCTTTGAAATTACAGGTCATAATTCCATTAGTACATAGTCCATTACAATCTTAATTTTTGCCTTTGCTGCTTTGGTGACAGTCTGATGACTAGATCTCTGTCCTATAGGAAACCTACCTTTTTTATTTCATTTTTTAATCAATAAATTAAATTCTTTTCGGCTCTATAAAGTGTACAATCCATATTACAGCACAGGTGGTGAGGATGAAATCTATCCCTTTATTTTTTATATTATATAACTCTTGGGAATGGAGAACAGCCTCATATCCATATGTTCAGTGCTTCACAAGAACCTGTCCTTGTTACTTTATAGGAAAATGCAAACGTGCTGATCATTATTTCATGTTTTCTTGTCTTGCTTCATTGTAGCTGATGATAATCTCTCTTTGCACCAATGGCTAACCAAGCTCTTCCTTCTCTGAAGCTCCGTGAATAGAATAAAATAATTGGATCTCTATTTCTTTTTAGCAGATGTCTGCCGTCAGCTTTCAGTGTAGCTGTGTATTGTGCATTAATAGTGAGGAAGTGTTATCTGCAGCTGGTTCACTTTTATCTCTCATTGTTTCTTCCAGGCTGTTTACCAATTACACTGTCAATCACATTGAGTATAGGGGAAAAGGTTGTACATTAATTTTTTTTCCCCTCAAGACAGCTACAATTCTCCGTTGTCATTAGACTCCTCAAAAGTAGAGCCCTTAATTCATTAATCTAAACTACAAACATTTTTCAATTGTGGTTTAAATAAAAATATGAGGGTGGATTTAGACTCAGAGCATTTTTTTTGGAAACTATGAGGCTTCTTAAGATTCAAAATGATCTCTAAATATTGCTTTGACATGAAATGCACTATATATTTATGATTGACCTAATGACTGCCAACAGCAAACAGTAGGGACAGATCTTGAAATCAAATTGATTTGATGTTAGCGCTGCTGCTTTAAACATCTGCTCTCTGGTCTATGCCTCTGTTAACCTCGCGTAGTAAATACAATGTTAAGCAACATAATGGAACAACCCTCAACTAGCAGTATTTAAACGGATCATCAATTACTTACAGGCTAATTACTGATATGTTTCTTCCAGTTGTTGTCACATTTCTATGGGGTTTGATAACTTTTGATATTTGATTTGGCAGCTCACCACCACCTTCAGGACAATTAGGGGTTGGCAACAAGCGCCAATAAAGCCCATGAATGATATAAAAACACAAACATTTTCTGGCATACCTTGATGATCCTTGGAGATATACTCTTTACATTGATTTGTTCCAACTACCTCTTTTCACTGAATCATGCAGTACAAAAGAGCACCATTGGTCCATCAATCCTAGTGCTGAGCTATTGACACTAATCCCAAAAGTCTTGGATATTATGACATCTCAAGTGCTTATTCAATTACTTTGTAAAGTTATGAAGTTTCCTGTCTCTACTATCCCTCCATAGATAGGCAGGAGGCTGGAAGAACACAGCAAACCAGGCAGCATCAGGAGGTGGAGAAGTCCACATTTCAGGTTACCCTTTGTGGCATGCTGTGCGCTTCCAGCCTCCTATCTGCCTATTTTAGATTCCAGGATCTGTAGACTTTTTGTCTCTACTATCTTTTGAGATAATGCATTCCAGATTCCCACTCTTCCACACCTCTCCCATGGGCCTGCCTGGTGCTCTATTATAATTTTCCTTGGTGCCAGTGTATAAAAGGTTACCTGTTAACTGTAATCTTGGTGTTTGTGCAAGTCTCAGTGCTGACCGACTTCTTGTATGAAGCTCACTGCATGATAACTCACAATGTAATAGGCTGCTGTCATCACTTTCAACTGTTCCACCGCCACAGTTGAAAGGAATTTTCCTCAAATCTCCTCCAAAGCTTTAGTTCTTTGTGTTAAAGTTATGACCCACATTATTGATCCATCAAATAAGGGGGAACGACTGTTTCTTCTCCACTCTGTGAATGACTCTCATAATCTTATACAACACAATCAGTTTCCTTTCTCAATCCTCAACTGCTCCAAATAAAACAACCCGAGCTTATCTGGTTTTTCTTCATCGGGGAAGTTCCTGCCTAGCAAAGGATACAGAGTATTTTCCTCACCAAGATTTCCAGCAGAGCATTCAAAACCTGAGCGACTGTTAATTCCCATGTTAGCAATTTCTCATTTTTGCCGAATGAAGTGAACTTGTAAAATTACATACATTACCTGCTCCATCTACATTGCAATTCTCCTTTAGGAAGCGCAGACAAGCATAAAGCAATGCAGGCAAAGTTCGTATTGATTGAGATAGTAATGATACCAGGTCCCTCGTTGATGCATGCAGTGAGTAAACAGTGCAGGAAGAAAGGTTGCTTGCAAAAACCATTGTAATGAGCTAACATACTACCTGAGTTCCACTGAACTAAAACAGATTATCACAGTTCATGATCCCTGCAATCTCTTCAGGAGTTCATCATTTTCATCCCTATTGTGTTTTGACTTCTGTAGTTTTCTTGCCAAACTAGGAAGCAAAAATTGATCTAGTTAAGCTTCATGTCTTCAAGTTTCTCTCTTTCCTTGCTGCTGATCTCTATTCAAACTTCTTTGTTCAAACCAGAATTAGTTCCATGAAACTTCTGTTCCTTCTGTTGACTTCTAATTAGATCAATCATAATTTTATTGAATGATAGAGAAGGCCTGAGGTCCCATATGGCCTACTCTCGCTCCTAATTTGTATCATTTTATGCTCCATTGCCCCATTCTATCAGAAAGGTCCTGTCTCCTACTGCAGGCCAATTGCTGGTACTGAGCTTACTCTCATTCATCAGCAAAGTCATAGACGGAATTTTCAACAGTCCTATCAAGTGTTATTCATAGATATCTAGCAGACCAATATGCAGTATGACTTCCAGCAGCACCATCTGGCATCAAGCATTGTCACAGAGCTGAACTAAAATGGTGTGGTGTGAGTATTTTAACATAGCCTTTGGTTGAGTCTGTTGGCATCAAGGAGCCCTAGCAAAACTGAAATCATTAGGAATCAGGGGAAAACTCTCCTGGGGATGTAATCATACACAGCATGTAGGAAAGTAGTTGTGATTGTTGAAAGTCAGTTGCAAAACAACATTACTCCCCGGTAGCAGAGCAGCATGCTCTCAGCATATTTTAGGTTTGTCTGTCAAGCATGAGAATGTAATTTCACTGTAACCTGTACGTATTTCTTCTCCAGAAATGCTCATCCTGTTAGAGCAAGAAAATAACACAAAATAAACAAATGAATTTGAGCATTTGCTGACTCAACGTTGGTCATCCTTTTAAAGATTGATTATGGTGAAATGAAGGTGCGGTAGTGTGCAAATGAGCTGGTGATAATGTCACGGCACATGGAATGTGATGATGTCAGCAGCACGTGAGCAGATGGATCCTGAAGCGTGGTCCTACCAGCCAACATCACTAGCCCCATCTATGCAAGCACCAAGGCAACTTTATTGACCATTTTGGCACTCAAAGTAACCATAGTAATTTGCCACCATTGGTCACGGCTGGTCCTATCTATGCCTATCTGTGCCATAACACTGACACTAGCTATTAACTTTTAATGTTTCGTTTTAGTCTTTGTATTGGCTTGTCTCATACTTCTTTAGAGTGAAAAGTATCTTGTAAACATAGAACCATAAAATAGGAGCAGGAGTAGGTCTTCAGTCTGCTCTGGCTTTGAATATGCTCATGGCGGATCATCCAACTCAGTACTCTGTTCAGATTTCCTCCTCATACACTTTGACCCCTTTAGCTCTAAGAACTATATCTGGATCCGTCTTGAAAACATTTAATATTTTGGCCTAAAAAGCACAGTGAATAAAGTGAATAGTCTCTTGCAGTCGAGTTCTTCTTCTTTCAGGATCTGTTTGTCAGTCTTCCTGGTTTCTATTTCCAGAGAAGTCTGAATAGTATTCTCCAAAGTTAAATTGTTGGATGATGAGAAATCAGGCAAAGTTCCATCAACAATTCTGTCTCTAATTAGTCATGATTTTGAGACTCCATAGTCACTATTTTCCACAGATTTGTAGAGGTCATTAATAAAATCATCATCCCATTCAATTGGAAGTTATACTTATCTATACTCATCATTAGATTTCTTCTTTTCCTGGTAGGTTCAGATTCGCACTATGCTATCTTTTCCAAGCAGACCACTTCTGACGCTTAATGTTATTTGACCCCTCTACCAATGTGTGGCACTAGGTAAGGGCTGATCGGCATAGCTTGCTGCCATCAATCCTGTTTGCCTTTGATTTGTCTTGGGTCTATTTGATGAGAAGTTGTAGAGGTAACATCACCAGGGTGTATCTATAGAGGGAACACTGTTCTTGGGTAACAAGAAGCTTCATCACTTAATAACAATCAGTACAACAAAATCTGGCCAAGCACAGTCACTAGGATGTTAGGGAGCTGGTACAGTTACAGTGACAAGGAGTAGAGCTCCCTGTCTTCACCCACAGACTGTGTGTGTGACCTCAGTGGAATTGATAGAACCAATTTAACATGAACATCAATTTCTTCAGAAAAAGAGGAGAGAGGGTCAGCATCGACCAGCTATATGAGGTTTAATCTTCTTCTGACCTCCCAAGGTCCTTTCACCACCAACCAGACACGTGTCAGGAGTATTGCCCAGATGTTTGCAGCTTCAATAAAACTGAAGAATTTATCACCATTCAGGACAAAGTATACCATTTGGATGGCAACTAACTGAGACATGTGCCTCCTTCATCACTACCATGGCTGCTGTGATGCTGCTGCACCTTTAACAAGCTTATGTTTTCCTTGTTTTTTTTCAGGGAGTTCACAAAAGCAGCGCTTCTGAAATGTTTAGCTTTTGATAGGTTTTAGGGCCAGTTTGATTATAGCTAACAGATACTGCCTCAGGCAAAAGGTTTTCAAGTTTTAAAAAAATCTTGTACAAGAAAGGGGAGTGGGCAGTTCTCCCAGCTCAGCTTTTCTCTGGTTTGGTTACCAAGCAGTAATGTTGTGAACCAAGAGAACCAGATCGTTGCTGGCCTTCCCTCCCTCTGATTTTTCTCCTGAAAGATCCTATGTTTGATTTTACCTTTTGTGCTAAAGGGTGTTTATGGGGATTGCTGCATTTATTGGGAACAGCATCATTAAGCGGGGATGTTCTGTTGGGTTTTCGGCAAGATTAAGTTATGCTGTATTCTGTTCTCTTTTGTTTGTGCTTCATTCAGTAATCTTGTAAATGAATTCTATTTTATTTAAAACTAAGTGGTTTGACCAGCTGCATCTCTTCTGGAATATTCACCTTGCACCTGCTTAAAATAACTAACAAAGTTCGGGTCTTGAAATGTTTTGAGCGGGTCTGGCCGGGGTCCATAACACTGCAAATGTGCATTTGCTACAAATTAGGGATGGACAGTAAATGTTGGACTAGCCAGTGACACCCATATTCCATCAATTGATTTTAAAAAGTGCAATTAATCAATGATAATTTGACTGCTTGGTTAGTTCACATTTGGCATGCTGTGCCTACATATGATTTGGAGATACCAGTGTTGGATTGGGGTGGACAAAGTTAAAAATCACACACAACACCAAGTTATAGTTCAACAAGTTAGTTGGAAGCACTAGTTTTTGGAGTGCTGCTCCTTCATCAAATGGTTATACTCCACAACCACCTGGGGAAGGATCAGCGCTTCGAAAGCTAGTGCTTCTAAATAAACCTAGTGGACTATAACCTGGTGTTGTAAGATTTTTAACTGCATATACATACATAGCCAGATTATTAAAAAAGATATTCTCAGCATTTGAATAAGGTACAGAAAAGATATGTACGACAGTAGTATTGAAAGTATACAACAATTATGGGTTAAGTAATAAAATATCTACCCTGAAAAGTTCATGTTAAGATGCCCTTCAGTTGAAATTGTTAACCATCAATAACCACAAATTACTCTATGCTGGTTGTGACAACCAGCAGTGGAGAGTTTTCCATCTTATTCCATTGAAATCCTTACAAGGACCTCTTACTTGCATAATCAGCTAAATACTGCATTGGTCTCAAAGGCAGCCAATCCCATTTCATCTCTAAAGTTCATCTCCTTTGTCCAAGAAAACATATGACCATTCCTTTACTGTCACTTGGCAAATATTCTGGGACTCCCTCTCTAGCAGCACTGTGGCGGTGTCAAAACTACATGGACTCCATTGGGTCAAGAAGGCAACTCATCACCATCTTTAGAGCAGCACTTAAGAATATGTGAGTAATGCTAGGATGCCTAAATTCCATCACTGCTTCTAGTCTCTGTCTTGATCATTTCAATTAATTAGAATTTAGAAGATGCATTCCTTGTGTATAATAGTGTTTATTTGAAATCCAAAAATAAACACATTAAGAGAAGACAACAGCTCATAAATTCTATTATTCCAAATTTTTCTCTGACTTGTCCTTTGTAACAGGAAATGTCCTCATCTCCTGGGTAATTCTTTATCTTTCTTTCGAAAGTCTGCAGTGAAATCACATTTGATTTAAGGTTTGATATTTTGTTCCAGAACCCAATATTCCCTGTGAAAATATATATTTTAAGCAACTTACCTAAAGTTTGTTGACATATTTCGCTCACATGTCCTTCCATTCTTCTGTTTCTAATCATCAGTTAGACTGATCCAACTGGACAGAATCAAATCCATTCATCATTTTAAATGTATCAAACATATCAACTTAAAGTCTGAGCTTCTGCAATAAAAAAAATCTCTTGCCAGAGGAGATTCAAGATGGCTGCAGTCTGCTGTGTTAGGGTCTGTGCCATACTCCAGGCAAGGTGGACTCCTACTCTCCCCACCCCCACCACCTCCATTAATCATACCTGAGGAAAGTCTGTAGTTTAAAATAAGTAGATTACCTAGAGCCCACTTAAATCAGGAGTTAGGGGAGTGCAGTAGGCAGAGCACTCCCCTACTATGTCGGGCATACCTCAGCCATTACCTCGACTCCTGTGGCAGCACCCTTGAGTTCAATGGAGCAGCAGCAGTTACTTCCAGAGTTGACACAATTCCATGAAAAGATCGAGGGAGCACTAGAACCAATCACTGCCATGCTGGCAAAACATGAACAGGGAATCCAGACCTTGGATCAGTGCATGGAGACTGTGAAACAGAGGAATGCAGCCTCCAGAGATCTCCGAGGGGTGGGTCCGAACCTTGGAAGGTCAGGTTCAGGCCCTACAGGAACAAGTAGACTACCTCGAAAATCAAGGTCAGAGAAAAAGTCTGTGGATTTTGAATTGGATCAAATTGAATTTATTGTCACGTGTACCAAGACACAGTGAAAAGCTTTGTCTTACACATAATGCAGGCAGATCACATAGTTAAGTAGCACAGATAATAAATAATAGGGAAGCAACGGCAAAAACAAAAGCATAGGTACAGGCGAATGTTAAGAGTTTGTGAGTCCATTCAGTATTCTAACAACAGTCGGGTAGAAACCGTTACAAAACCGGCTGGTATTTGTTCAGGCTTCGGTACCTTCTTCCCCATGGTAGAGGTTGTAGAAGAATATTGCCAGGGTGGGATGGATCTTTAAGAATGCTGGCAGTCTTTCCTTGACAGCGGGCCTGGTAGATGGATTCTATAGATGGGAGGTTGGCCTTTGTGATTGTCCAAGCCGAGTTCACCATTCTCTGTAACCATCTCCAATCTTAAGACCATAAGACCATAAGACATAGGAGTGGAAGTAAGGCCATTCGGCCCATCGAGTCCACTCCGCAATTCAATCATGGCTGATGGGCATTTCAACTCCACTTATCAACATTCTCCCCATAGCCCTTAATTCCTTGTGACATCAAGAATTTATCAATCTCTGCCTTGAAGACATTTAGCATCCCGGCCTCCACTGCACTCTGCGGCAATGAATTCCACAGGCCCACCACTCTCTGGCTGAAGAAATATCTCCGCATTTCTGTTCTGAATTGACCCCCTCTAATTCTAAGGCTGCGTCCACGGGTCCTAGTCTCCTCGCCTAACGGAAACAATTTCCTAGCATCCACCCTTTCCAAGCCATGTATTACCTTGTAAGTTTCTATTAAATATCCCCTTAATCTTCTAAACTCCAATGAATACAATCCAGGATCCTCAGCCGTTCCTCGTATGTTAGACTTACCATTCCAGGGATCATCCATGTGAATCTCCGCTGGACACGCTCCAGTGCCAGTATGTCCTTCCTGAGGTGTGGGGACCAAAACTGGACACAGTACTCCAAATGAGGCCTATCCAGAGCTTTATAAAGTCTCTGTAGCACAACGGTGCTTTTATATTCCAACCCTCTTGAGATAAGTGACAATATTGTATTCGCTTTCTTAATCACGGACTCAACCTGCATATTTACCTTTAGAGAATCCTCGACTAGCACTCCCAGATCCCTTTGTACTTTGGATTTATGAATTTTCTCACCATTTAGAAAGTATCTATGCTTTTATTCGTTTTTCCAAAGTGCAAGACCTCGCATTTGCTCACGTTGAATTCCATCAGCCATTTCCTGGACCACTCTCCCAAACTGTCTAGATTCTTCTGTAGCCTCCCCACTTCCTCAGTACTACATGCCTGTCCACCTAACTTCGTATCGTCGGCAAACGTCGCTAGAATGCCCCCAGTCCCTTCATCCAGATCATTAATATATAACGTGAACAGCTGCAGCCCCAACACTAAACCCTGAGGGACACCACTTGTCACCAGCTGCCATTCCAAAAAAGAACCTTTTATCCCAACTCTCTGCCTTCTGTCAGATAGCCAATCCTCAATCCATACCAGTAGCTCACCTCAAATACCATCGGCCCTCACTTTGCTCAGCAGCCTCCCATGTGGCACCTTATCAAAGGCCTTTTGGAAGTCTAGATAGACCACATCCACTGGGTTTCCCTGGTCCATCCTCCTTGTCACCTCTTCAAAGAATCTTGAATAGTACAGTTGCCATACCAGGTAGTGATACATCCAGACAGAATACTCTCGATGGCACACCTATAAATATTTGCAAGGGTATTCACCATCATGCCAAATTTCCTCAACTGCCTGAGGAAGAAGAGATTTTGTTGGGCCTTTGTAAAAAGTGTGTCCATATGAAGAGTCCAAGAAAGCTTGCTGTGGATAACCACTCACAGGAGCTTGGCACTCTCCACTCATTCCACCTCTGTGCTGTTAATGTGTAGGGGGCATGCGTAACATCTCACCGAAAGTCAGTAATGAGTTCTTTGGTTTTGCTGGCATTGTGAGCTAGGTTGTTCTCAGTGCATCATTTTTCCAGGTCTTCCACCTCCCATCTGTAGTCTGTTTTGTTGCCATCTGAGATTTGACCGACTATGGTGGTGTCATCAGCGAACTTGTAAATGGATCTTGGGCTTACTTGAGCTTGAAGAAGGTGAAAACCTTGCTGACTTCCTTGAGAGATGGTTTCCAGAGTTGCTGGAGATCGAGTTGGGCTGGGTAAGTGTGGAGCAGGTCTATCGGATCGCAGTGCGCAGGTCCAGGCCAGTCCAGTGTTCCTGCCTGGTCCTAATGCAACTCCAGTATTATAAGGAAAAGTGTTTAATAATTGAAGACTGGGATAGGATCCATAGGTTTTGGCTTATAAAGGCTCAAAAATAATGTTTTTTTATGACTTTTCTCTAATTAAGAAAAGGAAGGCTTTTGATGATGTAAAGAGAAAACCGAGAGATTTAAATGTTCAGCACTCTCTGAGGTACTTGGCAGTGCTACGTTTCAGTTAGGGGGGAAACTGTCTACAACTTTGACTCAGCGGAAAAAGTAAAATAAGTTTTGGACTCACTGAAATGATAGACTTTGGCCAAGAAGGAAGGAAGAAAAGAGGTGTATGGATAATGGCATAATATAACTATTTTTTTGTATCTTCTTTCTCTGTTCTTTTCCCTTTTGATGCTTCAGGGTTTATAGGCTTGATATTGCTCAGGTATAAAATCCGCTATGTTTTATATTATGTTTGTTTTGAGGTTATTAGTTATTTTATTGTTGTGTTTTGCTGGATGAGGGGTGGTTACTCCTTTGATGTAAAGATGTGTGGGGTTGAGATGAGAGGAGGGAGAGGTAGGCGTGCATTGTTAATTTGTAGGAGTGTAAATATTTTTTTTTTCCTTTGCTCGTATTTGGGGTGCAGCCTTAACTGGAAGGTGCTAGGATGATTACGAGGTTGGGAGTGAATGTCCCCTATGGGCAAGAGGGGTGGGGATCTATGGAAATTTGTGCTTTTTGTGTTTATTTGTTTAAGTTAGGGGGAAGAGGTTAGCTTTTTAGTTTTGGTAGTGCTGGTAGTGTTTGTAGGAACAGTCTTCAGATTTGATAAATTCATTTTTTTTTCTCCACTTGTCGCTCATTGATTGGGCTTTTCCTTCTTAGGTGGACTGCAGGTGGCAGTGTACAGTCATGGCCAGTGACCTGTTCAGGAGGTGCACCTGGAATGTAAAGGGGAACCATTCCCCCTTAAAAGGAAAAAGGTGCTTTCAAATCTTAAGAAGGAAAGGGTTGACATCGCACTGTTGCAAGAGACACATTTTGACTGATAAGTAACACCTGAAGTTACAACGGGGGGGCGGGGGGATTGGCAAAGTTGAAATAGATCTGACGATTACCATTGTGAACAATTTGTAGTTTAGGCTAAGGGGTGACAGATTTAAAAGAGAAATAACGAAGAATTATTTCTCTCAAAAGGTTGTGAATATGGGTAATTCACTACCCCAAATTTCAGTGGCTGTTGGGATATTGAATAAATTTAAGGAGGGGGTAGACAGGTTTTTAATTAGCAATGGGTTAAAGTGTTATGGGGAGCAGGCAGAAAAGATGAGTTAAAGTTGAGATGAGATCAGCCATGATCTTATTATGCGATGGAACAGGCTCAAGGGGCTGAATTGTTTACTCCTGTTATTAGTTTTTATGTTCAATCTCCTGACATTTCCCTATAACCTTGCATGTTGTTCCTATTTAAATAATCATGTCATGTCCTCTTGAATGCATCACTTAAAGCTGAGTCCACTACATGTCTGGCCATCTCATTCTAGACTTTAACTATTTGCCGTGTGCAAACAAAATGATACTTTGCATTTGCTTTGGTTGAAAAACACTTTAAATCTCTGCAAAACATTGTATCCCTCAGCTACTGCACAAGTGACAATACCACTAAACCACAACCTCCTCACTGTTTGATAAGTGAGTTGTGGGAATTGAAAAAAAAGGAAGGTAAATAAAGTAGAGGTACAGTTTAGCAATGGTCTAACTGAATGACAGAACACTGCTCCTAGCGTTTTCAAGATTCCTCAGAGGATTTTGTCGATCAGTCAGTTTTCCCTTCTCCTTCCAAAAGATTGCAAAAGTGACAGTCACAGGAGTGACGATAGATCGTTGTGTCCAAACTTGTCCCATATCTTTTTTGGAGCATAAAACAAGGATTGGCTGAAATCGAGTTCATGCTTATTTTTCTCTTGCTGAAAATGTGTTGCTGGTCAAAGCACAGCAGGCCAGGCAGCATCTCAGGAATAGAGAATTCGACGTTTCGAGCATAAGCCCTTCATCAGGAATTATTTTTCTCTTACTCTGTTTCATATCTCTATATGTATCTGGTTCAAATCAATTGTTCCACCATGCACTTAATGAGTAATTAACCTTTGTTCCTCTGAAACCTTCACTTCTACTTTGCATCTGATAGCACAGGTGCTAATTCAAGCCTTATGCTTTCCCACAGTAACATGATTGGCTGATGTGGTATTGCCTGTTTGAACTGTGTTGATGACTGTGTAAGGACAAACACATCTTAAAAGTTGGCTGCATCCCCTGTCTCGATGCAATAGTTCCACTTGCCCTCAACTTATGTTGTAATTTGAAGACACTTGTAGCAGGCACTGCGCTGAAAGGCAGATCCATCCAGGGTATCAAATGTGAGAGTCTCTGGTTCTGCATAGTATCTGACCTGTAAGCTAAATGAATGTTAAATCTTTGAAAAATATTCTGTGTTGCTATCTCAGCCTTAGGAAGTGAACAGTAAGTTTTGATAGCATCCCTTTAAAGCTGAAGTTTGAGGAGGCCACTATTTATTCCCCATCCTCAGTGTCACTGTGAAGATGATGCTCACTAACCTTTTTAAACCACTTGCAGTCCACCTGGTGTAGGTGTGCACCCATTGCACCTCCCACAGGGGGTCGCAGAGTTTTGAGTCAGAAACACTGTAGAAACAGTGACTTCGGGCCAGATTTTCTGAGGAGTGGCAATCTCATACATCCCCGAATCAAGATGGCACCAACACCGGGCAACTCCTTGTGAGCTCTCCAAAGCAAATATTTTTCTTGCATTTCTTCCAACCATTCCACACTTTTAAACCCAAATCCTAAATCTGTAAAAAATACCAATAACATCCTAACTTGCTTTTGTGCACCTCCTGTGCAGTTGTAACTTTGTATTCCTCACTCTGTCTGAACACTCTATATGATGTGATGATACGATATGATGTGACTGTACTGCCCGTAAAACAGAATTTTTCACTGTGCTTAGGTACATGTGCCAATAATAAATCAAATCAAAAAGGATTTCTACATTTCGGAAAGGAGATTTTAATCAGTGCTACTTCAGAAAGGTGGAGTCATACTTCCATACTGACAGTTCTTTCAAAATGCAGAACTTTCAGATGAAAACAAACCATGTTCCCATTTCACAGCTGTTAACTGCTATGTTCTGAAATGTAAATGTCCTGACAGCCACTTTCAGCTGGGGTCAAATGATAACTGAGTAAGAGTGATGTTATGATGCTGTAAGTATAGGGTGCCAGCTGGATAGGAAGCCATGATGCCAAATGGGTAGGGTGTCAAGTGGGTAGGAATGGGATGTCTGGAAATACGATACTAAATGCTTGGGAGTAAGGTGCCAGAAAAGTTGGATGTCACATCCACGTGAATTCACTGTCTCTGTCACTGATACAATGTTGCAACATTGCATTCCATCTACAAGATGCACTGCAGAAATTTACCAAGGCTGCTTAGAAAGGATCTTCCACAATGGCAACCATTTAAAAGGACAAAGTCAGCAGATATTGCAGGAGGAACATTCATCTGTCCTAACCTCCATTCCCACTATTCTAAATTCCAAAATAAATCACTGAGAAAATGAAACACAAAAGAAATTACTTATCACCTTACCAATGCTGTTCCAGCAGTAGGAAATGTGGGAGCATCGAGCAGGAGGCAATCAGAGAGGTCACAAGGTTACATATTTGATTGGTTGCTTTACCCGAAACACTACTTGGATAGTGTCTCTCACCCATCGTCCTCCTCTAACCAAAACAAAAAGTTCTGTGCATCAGTTGGTAAGGTGATAAAGTGTTTTCTTTTGTGTTTCATTTTTTTGGTGTTTTTTTGGGCAATTTAGAAAAATGGGAAGGAGGTCAGGGCAGCTGAATGTTCCTCCTGCAGTATGTGAGAGGTAAGGGTCACCTCTAGTGTCCCTGCTGACTTTATTTGTGGATGTGCACCCAGCTTCAAGAACCGCGTTAGGGAACTAGGGCTGGAGTTGGATGAACTTCGGATCATTTCGGATCATGGAAGGGTTATTGAAAGGAGTTACAGAGAGGTATTTACTCCACAACCACATGGAGAAGCTGAATGGGTTACCATCAGGAAAAGGAAAGGGAACCGGCAGGCAATGCAGAGGTCTCCTGTGGTGGTTCCCTTCAACAACAAGTATACTGTTTGAATACTGCTGGGGGCTGACTTACCAGGGGTAAGCAATGGGGCACAGGTCTCTGGTGCAGAATCTGTCCCTGGTGCTCAGAGGAGAAAGGGGAAGAGAAGCAGAGCTTTAGTCACTGGGGACTCCATAGTTTGTGGGACATATAGGAGGTTTTGTGGGAACGAGAGAGACTCACAATTGGTGTGTTGCCTCCATGTGCCAGGGTTCGTGTTGTCTCTGATTGTGTTTTTGGGATCCTTGAAGGAGAAGGGGAGCATCCACAAGTCATGATCCATATAGGCACCAATGACATAGACAGGAAGAAAGGTTTGGGATCTAAGGCAGAAACTCTGGGAGCTAGGGTGGAAGCTTACAGCTGGAACAAACAAAGTTGCTATCTCTGGTTTTTTGCCCATGCCACGCACTAGTGAAATGAGGAACAGGAAGAGCGCAGAGCTGAACATGTGTCTGCAGGGGTGGGTGGTGCAGGATGGAGGATTTTGGATTCTTGGATAACTGGAGCTTTTTCTGGGGAAGTTGGGACCTCTTCAAACAGGATAGCTTTCACCTGAACAAGAGGGGTACCAATATACTGGGGGGAATTTGCTAATGCTCTTCGGGTGGCTTTAAACTAATGCTTCAAGGGGATGGGAACCTGAATTGTATTTTCAGTGTACAGGAGGTTGAGAGCAGTGCGGTCAGGGATAGGTTTACAAGGTCGCGAGAGTGCACTGGCAATCAGGATTTGGTTTGAAATGCATGTAGTTCAATGCCAGGAGTATCTGAAATAAGATGAGTGAACATGCAGCATGGGTTGGTACCTGGGGATTTCGATGTTGTGGACATTTCAGAGACATGGCTAGGGGATGGACAGGAATGGTTGTTGCAAATTCTGGGATATAGATATTTCAGTGGGGGTGTGGCTTTGCTAATCAAGGATAATATTACAGCAACTGAGAGAATGTTTGAGGACTCATCCACTGAGGTAGTATGGGTTGAGGTTAGAAACAGAAAAGGAGAGGTCACTCTGTTAGGAGTTTTCTGTAGGCCTCCGAATTGTTCCAGGAATGTAGAGGAAAGAATAACAAAGATGATTCTCAGTAGGAGCGAGAGTAACAGAATAGTTGTTATGGGGGACTTTAACTTCCCCAATATTGACTGGGAATACAATAGTTCAAGTAGTTTAGATGGGTCAGTTTTTGTTCAATGTGTGCAGAAAGGTTTTCTGACACAGTATGTAGACAGGCCAATAAGGGGCAATGCCATATTGGATTTGGTACTGGGGAATAAACTTGGCCAGGTGTTAGATGTGGAGGTAGGTGGGCACTTTGGCAATAGTGACCATAATTCAGTTATATTTACAGTAGCAGTGGAGAGGGGTAGATATATACCAGCAGGAAAAGAGGTATAACTGGGGAAAAGGCAATTATGATGTGATTAGGCAAGATATAAGATGCATAGGATGGAGAAGGAAACTGCAGGGGATGGACATCCTTGAAACGTGGAGCTTATTCAAGGAACAGCTATTGTGGGTCCTTGATAAGTATATACCTATCAGGCAGGGAGGTAGTGATCGAGAGAGAAGCCATGGTTTACTAAAGACATTGAAGCTCTTGTCAAGAGGAAGAAGAAAGCTTATGTGAGGATGAGGCGTGAAGGCTCAGTTAGGGGCTTGAGAGTTATAAGTTACCCAGAAAAGATCTAAAGAGATGGCTAAGGAGAGCCAGGAGGGGACATGAGAAGTTGTTGGCGGATAGGATCAAGGAAACCCCTAAGGCCTTTGAAAGGCATATCAGGAATAAAAGAATGACTAGAGTAAGATTCGGGCCAATCAAAGATAGTAGTGGAAAGTTGTGTGCGGAATCTGACGACATAGGGGAAGCACTTAATGAATACTTTTTGTCAGTATTCACATTGGAAAGAGGCAATGTTAGTGAGGAGGTACAGGCTACAAGATTAGATGGGATTGAGGTTGACAAAGAGGAGATTTTAGCAATTTTGGAAGATCTGTAAATAGATAAGATCCCTGGGCCAGATGGGATTTATCCTCGGATTCTCTGGGAAGCAAAGGGTGAGATTGCAGAGACTTTGGCTTCAATCTTTATGTCATCATTGTCGATAGGAGTAGCACCAGAAGACTGGAGGACAGCAAATGTTGTTCCCTTGTTTAAGAAGGGGAGCCGAGACAACCCTAGTAAATATAGGTAAGTGAGCCTTACTTTGTGGATAAGTTGTTGGAAATGTTTATAGGATTTATAAACATTTGTAAAGGAATAATTTGATTAGGATAGTCAAAATGGTTTTGTTAAGGATAGGTCATGCCTCACTAATCTTACTGAGTTCTTTAAGAAGGTGACAAAAGAGGTGAATGATGACAAAGCATTTGATATGATACATATGGACTTCAGTAAGGCATTTGATAAGGTTCCACATGGAAGGCTATTGCACAAAATACAGAGTTGCGAGAATGAAGGTGAATAGTGGTTTGGATCAGAAATTGGCTGGCTGAAAGAAGACAGAGGGTGGTGGTTGATGGGAAATGTTCATCCTGGAGCTCAGTTACCAGTGGTGTGCCGCAAGAATCTGTTTTGGGGCTACTGCTATTTGCCATTTTTTTTAATGATCTGAATGTGGGTATAGAAGGATGGGGTAGTAAATGTACGGATAGTGCCAAAGGATGTTGTGGGTTACAGAGGGACAGATATAAGATGCAGAGCTGGGCTGAGAAGTGGCAAATGGAGTTTAATGCGAAAAAGTGTGAGGTAGTTCACTTCAGAAGAAGTAACAGGAACACAGAGTACTGGGCTATTGGTAAAATTCTTGGCAGTGTAGATGAACAGAGAGATCTTGGTGTCCTGGTGCATAAATCCCTGAAAGTTACCACCCAGGTTGATAGGGTTGTTAAGAAGGTATATGGTGTGTTGGCATTTATTGGTCGGGTGATTGAGTATCGGAGCCATGAGGTCATGCTTCAGCTGAACAAGACACTGGTAAGGCCACACCTGGAGTATTGCGAGCTGTTCTGGTCACCATATTGTAGGAAGGATGTGGAAGCTTTGGAAAGGCTTCAGAGATTTACAAGGATGTTGCCTGGTATGGAAGGAAGGTCTTACGAGAAAAGGCTGAGGGAACTGAGGCTGTTTTTGTTGGAGAGAAGAATTTTGAGAGGTGACTTAATCGAGACATATGAGATGATCAGAGGGTTAGATAAGGTGGACAGGGAGAGCCTTTTTCCTCAGATGGTGAAGGCTAACACAAGGGGACATAGCTTTAAATTGAGGGGTGATAGATGTAGGATAGATATTAAGGGTAGTTTCTTTACTCAGAGAGTAGAAGGGAAGGTGGAACGACCTGCCTGCAACAGTAATAGACTTACCGACGTTAAGCGCATTTAAATGGGCATTGTACATACATAAGGATAATAATGGAACGGCATGGGTTAGATGGGCATCAGATTATTTTCACAGGTCAGCACAACATCGAGGGCCAAAGGGCCTGTACTGTGTCGTAACTTTCTATGTTCTATACACAGAAACAACACTACATGCAAGATTCTGTCTCAGCCACTCACTATCCTGATTTGGAAATACATCACTGTTCTTTCACTGTCATTGGTTCATAATCCTGGTCTCTTCCAATGGGCATTATGGATGTACCAGCATCAAGTGGATTGCAGCAGTTCAGGACAGCAGCTCCAGGGCAACAAGGGAGGGCAATAAAGGTTGGGTCAACCAACAGCATCCACATCCATGAATGAATAACAAAACAAAGCAAAACTGTATGATTGTCAGGTAGCTTAACACATCTTAAGAGAATATGCAAAAATTTAAAAAAGCAAAGCTAATTATTGAAGAAAAGAAAAAAAACCTTTCTTTTTGGAGGCTAGAGATTTGGAGGCTAGAAAGAGGACCTTTGTGAATACTCTTAACAATATCTGTACAAATTCTCTTCTTCTCAGTTTCCATAAAGTGAACTGAATAAGTTGTTCCTGTTCAGAGTTGAATCATAGAAAGATATAGTACAGAAGAGACCCTTCTGCCCATTACATTAGGATTGCCACAACCACGCTAAATCTACACTAACCCCACTTTTCAATATTTGGCCCTTAGCCTTGAATGTTATGACTCATCAAGTGCTCATCGAAATACGTTTTTAAAGATTGTGAGGTTACCCACCAATCTCACAGGCAGTGCATTCCAGATTCCCACCACCCTCCACGTGAAAATGTTTTTCCTGAAATCATCTCTAAATCTCCTGGTGTTCACCTTGATAGTGTGCCCCCTTGTTACTGACCCAGCAATTAAGGGCTTTTGCCCAAAACTTCGATTTTTCTGCTTCTCGGATGCTGCCTGGTCTGCGGTGCTTTTCCAGTACCACACTCTTAACTCTAATCTCCAGTATCTGCAGAACTCACTTTCACCTAATTAAGGGGAACAGTTGATTTTTATTCATCCAGTCCGTGCCTCATAATCTTATACACTTCTATCAGCTTTGTGTGCACTGAAGGACTAAAACTATCATCTCAGGAATCATCCTGGTGCATACCTTCTGCAACCCCATATCCTTCCTGCAGTGTGGTAACCAGGTCTATACACACTACTCCAGCTGCAGTCTAACCAATGTTCTGTAGCAGCTCCATCATCACCTCCCTGTTTTTTTTAAATTAGTGCCTCAACTGATAAAGGCAAACATCCTGTAAGCCTTTTAAATACCTTCTTAAACTCTCCTGCACTTCCAGGCATCTGTGGATGAGCATCCCAAGATTCCTCTATTCCTCTATTCCTCTGAGCTTGTTCATGTCCTACCATCCTTTGAGTGTTCTGTTGACTTGTTACTTCTCCCATTACCTCACACTTACCAGCATTAAATTCCAGCTGCCACTAGTCTGCCTATTTGACAAAATTATCTATATCATCCTGTAACCTAAGATCTTCTTTCTCACTGCCAAGTCTTCAAGTCATCCCCAAACATAGTTATCATCCCCCTCACATTCACATCTCCATTATTTATATAAATGTTCCATGAACTGTGAACGTATTCTCCATAACAGACCAGTACAAGCTGTAAAAGAAAATAAATAAAGGGGCAAGTCAAGTAAAACTATGAATAAAAAAACAGGGAAGAAATAAACATACAAGGGGAAAGAGGAGATGCAATATTATTCTTTCAGCTGTTTCAGGTCTGGCAAGGAGACTGACACAAAAAGAATGAGAAAGAAATGGAGAGAGAAAAGCAGAAGGGAAGTGGTTTAAATAGCACAGAATCAAATCTGCTTTTCATCTATAAAACAGCATGATTCCTGTCTGACGCAGCCACTGTGCTGGAAAAACAGGATGCATGGTCTCCTTACATATGCACAAACTACAGAATTACTGAGCACACAATCAAAATGCTGCGCATGATTTCTCCACAGAAGATGACATATTTCGATATTCTTAACCTATTGGAAATGAATCACAGCCGCAAAATGGTTCCCTAATGGACAATAAGCCATAACCTGTTGTAATGAAATTTCAAATTCTAAATGTTTTTAATGCCACCATAACCATTTAGTTGGTCTGTTGAGACATATTTCTGAAGTATGAAAACCATCAATTACTGTACTGCAGAAAAAAAAACTACTGAATGTAGATCAGCATTTTTCTACCATTCAACACACTTTGATTAAAGTGCCTGGCAAGTGCAGTTGAAACATGCCTGACCTTTGTCCGACTGCGTTTTATTCATCCCCCTGTTAAAGACCTATCCTGAAACCTAATTGGTGAGGGAGTCAGTAATGAAGCAGCATCAATTCAGAATTGTTGCTCAGAGAATGAGACAATAAGTTGTAGTGATAGTGCTTTAAGTAAGATCTTGTGAAGATGTGAAATGTTCTGCTACAGAAAGTAGCAGAGATCAATGCAATTTTAAAGGAAAATTGAGTGAAGATTTGGGACTGAATAACATGTCAGAAAAGAATATATGGATTAATTTTAGTTTAGAGTGAGCCTCAATATGATGAGTCAAATGATTTTCTTCAATGCTGTTACTATCTATGCTTCTACATGAGCAGAAAATGCAAGTCCTGGAATTGCAGAGGAAGAAGTAACAGGTAGGGAGGTAGAAAGAGAATTGCTAGCAGCAGGTCAGTAATAATGTCCATATCCACTCTTCCTTTATATTCAGCTAATTCATACAATCACTCATCAAATTACACAGACTCATTAAATCAACATTTTCCCTGCAGTAAAAGTCTTTCAGAACTTTGCCTCTCAGCTGTCTATGTGTTCCAAACAAACATGGCAGAGGGAAACTAACAACAGAAACCTGGATGCTCAGTTCCAGGTCCTGCCAGCACTTCTTCACATACAGCCAGCCAGCTGCTTGCTCTACAGTGCAAGGTCAGACAGTCATAAAGTCATACAGCTTAGAAACAGGTCCTTGGGTCTAACTAGTCCATGCTAACCATAGTCCCAGAATAAACTAGCCCCATCTGCCTTTACTTGACCCATATCCCTCTATATATTTCTGATGCATGTACTTATCTAAGTTGTTTTTTCAGGGTAGCACGGTGGCTCAGTGGTTAGCACTGATGCCCTCACAGTGCCAGGGAACTGGGTTCGATTCCCACCTCAGGCAACTGTCTGTGTGGAGTTTGCACATTCTCCCTGTGTCTGCATGGACCTGGGTGCTCCAGTTTCCTCCCAGAGTCCAAAAATGTGCAGATCAGGTGAATTGGCCATGCTAAATTGTCTCTTAGTGTTAGGTGCATTAGTCAGGGTAGGTTTAGGGAGGTGAATGGGTCCAGGTGGGTTACTCTTTGGAGGGTCGGTGTGGACCTGTTGAGCTGAAGAGCCTGTTTCCGCACAGTAGGTAATCTAATCTAAATATAATTACCTGCAACTACCACTTCCTCTGGAGGTTTGTTCCACACAAAACAGAAAAATTGTCCCTTATGTCTTTTTTGAATCTTTCCTCTCTCACCTTAAAAATATGCTCCTTAGTCTTGAAATCCCCCACCCTGAGGAAAAAGACACCTGTCAAGCATCTTATCTGTACTCATCGTAATTTTATAAACCTCTATAAAGTCACCCCTCAACCTTCTCCGCTCCAGTGAAAATTTCCCAGCCTATCCAGCCCCTCCTTATAACTCAAATCATCCATTCCTGGTAAAATGCTGGTAAATGTCTTCTGTACCCTTTCCTGCTGAAACCTGCCTATAACAGGGTGACCAGAACTAGATGCTATCTACGCACAAGGATGATGGATGTTTGGAACTTTGTTCCTGAAATGGCAGTGGATGTTGGATCAGTTGTTAATATTAAACCTTAGATAGATAGGTTTGTGTGATGCAAAGGTATTAAGTGAATATGGTCCAAAAGCAGGTATATGGAATTAGGTCACATGTCAGTCATGATCTCATTGAATGGTAAGACAGGCTTGAGTGAGTGAATTGCCTTCCCCTATTCCCATGTTCCTATGTAAGTTGCTTTTGATGAGCAGAACAATTTCTCTGTCTACCTTACACAATATTCTTCAGCTGCTGCTGCACATATCAATGAAGGCAAATTGTTTAGGAATAAAATTTTAACTATATGCATACATGCAATGTTGATATATTCTATTTTGAGAACTTTGTTTTGCGTCACAGGCTGGACCAGTATTGTATCAGTTTTCCAAGGCTATTTTGACACCAACTTCTCAACCCAAACATCTGTCATCAAGAAGAATTAAGGCAGCATACACATGGGAGAACCAAAGTCCACGAGTTTCACACTGAGTCACAGACCATTCTGACATCAAAATGTATCAATGTTCCTTCATCATCGTTCAATCAGTTACCTTAAGCTCTCTCCTAACAGTGCTTGCCAATACTGTTCATGAACAAACTTAAATATAATTGACTGGCAATATCTGTGGACTGAGAAATGGAACTAATGTTTCAGATCAATGATCTATTGTCAGGATTTAATTGTAGTAAAAGCCATGACCTGTAATTTTCTATGGAAGTTTAAGTTGCATTAACTGCTCCCTCAGCCTGGGGGACATGGAGGGAAGATAGTCAGGTTAGGAAATCACAAGAAACTCCAAAGATTGAATTTCCTTGCACACTTTGGAGTTGTAACCAATCAGCTTCTGCTTGACCGATAGGTTTTTACTTCTCTCTCTCTCTCTCTATAACTGGTCCTAATTTTTCATCCGCCACCACTGTTTGGTGTATTTTCTTTAAATACATTTTGCAATTAAAAATTCAGAATATCCACAAGTACTTCCGACCTCCTCCATTCTCACAACAGCTGAGATTCAGGCTACAGGACCAGATAAATAGAGGACAAACACAAACACATGCTAGAGAAACTCAGTAGGTCTGGCAGCACCTTTGGAGAGAGAAACAATGTTGACATTTCAATACGACTTTTCTTTAGATGTGTTTTGAAGAAGACATCAGACTCAAAATGTTTATGCTGTTTGTCTCTCCACCGAAGCTGCCAGCATTCTCTGTGTTTGTTTCACTTCCAGCATTTACAGTCATAGAGTTATAGAGCCTTATGGCATGGAAACAGATCCTTCGGTCCAAGCAGTCCATGCTGAACATAATCCCAAACCAAAATAGTTCCAACTGCCTGTTTCTGGCCCATATCCCTATTCGTGTGCTTATTCAAATACCTTTTCAATGTTGTAAGTGTACCCACATCCACCACTTCCTCAGGAAGTTCATTCCACATGCGAACCACCCTCTGTGAAAAAAATTGCCCCTTATGTCTTTTTCTAAATCTCTCTCCTCTCACCTTACAAATGTGCCTCCTAATCTTGAAATCCCCAATCCTGGGGAAAAGACAACTACCAGAAACTCTATCTATGTCCTTCATTATTTTATAAACTTCCATAACATTGCCTCTCAACCTCTAATGCTCTGGTGTAAAACATCCCAACCTATCCAGCCTTTCTTTATAACTCAACCTTCCCTACCTGGCCACATCCTGGTAAAGCTCTTCTGAACCTCTGCAGATTGATAATATCCTTTCTATAACTGGGTGACCAGAACTGGAAATGGTATTGCAGAAGAGGCCTCACCAATGTCCTGTACAAACTCAACATGACTTCTCAACTCCTAGACTCAAAGGACTGAGCACTGAAGGCAAGTGTGCCAAATGCCTTTATAACTAGCCTGTCTATATGTGATGCAAACTTCAAAGAATTATGCACCTGAACCCTTAGGTTCCTCTGTCCTTGGAAGCAAGAGATTGCAATCTCTGGTGGAGAGGAGCATTATTCTGGATGAGAGGGCCCATACAGGAGGCAAATGGAGTAGACTGCGATTGGGCGAGGAACCAGGAGAACTACCAATCTTAAAATCAAGAGGTGGGGTGAGATTGGAGGCTTTGGACATGATATCAAGTGGTTTGAACATTCAGAGGTTGTAGACGTGCCTATGTAAATAGAAATCCATTATTTCAATCATACTGGGGAGTGGCATATTTACTCGATACTTTTCAATTCATTGAAATTACTTGAGCCATTGCCAATTTCGCTGGGGGGGCATTTGGAAACATCTCACTGACAAAACTACCCTTGTGCTAGTTACTGTTGTAGATATTTTCTAACTGACCTGTTCAGCAATGTCATTACTCTCATCTGACATATGCTGTGCCTCCTGGCTCTAAGGTAGGGACACTCACTATTGTTTCACAACAACCCTTCCAGTTGTTTTTATACTGTGACTCATCTGAAGTAGACAGATGAGTGATTCAGTCTAAGTGGTATTTCAGAATGTGCTTTCTGATTTCTAGGATATGTCAGCCAGGACCATGGTCAATATAAATAGAATATTTCTTGTAGGTTTTGTGAAATGATAGTCCTAAACATCCTTTTGTCATACATGGCACATATTAAAAGTAGGATCTTATTAACATCGTCCATCAATCCAGCTAGGCCAGAAGCCTCAGAAGAATAAGCATTCTGCTGAAGCTTGACATTTCCATTATCTGCTTTGGCCTATTCAAACTAAATTAGGTGTCAAATTCAAGGCAATTATCTTACATGAAACTCATGTGTACTATGCAACAGACAGTGATAGACAGAACTCTGTTCAGCTTTGACCTTTAGTGATGGGAAAAAGCCTCCCTTTGCTTCTCCTGGGCCTGTTCTGAGCCCAGGGCCGTTGAGTGAGCATCTGCACCTGATGCTGGTGCATTATTCAGCTTTTGACACATGCCCTCCAGTTACATTTTAAAGATGTGATTCATGCATTTCAGTTTTAACAGAAATTCATTTTAAGGATCTTTTCATTATTCAAATGCTCACACTGTTCTCAGCAGGAAATGATAGGCGGAAAAATGTCAGACGACTCCAGCACTGAAGGACGGGGTCTAGTGACAAAAATCATTCACTGGTATCAAGCCGACCTGGTGATTTTTGTATCAGCGTTTCCATAGCCACTGATCTTGGCTCTGACTTGGCCAAAGAGAGGGATCTTTGATTATAAATTCTCAGCCAATCAAATAATTTCAGTTGGAAGTTACTCCCAGGTCCGATGCAAGGGTTACAGTAAATTAAATATCTGAAAGTTCAGGAAGATAAAAGAAAATTAGGTTGGAATGTTCTGGGATAGAAAAGATAAAATTAAATGTGTAATTGAAAATAGAAAAAGAGATGAAATTCCTCTTCAATAAAAAGAGTGAACCCTTTCTTTTGTCCACTGTTAATGACACATTCTTGAAGTTTGAAGAAATGAATGCTTTCAACTAAAATTGGCAATAGACTCAATTTTATTTTTGAAAAGACGTCATTTAAACACACAATTTTTGGATATGAGCTTAACATATAAAATTATCTAAAAATGATTTCTATTTCCTTTACAATTAATTCCTTCAAAGCAATATTTATTCATGAATTAATGTCACTACCAGTAAGATCACACAAATACAGACTTAAGAATAACTAACTATTTCATTTCAACCATATCAAGAGTGAGGAATGTTGAGGAGTCAGCAGCCAGAACTCCCTGCTGTCTCTTCAAAAACTGTAACATTAGGGTTGGAGAAGTGCTCTTTATTAATTTCATGCTCTGGCACAAAGCTTTGTTTTGATGTGAGCTCAGAAGGGGAATTTGGGAAGTTGAGACCAGAAGGTGTAAATCATGGCCTGGATGTTCTTTTTACTCAGTTGAGTTAAATGGATGGAAAATTATGCGCACTTGGAATCAAACATACATGGCTTCATGCCCGAGTATCAAAACATGAGCCTCCACTCCAAAGGAAGATGCTTCAGGAATGCGAACTTGTAAAATTGGCCTCGATGTCCAATTGCACTGAAACATTGAAAATAACAACAAAATGCAACAAATGCTATTTGTGCCAACAATATCCAAGGTGCAGTGATAAAGACCTATCAAACCAACTGTTTCCTGGGCATCTGCTTGACAGTGCGCAAAATAAACTGATATTGAACATCTTATTCTCAAAAACAAAATTACCTTGGCCAAGGACTGTTGTGTCAGCATCTTCAGCTAATTGTTTGAAGGTACTATCATTAGTTCCATTGTCTCACCAAAAATAACAGGCTTGAGGTCTGGTCATAAGTATAAAATACTTGGGCAAGAGTTAAATTTCAGAAGGAGATGATTAGTGCAATCATTTTTTTTTATATCAAGGGGTACCTGACTATGCAATCAAGTAGCATTAGAAAAATAACTGTTGTCAGTGGCATTAAAATGTGAAATTCAGTCCAGTGTGAAACTATTGTCACTGTCAGCAGCCAATGAGTGCTCCTTAGGTGGTGTCCTTAGCCCAAACATCCTCCATTTCTTCAACATGAACATTCTCAGCATTATAGATTCAGTATGGGGCTATATGCTAATAATTTCACAGCATACCTTTACATTTATAACCCTTTCACATATGATGCACCTATCTTGATCTACAGATGTACATTATCAGATAACTCTTTATGTGTTTACCCATGAAGCCCTTGGATAAAATGAAATACCGCGCAATTATTTTCAAACTTTTAAAGAAAGTGTTGATAAGAGGCAGAGAGATGTGCGAAGCAAACTACTGTGTCAATCCCTAATGATGCATCAAGATCAAAAGCTGCTGCTGCCCTTTGCATAACAACTTGATCGTCGATAGTCTACAATTAATTTTAAATTACTGTGTTTCTTTTATAACTAAGAAACAGGTGGTTACATTTCACCCTGAATTTAAAGTGATTAATTTCAATAATTGCTTGTGTGAATGATGTAAAAATTGCTAATTGTGTCTGGATATTTGCAGGCATGGATGAGCTGGCAGCACTGAGTCAGGAGGTTGCAAGTTCAAGTCACTCTCCAGAGATTTGAACAAAAATATCGACACTGACACTTCAGTGCAGTGCAAAGGGAATGCTGCACTGTCAAACAGAACAATAAAACAAAATCTAATCAAGCTTCTCAAGTGCATAACGGGTTTTGATGAAAAACAATGGAATAACTCTGTGCCTTTACCAATATGTGTTCTTCAATCATAATTATGACAAAAATGAATTATCTTTCCTCAAATAGCAGCTTGTGGGAGCTTGCTGTGTGATACTTGGTTGCTGTATTTCCTATATTACTGAAGTGACAATGCTTTAAATGTACAACACTTTAAATGTACTTCACTGATTCTAAAGCACTTTACACGTTTTTTGCAATTTGTCTTCGAAGTGATAGGGTATTATTTGTCGATTGGGGTCTTTTATTACTGCATCTGAGATGATTTATTACATTATGGCAACACAGAAAACTTTGCAAAAAAAAAATTGAACTTACTTTTCAGAGCAGAACTTTGCTATTCAAAACAGGGAATACAAAGAAACCTATAAACTAATGCATAGCTGAAGCTGAATTATTACATCCAAGTTTGAGCATTGCACATTACAATAAGTGACACTGTCTTAGGGAGGATGCAAATAAGATTTATCAGGAATCATATCAGTAGTAAAGTTCTATGTGGAGAGACACGATAGGTGAGAGTTGTTATCCTGGCAGCCAGGAATTGTAAGCACAGGTTTAAAATAATAAGAATGGAAACATCCAACTTGAAGATTTTACATAATAATTAAGAAGCAACTGTTTCCACAAGTGAGTCACTCAGATTTAAAATATTAGTAAAGGAACCAGAGAGGAGATGAGAAGTTTTTCTTTTAAATCCTGTTGTTATGATCAACAGTACACAGTTGGAATAGTTATAGTAAAAGAAATTGAATATTGAAATGAAAGGAAAAGAATTGCAGAGTATGAGATAAGTGCAGGGAAGTTAACTAGTTACAGTCATAGAGTCATAGAGACAAAGAGGGCAGAAGCAGACCCTTCAGTCCCACTCATCCACGCTGACTAGATATCCTAAATAGATCTAGTCATCCTTTGAATGAAAAGATATGAGAAAAGAATAAGAAATAAGTGATGCAGTCTTTACAGCTTCTGCCATCCAATACAGTCATACCACCTACTGTATCTCCACTTACCGGCCTGATTAACCATACCCCTTGATTTTCTGAAAAAGCGGAATTTTTTTGCCTTGACGAGTAAATTTAATAATTACTATTATCCCCACAGAGACATAGGAGCAAGAGCAGGTCCTCAACCCTGATTCACATCCAAAGACATCATGGCTGATGTGTGGCCTAACTCCATCTGTCTGCTTTTGTCCACAACCATTTAATATCTTTGCATACCAAAAATCTCTCTATCTCAGATTTAAAATGAACAACTGACTCAGCATCCACTGCTGTTTATGGAAGGAGTTCCAAACATCTACCACCCTTTGTGTGTAAAAGTGCTTCCTAACATCTCATCTGAATGGTCTGATCCTAATTCTCAGACTATTCCCTTTAGTTCCAGAATGCCCAACCAGCGGAAAGGGTTCATCTGTCCTATCTTTTCCTGTTAATATCTTGGAGATTTCAATCAGATCAATCTTTCTAAATTCTGGAGAAGACAGCTCTAATTTGTTTAATCTCCTCCTCATGACATAACCCCTGATGTCTAAGTAAAACTATGTTGAACTCCTCTCCGAGGCAAATATGTTCTTTCTGAAATGTGATGCCAGATCCGCTTGCAGTACTCCAAGTGGGGTCTAACTAGGGTTTTGTTTAACTGTGGCAAAACTCCTGAATACTTGTACTCAAGTCATCTAGATATAAAGGCTAATATTCTATTAGTTTTTGTGATTATTTCCTGTACTTTTAAAGACATTTTAAAGATCTACACACATGAACCCCAAAGTCAGTTTGGACATTCACTGTACTGAACTTCATGCCATCTGGACAGTGCACTGATCTAGCCTAACATTTATTTCCATTGAACTCCATCTGCTACAGATTTGCCTGATAACCAAGTATGCCAATATTCTTTTGTAATTTTGTGCTACCATCTACACTGTGTACAATGACTTTGTGTCATCAGTAAATTTAGAAATATGACTTTCTATGCCATTATCTAAGTAATTAAAAGATGATGTGAATAATTATAAAGAATCCAGGTCCCTGTGGGACTGCATTGGTCACACCCTGTCAAATTCAGTACCTACCATTATCCCCGCTTTCTGTCACCTGCCACTCAACTAATTTCCCAGCCATAACACTACTTTGCCCCCAATTCCATGGGATTCTATCTTAGTTAACAGTTTCTTATGTGGGACTATACCAAATTCTTCCTTTAAGGCCAATAACAATATCTATAGACATTCCTCTGTTGACTACCTTATTCACTACATCAAAAAATTCCATGAGATTTGTCAGGTATGACCTACCTGTCATGAATCCATGTTGACCCTCCCTTGTTAGTGAAAATGTTCAAGATGTTCAGTTCTCCTATCCTTGATTACAGAGTGCAACCATTTCCCCACTATAGATTTTAGATTAGCTGGTCTGTAATTCGTTGGTTTTCCTCTCTCATCTTTAATAAGTGGAGAGACATGTGAAATATTTCAATACAGAAGGAAGACTTCTCTCTCAAGGGAACTAGGAAAACTTACAGCTAGGGCATCCACAGTGTGCTCCCCTACTTCTCTTAACCCTCTCAGATTGAAAACATCAGGTGCTGTGGATTTGTCACCCTTTAATTCCATTAAATTCCTCAATACAGATGTTTTACTTACTTTAATTTTATTCAGTCCCTGCTCCTGATCCACTATTAATTGCCTTGGGACTTCCAGCAAGCTATTCTCCCTTTCTGCAGTAAATACTGGGATGAAATAATTATCTAACATTTCTGCCATTTCCCTCTAGTCCCCACTCTCAATCTTTAGTGGGCCAACCACTTTCCGTAAATATAATTATAACATTTATTTTTATTGATTTTGATTTTCCTGGCAAGTTTCCTTTCATAATCCCTTTGGTAGCTCTTGCACGCTGCTTTGTTCCCTTTGCTAGTCTTTGTATCTTTCCCATTCAGCAGGATTGGTGCTGATTTTTTTTTAATTTTGCATTTTTTTAAGCCCCTTCTTTTAGTTTTGTGCTGGCCCTTACCTCCTTAACTGTGCATGACTGCTTTTTTTTCCCCCCTGTGAATTGGAGCTTTTCACTCTCAGGTGTATAAACTTTTTTTGCATTGTGTCAAATATTTCTGGATATATCCCACACTGTTCTTCATTATTTTACCCATTAACAGACTTCCATAGCTGACTGTGAACAGTCTCTGTCTCTGTCTCATCTTGTTAAAGTCAGCCTTTAAAACTAAACCTCCAGTGACTGATCCATGTTTTTCGCTTTCAAATGGTACATTGAACTTCATCATGTTATGATCGCTATTTGATAAATGATCACACACAATTAGATTATGAATTATACTTGGTTCATTACTTATTGTTAAATCCATATTGCTTGTCCCTTTGTTGCTTCCAGGACATATTGCTGGAGGACACTATCCCAGACACAGGGGTCAATTCATTCTGGTTGGCTGAATGGGTGGTTTGTGAAACAATGTAATACTAACAGCATGGGTTCAATTCCCATTAACTGAGGTAACCATGAAGGGCTCTTCTTCTCAACATCTTCCCTTGCCTGACTTATGGTGGCCCTCAGGTTAAATGGTATGTTTAACAAGTTAATTGCCCTTTAATGAAAGAGCAGCCCTATGGTCTGGTAGGACAATGGCTACACAAACAAACTCCCACTCTCATGTTCTATCCTGGACATACTCCAGAAATTCACTACTTTTCTGAAAGGTGCTTGTGTGTCTGGTTAAAGTTAAAATCCCCTTTTAATACTAAGCTGGCTTTGCTATACACTGGCCCAATTTCTGCATTTGTTTAGCACTTCAAAGTTGTTTCCGGGGTCTATACAGTTTTAGATCCTTTACTATTGCTCAGTTCCACTCATACAGTCTCCACTGAATACTTTGTCCTCATTATATCCTCCCTCACCATTGAAGTAATTTTGCTTCTAATCAGTAAAGCTACCCTGTTCTCTGCTATTTTCTCTGTCCTTAAACGTATAATCTGGTACATTTAGTTTTTAATAGCCAGACCATCTTGCAGCCATGCCTCAGTAATGGCTACTATATCATAATATCCAATTTAAATTTGTGCCTGCAGCTCATTTAATTTATTACTAACACTTCATGCATTCGTATATAGCACTCTTACTTGGGCCATACACTGTAAATTGCTCCTCACCAATTTGCATGTGGCTGATATTTTAATTTGAAGTCCCAGTGATGAGTTTAAAAGAATTGTACAATAAGATTTTGCATTTTAAGACTTACTTTAACAAACTAAAATCAACATTAATTAAACATTATTTAGTACACAATTAAACTTAAAATGATAGAATTCATAATCCTTAATGTCTTAAAATTACCTATAACCCTACAGTACATATTTAGATCACATTCTCTGCAGAACTGTAATCTTCTCAAAAACAGTCCAAGTTATTCCCAGCCTGTGTGCCCAATTTTGTGAATGCTCGCTGTGACTTCAAGGTCCTGTTCCTCCTTCTTCAGAGAAATTCAGAATCATTTTTCCGCAGCAAAGTTCATTTGTGTGACTTCTTGTCACAGCCTTAAATCTGAAATCACAGTGGCCTCAAATCCTTATTGGTTCTTGCTCCTAACAGAAGTCAACTTTTCACTATCCTCTGCCTTGTAGCTGGTAGAAAACAGCTATTCCCTGCTGCTTGTAATGGCGGCTCCTTCCTTGTCTCCCTTTCTCTTTGTTCAAAATCTCTGACTCAGTAAGTTTGCAATAACAAAATTATTTGCCTCTGCAATCAGAGATTACAGCTCGCAGATGCATTCAGATAGCAGTTGGCCTGGGACTCCACTCCACATAGTAAACAAACCAGTCATCAGACTGAACTCCTAATAGATTACATGCCCTTCTTCATTTCTCCATTTTATCTAAGATTAATAGAGACCGTTACAAACATAGCCATCTTATAAACGTTGACATTCGAAACACATTTTTCAAACCCTTTCAAGGCCAGTGAGGCTATTTAGCAGTAATCATGAACTTAATACACTTTAAAAACTCAGTTACACTTGCATCAATAAGCGATTTTAGAACAGGTCTAAAGAAATAAAAATGGAAAAAAAATTAAAAATTCAATAATTTGTGATTAATTCCATTCCTGATAGATCTTAACTGCCCCCTCTGGAGAAGAATATAATCAGCAACAGAAATGTCTGAATTTATTGTTTAAATGTGTATGTGTAGATGCAAGAATATGCTGTCCAGTTCAGAAAAACCATGATGGTGATTGCTAATAATCAGTACATAATAATCCAGCCCTTTCGCCCTTTGGAATGTGTGAACTTTACTTTTCTCTATCAGAATAGCAGAGATGAATTCTTACAGTTTATGCCAGGACAGCAAACACGACCAACCTCCAAATGCAACTCTGTCTTGAAGGTCACATTTGCATAATACTTACTGTTGAGGATTTAACTGATAGGGAATGACTACAATTCAGATAGATATAAATGTACCAACGCCATCAGAGCTGGGAGAAGACTTATGAATAAAGTGTATTGCACAGCTTGACAGATTTATGCATTTGGTTTTAAATTTCTCGGTTATTTATTGTGCACCTCGTAATTCATCAGATTTTACAGTAGATTATAGGCTAGGTTATAATGTAATGGCAGGTATTAGGGGCGCATTTACTGCAGGTTGTAAAATATCAAAGCAAATGATCTAAATCTGATTTCAAATTGTAAATGTTATTTGTACTAGAGTGTGATTCTAAAGCAGTAGAAGATTATCTTTAAAACTATGCAGAGAAAAGAAGATGTTGAAAATATACCCTAATTGAAGCAATATATGAAAGACAAAAAAACATGTATTTTACCATATGTTTTCTTTTTTCTGAAATTGGAACTGATTCTTCTTTTGCAGAGACTGTCTGACTATGTATTGCACTATTCTCAGTTCTTATTTCACATTAGCTCACCTGCCATGTTATTGGTCATAATTTAGGATCTGGAACATGGACACAAAATGTTTGAGAGGGGCAGGGAATACTGTATACTTAACCAAGATTCTTCATAAATTTCAAATTCTTCAGTTAAGGAAATAGGCCCAAGTAGATCTAAGCACAGGAAAATTGGACGTTAATCTCTGTTTGCAAACAATTGTTTTCTTACACACCTATTTCATTCAGATCAGGAAGACCACAGAATCCCTACAGTATGGAAGCAGGTCTTTTGACCCATTGAGGAAAAGTGAGGTCTGCAGATGCTGGAGATCAGAGCTGAAAATGTGTTGCTGGAAAAGCGCAGCAGGTCAGGCAGCATCCAAGGAACAGGAAATTCGACGTTTCGGGCATAAGCCCTTCATTGAGTCCACACCAACCATCTGAAAAACACTCCACATGGATCTACCTCATTCCTGAAATTCCTATGGTTAATCCACCTAGCCTTCACATCTGGACACCATGGACAACTTAGCTTGGCCAATCCACCCTAACCTGCACATCTTTAGACTATTGGAGGAAACTGGAACATTCGACAAAAACCCACACAGTCACCTGAAGCTGGAATCAAACCCAGCTGTCTGCAGTACTGTTCGGCAGCAGTGCTAACCACTGACCCACTGTGCTGCCAAAAAAACTCCATATAATTGAGAAGGAACAGATTTTCCACTCCCCCAACCAAATTGCTTTTTAATTCTCTCTGAATTCTCTTCCAGGTTTTCATTCCCCTGACAACCTAATCTGAGCCTTCCCCACAACACTAGCCTCTCTCTGTCTTTCCCTGCCTCAGACAGATGTCTCCCAAAGCCTTTCGAACTACCGTCTCATAATCTCAATCGTTGCCTTTTGGGGATCAACTCGCACCAAAAGAGGAAAAAATGCAGTTGTTACTCACTCTCACTTCAGCAAGCTATTGATCTCCCATGCTGCACATCACTGAAACAATTGTGAACCCAAAGGAATAATGTGTCACTTGCAGATAAATTCATTGGCAAGGTGAACTTCATTCTGGTGATAGTACCTTCTAATGAGCAGAAACAACATGAAAAAGCATGGAAACTAAGCTTCCCAACACTCGAGCACTTCCACAAAGTTTCAACTTTCCAAGTACTTAGTACAGTCGTTTCATTCCCTAGTTGACAGCTGACCTCTAGCCTCCTGCATAATGAAGTACCCAGTCCATCATACTTCAAGCTCCTGAGAGGATCACCTGATTCTCACCGAGATATAGAGAGAAAGAGACAGTGAGAGGCAGGCAGACCAAGGAATCACTACTGTTAACAGGACGTGTTAAACATTAAACAGAATGCTTGTGAAAATTGCATTAAAAAGCAAGGAACTGGACTGATGGAATCTTTCAAGGTTTAAGGAACAGGGAGTTGTAAAGGTGAGCCTCACAGGTCCAAATCAGTGCTGGAATACTCACACAGAGGTTGATTCAAAGAATGATTTTTACACTCTGCATGCGTACATGGATAACCAAAACTGCACACAGCACTCAAAGTATGCAGCTTAGTGGAGACAAAGCAAGAGAAAGGAAATCCTTTGCTTCTTTCAGTCCCATTTCCTCATCCCTAATTTTCAGAGAATAAAGATGCACAAAAAAATCTTAGCCAGATTATAACGCGGGTCTCTGTGTTTCTAACTGCCCAATGTCCTACATGTTAGGGTGGGTCTGGGGGGAGTGGGTCATGGCTAGTGAGGTCCAGTTGGCCAGCTACAATCCATGATTGAGTATGTCAGGACACATGCCTTTCACATGGCCAAAGTGAGTACTACAACAAGGACAGGACTTATACATGTAACAATAGGGCCCTGAGTGGTGTTGTAGAACAAACAGACTTCAGGGTTCAGGTACATAATTTGACAGGGTGGTTGACAGGGTGGTTAAGAAGGTGTTTAGCATGCTCGCTTTCATTATTCAGACCTTTGAGTACATGTTAGAGTTGTACAGGACATCGTAAGGTCTCTTCTGGAACATGCTGTGCAGTTCTGGTCATCATGTTAGGGGAAGCATATTACTAAGCTGAAGATGCATCAGAAAAGATTTACCAGGATATTGCCAGAAATGGAAGGTTTGAGATATAAAAATAGACTGATAAGACTGGGACATTTTTGTGCTGGAGCATAGAAGGTTAAGAGGTGACTGTATTGAGATTTATTAAAATTATGAGGAGCATAGATAAGGTGAATGACAAGAGGTCTTATCCCAGGGTGATCCCTAAGGGGTATCTTTTTAAGGTGAGAGAAGAAAGATATAAAAAGAACATGAGGGCAATATTTTACACAGAGCATGGTTCATGGGTGGAATGCACTGCCAGAGAAAGTGATGAATGTAGGTATTATTACAATGTTTAAAAGACATTTGGATAAGTTAATGAATAGGAAAAGTTTAGAGGGATATGGGCCAAGCGCAGGCAGGTGAGATCAGTTTAGTTTTGGAACACTATCGGCATGGACTAGTTGGACCGAAGGGTCTGTTTCCATGCTGTTTGACTTTATGACTCTATTACTTTCAGTCTAGTGGCTTGTGCCTACCTGATTGACTATCCAAGTGATTGTCAAGAAGCTTTACTGGTGTGTTAGAACACATGAATATTTGCATTACTAGCAGGGAAAGGCCATATTTTGCTTCAACATTCTGTAAATTCATGATTGATCTGTTTGTGTTTTAAATTCCAACTTCCCATCTTTACCTGATAATCCTTGAATTCTTTGCCTAGCAATAATTTATCTACCTCCACTTTAAAAATATTCAAGACCTGCCTCCATCATCTTTTAATGTAGGTGTTCCAAAGTTGCACAACTCTCATCAAGCTAACAGGCGTACAGTTTCTCAGTTCCCATCTCTGTCCCTTCTTGATTAATAGTTCAATCTACGAGTCTAGTGAAGTATGGAAAATTAATGCCAATGTATCTATTGGTTTCTTTACTGTTATTTCTAAAAATTAGAAGGTTAAGGGATGATATAATTGAAGTCTTCGAGATATTAGTAGAAAAGGGTGGATAAAAGTATAACAGTTCACTGATTGGAAAATCCTAGAACTAGAGGGCATAGTCCGAGAATTAGAGCCAGACCATTTCAGGGGAGATGTTAGGCAGCATTTCTACACACAAAGGGGGAATAGATGTTTGAAACTCTCTTCCACAAATGGCAAGTTAGATCAGTCATTATTTTTAAACCTGAGACAGATTTTTTTTGTTAATGAAAGATACTGAGGGATATGAGCCAAAGGAATGTATATGGATTTACATGCCAGATCAACAATGATCTCAGTGAATGGTAGAACTGGCTCGAGTAGCTGAATAGCTGTTCCTATAATACCTTGAGCCACCTCCTTAAAGTCCCGAGGATAAAATCCATCTGGACCCAGATATATGTCAGGTCACAACTCCATCAGTTTGCTCAGGTCCTCTTCTCTACTTATAGAGTCATAGAGATGTACAGCACAGAAACATACCCTTCGGTCCAAATCGTCCATGCTGACCAGATATCCTAAACAGATATAGTCCTCCTTGCCACCATTTGGTCCATATCCCTCTAAACCTTCCCTATTCATGTACCCATCTAGATGCCTTTTAAATATTGTAATTGTCCCAGCCACTTCTTCTGATATTCCATACACTTGCCATCTTCTGTATGAACATATTGCCCCTCAATTCCCTTCTAAATCATTCCCCTCTCACCTTAAACCTATGCCCTCTACTTCTGGGCTCCCCTATCATGTAAAATAAAACTTGCTTATTCATTCCATCCCTGCCCCTGTGGTTTTATAAACTTCTGTAAAGTCATCCCTGAGCCTCCAATGCTCCAAGAAATAAAAGCCCCAGCCTATCCAGCCTCTCCCTATAGCTCAAATCCTCCAATCTCAGCAACATCCTTGTAAATCTTTTCTGAGCCCTTTCAAGTTTCACAACATCTTTAGAATTGAATGCAGTATTCTCAAAGTGGCCTAACCAATGTCTTGTGTAGGTGCAGCATGGCATTCCAACTCCTATAATCAATGCACTGCCCAATAAAGGCAAGCACACCAAATGTCTTCTTCACTATTCTGTCTACCTGCGACACCACTTTCAAGCAACTATGAGCCTGCACCCAAGGACCTTACCATTATCTGTATAAATAATGCCGTAAAAACAATGACTGCAGATGTTGGAAACCAGATTCTGGATTAGTGGTGCTTGAAAAGCATAGCAGTTCAGGCAGCATCCAACGAGCAGTGAAATTGACGTTTCGGGCAAAAGCCCTTCATTAGGAATAAAGGGAGTGAGCCTGAAGCGTGGGGAGATAAGCTAGAGGAGGGTGGGGGTGGGGAGAAAGTAGCATAGAGTACAATGGGTGAGTGGGGGAGGGGATAAAGGTGATAGGTCAGGGAGGAGAGGGTGGAGTGGATAGGTGGAAAAGGAAATAGGCAGGTAGGACAAGTCCGGACAAGTCATGGGGACAGTGCTGAGCTGGAAGTTTAGAACTAGGGTGAGGTGGGGGAAGGGGAAATGAGGAAACTGTTGAAGTCTACATTGATGCCCTGGGGTTGAAATGTTCCAAGGTGGAAGATGAGGCGTTCTTCCTCCATGCGTCTGGTGGTGAGGGAGCGGCGGTGAAAGAGGCCCAGGACCTCCATGTCCTCGGCAGAGTGGGAGGGAGAGTTGAAATGTTGGGCCACAGGGCGGTGTGGTTGATTGGTGCGGGTGTCCCAGAGATGTCCCCTAAAGTGCTCTGCTAGGAGGCACTCAGTCTCACCAATGTAGAGGAGACTGCATCGGGAGCAACGGATACAATAAATGATATTAGTGGATGTGCAGGTAAAACTTTGATGGATGTGGAATGCTCCTTTAGGGCCTTGGATAGAGGTGAGGGAGGAGGTGTGGATGCAGGTTTTACAGTTCCTGCGGTGGCAGGGGAAAGTGCCAGGATGGGAGGGTGGGTTGTAGGGTGGCGTGGACCTGTCCAGGTAGTCACGGAGGGAACGGTCTTTGCGGAAGGTGGAAAGGGGTGGGGAGGGAAATATATCCCTGGTGGTGGGGTCTTTTTGGAAGTGGTGGAAATGTCAGCAGATGATTTGGTTTATGTGAAGGTTTGTAGGGTGGAAGGTGAGCACCAGGGGAGTTCTGTCCTTGTTACGGTTGGAGGGATGGGGTCTGAGGGCAGAGGTGCGGGATATGGACGAGGTGCATTGGAGGGCATCTTTAACCATGTGGGAAGGGAAATTGTGGTCTCTAAAGAAGGAAGCCATCTGGTGTGTTCTGTGGTGGAACTGGTCCTCCTGGGAGCAGATATGGCAGAGGCGGAGGAATTGGGAATACGGGATGGAATTTTTGCAAGAGGTAGGGTGGGAAGGGATGTAATCCAGGTAGCTGTGGGAGTTGGTGGGTTTGTAAAAAATGTCAGTGTCAAGTCGGTCATCATTAATGGAGATGGAGAGGTCCAGGAAGGGGAGGGAGGTGTCATAGATGGTCCAGGTAAATTTAAGGTCAGGGTGGAATGTGTTGGTGAAGTTGATGAATTGCTCAACCTCCTCGAAGGAGCACGAGGTGGCGTCAATGCAGTCATCAATGTAGCGGAGGAAGAGGTGGGGAGTGGTGCCGGTGAAATTATAGAAGATCAACTGTTCTATGTAGCCAACAAAGAGACAGGCACAGCTGGGGCCCATACGGGTGCCCATGGCTACCCCTTTGGTCTGGAGGGAGTGGGAGGATTCAAAGGAGAAATTGTTAAGGGTGAGGACCAGTTCGGCCAAATGAATGAGCGTGTCGGTGGAAGGGTACTGTTGGAGACATCTGGTCAGGAAAAAATGAAGGGCTTGGAGGCCCTGGTGATGGCGGATGGAGGTGTAGAGGGATTGGATATCCATGGTGAAGATGAGGCATTGGGGTCTGGGGAAATGGAAGTCTTGGGGGAGGTGGAGGGCGTGAGTGGTGTCTCGAAAGTATGTGGGGGGTTCCTGGATGAGTTCAGTGGGGCAGGAGTATGCTGAGACAATGGATCGGCCAGGGTGGTCAGGCTTGTGGATCTTGAAAAGGAGGTAGAACCGGGCAGTGCGGGGTTCCCGGACTATGAGGCTAGAAGCTGTGGGTGGGAGATCACCTGAGGTGATGAGGTTCTGTATAGTCTGGGGGATGATAGTTTGGTGATGAGTGGGGGCATGGTCGAGGGGGCAGTAGGCATGTGTGTCCTCGAATTGGTGTTTGGCTTCAGCGGTGTAGAGGTCAGTGTGCCAAACTACCACTGCGCCCCCTTTATCCGCTGGCTTGATGGTGAGGTTGGGATTGGAGCAAAGGGATTGGAGGGCTGCACGTTGTGAGGGTGAGAGGCTGGAGTGGGAGAGTGGGATAGACATGTTGAGGCGGTTAATGTCCCTGCGGCAGTTGGAAATGAAGAGGTCGAGGGCAAGTAATAGGCCAGCACGGGGTGTCCAGGTGGATGCAGTGTGTTGGAGGTGGGCGAAGGGGTCCTTGGAAGGTGGGTGGGAATTCTGACTGTGAAAGTAAGCTTGGAAGAATTGTTCGACGTCACGGCGTGTATTAAATTCATTGATGCGTGGACGGAGGGGATGAAGGTGAGTCCTTTGCTGAGGACTGATCTTTCGTCCTCAGTGAGGGGGAGGTCTGGGGGGATGATGTAAACTCGGCAGGGCTGGGAGCTGGGATCTGGTGTGGGTGTGGAGCTGGGAGTGGGGGCGGAACCTGTAACTGGCGTGGGTGTGATGGTGGGGGGAATGGGGGTGGAGTCATGAGCAGGGGTAGTGTTCCCCTCGGGGTTCTGGGGTGTGGGGTTAGTGACAGTGGGGTCTGTGGGGGGCGTGTCAGCAGAATGCAGGTGAGTGGCACTGGTGGGGGTGGAAGTGGTGGTGACCATGGCAGTAGGGGTGGCGGAAGTCACTGAACGTGTGGCATCAGCAATGATGTGAGGGGCGGAAGTGATATCCGGTGTGATGCATAAATAATGCTCTGATTTGCTCTACCAAAAGGCAGCACCTCACATTTATCTAAATAAAATTCTATCTGCTATTCCCCGGTCCATTGGTGCATCTGATAAGGTCTCATTGTTCTCTGCGGTAGCCTTCTTCATGTCAAATACAGCACTAATTTTGGTGTCATCTGCAAACTTATTAATCATACCTCTTATGTCACATGCAATTTATCTATATGAATGACAGAAAGCAGTGGACCCAGCACCGAACCTCCTGTCAGTGTACAAGTCTCCTCCACCACCTAGTCCCATTAATCTAGTCCCATTTGCCAGCATTTGGCCCATAGCCCTATAAACCCTTCCTTTCATGTACCCATCCAGATGCCTTTTAAATGTTATAATTGGATCTGCCTCCACTACTTGTTCTGACAGCTTGTTCCATACACGCATCACACCGTGTAAACAGATTATCCTTCAGGTCCCTTTTAAATTTTTCCCCTCTCACCTTAAACTTATGCCCTCTAGTTTTGGACACCCCTACACTGCAACTGGCAGGTTTGAGCTATAGGAAGGGGCTGAAGGGGCTGGAGATTTTTTACCTGGAGCATTATTGAAGTTAGTAAAACCTTCCACCACCATCATCTGTCCCCTACCTTGAGCCAATTGTGTTCCCAAGTGGCCAATTCTTTCTGTATTCCATTTGATCTCACATTGCTAAGCGTAAACCTCCTTGAACGCCTTGCTGACGTCACTACTCTGCCTTCATCAATCTTCTTCATCACTTCTTCAAAAAACTCAATCAAGTTCGTGAGACATTATTTCCCATGCACAAAACCATTCTGACTCTCCCTAATCAATCCTTGCCTTTCCAAATACATGTAAATTCTGACCCTCAGAATCTTCTGCAACAACTTACCCACCACTGACTTCAGGTTCAGTGATCGATAGTTCCTTGGCTTTTCCTTACTGGAACCTCACTTGTGGCTATCGATGATACAGATATCTCAACAGGGAGCCCAGTAATCACTTCCCTAGTTTCCCACAAAGTTCTGCATTGCACCTGATCAGGTCCCAGGTATTTATCTACCTTTATGCAAATGTACAGCACCTCCTCTTCTATACTATGGATACTTTTCAAGATATCACTATTTGTTTCCACAAGTTCTTTAGCTTTTACAACTTTCTCCACAATAAATGATGACATGAAATACTCTTTTAGTATTTCACTAATCTCTTGTAGTTCCATATATTGATGGCCTTGCTGATTATCTCCCTAGCTACTGTTTTTCCCTTAATTATTTTATAATATCTTTGGAATCTCCTTAATCCTATTTGCTAACATTGTCTTATGCCCTCTTTTCTGCCCTTTTGATTTCCCTTTTAATTATATTCCTGCTGCTGTTATATTCTTCTGGGGATTCCAGCTGTCTATACCTGACATATGCCTCCTTTTTCTTGACCAGAGTCTCAATTTGTCATATCTTCCAGTATTCCCTAAACCTATTGTAATTTCACCAAATTATTCTTCATCTTCCGCCGCCTATTATTCAGGTGTTACAGAAATGTTGTTTTGCATCCTCCACAGTGCAAACAGAAGCAAAATATTTGTTCATTTCACCCACATTTTCGTTATTATCTGTCATTAACTCCACAGGAGATGACAGTCACTCTCCTTGAAGACTTTTGTATCTTGTGAGGATTTACAAATGGGCTATTTTTATTTCAATGATCTTGAGATGTAAAGAAAATACAATGATGTAAATGTTCAACCTTTGACTGTGATTTCAAGTCCATTAAATGTGGCTTCAATCTTTTAGTCAAAAAATTCATAGAATAAATTTTACAAAGGATAGTTTCACAACAATGACATCTCAACTTAACATACCTTTTACCTATTTATTTTGACACCTTGCTAAATAGAATCCACAAATTGCAGAGTGTCAGTTAACAAAGCCACTTTAATATCAAATCGGTTCACTAGTGTAGTTGAACATAGGATGCAGTAATCCAATGTTACTAGTATGGATTATTTTCACCTTCAAAGCAAAGTAATATGTAGTTAAATAGTATTTAATATATTAGTTGCAAATCACAAGACACCACAAAAAAAATCTATGTGACCTAGCCCTGTGTCAAATTTCAAATATGGAAAACCTGGAGTCGAATGAACATTTTAGACTGGGGAGATGTACCTGAGGTGCCATATTATAGAGACATAAGACAGACAAAGGGAATGAAAAACATAAATCTCAAACATTATTTTATCTGAAAACACAAAGAAGTTGAGGGAGCACAACTTCAAACGAGTAACCGATTATTTCAGAACAGCTATAGGAAATTTTTCTTTAAACAGAGTGATCAACATTGAATTGAGTTGTGGATGCAATAAACCTTGCATTATTAAAGCAGCAAGCACATGCACAAATGAGAATTAAAGATCTTTTTTTACATGACTGGATGAAGTTGGCTGAATTGCCTTTCTCATCAATTATGATTGGATAATCTTATGAATATTTCCTGTTCTACAAACATAGCTATGGTTGTGAAATGAGTATGCCAAGAATACATGGCATGGAGAGGAGCATGGAGCTGGTTGAGCATTAGGATGTGGAGGAGAATTCACAAATGACATGGATTTCAATAAACAACAAGATAATGAATTACCAGATTACAATTATTGCCATTGTTTTTCTTTCTGTTCTATTTTTCTGACATTATATTCATTGTGGCAAAACCAGAATATGTAGCCAGAAATTGGAGAACTCACCCTTGAATTTGCTAGACACCATTTTGTGGGAGTTCCTCTGGAAGCAAGCCATAATCAATGTATTCACATTTCACAGAGGTATCAGCCCATTTAATCCAATAGCTTCCTCTCCACCTTTGTGTACTTCTGCTGACCTGTTTTTATTTGAAATATGAACTGTGCAAGTTAGACCTTGTCGGAGCAGATCTGAACCTGAGTTTTGTCATTATATGGTGCTGCCATTTCCTAGTTTGATTGACAGCTACAAGTGGTTATAGACAATTTGAAGTGGAATTATGAACTGCAATGGTTGTTGTTACTAGGGATTATGCACTTACTTGAAATGCTCATTGATATATGCTCACTGTGTTTAGAGTGTTTTAAAAAAACGTTCACTATTTCACTCAGCCTTTTGATGTAAGCCAGTTGCATTCCATTACTCTTTTACTGCTGTATATCTGACTTCATAACTATCAACTGTTACAGTACCACGTGTGCCATTTTACAGTTTGATTGACAGTTACATGTGGCTAGAGAAGGTTTAAACTAGCTCTATGAATTTCAATGCTTATTGTCATAAGGGGTTATGCACTTGAATGAAATATTTTGTTATTATGAAATATTATGTAGTAAATGGATTATTAAGAGGTTTTTTTCTTCAAAACATAAATGCTTATAATACTGCGGAAGACTTCATTTGATCTCTGCACTGATGCTGAAATCTACTCATCGTGGACACTGAGTTAACATGAGATGTGCAAGGGAAAGGGTTCTCATGAGTTGGTAATAAGTTGACATATTGGCTATAAAGGGTCTTAAGGGGACAGCAGAAATGTAGAAGTTAGCATCGGAGATATAAAAAAGGTACAGAGATTGGGCAGTAGAGCTTAAGGTGGCATGGGAATATATGAGTGGCAAGTGTGTTCAAGCAGAGGGTAATAGGTTGCCATAGGAACAATGACAAGCCTTGGGAATAGGGCAAGTAGATGTAAACTGGCATAAAGGCTACAAAGGGTGGCACATTGACTCAGTGGTTAGCCTTTCTGCCTCACAGCGTCAGGGACTCGGGTTTGATTCCAGCCTTGGGCCACTGTCTGTGTGGAGTTTGCACATTCTCCCTGTCTCTGTGTGGGTTTCCTCCCACAGTCCAAAGATGTGCAGGTTAGGTGAATTGGCCAAGCTAAATTGCCCATACTGTTCAGGGATGTGTATGTTAGGTGTGTTAGTCAGGGGTAAATGTAGAGTAATAGAGTAGGAGAATGGGTCAGTGGGTTACTCTTCGGAGGGTCAATATGGACTTTTTGGGCTGAAGGGCCTGTTTCTACATTGTAGGGATTCTAAGGGCCATAGTGACTGTATGCAAGAGTTTGGAGACATATGAACATATAAATTAGGAGCAAAAATAGACCACTAGCTTGCTGTACCATTGGCTGATCTGATTCCTCGTATTCCTGCTTCCCCAATTACCTTTCAGCCTCTTACTTAGCAAGAATCCATCTACTTCCATCTTAAAAGTAAACAAAAACTCTGCTTTCACTTGGTTTTGTGGAAGGGAGTATCAAAGACTCATGACCCTTTATAAGAAAATAATTTCTCTTCATTGCTGTCCTAAATGGATAACTGTTTTGAAACAGTGACCACTAGTTCTCGATTTTCTCACAAAAAGAGATATCTTTTCCATGTGTACCCTATCAAGACCCTTCAGGATTTTATATGCTTCAATCATGTCATGACTTGCTCTTCAAAACCCCAGTGAATACAAGCTTAAATGTATAGCCTTTCCTCAAAAGAAGTTGATCCATGCCAGGAATTAGTCTAGTAAACTTTTCCTGAACTACTTCTAATGTATTTACATATTTCCATAAATAAGGTGATCAATACTACAGACAATATTCCAGATATGGTGTCAGTAATGTCTAACTGATGCTGAACATCATTATTTTTGTTTTGAAAACCCTTCACATTAACCATAACTAACTATTGGCTTTCCTATTTACTTGCTGAGCGTGCATGCTAATATTTTGTTACTCATGCACTGAAACATCCAGATCCACCTGCACCTCAGATGTTCTGCAACTTTCATCATTTAGATTGCATGCTTCTTTACTATTTTTCCTGTCAAAATGGCAATTTCACATTTCATAACTTTATTCTCCATTTTCTAAATGTTCATTCACTACTTGACCTGTCGATATTCCTTTGAGGATTCCTGATCTCCCATTCACAATTCCATTTTCAGTCAACTTAGTCTTAAATTGATATTGAAGGTATATAGTATTATGGTATGGGGGATAGGTTGGCATGGAAAGTGTAAGGGGCCATTTTTGCGTGGATAGGGTACATGGAATTGGCATGCAATATATGTGAAGAATGATGACTAGAGTTAAAAATCACACAACACCAGATTATAGGCTACCAGGTTTATTTCAAAGCACTAGCTTTCAGAGCACTACTACAACCACCTGATGAAGATGCAGAGCTCCGAAAGCTAGTGCTTCCAAATAAATCTGTTGGACTATAACCTGATGTGAGATTTGTTGTGGTCCAACACCAGCACCTCCAAATCATGATGATTAGAGTGGCTGCCTGATGACATCAGTACAATTCAGGTTTACCGAGACACATCTTTAACCCAGCATCCTCCTCACTCATCCTGCAGTTATTTGGCCCAATTCCAGTATGCCTCCACGGCAGAATTTAAATCTTGACTTTTACTTCTCATTTTTCTGGTTGCTTTTGTGGAGCCAAGAAATGCATCAACTCTGCACTTCTGACTTGGCAGTGAAATCCAGGCCTATGCTTCACCAGAATATACAGACGAATAACATTTAGCAATCAATGGTCTACAAATGATGGGGAGAGGAACTGCTCACCCTCTCCTGACCAAAAAGTCCATTGATAACTGACCAAAGAGAAAAATGCAGCAACAAGCTGCAGGCAATTTTAACACGGGAAGAGTGGGACTTGTGCCCATCATTGTGGAGGAAGTCCTGCCCTCTGGAGCTGCCAGCCAATCTGATAGGCAGGCAATACCAGCAGTCCTGGTGGCACCAAGAGCTCAGTAGTGGGCACTATTGAGTTCTGCAGACAGGACTGCGAGCATGGTGAGACATATACATTTGGCTTGGAGAGTAGGGGGCCTGTTGGAAAGTGGATTTTGGAGAACATGCAGGTGGGAAGAAGGGGTGCTTTCTGTGGGAGTGGAGATTCCCTGGATATATGAAAGCTTCTTGAAGATAGCAACCGTAACTCTTCCCCATCCTTCTAAATCATAGAATCATAGGAGCCTACAGTGAAGAAACAGGCCTTTCAGCCCAACAAGTCCACACCAACACTCCAAAGAGCAACACACCCAGACCCATGCACCCCACACCTATATTTACCCCTGACTAAGGCACCTAACCTACACATCCCTGAACACTATTGGCAATTTACCATGGCCAATCCACCTAACCTGCACATCCTTCTACTCTGGGAGGAATCTAGAGCACCTGTGGGAAACCCACACAGACACAGGGAGAATGTGCAAACTCCACACAGACAGTTGCCAGAGGCTGGAATCAAACCCGGGTTCCTGACGTTGTGAAGCAGCAATGCTAACCACTGAGTTACCGTGCCACGATCAGGTTCTTACCTGGTGGCACACAATAACTGTGTATTGCCATGGGTTGTACATTATCAGAGCTGGAAATGTGTTACTGGAAAAGCGCAGCAGGTCAGGCAGCATCCCAGAAGCAGGAGAATCAACGTTTCGGACATGAGCCCTTCTTCAGGAATGAGGAGAGTGTGCCAAGCAGGCTAAGATAAAAGGTAGGGAGGAGGGACTTGGGGGAGGGGCGTTGGAAATGCGATAGGTGGATGGAGGTTAAGGTGAGGGTGATAGGCCGGAGTGAGGGTGGGGGCGGAGAGGTCAGGAAGAAGATTGCAGGTTAGGAAGGTGGTGCTGAGTTCGAGGGTTGGGACTGAGACAAGGTGGGGGGAGGGGAAATGAGGAAACTGGAGAAATCTGAGTTCATCCCTTGTGATTGGAGGGTTCCCAGGCGGAAGATGAAGCGCTCTTCCTCCAGCCGTCGTGTTGCTATGGTCTGGCGATGGAGGAGTCCAAGGACCTGCATGTCCTTGGTGGAGTGGGAGGGTTCAACTTGGGGAGGGGCGTTGGAAATGCGATAGGTGGAAGGAGGTTAAGGTGAGGGTGATCGGCCGGAGTGGGGGTGGGGGCGGAGAGGTCAGGAAGAAGATTGCAGGTTAGGAAGGTGGTGACCAGCATCTGCAGTCCTCACTTTCTCCTGTACATTATCAGTGTCAACTGAGTATTGAAAAGCTCAACTAACTTTTCATTGTTAATTTACAAATACTACATTTGTCAATTTTGGCACTAATTTACTTTCCAAACAATAGTGGTGGGGGGGAATGTGATGTACTGGGTACCTACCCCTTCAAAAACACACCAAACACTCTAAAATCAAGTCCAATATGTTTGGGATTAAATGTGAACACAAAAGATCGACTAAACTATCTTTTATCTTGAAAATGATACATACTGCTTGAAAATATCCAAAAATAAATGCTTGTAAACCAAGATAGCGTGGCAATTACCCTTATTTCTCCATGAACTCTGAATGTCCTTTTTGTGTTTTCAAACTAATGATGAAAAAAGAAAAGGAAATTCTCTAGACTTCACCTTCTTACAACATCTTGCTGTTCTATGCCTGAGATAAGAGCAATCTTTTTCCTGTCTGTGAACAATTTTTAAAAAATCTTGATCACGTGGTGAGTAAGCAGGTGGTAAGTAGGAATGTATTTCAAGGCAAAAGTACATCGCTGTGACTGAGATATGATGGAAGTGATCAAACCTTTAAAAAAAAACATTATTTTTAATTGGGATATGGACATTGCCAGCTGCGGCAGCATTTATTGTCCATCCCTAATTGCTTAGAGGCCAGTTAAGAATCTATTGCTATTGGTTTAAAGTATCATGGAAGCTAGACCAAGTAAGGCTGGCGGATTTCTCTTCCGTAGGAGGGATTGGTGAATCAGATGGGTTTTTACAACAATCATCAGTGATTATCCAATCACTATTAGGCATGCTTTTAATTCCAGATTTGTTTTCATTGAATTCAAATTTCACTATTTTCCATGGTGACATTTAAACTCTCCCAGAACATTAGCCTGGATTACTAGGTCAAGTGATAGTACTATTACATCACAATCTTAGCTAACTATGATATTCAAGTATAATTTAGTTTCCTCCTTTTCTGTAGACACACTCTAAAATTATTGCTTATGCTGCATGCATTTCCACATATCTTCTCATTTATATTTAATGTGTTCCTGTTTGCCTTTCATCCACTCTATAAGATACTGCTATCAATCTACCATCTTGCATGCAATGCATCACTGATTATCTATTATCTAGTAACACATTTCCATTAATCCACTATCTTATATGCAAAATACCCCTTACACTGTGTACATTGTAGTCCTAGATATCTGTTGTTCTTTCAGTAACACATTTCTAGCTTTCTGCTGTTCCTGTGTAATATGCTCTTGTCAATCCAATTTGTTGTACATTCTCCCAACCATCCTTTCGATATCAGACTCCAGTCTAACTGTTATTCTGCATGTAAAACATTCCCATCTATCATTTACATCATGTGTAACACACTCCTAGCTATCTATAATCCTGTGTGTAACAGGCACAAGTCTATCTGTTATTCTATATTAACACATCCTCTAGCTATCAGTTACTGTGGATATAACACATTCCCTAGCTATCTATTATTGTGTATGTAATCCATTCCTTTGACAGTACTTACTCGTGGAATTATGTTATCCTTTAGCTTGTTCTTTAAACACCATTCAGCGGTGAACCCAGGAAAGAAATACATTGTAAGGAACAATTTATGAGATTTTCAAAAGCCTGAGGCTGAGTGAAGTAAATGGAAAATGTCACATGATATGGATTGAAGTCTTGTGTGTAACAGATGGAGGCCACGGAAAAGATTCAAAATATATATTCTGAGAGCAGCTTTAGAACTAAACTCACTTCTTCCTTATTACTGGAACGTAAGGGGTTTATAGCTGCATTTTGAGAATGGCTGAACTTGGGTTAGGTGGGATGGTAAATTTTTTAAAATTTCTAACACAAACTCAACCTGCTGATTATGATAGGCGGAAGAGTGGGAAAGCAAGCAGCTCAGTCTCAGGAGGGGTATTGCTTGCTTAAATACTTTAACAAGATTGCCTGCATCACATTTTATCTTTTTTACTTTTAACCATGTTTGGACTATTTCAGAAACCCAGCAACTAATGGAAGGTAAGGAGCACTGTGACAAGTGCTTAAATATTAGTTAATCTCATCAGATAAGCTCAGACTAGACCTCAAGATGCTCCTTCAAAAGGGAGTTTATTAGCATTATATACACGATCATCCAGCAGCAGGCATCTTTGCCCTAAACCACTTTGACTTCCACCTTCTCACAGAGTCACTCTCACGTAATATTGAGGTCACAGTCACCTCAAAGGCTAATCTATATATTCATTAAAATCTCTCTGTACATGAAGATGCTGAATGTTTCCCTGCATTATTTTTCAGACAGGAAGAGCTACAGTATTTTCCTACCTATGATCAGATATTTTGCCTCAATGATTACTGGCACGACCCTCTCAAAGATTAGACTCTCCGCCTGTAATTACTGACGTATCGTCCTCAACTCTGTGATTTCCTTCATGATCAGACACTTTACCATCGCCTGCAATTTTATTTAAAATGATCTAATTTTCTCTAGAAAGCTGCCATTTATGGTTCAGAATAATCTCTCACAGATTTGACAACAGGTACAGTTTCAGTGAGATATTAAAACTGGATGGACCTATCATTGTATTTTCATAGGGAAGTGTCTGAAAATTGAAAATTTTCAATCACTCATTAAATATGCATTAAAACATAGGAAAGTTACACACAAAAAAAACAAAGTAATTTATTTTATTTTTGAACTTTCTCCACTTGTTGTTGAAAACACTGACTTGTGATGGAATTGAGTTTCACAGGAGCACATTAAATTTTGGCATCTCATCTCAATAGTTTTTGGAACTATTCACTCTCACCCTGAAGGGGAAGACAAAGTCAAAAACTTTAATACTCGGAAATGAATACATTGCTTGTACTGGTCCTCCATTTTGAAGCATGCAAAGTCAGATAACCAGTATGTCTCATTTGCCAGTTATACTGGTTTTTATTCTGTACTGGACAGTTTCTAGGCTCCAGTCAGAACTGAAAGGACTAAAGAACACGTAAACTTGGTGTTTGTATCAATCGAACATGAATGTTTTATTTGGAAGCTGTCCTCTTTTTAAAAGCTCAAAACAAGCCTGAGCAAGCCCATGAAGCAAGCCCACTGACTGAAGACTCATCAGTGTCACATGACTCGCCTCTTAAAGCAACACTGTCCCAACATAACATACACACCTTATAACACATAACACCCCTCCCTTTTGCTAGGTAACAACAACAGTAAGCCTCCGGTGAAGCACTGGTATTAGTGGCCGCTTTCGATTTATGTGTTTAGGATTCCTTTGTTCAGTGACATCATTTCCTGTGGTGATGTTATTTCCTCTTCTTTTTCTCAGAGTGTGGTAAATGGTGCCCAAGTCAATGTGTATCAACCTTCCCCTGAAATGAGCAACATCAGTATACACATAGTTCCAAGCACACCATATATGGACATGCAGCCAAGCTATTTATATGAACATGATACATAGCTCCATTAGATACAGCACACAAAAGACACCATTTAACAAGTGAATCCATTTGGCAGGCACAAGACTAACCATTGTCACACCTCTTGAAAGAACACTGTCTCTATATGACATACACCAACTATACTATGTAAATCTTTCTTACAGTGATGCAAAGACAGGTATAGCAGGGCAACAGATATACAGCTGTGCAAAGGATGAGAACATCATGACCTGACCTTATCCTCTCTTGACAGGAAGATTTTCTCTATGTTCTATATATAGCTGTAACTGTGTTCTTGACCTTGGATATCAAAATTGGGTTAATAGTAAGGGCATGAATCACGAGATACAGAATTGATGCCAGACAAAAACAAAACCCATCTCCTCTAGACACGTCTGTTGTTCAATCACCTCTCTTTTTGGCTTTGAACCATGAAACCTTTTGTCATTTAATCTCCCTGGTCTTCCATCCCTATCACAGGCTTCCCTTTTGATTATTTTCCTCACCTATTCACTTGCTGAAATCTATCTTATATCTTACTTTTCATAGTTCTGGTGAAAGGTCACAGACCTGAAATGTTAACTTTGTTTCTCTCACCACAGATACTCTTTGACCTGCTGAGGGCTCCCAGCAATCTCTGTTCTTACTGTAGATTTCCAACAAATGCAGTAGCTTGCTTTTGTGTTACTGCCAAAATAGCTTGTCTGGATTTTATTTGTACATCCCTGTTACACACATTTGACTTTCATGTTTCCCAATGTTACAACAGTGACAAAAACTCATTGACAGTGCATAGACAGTACGTAATTGGATGTAAAAATGTTCTGGGACATTCTGAGATCTGAAAGACACTATGTTGTCATAATCTTGGTTGAGACCAAGTAATAAATTTATTTTTAATCTTGTGACCCATTTACTAAAACTATGAAACCACAATGTTCATGGCTTGATATTAAAATAAATTATCACACCAGTTTCAAAGAGAGTGAACCCAAGCAACTACACTATTTTAAATATGCAATTCAATCTGTCCTTTCTCCCATCTTCACTTTTGAGAGGACCATGAATGTCTATTGGATTGGTCCATCTAGTGTAATAATTTGTCATTATTTCTTCAGGTGGCTGACTGACTCTTACCATCTGCCTTTCGTCACATTGGGAGGATTCACAGGCTGTCAATCAACTTACTTGAACAAGTTGCAAAAGCCAACAAATTCTGGTGTGGCACACAAACCAGGAACATTCTAGCTAAGAGTTGAGGAAACTACCATAATGCCAGAAGATCTCCTAGATGAACAGTTATATTAAAGGCTTTAAAATCACAAAGGAGAACACTCTGTCATCTCAAGCAACCACTTCAAATTGCACTTCCCTCAACATCCATTGGATGTACAAGCCAATGACTTTAGGAACCTTTCAGTTTACTCCATTTTTAAAATTTGGTCAACATACAAAATTTGAACTGAACTCTGTTTAAGGGACACATTTTATCGTCTGCAACCCACTTGTTCTAAAAGGTAAAATCGCACTGCTTTAACACAGAGCTATCTCCTGGAGCCTGTTAACTTCGTTAACCATTTTTTCTCTTGTGTGTCTTGCAAGCAACATGATTATTCATAAGAAGTTGGGTGCTTTCTTTTTTAACCAGAAAGCAATTCCTCAAGAAACGTAAATCTTATAGAGATCCTCCAAACAAGATAAAATATGAGCTTTCACCCCCCCCACCCCAGAAGGACATGGTCCATCTCAATAAACAAATTCTCTCCTTTATTTTTTACCCTCATGATGTTTTTCTGTGTCAATTATACAGTGGCAGTCTATCTTCCTAAAAGGGAGTATGAAATATTGATCGTAAGTAAAACATTTCATTCCAACGATTTTTAAAATTTATTCATGAGATGTTGTCACTGGTTGGGTCAGCATTTTTGCACAATGATAGTTACCCTCGTAGAAATGGTGGTGAGCTGCCTTCTTGAACCGCTGCAGTCCATTGATATTTGTGGACCTATAATGTCATTACAGAGGGAATTTCATGGTTTTGACCCTATAATAATGAAAGAACAGCAATATATTTCCAAGTCTGGATGATGAGAAGCTCGGAGGGTGTCTTGCAGGTCATGGTGTTCCCATGAACCTTCTGTACTCGTCCTTCTAGTTGATGCGGACCATGAGTTTGGAAGGTGCAGTCTAAGTTGCCTTGGTGAATTTCTGCAAAGTATCTGTGAAATTCTATACCACAAAGAGTTATTGAAGTTTTGTCAATGAGTAATTTCAAGTCTGAGATAAACAGGTTCTTAATCAGAAAGGGAATCGAGGGTTACGGGAAAAGTGAGGAAACTTGAATTGGGGATTATCAGATCAGCCATACTCACATAGAATGGTGCAGCAAAGTTAATGGATTGAATGGTCTAATTCTGCACTTACATCTTATAGTTCAAAGTTTGTGCGAAGATTTGTAGCTCGGGTGCTTGCTGTTGTGGTTCTGTTCGCCGAGCTGGAAGTTTTTGTTGCAAACGTTTCGTCCCCTGACTAGGAGACATCATCAGTGCTCTGGAGCCTCCTGCGAAGCTTCGCAGGAGGCTCCAGAGCACTGATGATGTCTCCTAGCCAGGGAACGAAACGTTTGCAACAAAAACTTCCAGCTCAGTGAACAGAACCATTACATCTTATAGTTTTGTGGTCTTTGAAGATAGTACATACTGCAGCCACTGAGCATAGGTAATGGAGGGACTGAACGTTTGTGGATATGGTGCCAATCAAAGTGGGCTACTTTGTCCTGAAAGGTATCTAGCTTATTGACTGTTCTTGTCTTGTGTTTTTCAGGAGTCAAGAGTTAGTTACTCACTGCAGCATTCCTAAACTCTGAACTTCTGTTGTAACACAGCATTTATTGCCAGTTTGTTGTCAATCATGATCATCAAAATGTTGATAATGGTTGATTTAGGTGCTGTCATTGAATATGAAGGGACGGTGTTTCAATTCTCTCTTTCTGGAGATGACCACTGGCACTTGTGGAACAAACGTTACTTGCCACTTGTCAGTCCAAACCTGGATATTGTCCAGGACTTGTTGTATTTGGGATATGGAATACTTCAGCATCAGAGGAGTCACAAGTGTTGGTGAACATCCTGAATTCTGTGTAATTATGACAAAGATAAACTTTCTCTCTACATCTTTCTCAATGTGGCTACAACCTTTGACAAAGTTGACCAAACCAAATTGACTTCCTTCAAATCCCCCTCACTGGCATCCACTTAGGTGACACTGTTCTCCCCTAGTTCCATTCATGGCCAGAGAATCATTTGCCATTGCTTCCCTCCCAGTTCTTGCCCTGTTACCTCTAGTGCACCTTGGGGATCTTCTGTTCCTCAGCTCAATACTGCCCCTTGGCAACATTACACAATTGCAGAGTATTAATTTTAATATGGATGTTGATGACAACGAGGTGAACTTTATTGCCCTGCAAATGACATAGAAGAATGTGTGGAGTGTTGGATTAGTATGTTTACTGATATCACAAAGATTGTTCGAGTGATTAACAATGAAGTTGAGTTCCTTGTGTTACAGCAAGATATACATGGAATAGTCAAATGGGCAGATAGGTGACAGATGGAATTTAACCTTGAAAAACGTGAGGTGATACACTTTGGAAGGAGTAATTTGACAGGAAAATGTTCAGTGAAAGGCATGACCTGAGGAAGTTCTGTGGATCAAAGAGACTTTGAAGTGTTTGTCCATAGATCTCTGAAGGTAAAAGAGAATGTTAGTAGGATGGTGAAAAAGGCATACAAGACACCTCGCCTTATCAATTGAGGCATAGATTGCAAAAAGAGACAAGTCATGATGGAAGTGTCTGGAACTTTGGTGAGACCACAGCTAGAGTACTGTGTATATTCTAGTCACCACATTACAGAAAGGATGTGACTGCACTGGTGGGGGAGCAGAGGTGATTCACCGGGATGCTGCCTGGGATCAAAACTTTAAGTTATGAGGAAAAGTTAAATGACCTTGGGTTATTTTCAATAGAGTAGAGAAGCCTGAGGGGTGATCTGGAGCGGTATACAGGTAGACAGACTGGGTCAGGAGCAGCTGGTCCTCTTAGTTGAAGGGTCAGTCACAAGGGGACAGAGCTTTAAGATGAGAAGGAGGAGTTAAGGGGGAATTTGAGGAAATTTTGTGTTCCTCCTGAGGGTCTGGAATGCACTGCCTGGGAGGGTGGTAGAGGTAGGTTGCCTCACATCCGTTATAAAGTACCTGGATGGGCACTTTACACATCATAATATTCTCAGCTATGGACCAAGTGCTGGTAAATGGGATTAGATTGGTCAGCTATTTCTCAGATGTTGGTGCAAACTCAATGGGCCATAGGGCCTCTTCTGCACTGAATGATTGCATAATTCTTACTTACCTGACATCTAATGCAGGATGATCAGAAATTTACTCCAATTAAATATTGTGAAAACTGAAATCCAGAATACCACCTCTCTGTGACAAGGTCTGAGATCCATCCAGACTTTTAAACAATAATAGAAAAACAAAGAAAATGCTGGGAAAATTCAGCAGATCTGTCAGCATCTATAGAGGGAGAAAAAGATTTGGCATTTTGAGTCCAAAGAGACTCCTTCAGCAAGCTCTGTACTTATTTCAGATTTCAACATTTGCAGTATTTTGCTGTTATCAGACTGTTCACAATTTCCCTGTTACATTTGATTTCAGGAAAATTGTTCAACCTCACATTAACATCATCACAATGACTTTTTATTGTTGCTTTTCCTCTCCATATTATCATTTGCTTTCACCTCTTTTTCAGCTCATTTGCTGCTGCAAATCTCATTCAGGCCTTTTATTATCGTTACCCTCAACTATTCTAATGTACACTTGGCTGCGTTTCCTACTTCTACATTATCTACATTATCTAAACTTGAAAATCAAAATTTGCCACAAGTCCCATTTCCCTGTCAACTTTGTATTCACTGCCTTACATTGGTTCCTAGTAAAGCAATATTTTAAAACTCAGACTTTTGATTTCAATTCCCTCACCTATCCCTCTTAGTAAGTAGCCAAGTCCCACTACCTACATCTTATTCTGGTTCCCAAGTTTTGTTTGTGAAAGGTCTTGGGGCCACTGGTTATCTAGCAACATATAAATTTAAGCTGTTATCATTACTCCTAGTTCAGATGTAGTATCTGAGGATATGGACTAAATTTAGGGGTGTTCATGCGTATCACTGAGGAGGTTGTGAATTGCAAAAGTTATCAACAGACTGTCGCAAACAACACCTGTAAATCCTGATGTACCGCACTCCGTACAGGGTCCAACATGGGCTCCTGGGGAATTTAACAAGCATCATTAAACTTGGTGCAGCTTAGTCTTCACAGCACAGTTCAAACTATTTAATCCGTTTACCAGCTGAGCCAGGCAAGGGAGATTAGGACAAAGCAACTGCTCTTTCAATTCAAAGATGTCTCACTATTTCGAGGATGTACCGATGCATGTTTGTAGCAAAAGAATTCAAAGAAGCTTGAAACTTCTTTTTGTACCATGCCAGGTCATTCTGCGACTGGAGATGATTTAGTATTAACCTCTAATCTAAGGGGCTGCAGATGGACCTTTTTTACAGTCACACTGATTTTTTTATCAGTATGAGCTCTGTCTGCTATCGAGAACATGTTTTATTTTATACTAGAATGTAATTTCCTCATTGTATGACATTGGACATAGCTCTGATGCTACTTCTTTGGTTAGAAAAGTAGTTGGGAGCAAAGAGTAAAAGAATGTCAGGAAAGAGAACCAATGAATAAATCAACTTGAGCAAAAACCTGAATACACTATTCTTTAAAAACAGGAGCAACTCATGTTAGCTAAACAAAACACACGTGTAATCTGTCATAATGTTTTGTTTCTCTTCTTTCTCTTTGACGATCTCTGTTGCACCCTTCCCCATTATGTCTTCCTTATGGTGTACCTTTATGGCATTGTTCCCTCATGGCTTCATTCTTACCTGTCGCATGTGTTTCTGAGGTGTCCCTTTTTGTTGTTCATAAACTCGTTATTTTTCCAATCTGAAAGAGGTGTAAGAATTACAAATCCGCAATGCCATTGCCAATGGCTGTATATGCGGATTGTATGTTGAAACCATGTTAAAATTTCTCCTGTGATATGATATGGTGCCAGTGGAGAACATGGCATTATAAGTTGGGAGCATAGGCTGTCAGGGAAGGATGTCATTGAAATGTGGAACTTCTTCAAGGAACAGATACGATGTGTCCTTAATATGTATGTACCTGTTAGACAGGAAAGAGATGGTCGTGTGAGGGAACCTTGGTTGACGAGGGAGGTTGAATGTCTAATAAAGAGGAAGAAAGAGGCTTACATAAGGTTGAGAAAACAAGGTTCAGTCATAGTGTTGGAGGGAAACAGGATAGCCAGGAGGGAGCTGAAAAAAGGGATTAGGAGAGCTAAGAGAGGGCATGAAAAATCTTTGGCGGGTAGGATCAGGGATAACCCCAAGGCCTTTTATGTGTATGTGAGAAACATGAGAATGACAAGAACGAGGGTAGGTCCGATCAAGGACAGTAGTGGGAGACTGTGTATTGAGTCAGAAGAGATAGGAGAGGTCTTGAATGAGTACTTTTCTTCAGTATTTACAAATGCGAGGGACCGTATTGTTGAAGAGGAGAATATGAAACGGACTGGTAAACTAGAGGAGATATTTGTTAGGAAGGAAGATGTGTTGGGCATTTTGAAAAACTTGAGGATAGACAAGTCCTCCAGGCCTGACGGGATATATCCTAGGACTATGTGGGAAGCAAGAGAGGAAATTGCAGAGCCGTTGACAATGATCTTTTCGTCTTCACTGTCAATGGGGGTGGTACCAGGGGACTGGAGAGTGGCGATTGCTGTGCCCCTGTTCAAAAAGAGAATAGTGATAACCCCAGGAATTACAGACCAGTTAGTCTTACTTCGATGGTAGGCAAAGTAATGGAAAGGGTACTGAGGGATAGGATTTATGAGTATCTGGAAAGACACTGCTTGATTAGGGACAGCCAGCACGGATTTGTGAGGGGTAGGTCTTGCCTTACAAGTCTTATTGAATTCTTTGAGGAGGTGACCAAGCATGTGGATGAGGGTAGAGCAGTGGATGTAGTGTACATGGATTTTAGTAAGGCATTTGATAAGGTTCCCCATGGTAGGCTTATGCAGAAAGTCAGGAGGCATGGGATAGTGGGAAATTTGGCCAGTTGGATAGAGAACTGGCTAACCGGTCGAAGTCAGAGAGTGGTGGTAGATGGTAAATATTCAGCCTGGAGCCCAGTTACAAGTGGAGTTCCGCAGGGATCAGTTCTGGGTGCTCTGCTGTTTGTAATTTTTATTAATGACTTGGAAGAGGGAATCGAAGGGTGGGTCAGTAAATTTACAGATGATACGAAGGTTGGTGGAGTTGTGGATAGTGAGGAGGGCTGTTGTCAGCTGCAAAGGGACTTAGATATGATGCAGAGCTGGGCTGAGGAGTGGCAGAAGGAATTCAACACTGTCAAGTGTGAGGTTGTCCATTTTGGAAGGACAAATAAGAATACGAAATACAGGGTTAACGGTAGGGTTCTTAGTATGGTGGAGGAGCAGAGGGATCTTGGGGTCTATGTTCATAGCTCTTTGAAAGTTGCCACTCAGGTGAATAGAGCTTGTAAGAAGGCCTATGGTGTATTAGCGTTCATTAGCAGAGGGATAGAATTCAAGACTCGTGAGGTGATGTTGCAGCTGTACAGGACCTTGATAAGGCCACATTTGGAGTACTGTGTGCAATTCTGGTCACCTCACTTTAGGAAAGATATGGAAGCTTTGGAGAGGGTGCAGAGGATGTTGCCTGGAATGGAGAATAGGTCGTACGAGGATAGGTTGAGAGTGCTCGGCCTTTTCTCATTGGAACGGCGAAGGATGTGGGGTGACTTGATAGAGGTTTATAAGATGATCAGGGGAATAGATAGAGTAGACAGTCAGAGACTTTTTTCCCGTGTACAATGGAGTGTTACAAGGGGACATTAATTTAAGGTGAAGGGTGGAAGGTATAGGGGGGAGGTCAGGGGTAGATTCTTTATCCAGAGAGTGGTGGGGGCATGGAATGCATTGCCTGTGGGAGTGGCAGAGTCCAAATCATTGGTGACCTTTAAGCGGAAATTGGATAGGTACATGGATAGGTGCTTAATCTAGGATAAATGTCCGGCACAACATTGTGGGTTGAAGGGCCTGTTCTGTGCTGTATTGGTCTATGTTCTATGTTCGATAGTGTTAGATAACAGAAATGGCTATTCGAACTGTCATGACAGTGCTAGCTCTCCTAAGAAGCAAGTCATCTACTGCCACATTGCTTTCTCCTCTTCACATCTATGCATTTCCTTTCTTTTAGGATATTCAGAAAAATGTAAAACAAATAATGACACGGGAGGAGGCCACACTGGCAACTGTGTCAATGTACCTTCAGAAATGAGCCACTCAGCCTCTTCCCATTTTCAATGCTTGGTCCTTATCCTTGGAGATTACAGGACTTCAAATGCATACCCAATCACCTTATAAATATGATTCTGTTATCCTTTCAGGCAATTGTTGTAGATCCCTTCCACCCACTTAGTGAAAACTTGTGATCTAACAGCGAGATCAATCTCCTGCACTTTCCTAGAATGCAACACTTTATTCATTACCCAATGATTTCTTCAACCTGCCTCCAGTACATTCTGCATTCCAGACCCAAAACTCTGCATTGGAAAGTTTACATGTTTTGCAAACCCGTGTGCCCTCTTGTTCTTGATCTGTTTACAATTGGAAATGGTTTTCTCCATCTACTATGTCCAAATCTCTCAAGACTTTCAAAACTTTTATTAAATCTCACTCTGAGTTTTGATCTCCAAGGCAAAAAAGCCCAGCTTCTCCGATCTATCTTCATCGCTGAAGTTTCTCAGAGAAACACAGAAGATGGCTCAACAGTAAGCCCTGCTGCCTCACAGCACCAGGGAACCAGGTTCGATTCCAGACTTGGGTGACTGACTGTGTGGAGTTTGCACATTCTCCCTGTGTCTGCGTGGGTTTCCTCTGGGTGCTCTGGTTTCCTCCCACAACTCAAAGATGTGCAGGTCAGGTGAATTGGCCATGCCAAATTGCCCATAGTGTTAGGTGCATTAGTCAGAGGGAAATGGGTCTGGGTGGGTTACTATCTGGAGGGCCGGTGAGGACTTGTTGGGCTGAAGGGCCTGTTTCCACACTGTCGGGACGTAATCTAATCTAAATTTGCTTTCGTCACTGATTGCTGCACCTGCATGCTTACTTTCAATGATTGGTGTTTGACGACACACTTGTTTCATTGCCATGTTTCACTCCCCTGTCCCAATCTATTGCCATTCAGGTGCTAATTGCCTTCTTGGTTTTGCTGCCAAAGAAAATAACCTCATATTTATCCACATTAACCTGCACCTTCCATTTATTTGTCTATTTACATAACTTGTTCAAATCTCACTGAAGCCTTTTTAAGTCTTCCTCACAGTTAACATTTCCACCCAATTTTATGTCTGCAAATTTGGAGAAATGTCATGTAGTTTCCTCATCTAAATCATTAATAAATATTGGGAACAGCTGAGGTTTAAGCACTGATCCCTGCAAAACCGCACTCATCACTGCTTGACGTTCGGAAAAACTTCAGTTTATTCCCAGTTTGTTTCCTGCCTACCAACCAGTTCTCAATCGATTTCAGTATGCTACCTCCAAACCCTTGCACTTCTCCTCAACAGAATCATTATAGTTGATCTCTGATGCATTACATTTTCCCTAAAGTGTGGCAACCAGAACTGTACACAATACTCCAGTTGAGGTCTACATGTTGTTGTGGACAGGTCTAGCAGAATCTCTTTGCTCTTCTAATCTATGCTCCCATTAATATATTCTAGTATGCTATATACTTTGTAAACAGTTCTTGTTACCTATCCTGCCAGCATTAAATGACTTGCACACATAAACAAGCAGATCTCTCTGCTCTTGCATATCAATTAGAGTAGTTCTATATTGTCTCTCCATGTGTTTTTTCTGCCACGACGTATCACCTCAAGGCCACTGGAGCAATCAGTGAAAATGACTGGGCCTAGAACACTGTCCTGGGGAATTCTTGGAGTTAAGAAGGCTGACCTCCAACAACAACAAGTATCTTCCTTTATGCCAGGTATGATGTCAAGTATTGGAGAAGATCCCACTGATTCCTATTGGCTTCCGTTTTGCTTGGGTTCCTTGATGCCAAACATGGCCAAGTACTGCTCTGATGTCAAAGGCAGTTACTTGCATCTCTCATCCACAGGTGAATTATTTGTCCATATTTAGATCATGGCTGTTTTGAGATCAGAACTTGAATGGCTCTGCAGGAACTTAAACTGAGTGGAAGTAAGCAGACTCTTCCTTTTGAAGTGGCACTTAATAACTCCACCAATAGCCCCTTCCATCCCCTATCTGATGATTGAGGATAGTCTAGTATTATCTCCCACACTCCCCCTCAGCTGGTAGCTCCTTATCCTCCATACCGAACATCACTTAGGACAAGCACTGAACTGGGTAAGGACACAAAATGTTCTCTGGGTGGGGGATGCCAATGTCCACCACCAAGAGTAGCCCAGCAGCAACACTGCTAACCAAGCTGATCTGGTCCTAAAGGGCATAGTTGCAAGATTGGGTGTGTGGCAGGATAATGTGAGAGAACCAGCAAGAGGGAAATGTATGCTAGAGCTCATCCCCAACAATCTGTCTACCATAGGCACATCTGTCCATGACAGTATGAGCATCAGTGACCTCTGCACAATCCTTTTCGAGATGAAATCTCATCTTCACACTGAGAATAGCCTCCCTTGTGTTGAATGTCTCTACACTAAATGGGATGAATTTGGGAAATAAGTGATGGGGATGTCACAAAGAGTCTGCAGAGGAATATCGAAAGCTTAAGGAAATTGACAAAAACTTGGCTGAGGAGTGTGATGTGGGAAAATGTGACATTATGCATTCAGGCGGGAAAAGTAGGGAAGTTGAATGTTATTGAACTGGAGAAAGACTGCAGAAAATTAAAGAACAGAGAGATATGGGAGAACTATGGTATGCATTAAAAAACCTAGCCCCCATGTTCATTGAGTAACAGGGAAGACAAATAGAATGTCAGCTTTTACTTCATAAGGAATAGAGTATAAGGTAGAAATGTTTTGTTAAAATTATACAAAGCTCTAGTCAGACCACTGCGGGAATACTGTGAATTGATTTGGGCCCTTTAACTGAGGGATGGTAGACTGGCATTGGAGTCAGTCCAGAGAAGGTTCATCAGGCTGATACCAGATGTGGAGGGACTATCTTATGAGGACAGGTTGAGTAATTTGGCTTGTACCCATTGGAAGTTAGAAGAATGAGAAGTTGCCTTATTAAAACATGCAAGATTCTCAGGAAATCTGATAGAGTAGGTGTGAAATGGTAATTTTGCCTTGGGAGGTGGGGGGGGGATGTTTAGGACCAGAGAGCTCAATCTAAGAATAGGGAGTCACACATTTAAGATAGAAATAAGGAAGAATGTCTTCTTTCAATGGATAGTGAATTAGTGAAATTCTTTATCCTGGATGGCGGTAAATACTGTATTATTAAGCATATTCAAGGTCAAGACATACTATGTTTAATCAGTAAGGGAATCAAGGATTACTGTTAATAAGCAGCAAGTAGAGTTGAGGATTATCAGATTAGCCATAATCTCATTGAATGGCAGAGTAGAACTGATGGGCTGAATGGTCTACTTCTACACATATATCTTAAGATTGAATATTGTGCATGTCAGTACTGGTTTTAATCTGTCAAAGGAACTCTGATACTTCTCCATCCATCCAAATCCATTTCCTTTCTTTCAGAAACTCTCAAAGGAGCCATTGTGCTGCTGAAATGCTAAACACATTTCTAATAGAATCCATTCATGTTTACATAATCACAAAATCTTTTCCTTTGGCTTAAACACTAAAAAAAACACTAAATTGATTCTACCTTTTCACTGGCTAAGTGATGTTCTGCTTTGTCCTGCTATATGACCCAAACTAATCACTTGTGTTTTGGCAAATTCAGTTTTGATAAACAATGAACAATTTGATATTTTATGACCAATCAAGCATTTCATTCAAATATTGTAAATGTTAGCTTGAAAACAGCAAATTTATCAATACATACAACTATGTTGCACAATCATTTGATGGTCTTGTGTGTTTGTGTATGAATCTACCTTAATTACCGCATTGATACCGTCATAATCTGTATGCACTTTTCAGCACTTCAAAATGTTAGCATAGGACTTGTGAGATGTGCATATGAGGTGGATAGAGGGTGAGTGGACTGGAGGTGAACAGAATGATGGGACTTTACACTGATCTGAAGAAATGTGCCAACATTTGCAGATGGAAGTAAACTTTTAACCTGGCTGCCTCAACATTGCACTTTATGCACTCCATGAGATGAAAATCCTGTCATACTGTCAGAACAGAGGCCAAGTCATCACAAATACTCTTACAAACTTCAGTAGAGGAAGGATCATTGAATATTTTTGGGGATGAGTTTGGTAGATGCTTGATTAAGAAGGGAGTGAAAGGTTATAGGTAGTGGATGGGAGTTGAGGCCTCAGTCAGATCACCATTGGAGAAGGCCCAAGAGCTGAATGACTTACCCTTGTTCCTAATTCATATGTTCATGCCTCCAATATCCTATGTTTATCCAAATCTGTAACCCATCAACCATGGACACCCTGACTTACATTGACTTCTAGTTAAACAATGACTTGATTTTGTAGTTCTCAGTCTTGTTTACAAATTCCTTCCTGAAGCTGTCCCATTCTTTATCTATTATTCCTACAAATCATTAACTCTTTCAGGTTTATGTATTTCATGAATTCTGACCTCTTAAACATTCCCATTTGAATTCCCATATCACAGGCAGCTATGACTTCAGCTATGAGAAAGTGAGGACTACAGATGCTGGAGATCAGAGCTGAAAAATGCATTGCTGGAAAAGCACAGCAGGTCAGGCAGCATCCAAGGAGCAGGAGAATTGACGTTTTGGGCATAAGCCCTTATGCCCGAAATATCGATTCTCCATGACTTCAGCTATGAAGATCAGAAGCTCTGAATTTCCTCCCCTAGCTCCCTGCTTCTTTTTCTTCCTGTAACCTACTTCATTGACCAACACTTTGGTCATCGGCCCTGATATTTCCTTATGTGCTAGGTATCAAATTCTATTTGACAATACTTCTGTGAAGCATTTTAGAATGTTTTAATATATTGAAGGCTCCTTATAAATCCAAGTTGTTCTTGTTTATCATTTTTAAAGGATTACATTTTTCAAATTTAATGAATTATTCTCAGTCTTTCAGAAACATTGGTTAACAAATATTTTATGGAAGTGAGTAATTCTCACAAAACACTATTTATAACATGGTCTGTAGCTGTGTGATAACAGGATTAAATTCCTTTCAGCGTTTGTGGTTAGATCTCAAACTGACTGAGTATTGTCAACTTCAATATTGTCACTAGTTGTTTCTGATGTACTTGCCTCCAGGTTAACTCATGGGATAAGGAGAAAAACTGTGCACAGAATATAAAACCATAAGTTCAGCTAAATGAAGGCTACCATTGTGCTAAGATGATACTTTGCAACCACCGGCTAAAGTTTGTTTAGTTACACATCCATTCAAGGCGGATATTGGCCTAAAATAAAAAAGAAACACATCTAATTAATGGAATCTTGAAGCATAGAAGGTGGTCATTTGGTCTTGTGCAGACCTTTAGCATAGTCTATCTAATTTGCTGCATACCTCTGATCTTTCCCTTTAACCCTGCACATTTCCTTTCATGTATATTTCTATAGCTTGAATTTATACAATAAAATATTCAAAAGACCTGATAAACTGAGTGAAAATCCAAATGACCAATGAGTTGCCATTGGAATATTTTTTGTCTAAATCTATGGCAGACTATGAGTTCACCTTTCAGCCTGTTTTCTTGCTTGCTGATGGTAATATACACACCTCCTTCAAAAGTTAAACCCTTAGCACTGTTGCAACTGATAACCAGAAATTATGGATTGAAGGTCATTGACCAAAAATCTGGAGGGGTGATGAGCAGAATTTCTTTCATGCAAAGACTTGTAGGGATCTGGAACAATATATCTGATAAGGTAATAGAAGCAGATTCAGTCAACATATTTAAAAGGAGCATGGACTAGAAGATGAGAGATTCGTAGGATTATGAGCAAAAAGTTGACTGAGCATGACAACTCTTTCAAAGAGGTCACACAGACATAATGGGCACCTGTTTTGTGATTCAATGATTATATGCTGATAGTAATCTCAGCTAAGTTTTCATTATTTATTTTGTTATGCTTATAGTGACCATTTTGAAAATGAGAACACTTGCAGAACCAAATGACAACTGACACAAACGTCTTTGTTGTCTGTAATTTCATTGTACCTAATGTCTGTGTGCACGGGTCACTGGCCCTCCTGCTAGTGGTACCAATTTCATCCAATCTAATCCATGAAAACACATCAAATTTTGTTTGAAGATATCTGGACAGTGGCTCTGGTTTAAAAAAAAACTCCTTCATGTCATCAAGAACACTTTTTTTGAAAGTAATTCTGAGGGGAAATGTCTCAAATGAAGGACAAATCTTGTTCAAAACTTGCTGCACTCTTGAATGAGCCTGACTACTAACAAGCTGGGATAAAAAGACAGTGAGAGGCAAGGAGGGAATGGTCTTTGGGACTGATCTAAACACTGACCTATCAGTGTGTTCTTTTCAACAACAATGGTGGAAAGAAAAGCATAAAAACAACCCTTTTACATTAATTCTTAGAAGACGCCAACAAAGAAAAAGTTGCCAGTGACTATTAATTCCCTTATTTCCTGGAACAGACAAATTGTTCATTCTGCATGTTGAGCTGAAATATTGGGATAAGGTTGTCTGCTGTCTTTATCTTAAAAACTGTCATGTCTTTATGTCGATAAAATTATTTAGAAAGTATTTCACTCTCAAATTGAGTTGTATCTTAAGCACCTGAAAACAAAACAGGGGCGGCACGGTGGCACAGTGGTTAGCACTGCTGCCTCACAGCGCCTGAGACCTGGGTTCAATTCCTGACTCAGGTGACTGACTGTGTGGAGTTTGCATGTTCTCCCCGTGTCTGCATGGGTTTCCTCCGGGTGCTCCGGTTTCCTCCCACAGACCAAAGATGTGCGGGTTAGGTGAATTGGCCATGCTAAATTGCCCGTAGTGTTAGGTAGGGGTAAATGTAGGGGTATGGGTGGATTTGCGCTTCGGCGGGTCGGTGTGGACTTGTTGGGCCGAAGGGCCTGTTTCCACACAGTAAGTCTAATCTAAAACACTCTACACCACTTTGGATTGGAAAGGCTGGCATTTCTGACTTTTTTATTCATTCAGTTTTGGTGTGTGTTCTGGTTGTCATTCTTTCAATAGATCCAGTCAAAAGCATAACCTTTACTGCTACCTCAACTCGTTTTAGGTGTTGTCATAGCAGCCAGGAACCAAAACTGCTAATTTTTACTTGTCAGTGCGACTGCGGTAAGCTCTACGGGGAATACCAACATCATTTGTTTCACAATGCTGTATATTTCTGTTTTTAATTTCCTTAACTTTAATTAAAATTCTTCTCCAGCCAGCTCACGGAGATGAAAGCTGACAACTGCCCAAGTAAGAGAGAAATATGTTTACAAAGGAAAATTTGGATATTTAATGGATGATCTATTTTTGTGGCTGCTGGAACAAACTAACTTTGTTCCATTTTAAGCAAGATCAAGTGCAGTGCATTTTTACTTAATATGACATGGAACCACAGAGTGAACATGGCTGCGTTAACTTCAATACAGATCATTATCAGGCAGCAAAATGGAATTCATTATGGCTACGTAAGTGGTTTATAAGTTTTTCCAAATCCATTTTAAACCCTATAAATAGTTTTTCTTTCTTCAAGTGCATCAATCATCACATTTATCTGTATAAGCACCATGGGACATTTATGGCCTAATGTGAAATATTATGATTCAGCGGGGGCTGTAACAGAGACTAGATATTATTGTTGGATTGAACTCAGTCTGACTGAATGGATCCAAACAATGGGGCTGGATTTTACTGTCTACCTGTGATGCAGCTGTCCCCACCACACAAAGAGAATTGATGATATTGTGTGGGCAAAATTATGGGAAGCTTCACATGCAATTGGCAGGCTATGTGCCTTTCTGAAATAACGAATAAACAAGACATTAATCTTTGGGTAACCCAATCAGTTACAAATGTTCATTGCCCACTACAGTTGGATAGATCATTACAACATAGTACAGGCTCAGCCCTCGATGTTGCTCTGACCTGTGAAACCATTCTGAAGCCCATCTAACTTGTACTATTCCATTCTCATCCATATGCCTATCCAATGACCATTCAAATGCCCTTAAAGTTAGCAAGTCTACTACTGTTGTAGGCAATGCGTTTCATACCTCTAATACTCTGAGTGAAGAAACTACCTCTGACATCTGTCCTATATCTATCACTCCTCAATTAAAAGCTATGTCCACGTGTATTAGCTATCGCCATCTGAGGAAAAAGGCTCTCTCTGTCCAACCTTCTAACCCTCTGATTATCTTATATATCTCAATTAAGTCACCTCTCAACCTTCTTCTCTCTAACAAAAACAGCGTCAAGTCCCTCAGCCTTTCTTCAGAAGACCTTCCCTCAATACCAGGCAACATTCTAATAAATCTCTTCTGAACGCTTTTCAAAGTTTCCACATCCTTCCAATAATGTGGTGACCAGAACTGTACCCAATTCTCCAAGTGCAGCCACACCAGAATTTTGTACAACTGCAGCATGACCTCATGGTTCTGAAACTCAATCCCTCTCCCAATAAAAACCAACACATCATATGCCTTCTTAACAATGCTATCAACCTGGGTAGCAACTTTCAAGGATCGATGTATCTGGACACTGAGATCTCTCTGCTCATCTACACTACCAAGAATCTTACCATTAGTCCAGTTGTCTGCATTCCTGGCTTCAGGTGTGGAAAGGTTTGGGAAAAGAAAAGGTCTACCACTGGAACCATGGCAAAATGGACTCTCTTCTGAGGAAGGTTGCAGCATCTGTCCATGTTTTCATGGCAGCTTTTGAAATATTCGCTCAGCCTTCAATGAGAAATAGACACTGATTCTCAGAGCTAAAGATCTTCACAATTGTAGTGACCGACTTTCTGTTCAAATCAAAGATCCTCTACTGCCTGTTATTCCACCCTAGAGTGCTGCTTGGTTGCAGAGGCAAACTTGCTCTTATAATTGACCTTTTCATAGCCACTACATTGACATTTAATTGGACAAGCTGAGACAGTGGGGCAGAGAGTAGGTAGTTTCCTTTTGATCTTTTTCTTTTTTTTATTTTCTGAGTAGAAGCAAGTGACCAGTCGGATACTATAGAGATGCATGCTTGGACCCTAGATATTCACTATTTATGCTAGTAATAATTTAGATAAAGGAACAAATGGCAATATCTCCAAGTTTGCAAATGACACAAAGCTGAGCAGGAGGGTTAACTGTGTGGAGGAGGCAGAAATACTTGAGTCTGATTTGGACAAGTTGATTGAGTAAGTACATAATGTGTGAGGTTATCTACTTTGATAGAAAAATCAAGAAGGCAGATTGTTATCAGATTGATGGTAGTTTGGGAAAGGGTAAAGTGAAATGAGACCTGTGTGTCCTTGTATACCATTCACTGATAATAAGCACCAGGTGCAGCTGGGGGTGAAGAAGACAAATGTTATGTTGGTCTTCATGGCGAGAGGATTTGAGTACAGCTGTAAGGATGTCTTGATACAATTCTGAAGGGCTTTGGCAGGGCCACACCTGGATTATTGATCTCCTTATCTGAGGAAGGATACTCTGATTATGGAGGCCTGTGACCAGCAGTGTTCCACATTCCTGATGAAGGGCTTTTGCCGGAAACATTGATTTTCCTGCTGCTCGGATGCTGCCTGACCTGCTGTGCTTTTCCAGCACCGCTCTAATCTTGACTCTGATCTCCAGCATCTGCAGTCCTCATTTTCGCCTAGTGTTCCACAGTGATCAGCATTGTGCCTGGTTTTCATGTTCATTTGTGTAGATGATTTGGATGTGAATATAGGAGGTTCTTAAGTTTGTGGATCACACCAAAATTGGTAGTATAGTGGGCAATGAGGAAGGTTATTCAAGATTACAAAGAAATCTTAATCAATGGGCTGAGGAGTGGTAGATGGAGTTTAATTTGGATAAATATGAGGTATTGCATTTTGTTAAAATAAACAAGGGCAAATTTATGCAATTAATGATGAGGTCCTGGATAGTGTTGTAGAACAGAGATACCAAGGGGTTTAGGTACATAATTCTTTGAAGTTTGTGTCACAGGTAGACAATGTGGTTAAGAATGCATTTAGTCTGCTTGACTTCATTGCTCAGATTTTTGAGTCTAGGTGTTAGGAGCTTATTCTGAAGTTGTACAGGACGCTGGTGAGCTGTCTCCTCAAGTACTGTGTGCAGTTCTAGTCGCTCTTGTGTTAGGAAGGATATTATTAAACTGGAGAGGGTTCAGAAAAAAATTTGTCAGGATGTTTCTGGGAATGGAAGGTTTGAGATATAAAAATAGGCTGGGGAGGTTAGGACCTTTCTCGATGGAATGTTGGAGGTTGTGAGGTGACTTTGCAGAGGTTTATAAAATCATGGGGGAGACAGATAAGGTGAATAGCAAAGCCTTTTCCCTAGAGTGGGAAGGTTCAAATCTAGGGGGCATATTTTTAAGGTGAGAGGAGAATGATTTAAAAAGGACACAAAGAGCATTTTTTTTTACACAGAGAGTGGTTCTTGTGTGCAATGAATTGCCAGAGGAACTGGCAGATACAAGTACAGTTACAATATTTAAAATACATTTGGATAAGTACAGGAATAGGAAAGGTTTGGAGGGATATGGGCCAAATGTGGGCAGGTGGGATTAGTTTAGTTTGGGACATGATTGGCAAGGACTAGTTGGACGGAAAGGTCTGTTTCCATACTGTATGACCCTACGTGAAAGACAATCTTAAATGTAATTTTATTTGTTGGCACTTCCTTCTCGTGAAATTTATAAATTACAAGGAGGCGTCTTGGTTTGCTGCCTATGGGTAAACTCTCATCAATGAAACCTACCAAGTGCTACACTAGTCATCTAAACTGAAATCATGTTATAGATTTAACTTTTTTGCACTGCTCAAAATCTTTTGTTCCATTTATGTTACTCAAAGTAGAGCTCCTCCTTCAGGGGCCAAATGTAAAACCCCTCAAGCTCTTTTTGAATCAAATGTAATACCATGTTAAAGTTGTACACCATACTATGCCAAACCCAAATGGTGTCAGAGACACTGCCACTTCCAGGACGTCACATAGTTGCTTCTTTCAGGAATCAGTTATGCCTTGACTCCAGATTTATGCGGCAGCCTCAAAGTCTTGCAAACAAGAAAGTACCTTGAAGAGATGTTAAAGTTGGAACTTACATGTTTTCTTAGACTCTTCAGTCACCTCCTTTCATGGCTGGAGTCCCAGGTTTCTCCAGCCTCATCTCAGAACTCAGGCCTCAGACTCTGCAGATCATAGAAACATAGGGAATTAGAACAAGAGGAGGCCATTCAGCCCTTCAAGCCTGCTCCGCGGTTCAGTGTGATCATGGCTGATCATCCAAATGCAACAAGTGTCCAGATCTTGTTGCATTTGTATATGAAATAACTGCAGAGGCCAGTAACCCATCATCAAGTCACCCTTTAGTTACATGTTTCTTTTATTTAGTCATTTTTCGTTGGAATATGGGTGTTGCTGGCTGGGCCAGCATTTATTGCCCATTCCCTGGTTGCCCTTCAGAAAGTGGTGGTGAACTGCCTCCTTCAATCACTGCAGTCCACCTGCTGTGGGTTGATCCACAATGCCAGCAGGGAGAGAATTCCAGGATTTTGACCCAGAGTCGGTGAAGAAATGGCAATATATTTCCAAGTCAGGGTGGTGAGTTACTTGGAGGGGATCTTGTGGTGTTCCGATATATCTGCTGCCTTTGTCTTCCTCGATGGAAGTGGTTGTGGGTTTGAAAGGTGCCATCTGACGACCTTTGGTAGATTTCTGCAATGCATCTTGTAGATAGTACACACTGCTGCTACTGAGCATCAGTGGTTGAAGGAGTGGATACTTGTGGATGCAGAGCCAATCAAGCTTTGTCCTGGATGGTGTCAAGCTTCTTAATTATTGTTGGGACTGCATAAATCCAAACAACATCACACTCCTGACTTGTGCCTTGTAGATAGTGGAGAATCTTTCAAGAGTCAGGAGGTGAGTTACTTGCTGCAGTATTCCTAACCTTTGACCTGTCCTTGTAGCCATTATGTTTATGTGGTGAGTCCAGTTAAGTTTCTAATTAATGGTAACTCCCAAGATGTTGATAGTGGGGGATTCAGTGATGGAAACATCATTGAATGTCAAGGAGTGGTGGTTAGATTGTCTTTTGTTGGTGAAGCTTATAGCCTGGCATTTGTGTAGCACAAATGTTACTTGCCACTTGTCAGCCCAGGCCTGGATATTGTCCAGATCTTGTTGCATTTGGATATGGACTGTTTCAGTATCTGAGGAGTTGCAAGTGGTGCTGAACATTGTGCAATCATCAACGAATATCCCTAATTCTGACCTTATGATGAAGGGAAGGTCATTGATGAAGCAGTTGAAGAGGTTGAGCCGAGGACACTACCCTGACGAACTCCTCCAGAGATATCCTGGAATTGAGATGACTGATCTCCAACAACCATAACCATCTCCCTTTGTGTCAGGTTTAATCTAACCACCAGAGTACACTGGCTGTAGCCAGGGAGCTCAGTCAGTCCCTGAAGTGAGGAGATTCTGAACCTCCTGTTGTCCAGGGCTCCATGATTGGCCCAGGTGAGCAACCCAAATCAAGGATCTTATAGTCAATGAGATCTATCTGGTTCCAATCACAACAGTATAATATTCCTACTTTCTCCCCATACCCTATAGAAACCTAAAACATGGGAGCAGGAGTAGGCCATTTGGCCTTCAAGCCTGATCAATGGCAGTAATTTTACCCAGTGCTGAAACTTTTCTTTGATAGCATAACGGCATTAACCAATTGGTGCCACCAAGATAATTGTTCATCTGTTTATTATCTGCTTTCCTGAAGAAGGGATTATGCCCGAAACGTCGAATCTCCTGCTCTTTGGATGCTGTCTGACCCGCTGTTCTTTTCCAGCAACACATTTTCAGCTCTAATCTCCAGCATCTGCAGTCCTCACTTTCTCCATCTGTTTATTATCTTTGGTTTTAAAGGTAACTGAAGCTGTGAGTGGAATAGATTTGCATAATTAATTTCATAATATTTGTAATGTTCTTACCAAATTCATCATGTTTGTACAAGTTTATAAATCCTTAGTTTTAAACAGGTTATTGTGGTGTGACACCAAATAATGGGTGGACAAGGAGAGAGAGAGAAGAAAAATAGTGTGACGGACAAAACAGATCAACTTAACAAAGTGACTAGGGAACAAACTTGATGCACCTGAACAAGGAATTTTATGTGCTGGGGACATATGCCCTATTGTGCTTAATGCTCATTCATTCGGCAATCTTGAAAAAATGAAATTTACCCTTAAGATATTTTCAAATACTTTCTGGTTCACCACACTGTAGCCTACTGAGCAGAAATGTCATCCCCTTATAACTGATAAGTCAGATATAGCTGTTAGACAAGTGACGAGAGATGTGGCAGTGCAGCTAACTCTGATATTTGAGGCCTTTTCGAGAAACTAAAGGTTGTACCATAATACCATGAGCCATTTAGGTTTTATAGGAACAATGGTATTATGTGAAGTTAAATAACGGGACAATTGTCTGTTTGGCATTGGGGTTGGTTTTGGATTTTCATTCCACAGGGAATTCAAGATTTAGCATGTGTTGGGTTCTGTGGTCTTGAGAACACAAGGAGGAGGCCCCAATGTCACAACCACTTGATGAAGGAGCAGTGCTCCGAAAGCTAGTGCTTCCAATTAAACTTGTTGGATTACAACCTGGTGTTGTGTGATTTATTAACTTTACCAATATTTACAGTAACATTGGAGATGCGTTCTGGGAATACAAGAATACTAGGAATATACATTCACATCTTCCATTACCAGTGACTACAGTGTGTATCACTTACACAATAGCAAGTTATTTGATTGACAGTATTTCCCAATGTATGGCCTCTTCCAATGAGAAAGACAATGAAAGCAGACTGATGGAAACACAACCATTATCTGCTACATTAGCTTGACTTGGAAATACAGCACAGTTCTTTTAAATCACTTGGTCAAAATCCTGGAACTACATAACATTATGTGGATATACCTGCTCAACAGAAGTAATACCCATTCAAGAGTTATAAAACCTTGATGAGGCCATAGCTGGAGTATTATGTGCATTATGGTCACTAATCCATAGGAAGGACATGATTACACTGGAAGATACCGAGGAGATCCACCAGGATGTTGCCTCAAATATAGCATTTTAGCTATGAGGGAGAGGTTTGATAGGCTCAGAATGTTTAATTTGAAACATGGAAGGTTGAAGGATAAAGATATACATGATTATGAAGGGCATGGACAGGACAAACAGAAATCAACTGTTCCACATTGTTGAAGAGTCAAAAATAAGGTGGCATAATGTTATGATGAAAAGGAGGACGTTTAAAAGAGAATTAAGGAAAATGTTTTTCAGCCAGAATGTAGTAGCTATCTGGAATGCACTACTTGGAAGGGCAATAGAGGCAGGGGACACCACACAACCTTTAAAAAGTGCATTGATGAGCATATGAAATGTCATAACATTCAAGGCTACGGGACAAGTGCTGCAGAGTAGGATTGGTGTACAGTACATAGGTCAGCACGTTGGACAGAAGGAGATTTTCTGTGTTGCATAATTCTGTGCCATTGACCCGAGGAACATGGCTCACAGAGATGTCTAATGAATCCCAGTTCTAGCATTACTCAAACTCAATGAAAGAATGATATTAAAATATTTGGAGGCTTGGGATGGAGTAGATCTTGGAAGTACTGGATTTTGAATTGAGATTTTATGAATTTGGTGAGCAGCATCAATGCACTTTATAAAAGAAAGGAATTTTTTTTCCCAATGATAGAACATTTGGCAATCTCAAGATATCATCTCACATTTTGCAATCAATGAATTACTTTAGAGGTTTTTTAAAAATTATTTCATGGAAACCATGACATCCAAAAAGATCTATCACAAGATTCTGGAAAATCATGGGGCAGCATTTGCCAGGGCATTGGTCAGAAGCCACATCAGGGACATCTTCCTGATACAGTTCTACAGCTGGCGCTATCGGCCAACAGCAGGACTGGATACACAGTGGACGAAGTGAGGTGGATAGCTCATTTAAATTAATATTTGTGAACCATGTTACTATTGATACTTTGGGCCTACAGTACATCTGTGGCCACAACCCTCACACTATCAGGACAGTCACCAGCTTTGTGGAGCATGAATTTCCCGTATCCCATAGAAGCCATGTGAAGTGAAGGTTATCGCGACAGTCCTATGGGCTATTAAGAAGAATCTGCTTGTTGGCCCCGCACATATTTAATTCCTTACCTCTGGGCTCTCTTGATCCCCAATGTGCCTCAGCAGCACTCATTACTTCCAGTGTGGATGCTGAGGCCGGAGAATCGATGGCCCTCGGAGTGGGTTGGCACCATCAGGAGCACACAATAAAGACAGCAAGCGCAGAGATGGAAAATTAGAAGGGTCCCCATTCCAAACATCTCCTTTGGAGAAACACCATTTCATCTCAGCATTCGAATCCCAAAAGCCTATGTAAAATCCTGCCTATTAAATCAATTCACAAAAGCAATGGGGATGAGGAGCTACGATCTGACAAAATTGACCAAGTATCCTTGTCGGAGAAAGATTGAGACAATTTCCTCTGGCATTTTTGCCCCTTGATCAGGCAAAGAATTTGACAATTTCCTGTAAATGACATTAACCTCTTCCTTTTTATCTGGTCAATTTGTATAGCATGTAAGAATTTTGCGGCACACTTGGTCTGAAAGGAAATGCAAGGGCCTGCTAGACCAATCCAAGCATTACAAACTCATCTTCAGGAGGACTACCATTTGCTTCAGGATGACTCTATTGTAAGAATGGGAGTGATCCACCTACACCTGACCTGAGTCTGGGATTGAGGAATGGAGTCACCAGCCTCATGTTAAACATCTGTGCAACACATCTTGACCTCGAAATGAAATAGGAACATGAGCATTTTTTCAAAGATATAGACATGTGGCAGCTTCTAAAGATAAGATTCCAAGAAAGTTATGCTCAACTTTTTATAAAACTTTGGTTCAGTCTCAATCGGAGCAGCCAATTCTAGACACCATAGGAGGAAGGATGTCAAGGAATTTGAGGACATTTACTTTTACAGTATCATAGATACAATTACATGTGATTTAGAGAAGAATTGGAAGCTCCTCCATAGAGCTAGAAAGATTAAGGGGAGATTTGTTCCAAATATTCAAAATCATGGTCAGGACTTTCTGTCAGTTCCACTGATATTGGCCCAAAAGCAGTATATCAGTGCCAAGGATGAAGGTTTAATTAACTTTTCCATTAGACATTTGAAACAATGCCCACTATTAACCAAACTATTAATGTCCCAGATTAAGTTACTCACTATTATATGTTTCCATTAATTAACTTGTGTAATTGGACAAAGTTTTGACAAAATTAAGTCTTTACCTTACTAAGGAACTGTATACTGTTCACCAATGTGACTAGAAAGTTTGTTTGTTCACAGTCAGTTTCACAATGATGAAGTCAATACTCAGATTAAAAATGTTATATTCAGCTGTGTGAAAGAAGAACTGCCTTAGTTTACCACTCAAAATTATATCAAATGCATTAAAAATGCCACTGAATTGCACTGCTTCATAGCAGATCACATGTTCAATGATATGCAAACATGTTTGGGCAGAAAGCTGAAGAATACAATCACTTCTCAAATGAGTGCAATTTACATTTGGATCAAAAATAGTCCCATGAAGAGTTTTGAATTGAATAAATAAGGAGAAACTGTTTTCAGTGACAGCTAATTTTAAATATCAGTCTTCAGTTCACAAATTCATTGGCAGAAGAACTGGAGGTGATATGAGGAAAGAAAGAATCTATGATCTGCTTTGTGCTGCCTGAAAGTGAATTCAATAATAACGTACATAAAGTAATTAGATGAGCACTTTAAATGGAAGTAAGTGTGGAGTGCTATGGAAACAAAGCACAAGAATTAGATAAATTTGATTATTTTTACAAAGAATCATTAATTGCCAAATGCTTTCCTATTGTTCTGATTCTAAAATTCCATGTTACTCGTCTGTTTTTTGACAGTGTAGAACAAAGTGGCAGAATTACAAAGGATGGGTATGAATTAACAGGAATTGGGGTTTGACAGGAAAAAGTGCTTACAATCACTGTCTGGTCCTTAAAGGGACAGCACAGATATCATACTAAAAGCAACTTCTCAGCTGGATTTATATTTTTGAAGTAAAATTTTCTTGATTATCAGCAGGAAATTGAGAAACAAATTTGTAAGGAGATTTCAGATATCTGTAAGAATAATAGGGTGGTTATGGTAGGGGATTTTAACTTTTCAAATATAGACTGGGACTCAAAGTTTGGGAGAAGATTTGTAGCTCGGGTGCTCGTTGTTGTGGTTCTGTTCGCCGAGCTGGGAGTTTTTGTTGCAAACGTTTCATCCCCTTTCTAGGTGACATCCTCAGTGCTTGGGAGCCTCCTGTGAAGCGCTTCACAGGAGGCTCCCAAGCACTGAGGATGTCACCTAGAAAGGGGACGAAACGTTTGCAACAAAAACTCCCAGCTCGGCGAACAGAACCACAACATAGACTGGGACTGCCACAGTGTTAAGGGTTTAGATGGAGAGGAATTTGTTAAGAGTGTACAAGAAAATTTTCTGATTCAGTGTGTGGACATACCTACTAGAGAAGGTGCAAAACCTGACCTACTCTTGGGAAATAAGGCAGGGCAGGTGAGTGAGGTATCAGTGGGGGAGCACTTTGGGGCCAGTGACCATAATTCTATTAGTTTTAAAATAGTGATGGAAAAGGATAGACCCCTGATCTAAAAGTTGAAATTTTAAATTGAAGGAAGGCTAATTTTAACAGTATTAAGCAAAAATCTTTCAAACATTGATTGAAGGCAGATGTTCGCAGCTAAAGGGTCAGCTGGAAAATGGGAAGCCTTCAGAAAAGAGATAACAAGAGTCTAGAGACAATATACTCCTGTTAGGATGAATGGCTGGCAGGTGTAGGGAATGCTAGATGACAAGAGAAATTGAGGGTTTGGTTAAAAAGAAGGAAGCATATATCAGGTATAGACAGGACAGATCAAATGAATCCTTAGAAGAGTACAAAGGCAGTACGAGTATACTCAAGAAGGAAATCAGGAGGGACGAAGGGGACATGAGATAGCTTTGGCAAATAGCATTAAGGAGAATCCAAACAGTTTTTACAAATACATTAAGGACAAAAGAGTAGTTAGGGAGAGATAGGGCCCCTCAAAGATCAGCAAGGCAGCCTTTGTGTGGAGCCGTGGAAAGTGGGGGAGATACTGAACGAGTATTTTCCATCAGTGTTTACTGTGGAAAAGGACATGGAAGATATAGAATATAGGGAAATAGATGGTGACATCTTGAAAAATGTCCATATTACAGAGGAGAAAGTGCTGGATGTCTTGAAACACATAAATGTGGATAAATCCCAGGACCTGATCAGGTGTACCGTAGCTCTCTGTGGGAAGCTAGACATGTGATTGCTGGGCCCCTTGCTGAGATATTCGTATCATCAATAGTCACAGGTGAGATGCCGGAAGACTGGAGGTTGACTAACCTGCTACCACTATTCAAGAAAGGTGGTGAGGACAATCCAGGGAACTATAGAGTGGTGAGCTTGACATTAGAGGTGGGTAAATTGCTGGAGAGAATCCTGAAGAACAGGATTTACACGTATTTGGAAAGGTAAGGACTGATTAGGGATAGTCAACTTGGCTTTGTGCATGGGAAAACATGTCTCACAAACTTGATTGAGTTTTATGAAGTAGTAACAAAGAGGATTGATGAGGGCAGAGTGGAAGTTGTGATTTATATGGACTTCAGTAAAGGTGCTCGATAAGGTTCCCCATGGTAAATTGGTTAGCAAGGTTAGATCTCATAGAATGCAGGGAGAACTAGCCATTTAGATACAGAATTGGCTCAAAGGTAGAAGACAGAGGGTGGTGGTGGAGGGTTGTTTTTCAGACTGGAGCAGTGGAGTGCCACAAGGATCTGTGCTGAGTCCACTGCTTTTTGTCATTTATATAAATGATTTGGATGTGAGCTCAAGAGGTATATTTAGTAAGTTTGCAAATTATACCAAAATTGTAGTGGACAGTGAAGAAGGTTACCTCAGATTACAAAGAAATCTTGATCAGATGGGCCAATGGGATGAGAAGTGGCAGATGGAATTTAATTTAGATAAATGCGAGGTGTTGCATTTTGGGAAAGCAAATCTTAGCAGGACTTATACACTTAATGGTAATTTCCCAGGCAATGTTGCTGATCAAAGAGACCTTGGAGTGCAGGTTCATAGCTCCTTGAAAGTGGAGTCACAGGTAGATAGGATAGTGAAGGAGGCGTTTGGTATGCTTTCCTTTATTGGTCAAGAGTATTGAGTACAGGAGTTGAGAGGTCATGTTGCGGCTGTACAGGATGTTGGTTCGGCCACTGTTGGAATATTGTGCCCAATTCTGAACTCCTTCCTATTGGAAAGATGTTGCAAACTTCAAAGGGCTAAGAAAATAATTACAAGGATGTTACCAGGGTTGGAGGATTTGAGCCATAGCTGAATCAGCTGGGGCTGTTTTCCCTGGAGCGTCGGAGGCTCAGGGATGACCTTATAGGGATCCATAAAATCACGAAGGGCACGGATGGCGTAAATTGAGAAGTTATTTCCCTGGGACAGTGGAGTCCAGAACTAGAAGGGATAGGTTTAGGGTAACAGGAGAAAGGTATAAAAGAGACCTAAGGTGCAACCTTTTCATGGAGAGTGGTGCATGTATTGATTGAGCTGCCAGGGGAAGTGGTGGGGGCTGGTACAATTTGCAACATTTAAAAGGCATCTGGATGAATATATGAATAGGAAGGGTTTAGAAGGATATGGGCCGGTGCTGGCAAGTGGGGCTAGATTGGGTTGGGATATCTGGTCAGTATGGATAAGTTAGATCAGAGGGTCTGTTTCCATGCTCTACATCTCTATGCCTCCATGACTCTATCTGCAAGCTATCCCAACCCTGATTCTGTGTTGATGTTCCCCTCCATGGTTACTTTTGTTGGGGTTGCAAGTTTGGGGAGTATTGTTGGATATGGGTGTCCCTCATAAACTGGAGTTTGTTCTCACATGTCCTGTGGAGCAGGAGATCTGATATATTGGATGTCATGGCAGTAACTAGCCTTCCAGATTCATGGCAAATATAAATAAATGGAAGGTAAGAAAGTTAACGTGAATCACCAAGGTCATAATTTTCATTGTGTTGATGTCAAAGAATTTTATGGCACATATGTAAACTATCATCCAAGCATGCAATTCAGGCAATTAGAAGTTTTGCTCTTTGAAAATTGGACAATTAATTTTCAGATGATGATGGACAAAGGGAATAACAGCCAGTGTGACATCATGAGTAGTTGCCCCATGGTTATTGGCTGAAACAGTTCAAATGGGTGATTGGTATGGCATAAACTAAATGCCCCTAGAAATCAAGTATATCAATCCTTTTGCTCGCCAAAATCTTCTATTCTTTCCTGTTATTTCTGTATGTTCTTGTTGCTACTTTGCAGGAGACACAAACATTTGACACTCTAACTGCAAAGATTCTTTGTTACTAGTCGAAAACATCACCTTAAAGTTAGGAAAAGTAAATTGACTTCCTTCAGGCTTTCAGTATTTTACTCTACAACAGTATCGGCTTTTGCAATGTTCTGCAGGCTTCTGTCAGTATCATTCACACCCACAGGTTGTTTGGCTACCTAGGGGCTAATATGATAATTGTTGTCAAGCTGAAGGCATCTACACCAGGTCACAACTTTACAAACCAATCAACAACTACAATATGATTCATGAAGCGAGATTTTAGACTGGGATCTGACTTGTCCAATCGTAACATCAACTGGGATTGCAGCAGTATCTCAACACCTGCTATTTAACAAAATGTGTACATCATCTGAAAATTTCCTACAATTATTTTAACTGCCCAAAATAGATAATTGTGGCCACAAACATACACAACCTAACATGATGTAAAAATGATTAGATTAGATTCTCTACAGTGTAGAAACAGCCCCTTCAGCCCAAACCGTCCCTCCGAAGAGTAACCCACTCCCCTCTGACTAATGCACCTAACACTAATTTAGCATGGCCAATTCACATGGCCTGCACATCTTTGTGACTGTGGGAGGAAACCAGAGCACTCAGAGGAAACCCATGCAGACATGGGGGGAATGTGCAGACTCTACACAGACAGTTGTCCAAGGCTGGAATCAAACCTGGGACCCTGGTGCTGTGAGGTAGCAGTGCTAACCATTGAGCCACTGTGCCACCCAATTATCGTGAAAATCCAAGTTGGATTGTACTCTCCCTGATCTGTAAAAACATCTGAAGTTTCAATGTCCCTGTGATCAGAAGGAAGCAAATCAGTCAGAGCTTCCTGTATTAACTGATCACTATCTCCTGTTGTCATTCATTTAAATGAGACCAGGATGATACTGACTTTGGTTATATACATTGTTAACTAACTTTTTATTACTTGTTACCTGGACTGACCCACTTATATAAGTATTGGTGAAAGAAGCAATTGAGGGCTCAGGCTTTTTCTCTGGACAAACACAAGGTCACACAGTTACTTCGGCAGAAAACTGGCAGGCTGCTGATGTCAAAGAAAACGTATGGTATCATGTGTCAATTTCAAAAAAAGGAGTGGAAAATAGAAGAAGAATGACATTCTGCTCCCTTAACAAAAGAACTTTGAACCACACACAATATGGTCCCCAATTATTTTCTGACAGCTCAGCAAAGTAAACATGTTTTCAGTGAGCTGCCAAACTCCTTACACAGCCAGGAGGTCATTAAGCAATTCTAATAATTGAGATTGAAAAGCACTTTCCGTGCACCACCACTATCTGAAACCTCCCAGCTCACCTCCTCTACCATCCTGTGCCGCATACAAACCGAAGTATTACTTTAGTAAAAAAAATCACACAACACCAGGTTATAGTCCAACAAGTTTATTTGGAAGCACTAGTTTTTGGAGCGATGCTCCTTCATCAAGTGGTTGTCCTGACACCCATTAGGACAACCATCTGAAGGAGCAGCACGTCAAAAACCAGTGCTTCCAAATAAACCTGTTGGACTATAATCTGGCGTTGTGTGATTTTTAACTTTGTGCACTGCAGTCCAACACCAACCTCTCCAAACCAAAGTATTATTTAATTGAGTGAATACCAGGGTTACGTTAGGAAAAGGCGCCATTTAACTGCACAAATGGGGACTCATTGAACTCTGATTTCTGAATTTTCCCTGATCCTGGCAACCTCAATTTAACATTCATTCATGATTTTTTCAAGGCTCTGATTTCCCCTGATGTTTGATATTCCTGATACTTGATATTCCTGTGCATTTGAGGTGTGAATGGATCACCCAAGAAAACAATATTGGTAAGCAAATGCTGATAGTGACAGTGTTTGTAATTGAAATCAATGGGAGGATGTCAACAATTGATAAAACTGCAGGCCATAGCAAGACAAAATAAGGCAGGAAGATTGCAATGGAACTTGTGATTTCTACAGAGACTGTTAACATTTAAAGGGAAATTCAGAAACCTCATTATTTCCTCAAAGAATGAAGGCACAAGATTCCCCAGTTTAAATGAGTGACTTGTATTATTCAAGAGTCAAACAAAGTTAACAATAATAACTAAACACCATCTTAGGTTTTCAACTATACTTTACCATTTAAAAAAAGAGCTAATTATAATTTCAAACTAAAACCCCAACAGAACTTTCTCCTTTCCACTTTAAATTCCCCACAGAAAGACTTTGGTAAATATCAGGCTCTTGAAGAAACCTTCACTTCCCGAGACCAAATCAAGGTATCGCAATTGTTAGTAATTCAATATGAGTCTTCTCAATGTTCTTGCTGACCTCTGAGGTTAGAGTTTGTTTGAGGTTCTTCTGCTGTCATCCAACTAAGCAATCCTCTATCACTACTTCAACAAGTCATGATTTGGAGACGTCAGTGTTGGACTGGGGTGTACAAAGTTAAAAATCACACAACAACAGGTTATAGCCCAACAGGTTTAATTGGAAGCACTCTAGCTTTCAGAGCACCGTTCGTTCATCAGGTGATAGTGGAGGGCTCGATCGTAACACACAGAATTTATAGCAAAAATTTACAGTGTGATGTAATTGAAATTATACATTGAAAAATGTATTGTCTGTTAAGCCTTTCATCTGTTAGAATACAGTGATAGTTTCACTTCTTTTATGTGTAAATCACAAAACCTTTGTTTTAAGATTTGGAGACAATGATCATTGTTCGCAGCAAACTGCCCGGCTCTCAAGACAACTCCATACAACCCTGTCACGGTGGATGCTGCAAGACGTGTCAGATTGTGGACATAGATACTACTATTATGCGTGGAACACCCCCCATCTTGTGCAAGGCAGGTATTCATGTGACTCAGCCAACGTTGTCTATCTTATACGTTGCAGGCAAGGATGCCCGGAGGCATGGTACATTGAGGAAACTGAGCAAAGGCTACGACAACGGATGAATGGGCACCACACAACAATCAACAGACAGGAGGGTTCCCTCCCAGGTGGGGAACACTTCAGTGGTCCAGGACCTTCCGCTTCAGACCTTCGGGTGACCATCCTCCAAGGTAGACTTCGGGACAGGCAGCAGAGAAAAGTGGCCAAGCAGAGGCTGACAGCTAAGTTCCGTACCCATAGGGAGGGCCTCAACCGGGACCTTGGGGTTCATGTCACATTACAGGTGCTCACCATTTCACCACACAAACACACAGATATTCCTACACACATACACTCTCACATACACGCGGACACAGGTACACACAGACCCGCACACAGACACCCAAGCACATCCTGAGAGACACACACACTCCCACACTCACATGTGCACCCCCTCACAGACTTAAGACACTCTGCACTCACTACACACTCATGCACACTTTCTCACACTCACAACCCCCACCCCAGACAGCCACACAAACACACAGACAAAGACCCACATGCACACTTATATTTTGTGGGGTGAATTTGTACTTGCAGGGTTACATTGTACTTTGCTCAAAAGCTGCATGCATTCATGTAGAACTCTGAGCTCAAAAACTGTATGAATTTATGTAAAACTCTGTTATCTCACTTATTAGATTAGAATCAATCTAAACATCAGGTCATAGACAGAGAACACAGGGGGCTAACACCTTCAACATATTGTCTAGCTATCACCATTGTTAACAGCTAACCCGAGAATGCAACTTAAAAAAAAAGGTTTTGTGATTTACACATTAAATAAGTGAAACTATCACTGTATTCTAATAGATGAAAGGCTTAACAGACAACGAATTTTTCAATGTATAATTTCAGTTACATCACACTGTAAATTTTTGCTATAAATTCTGTGTTACGATCGAGCCCTCCACTATCACCTGGTGAAGGAGCGTCGCTCCGAAAGCTAGTGTGCTTCCAATTAAACCTGTTGGACTATAACCTGGTGTTGTGTGATTTTTAACTTTTAACAAGTCATAGTTGTGAAAACTACAACTCAATTATGGGTCTCACACATTCTGACTCAGAGAAACTAACATAAAAATACTGCTGATTCCCCGGAGCCCTTTTTGTGTCCTATGTTACAGTTGCTTTGCAGCTCTTGGGAGCTTTTCTCTCTCTGCTCCAAAACTCAACATCTTGTTCCTGTTAGCATAATGAAACAAACAAACCCCACACAAAAGTGTAATCCCCCCAATCTAGCTACATGGCAATGAGGTGTACCTTAGGATATTACAAACATAATTTATACTAATTGACTTTCGCTTCAACAACCCAAAACTTTTGACCTCAAGGTCTTATGACTGATTTATAATTTCTACTGGAATTACCAGTCCTGTTTTCAGACTTGCTGGGTCTACAAGAAACTCCTTGTTTACAAAGATGTATTTAGCTTCTTTGTTCTCGGTAATGCCATTGAATAACTTAAGTCTCTTAATTAAATAACTGTAGACCATCTGCCCTTGCCAAGCTCAGAGGTGGATGAGCCATTGTTTAAATTTCTTACTTCCAATCCTGACCTTATTAATTAAATCAAGAATATACTTTGAATTGTCAATACTTGAATTGTTTTTGCAATTTTCAAGTACAGAATTTTAAATACCTTTCATTTACAAATTGAAGCTTCCTAAAAATAGCTATTTCTAATACATTAAAATAAAACACAAAGGAAGATAATTATGACAACTTTTCTTCTTTTTTATTTTTCTATTTTTTCCTAATTCTTCCTTACTCGCATGGAACAATATGTCCTGAGATACCCTCTGGGCTTCAATGCATTGTTGACGTGTACACTATGCAAGTATATGTCTCGGGGGTATTTTTCTATCCTATGACATTAACTACCAAGAAGGACACAAGATTACTGTGCCCTTGGAAGAGTCAAAAGAAAAATATAGATTTGCATTTATGAGACATCTTTCATGATTACAGGCCACTCAGAAGTACTTTAAAGCAAATGATTTGGTTTTTCTTTGTTCTTTTAAAATACTTATTCATTAACTTGTAACACACAAGATTGATGAACAGCATGTGGTAAGTTCTGTCTATATGAACTTTAAGAAAGTAATTTGCAGGATTCCACTTCAAAAGCTGGTTTTAAAAAATGAAACTTAGAGAATAGGAGAATCCAATGCACAATTGGATAAAAACTTGGCCCCAAGACAGAAAATAACCAGTTGTGTTGTTAAGTTATTTTTTCTGAGATCCTTATACACTTGATGTAACTGCTATATGCCAACTTTTGTGAACAATAACCAAATTTTATTTGTAGTACAAGCTGTGGAGAAATACTTAACACTCTTCGCCATGTTTGCAAAGTGTGATGACAGATCTCTCCCTGAACAAAGGAAACAGTTCTTCCTTTATGCAAAATCTTTACATCACAGTGAGTAATGCTCACAAGACAACCCCCAGTCACTCCGTCACAGTCACATGCCACTCAAGACACAATGAAGTGACCACCTCACCTCCAGAAACAATATAATGCAAATCGTCCCTTAATGGCAAGATCTGGTATGAATTGTATTTTTTTAGAACTATAGATGAGTAGTCAAATTCCAACTACAATGTTCCAATTGATTTCTGAATATGGGATGAAAATGTAAATAGTAGGAGGTGACAATGAAAATGGCTCTGAATGGCAAGGAAACAGCCATATAAATGGCTCTGAATAATAGGAGATGATAATATAATCTCTTACAAGTCAGAGGCATCCTGCCCTAACCTCAAGACATCCAACTTCATGCAGGCCAGCAGAGCAAGCTAACTTTTTAATATTGCAGTGTTAAATGTTTATTTTTTGCAAGGCCTCCTTGTGGCAGTGTGCTGGAAATCACTATTCCTGGAGTCATCTCAAAAGTTAAAGATTTTATAAAACATGCAAAATCCCTCAATGTACATGTCTCATAAATCCTAGTTGACAGAAAGCATCAACCATATCTCTGTACTTAGCAAGAATTACTATTCATCATAAATAAATAGACTCCAGCTACAGGTAAACAATTTAAATCATTGGCATGTAACTCTACAAATTAAATCTTGTACCCTCACATAAACTCCCCCAAACATACTTACAGAAGAAATTGAGTGTGATGAGCAGAGGGAAAGTTTGGGAAGGCCTGATCGCTACTCACTGGGTTCACTGAGATGATGGCTTGTTAGTTTGTCTTGGTTTTTGATTCTCCTTATCCAGTTATTTACACTTGCATCTTGAAGGTTCAGGATGGCTAGTTCACATTTTAAAAATCTTTGGCTTACTGGTAAAGATCCACAGTTTACAGAAACTGCCAAGGGTAAAGTAGATGCATCATCTTCAGCTCCTACCCTTGCAGAGATCGGATGGTTTCCTTTGAATATTCACATAAACTGTTCAGCGACTTGGGAGTCAATCATATAATTGTCAATCAAGCAGGAGGTTTTTGTCGTTGATCACTTAGACCAATCAGCTGCTTATTACCCGTCAAATCTGCATGCTTACACAGCCCTTAGCTCCAGCTTTGATTGGTGCTTGAATACACAGCTATATGAAAAGCATTTACAATGAGGATCAGGTTACTTGCCTTTAAAAAGTACAGCAATCATTCAACAATCCTTGATTTTTTTAAACGGGTTCTTCTCCCATTTCAGTCCATAATCAAAAACACTGAAAAATCAAAAGACATGGTCATTTTGGACTGGAGGATGAGAGGCAGTAGAGTTGTTCAAGGGTCAGTGTAAAGACCATTGCTTTTCCTGCTACCTATAAATGACTTGGATTTGGAAAGCCAGGTTAAATTTCAAAGTTGTCAATGATGCTAAATTTGGAGCAATGACAATCTTTGAGAGGCCTGTGACCAGAGGAGTGCGACAGGATTGGTGCTGGGTCCACTACTTTTTGTCATTTATATACATGATTTGGATGTGAATGTAGGAGATATAGTTAGTAAGTTTGCAGATGACACCAAAATTGGAGGTATAGTGGACAGCGAAGAAGGTTACCTCAGAGTATAACGGGATCTTGATCAGATGGGCCAATGGGCTGAGGAGTGGCAGGTGGAGTTTTATTTAGATAAATGTGAGGTGCTGCATTTTGGAAAAGCAAATCTTAGCAGAACTTATACACTTAATGGTAAGGTCCTATGGAGTGTTGATGAACAAAGAGACATTGGAATGCAGGTTCATTGTTGCTTGTAAATAGAGTTGCAGATAGATGGGACAGTGAAGAAGGCATTTGGTACAAGATATTGGCTGGGCCACTGTTGAAATATTGCGCACAGTTCTGGTCTCCTTCCTATTGCAAGCATGTTGTGAAACTTGACAGGGTTCAGAAAATATTTACAAGGATGTCGCCAGGGTTGGAGGATCTGAGCTGCCGGGGTAAGGTTGAATAGGCTGGGGCTGTTTTCCCTGGAGGGGTGACCTTATAGAGGTTTACAAAAACATGAGGGGCGTGAATAGGATAAATGGATAAAGTATTTTCCTGGGGGTGGGGGAGTCCAGAACTCGAGGGCATAGGTTTAGGGTGAGAGGGGAACGATATAAAAGAGACCTAAGGGGCAATATTATCACATAGAGGTTTGTGCGTGTATGGAATGAGATGCCAAAGGAAATAGTGGAGGCCGGTACAATTGCAACATTTAAAAAGTATCTGGATGGGAAAATGAATAGAAAGGGTTTAGAGGGATATGGGCCAAATACCAGTAAATGGGATTAGATTAGATGAGGATATCTGTTCGGCATGGACGATTTGGGCCGAAGGGTCTGTTTCCGTGGTGTACATTTCTATGATTATATATGGTGATGATACTGCTCTTTTAACAAGGTTATGCTAAAATCTGGGCTTCTTTTCTCAGCAAGGTCATAAAAGCAGCAATTCCAAAAAATCTAGGTTTGAAGCATTTAGGGCCAGTTTGATTATAGCTAACAGATACTGCCCAGGGAAAAGGCTTTGAAGTTAAAAAAAAACATTTGTGCAATGAAAGGAAAGTGGCCAGTTCTCACTGCTCAGCATCTCTCTGGTTTGGTTTGGTATTTTTAGTAGTCTGGATATTCACTAAAAGCAGTCAATCAGTTTGAGGCTGCTGGTCCAAGAAAAAGTAACATGGAGGAAGGTGTTCAATGCTGAATTTCTCTGCTATCTCTCTCTCTCTCTCTCTCTCTCTCTCTCTCTCTCTATCTCTCTCCTGTAAGACCCTGTGTTTGATTTTACCTTTTTTGCCAAGGGGTATTTATGGGGATTGTTGCAGGAATTTTGAACAGCATTATTGATTGGGATAATCTGTTGGGTTTCCATATAGATTAAGTTATTCTATATTCTGTTCTCTTTTGTTTGTGTTTCATTTGGTAAATTTGCAAATAAATTCTGTTTTGTTTAAATCCAGCTGCATCACTCCTGGAATATCCACATTACACCTGCTTAAAACAACTTGCAATGTTAGGGTCTGGGCTACTTTCTTTAAATGCTTCAAGGACATGTGGCTTGATCCATAACAATATGAACTGTCTGTTCCAGAATATATAATGACAGAATGAACATGCAAGTGGTCTTCATAAATTTAATACAGAGACGTGCACAATGATGCACTTTGGCAGAAAGGATGGGACAAATCATTAAAAGTGGCATGTCCTAGGCCTGGAGATAGTGAGCATAAAGATGGGAAAGGAACATAATTAGGTAGAAGACCAGAACTTGCCAACTTCCCACCTCCAACGAATGTAAGTCCTAGATGGAAGGCCAAGTGAAAACATCCTGATCTACTGCCAATGACTGTTTAAGCATCTCATCCTGTCTTATTTACAAAAATTTCAACTTCCGAAAGTGTCAGCCTAGCCATCTGGTTAAACATGTGAGTAAGCTGTCAATTGACTGGGGTGGTGGGGGAGGTAAATCTAGACTAATCTATATAGGATCAGTGGGCTGAATAGAGGGCAATTGGGTCGCCACTATGAGCCACAGCCTGACCCTTGTTTCTGATCTCCATGACCCCCACCAGGCAGAATAATAACCAACAATAACCTTTTCCATTCTGGGATCCAACCTCCATTGTGGGACCTAGAGGGGTGGGAGTGTAGCGACAGCAGCTAAGCTGCCTGGCTGGAGCTGCTGAGTTCTCCTTGGCTGGTCAGCTCTTAGTAGCTGGGATCTTTTTCTATTACCTGTCAAAAAATCTTCAGCAGCCTGTTTTTAGGCAACTTCAATCGACTTTCTCATTCTGACATGCCATTGGCATCCTTCCTCCAATCCCTTCTGTTGTTAAACTTAGCCTGAAAAAAGGAAGATACCATCCATAGATCTATTGGTACAATTCTGAAAGCAAAAAGAGGATCTGAGGAACCAGGTAATTGAACTTTTAATGATAGTAGCATATAGTGAGCAAGTGATCAGCAAAGTATACAGGACCTTGGTCTTTATAACTGGAGGCATGGTGTATGAATGCAGGGAAGTTGACCAAAACCTATACGTAGTTCTAGTCATCACATTTTAGGAAAGATGTGAACTTCCTAGAGATGTTTCAGAGGAGGTTCCCCAAAATGTTTCCAGGGATGAGGGATCTTGATTACAAGATCCAACCTGGAAAGGTTGGCGTAATTTTCCTTGGAGCCAAGGAGATTGATGGGAGATTTGACAGATGTGTACATGGTTATGGTAGTCACAGAGCAGATAGAGGAAAGGTTTTCCCTTTAGCAGATGATAGAGGGAAGACGACACACAGATTTAAGATTCTGTCTGAGAGATGCAGGGGCATTATGAGGAAGAATGTTTTTGTGTTGTGAATAGTAATGACCTTGAACCTAGTGCCCATGATCAAGATTGGTACAGCAACAATCCATGACTTCAAAAGGAAATTGAATGAACACACTAAGGAAATAAACTTGCAGGACTATGGGGACTGACTGGATTGCTGTACCAGAGCTGGTAGTAACCCAGTGGACTGAATGGCCCAGTGCCACATATCATTTTAAGACTCTAATAGGTACATGTGCCAAGTCCCACAGCAGCAAAATGATAATGACCAGATAATTTGTTTTATTTTGTGATGTTGATTCATGAAGCAATATTAGTCAGAGTATTGGAGTGAACTTCTTTGACATCATGCCTTTTATCCTTTCATAGCCTTCTGAGAGATCAGAAATAAATTTGTCTTTATTTTTGTTGAGAAATTTGAAAAAAGTAATGTACAAATTTGCCACAAAAAGGGCATCTTTTTAATGGTTCCTTCAGATGGTAGGGAATGATTTGATATTGCCACCAGTTATGATATTTAGAGTGCCCAGCAGAAGCAGAGGGAACTCCAGCTGAGCCATTAGACAGCACTCTGACAAATAGTGCTGATGTGGTTGTCAGAAGAAAAGACATGACTATGCCTGAATCTTGTTAGCAAATAGAATCCTCCCTCCAACCATGACATATGGCCCCATTGTCTGCCAGTGGAAATCACTGGATGAACCGGAACTTATCAGTAGGCAATAACACAGCTTCTGAAAAACTGAGAGAAACATTTGGTTTCCATAAGGTTCTAGACACAGAAGCAGTAAATAAATCATTTTCAAAATGTTGAAAGACCAAGAGAATCTGGGTGACATTTTATATAATGGGTAGGAGCCCATAAATGCCAAATCATTCACTAATCTTGAAAACAGCAGGTCAGCATTCAATCACTAAGAGGTACGATTATCAACGTAAAAAATTCCATTTCACTGTCCATTGATTCTGTGAGTCCCTGTAGAACATCATAGAAAAGAAAATTAAAGATTTTTTTTGTTCTTAAAAGAATTTTTAATTGCCTATTTTCTAATTATATATCAAGCAAGACTGTGAACACACACTGGCTTGGCCTCAGACACCTGACAGGGATAGGGTTGGAGTTGGTGTCCAGGAAATGGAGGTTGTAATGGGGACTGAAGAGAATGCCAATGGTCTCCACAATAATTAACCAGACAAAATCTCTTCTGATCTCATCTCTTCGGATGAGCAGTCTGATCATTTCCAAATGGATGGGTCAAAGAGTTGGCGTTGAGGAAGAAAATAGGAACAAGAGTAGGCCATTCAGCCCCTCAATTCAGAATGTTAAAAACAATGACTGCAGATGCTGGAAACCAGATTCTAGATGAGTGGTGGTGGAAGAGCACAGCAGTTCAGGCAGCATCTGAGGAGCAGCAAAATTGATGTTTCGGGCAAAAGCCCTTCATCAGGAACACAGACAGTGAGCCTGAAGTATGGAGAGATAAGAGAGAGGAGGGTGGGGGTGAGGGGATTGATGTTACACACTCAATGACTTCCGCTCCCCCTACTGCCGTGTTTGCCATCACTTCCGCACCCACCAATGCCATTCACCTGCATTTTGCCCCCCACAGATCCCACTGTCACAATCCCCGCCCCCCCAGAATCCTGAGAGGAACACCACACCTGCTCATGATTCCACCCCATTCCCCCACCTCCACACCCACTCCAGTTACAGGCTCTGCCTCCACTCCCAGCTCCACACCCACACCGGATCTCAGCTCCCAGCCCTGCCAAGTTTTCACAATCTCTCCAGACCTCCCCCTCACTGAGGACGAATGATCAGTCCTCAGCAAAGGACTCACCTTCTTCTCCCTCCGTCCATGCATCAATGAATTTAATACATGCCGTGACATCGATCACTTCTTCCGCCGCCTCCGCCTCCGAGCTTACTTTCACAATCAGGACTCCTGCCCACCTTCTGAGGACCCCTTCGTTACATCCAATACACTCCAACCACCTGGACACCCCGCGCTGGCCTATTTCCCACCCTCGACCTCTTCATTTCCAACTGCCGCCGGGACATTAACCGCCTCAACCTGTCTAACCCCCTCCCCCACTCCAAACTCTCACCCTCACAACGCGCAGCCCTCTAATCCCTCTGCTCCAATCCCGACCTCACCATCAAGCCAGCAGATAAAGGGGGCGCAGTGGTAGTCTGGTGCACTGACCTCTACACCGCTGAAGCCAAACACCAACTCGAGGACACCTCTTCCTACTGCCTTTCGACCATGACCCCATCCCCCATCACCAAACCATCATCTCCCAGACCATACAGAACCTCATCACCTCAGGAGATCTCCCACCCACAGCTTCCAACCTCATAGTCCGGGAACCCCACACTGCCTGGTTCTACCTCCTTCCCAAGATCCACAAGTCTGACCACCCTGGCCAACCCATTGTCTCAGCATGCTCCTGCCCCACTGAACTTATTTCTACCTACTTCGACACTGTCCTATCCTCCCTAGTCCAGGAACTCCCCACATAAGTTCGAGACACCACCCACGCCCTCCACCTCCTCCAAAACTTCCGTTTCCCCAGCTCCTAACGCCTCAGCTACACAATGGATATCCAATCCCTCTACACCACCATCTGCCGTGACCAGGGCTTCCAAGCCCTCTGTTTCTTTCTCTCCCGACGACCCCATCAGGACCCTTCCACCGACACTCTCATTCGTTTGGCCGAACTGGTCCTCACCCTGAACAATTTCTCCTTTGAATCCTCCCACTTCCTCCAAGGGGTAGCCATGGACACATGTTTGGGCCCCAGCTATGCCTGTCTTTTTGTTGGCTACGCAGAACAATCGATCTTCCGTAATTACACCGGCACCACTCCCCACCTCTTCCTCCGCTACATTGATGACTGCATTGGCGCCACCTCGTGCTCTCGCGAGGAGGTTGAGCAATTCATCAACTTCACCAACACATTCTACCCTGATCTTATATTTGCCTGGACCATTTCTGACACCTCCCTCCCCTTCCTGGACCTCTCCATATCCATTAATGACAACCGAATTGACACCAACATTTTTACAAAGCCACCAACTCCCACAGCTACCTGGATTACACCTCTACCCACCCTACCACCTGCAAAAATGCCATCCCGTATTCCCAATTCCTCCGCCTCCGCTGTATCTGCTCCCAGGAGGACCAGTTCCACCACAGAACACACCAGATGGCCTCCTTCTTTAGAGACCGCAATTTCCCTTCCCACATGGTTAAAGATGCCCTCCAACGCATCTCGTCCACATCCCACACCCCCACCCTCTTACCCCACCCCTCCAACCGTAACAAGGACACAATGCCCCTGGAGCTCACCTTCCAACCTACCAACCTTCGCATAAACCAAATCATACGCTGACATTTCCGCCACCTCCAAAAAGACCCCACCACCAGGGATATATTTCTCTCCCCACCCCTTTCCGCTTTCAGCAAATACCGTTCCCTCTGTGACTACCTGGCCAGGTCCACCCCCTCCCCCCCCCCACAACCTAACCCCCCATCCTGGCACCTTCCCCTGCCACTGCAGGAATTGCAAAACCTGCACCCACACCTCCTCCCTCACCTCCATCCAAGGCCCTAAATGCGCCTTCCACATCCATCAAAGTTATATCAGCACATCCACCAATATCATTTATTGTATCCGTTGGTCCCAATGCGGTCTCCTCTACACTGGGGAGACTGGACGCCTCCTAGCAGAGTGCTTTAGGGATTATCTCCGGGACACCCACACCAATCAACCACACCACCCTGTGGCCCAACATTTCAACTCCCCCTCCCACACTGCCGAGGACATGGAAGTCCTGGACCTCCTTCACCGCCGCTCCCTCACCACCAGATGCCTGGAGGAAGTACGCCTCATCTTCCGCCTCGGAACACTTCAACCAGAGGGCATCAATGCGGACTTCAACAGTTTCCTCATTTCTCCTTCCCCCACCTCACCCCAGTTCCAAACTTCCAGCTCAGCACTGTCTCCCTGACTTGTCCTACCACCTATCTTCTTTTCCACCTGTCCACTCCACCCTCCCCCCGCCCCAAACTATCACCTTCATCCCCTCCCCCATTCACCTATTGTACTCTATTCTACTTTCTCCCCACCTCCACCCTCCTCTCAGTTATCTCTCCGCCCTTCAGGCATTCTGTCTGTATTCCTGATGAAGGGCTTTTGCCCAAAACATAGATTTTGCTGCTCCTCGGATGCTGCCTGAACTGCTGTGCTTTTCCAGCACCACTAATCCAGAATCTGGTTTCCAGCATCTGCAGTCATTGTTTTTGCCATCCAGCCCCTCAAACCTAACTCTATGCAGCCTTTGAGTTCTTCCATTACCTGTGTGCATTGTGGCCCGGAGGTGCTAATTTTAAGGTCACCTGTGAATGCTTCTGCCTGATGGAGATGGCTGTCTTCAATTTTCTATAAACAATAGGATAGCCAAGAATACTTGTGACCAGCTGTAAACTGCAAGCATTTCAAAGCAAGATACTTTAATCTGCATTGCGAAAGTGCCTGTTTAATGCAATTGTCCCATAAGGGCCTCGTGTCACTCACATGTAGAACTCATGTACTCAAACAGAAAATACCCACTGGCCCCACATTCTGAATGTGGTTGTGGCTATCTTCCATTTCCTGTGCGCATGAGAATAGAAAATAATGGAGGTCACGTTTAGCACAGTGAATCACAGGCACAGTGTGGTCATCAATGTTCTCCCCCAAAAATCCCATTGCCCAACCCCTCACCCCCAAGCCTTCATGCTCCTTTTATCCCGGCACTCCTTAACAAACCCCCTTGAGTACTGAACATCTGATCAATATCTCGGCATGTTCCCACACATCATTTTCAACTACATCTCCATCTCTCAACATTATCAACCGATGACATGAATAAGCTGCTCTACATTTTGGTCATGAGTACAGACCTCAGCAAACACTGACCAATGCTAAATATCCTTTTGCTGATCCACAGCATCTCCTTTATACGTGACCTTTCTGCATGCCTCTTGTCTCTCTCCACAACCCTCTCCCACCACCTAGTCCTACCCAATGAGGCTCTGCATTTTGGTTGAGCTGATGATGATTAGAGCTGATGTTCATGCTCTAATGGGAACCTCCCCAGCTGTCATTGTGTCCCCATTTGCTTCTGCTTGTGATATACTTCTAATGTTGTCTTACTCGTTCCTCTATCTCAGTGTATCCTCAGACCACTGCTCTTACTCTGAGATCCTCATGTACCTCCACATTGTTTTGGCAAGAGAGTCATGGTATCAGTTAATGGAGTTGGCAGATCTCATTGAGAGATCTTTCATACTAATATGTTTTTTTTAGCTTTGATTTCACAAGCAAATGATCTGATCTGATCTGATTACACAATGAACACATTATCCTTTCATCCGCTGTATAAGACTATATCTCACTTTAAGTGAAGGCCTCAAAACTCCCAACCAATCTCTAGATTGTTCTCCACCAATGGTATCAGAATTATTGGTAAGGGGTCTCCAAATACCCCCACCCAAAGTGTACGTTCTCTCGGGGACATTCTACCCTCTGTTCTGCCAAGTGAATAACAGATGTGTAATTGAAATACGGGTGTGCTGTATCCTTCATGAGGTACTGGCATATTTGATTGTCTTTATTGGTCAGAGTATTGAGTATAGGAGTTGGGAGGTCATGTTGCGGCTGTACAGGACATTGGTTAGGCCACTTTTGGAATATTGCATGCAATTCTGGTCACCGTCCTATCGGAAGTATATTATGAAACTTGAAAGGGTTCAGAAAAGACCTACAAGGATGTTGCCATGGTCGGAGGATTTGAGCTATAGGGAGAGGTTGAATAGGCTGGGGTTGTTTTTCCTGGAGCAACAGAGGCTCAAGGGTGACCTTACAGAGGTTTATAAAGTCACGTGGGGCATGGATAGGATAAATAGAGAAAGTCTTTCCCCTGGGGTAGGGGAGTCCAGAACTAGAGGGCATAGGTTTAGAGTGAGAGTGGAAAGATATAAAAGGAAGCTAAGGGGCAACTTTTTCATGCAGAGGGTGGTGCATGCATAGAACTAGCTGCCAAAGGTAGTGAAGGAGGGTGGTGCAATTACAACATTTAAAAGGCATCTGGACGCGTATATGAATAGGAAGGGTTAGTTGGGTGGGTGTGGGTTGGGTGCTCGCAAGTGGGACAAATTAGGTTGCAATATCTGGTCGACATGGATGAGTTGTTTCCACGCTGTACATGTCTATGACTCTGTGATCGTATGAACTGTAAAGGTTTATTACATGGTGGTTGTTATTGAGCTATCCTATCTCTGAGATAAATGATAGTCTCCATGAGTCATCTGGCTCAATCTAAAATTAAGTCCACATTACCTACTGAAATGGTCTCATACATGCAACAATTTTAAGCTGAACTCACTGGACAAACCCATACAAGTCTGGCTAGCTCCTTCCACAAACACCTTCATATCCTCATGAATGGAGCTTTGCTTTTGACGTCAGTTAAACCGTTCAGATAATAACTACCTTATTCAACATTCTGCTCCTGCTCTCTCAGGAAGCAGGACAAGCTCACCATGCTCTCCCCACCCACCGAGAGGATTCTGTGAATTATGGTTCAGCTCTTCTAAGTCTCTCTTCCATTTTAGTCCTCCCTGTTATGTGACAACCCCTTTTGCATCACTCAAAAGTAGCCACAATGTGGTTTGCTGACCACCTTTTAAATCCCACACCCTAATGCATCATCCCGTGTCCTTGAACTAACTATTGTCCCTAGCTGAGGGAGGATCCCACTTTTGGCTGCCAAAGGATGGTTTCCACTTGAACAAGGTTAGGACTTGACATTATCCTGGACATCGCAGAGACTGATTTTTTTTTCTTAGACAGGATAATTCTGCCATTTTATGTTTGTATATTAGTTAAAAAGAATCATTTTATTTTGTTTCTGTCACTCATGCTAGCAGAACATATTCGCAGAGGTTTTAGGATAATCATATAAATTATCTGACAAAGTGCTCTGAAGATAGCAAGTGATTAAACTGAGATGATTCTTAACAAGCAATGAAAAGGCCACTTATTAGGCAAGCATATCAAGCTATGGTTAACCTTGTGAGTTAGGATTGGTGAACAGGTGAGTAATAGTCTCTGATATATGCAGGGGCCTTTGTCATTCCAAATATATGGTTCCAGTGGCCAACAGCAGTTCACAAGCTATTTTTTAAAGCAATTTAAGTCGCTGTGACAGACAATTTCTAAAAGCTACTAAATCATGTAACTTCTTATCTGCTGGGTTCCCCACCCCAGGCCAAACTTTCACAGACTTTGACCTGCCACCCTGAAGGGCCTAATACCTTTCTTTGTTTCCTTGATCTTTCTCGGCAATTGTTAATCGGCAACTTGAAGACCTTATTAATACACATTACTGGTCCTCTGAAAACACTCCACTTTACTTACATTGAGTCTTTTTAAAACACAGACCTCTAAATGTCAATATGATTTTTAAAACCCTAGCTGTCTGAATATTATTTATGTGTACTGTTATTAGGATGAGTAATGTCAAGGGAAGTGGGCAGTGAACTTGGCTCAGAACTAACATGTACTGACTTGAAGTACATTGATTAGCCAGTGGCAAGTGAGCTAGGGGCATAGCTTTCTCCTTTTATCAACTGTATTGCAAAGAGGAGGTATAACCTCAAGATACTAGCGTAACAATGATATTAACAGTTCCTGAAATAATTGCTTCAATTCCCTTTCACAAAATAACTTACAGCATTTTAACACATAGCTCTAAAAAAGAAAAATGAGTTATTCCATGTGGAATGCCTGTCAATGCCATATTTTCTTCTGCGTACAAAAAAAAGGAAAGTCTAAGGTTTTCTTTCTTAACTTGATGTAACAAATGGACTGACCCAGAATCATACAGTACCCTGCAGCACAAGCTCCCTGTCCCCTACCCATTTCCTCCAAGTTCAGAAGCACCATGCTGCTTTTTACCTTTCGTCCCTGTCCCCTATAATTACTGAGGGGGTGATCATCCCTGCATTCGTGTGGAAGAAGTTATTCAGAAAAAATGGACAGGGTTCTCATGCTGTTGGAAATTATCTTGAGGTAAACTAATGATATCCTTCACCCCGGCACACAATGCCACTGTGTGCAGCTGGAAGCAGCTGTCCATGCAGTCTGACTGATTTGACAGATATCACTGAGTGAGCCTGAAGGAGACTGTGGCATAAAAGTAATGACTTTTGTCTCCATAGGCAAAGGCCAGATTCCCTAATGAAAGTTACTATTGAATCAGCTTTCACTGCCCTTTCAAGAAGCACATTGTACGTTGTAACAGATCACTACATAAAAAAGAAATGTTGCATTTCTATGGCTAATTTAGCCAGTTATCCTAAATATCTGCCTTCTGTTCACAAACACCAGTGGAAATCTTTTTTTCCTTATTTACTTGATAATATGTCCACATGATCTTGACTGCACCTATTAAAATTCCCTTTGACCTTGGCTAATTTCCAACAAGCTGAAAATGTGTTGCTGGAAAAGCACAGTAGGTCAGGCAGCATCCAAGGAGCAGGAGAATCGACGTTTCGGGCATGAGCCCTTCTGATCTCCAGCATCTGCAGTCCTCACTTTCCCCTCGAAGATAATTTCCAACAAGAGCAATCTCAGCTTTTTGAGCCTTTCACCCTTAATCAAGTCCTTCGTGCCCGCTCCAAGATTTTGACATCTTTCCCAAAGTATGTGGTCCAAAATGTAACTTTTAAAAAATATATCATGCTTTATGCGTCTATTTAGAAATGCAGGGGTCCTATGATAACTTCTGATATCAGAACTGATTGTCTGAGCCCACAGACCCAGCTTGTGCATCCCTTTAACCTATGAGACTACGAGTTAGGTTGACACTCTGAAGGGTGTATAGACAATCTTTCTGATTCATGGCACTCGCTGAACAGGCAATATGAGGTTCTGTCGAGAAAATACAGTTTACTAGAGAAAGGATTAGAATAGCGGAACACTTAATTATTGCTCATAGGTAAAGCAACAGCTGCTGATCCAACAATTAAAGATAGATTTGGATGAACCTAATGACAGATGCAGACTGCCCTGTAAGATTTTGTGTTCAGTAGCCACAGATACCTAAAATTGTTAGTTAACAATTCGTGAATAATCTTAAGATAATTTATTATGCTTATAAAGAAGCAATAGGTAAGACGTGATACATTAACAAAATAGATGGGAACAGTATATAACCCATGTGGTTCATTGACTCACAGACTTGGTGGTTGGTTGGCACAGATGTGTTGATCTCAATAGCTCATGATGCTCTTCAGCCGAAGTGTTAGGGAACTCTCCCATGGGTCTTCCTCCATCTGTCTTGGTTCATCTTCCATCTGAACATGTAAGTTGTCTAGTGACAACTGCCCACTGACAAGCTGTAAAATTATCTCCAAGTACTTGCTAACATGCTTAATTTCTAGGGGCTGGTAGTTTATCTTATGTCAATCACTTGTTTGAACCTTTATGACTAATGAATACAGCCGAGGTACTTAAGATGTCAGTATGGTCACCTCCTTCCTAATATCTATCACCTATCATAATCTAAGCCTTTTAGTTTGTAAAGGGTCAGTTCCTGGTCCATTTTAAATGTGCACACATAAGGAGGTACACAAAGCAGACTTCTGGCTGACTTAGGAATATCCACATGGGTGCCTGAACCAACAGACCCCTACTGCTTCAGTGACTGTTTATGGGTATTTCCAGAAACAGTAAGAAAATCGTTTCTCTGTTGAGGTAGCCTGATGTTCACCTGTCAATTTTTATTTAGTATTTTTATACAAACTGTTATTAGCATTTCACTTTTGGAATTAAGTTGCCATCATGTTATTACCACATTTGAATCCCTCACCATCAATATTCTTGGGGACTCCATTGACTAGAAAGTGAACTGGAATAGCTATATAAATAAAAAGCAAGTCGGAGTCGAGCATTTCTGCAGCAAGTGAATCACTTCCTATCTCCTGAAAGCCCAACATCTACAAAGCACATGTGAAGAATGTGTTGGAATATTCTCTACTTGCCTGTCTGATTGCAGCTCTTACTACACTCACAATACTCAGCAGTATCCAGAACAAGGCAGCTCACTTGTTTGAGACCCATTAATATTTGATCTCTTCAGCAGCAGCACCACACCGTAACAACATTATGTAACATCTATATGATGTAGTGTAATAACTCCCCAAGTGTCCTTCAACAATACCTTCCAAACCTATGATTTCGAGATGCCAGTGTTGGACTGGGGTGTACAAAGTTAAAAATCACACAACATCAGGTTATTGTCCAACAGGTTTAATTGGAAGCACACTAGCTTTCAGAGCGATGCTCCTTTATCAAGTGATAGGGGAGGGCTCGATCCTAACACACAGAATTTACAGCAAAAATTTACAGTGTGATGTAACTGAAATTATACATTGAAAAATTGATTATTAAGTCTTTCATCTGTTTGAATACCATGAAAGTTTCACTTCTTTCATGTGTAAATCACAAAACCTTTTTTAAAATGTTGAATTCTCAGGTTAGCTCTTAACAATGGGTGATAGCTAGACAATATGTTGAAGGTGTTAGCCCCCTGAGTTATCTGTCTATGCCATGATGTTTAGATTGATTCTAATCTAAAAAGTGAGATAGCATTGTCTATCTTATACATTGCAGGCAAGGATGCCCGGAGGCATGGTACATTGGGGAAACTGAGCAAAGGCTACGACAACGGATGAATGGGCACCGCACAACAATCAACAGACAAGAGGGTTCCCTCCCAGTTGGGGAACACTTCAGTGGTCCAGGATATTCAACCTCAGACCTTCGGGTGACCATCCTCAAAGGCGGACTTCGGGACAGGCAGCAGCGAAAAGTGGCACAGCAGAGGCTGATAACTAAGTTCAGTACAAATAGGGAGAGCCTTAACCGGGACCTTGGGTTCATGTCATATTGCAGGTGACCACCATTGCACTATACACACACACACACACACACATACACATGGACACACATATACACAGATGCGTACACAGACACCCATACACACCCTTACAGATACACACACTGCTACACTCACACATGCACCCCCTCACAGACTTAAGACACTCTACACTCAGTACACACACACGTACACTTTCTCACACTCACAATCTCCAACCCCAACCCAGACAGCCACACACCCACATGCACACATATATTTTGTGGGGTGAATTTGTACTTGCAGGGTTACATTGTACTTTGCTCAAAAACTGCATGCATTCATGTAAAACTCTGAGCTCAAAAACTGCATGAATTCATGTAAAACTCCATTTAATTTTTAATTCCAAACCTATGATATTTATCACAAGAAGGACATTGGGCAAAGACAGCACCTGTGAGAACACCACCTGCAAGTACCCTTTTATGCTTCTCACCATCCTGTCATGGAACCATATCATAGTTCCTTCAGTGTCACTGAGTCAAGGTCCTGAAACTCCCTTCCCAAAAATATTATAGGTGTCCTTACACCTCAAAGACTACAGTTGTTTAAGAAGGTAACTCATTAGCATCATCTTCAAGGCAATTAGGGATGGGCAATAAATACTGGCTTTACCAGTGATGTCCAAATCCCATGAATGGATATAAAAGAAACTTATTCTGAAAAGTATCATTTATTAAAAGCCCCATTTCTTATAAATGCATGTCCTCAAAAATATGCTTGCTGATTTTTGTAAGTATACTTCTGAATTAATCCTTAAAAGATATTTCGTGATTATGGACATTTAATCAAAGCAAAATTAGAATCACAAGTAGATAATGTCCATTGCAGTCATTAGTTAAATAAGGAAGTTTAATGAACTGATATCTTCATAAAAGAGATATGTGCATACTAAAGTGGAATATGGTGTAATAATCAATAAGGCTGAACATGACAAAACAAAATACTTGTGGAGTCAGTTACTTTGCCACTATCAAATAAAGACATCTTCAGAAGGACATTTTGCATTAAAGTTAAAGTTTACAATATTACAACTAATTTAGTCACCTCACATGAAATTTATCTGTGCTATTTTAACTTGTTGTCCTGTAAAATGAGCTTGATAACATCTTTTTGCACATACAGGAGAATTTTGCAGGATACTTGCAGATACTGTTGCAGCAATTTAAAACTATATTCTGCACAATTCCCCAGAAAATAATATCATGAATGGAGAATATTACTCAACACATGACATACCAAGTTGCCTTTTCAGAAGAGTAGTACAAGGAGTGACTATGACATGATGATTAATTTAGATTATCCTCATAAGTGTCACTTCCTTCCGTTAACATTATCATACATCAATGACATGACTGAGAAAACTAGGAGAGGATGCAGAGGAGGTTTATCAGTCAGTGGAGGTTTATTAGGATAATATTAGGTTTGAAGAACTAGCTTTGAGGAGAGATATGAGGAACTGGATTAATCTCCTTATAGCAGCAAATAACAAGGTAAGTTCTAATGGAGGTAATTCAAATTTCTGGGGATATTTCAGAACAGAAGCTGTGAGAAACTCTGAACTCTGGATTGGTAATCAAAGGTGGCATATTTAAAAATAATTGGCATAAGAAGAGAGGACAAATGAAGAGAAACATTTTCACACCGCCAGTAGTTACAAGCTGGTATGAAATACTGAAAAGGGGATGGAAGCTGACTCAGTAGGAATTTAGAATAAGTAATTGGACATGCCTTTTAAGAGAACTGATTTTCAGGATTGCAGATGAAATACTGGGGAGTGGTATGAAATTGAAAAACTTTCTTTTAAGTTGTCAGCATAGGCACAACCAACTGAAAGGGTTTCTTCCCTGCTGTTGAATTATTCTATTGTGAAAAGGCCCTTTTTCTGCGCCTACAACCGGGGAACCATTTTAATGAGAAACTAAAATTACTCAAAATAACTTTGTTCATGATCTTCAGTTGATTTCTGGATGATGTTCTTCAGCAGGGATGGCACAGTGGCACAGTGGTTAACACTGCTGCCTCATGGTACCAGGGACCCAGGTTCAATTCCAGCCTCGACCGACTTTCTATGTGGAGTTTGCACATTCTCCTGGTGTCTGTGTGGATTTACTGCGGGTGCTCTGGTTTCCTCCCACAGTCCAAAGATGTGCAGGCTAGGTGAATTGGCTGTGATACATTGCCCATAGTGTTCAGGGATGCATATGAGCCAGGGGTAAATTTAGGGGAATGGGTCTGGCTGGGATACTCTTCAGAGGGTTGGTGTGGATTTGTTGGGCCGAAGAGCTCTTTTCTACATAGGATTTGAAAAATCTACACATAGAAGTATAATGTGACAGCCGTCTACAACACCTATTGCTCTTAAGATGTTAATAGCTAATTTGGAAAATGATGTTGCCTTGGCTTAATTGCTTTCAATATCTGGTGCTGAATTTCCAAGATATTAGGAAATATGCGGAGACTGATTAGGCATGAAAAGTAGTTAACAATTGGCTGGTTGAGTAACCATTGCACCCTCAATGATTATTATCTAAACAGCACGTTCAGGGATCTGAAATGTATCATTAGCATGACTTCAACTACTAATTCTAAGTGGTCTACTTACTGTGGATTAGCCGCATTAATTGTGTACATTATAATGGGTTATAAACCAGAACAGTACACAAGGGAATGACCCACAGATCATTGGTGTAAAGGTTATTTTAAGACATTTTCTGAAAATAATTATATATCACTAACACCTATAATTCAAAATCATTGTCTTTCTGTCCTTATACAACTAGCATTTAAAAACTAAGGAATTGGGTACAGGGCATAGTCACTGGGAATTTGATTTTTCTTTACTAGAGGTGAGATTTGGCATTGTACAGTGCTCTTTGAAAGTGTCTGTCACTGTTAAATAGCCCTGAAAATATTTTTCAGTTGTCTGCATGCCAATACAAGATTTTAAAACCTAAAGCTCAAAATCACCTAATCTCTACTTCCTGATTTATCTCAACTGTCCCTCACATTCTTCTTAGCCGTGGGACTTCAGCAAGCTTTTCTCAATAAGAACAATACGTCTCTCCTACAGGCGATGCAGTAACATACAGTTTTCAGAAGGATCATCATTACCAAGTAACCAAGCTATATAATTCCACGGAGCTTTAGAGAAGCAAAATTTGATAGAGTAAAAGGCCTCTATGTCCATCTTATTTAAGCGAGCTCCTCACACAAAAACAATCCAAAACATTCTGACTGGTCTGTTTCCTTCCTATTAGCCTGTATTAGTTTTACATAAAATACTGATGTAATTTTCCTTTTAAAACGCAATTGTCTTTGCTTCAACTGCTCACTGTGAAGTTGTTTCCTTACTGTCTAGTTGTCTAGAGACAAGCACGGAGGATGCTGGAGAAACTTTTCAGGACTGGCATCATCTGCAGAGAGAAAGTCAGAGGCAATGTTAAATAACTTGGTTCGTCTTCAGTCATACCAGACCACAAAACATTAACTCTCTTTCTCTCTCCAAAGATGCTGCCAGTCCTGCTGAGTTTCGCCAATGTTCTCTGTGCGTTTTCAGATTTCCAGCATCCACCGTATTTTGCCTTTCTTTGTTGTATGGAGACCTGGATTACTGATGTGGAGGTGTAATTTCAAATCCTACCTGGACAGGAGGAGAGAAACTGTAGGAGCAGCCTGGAATAAAAATATACAGTGAGGTAATATTCACCAATTTTGCACAGATATAAAACTACAAATGTGTAATATAAATAGTAAGCGCTTATAGCATAGTGTCAGTGTAGGTCAGAAGGATTGGGTTCAAGTCTGGCTTGCTCCAGAGATGTGACACAAAATGTCTGACCAGTTGATGAAAAACATCTGTAATACATATATGAAGATTTACCCATTATGTCATTCTGAAGTGAGATATGGGAAGCGATATCAGGGCTGAGAAAGAATGCACAATTTTGTATAAACATAGAATAACAGGATATATTTCAGCAGAATATTGAAATATTTTTAATGGCTCAGCGATTAGCACTGCTGCCTCACAGTGCCAGGGACCCGGGTTAAATTCCCACTTTAGGCAACTGTCTGTGTGGAGTCTGCATGTTCTCCTTGTGCCTACATGGGTTTCCTCTGGGTGCTCCGGTTTCCTCCCACAATCCAAAGATGTGCAGGTCAGATGTATTGGCCATGCTAAATTGCCCATAGTGTTAGCTGTCTTAGTAAATGTAGGGGTCTGGATGGATTACACTTCGGAGGGTTGGTGTGGACTTGTTGGGCCAAAGGGCCTGTTTCCACATGGTAGCGAATCTAATTGAGAATGAAATGTGAATTAATGCATTTTGCAAGAAAAAATACACTTTAAACAGTACAATAACATTTTGGAAATTAAAGAGAAATGGAGAGATTTTGGTATGCAAATGACAGTATAAGTAGATAGGTTATTTGAAAAGACAAATGGAATTCTTGTTTTTTTCTCTATCTAGGGGCACACAATGCAAAAAGAGGGAATTTATAATGAATTTGAACAAACTATTATTTAAACTCCAATACTCTGTATAGTTTTTGACACAGGGTAATGGGAAATCAGTGGTTGGTATTGCCAGTGAAATGATAACAGGAGCAACTAAATTTATGGCACTGATGGAAAAACTAAGCAGATAACGGGAAAAAAAAACAGTGTAGAGTGGTTGATGTTAAATGTGTGGTACCCATGTGTCTATATGTTCCTGAGACCTAAGACAACCTAAAGCAGGCATCTCAAAGCACTGGAAAATAAACAGTGCTTTCACAAGACCTTCAATTTGATTGGCAAGGAAGGTGGTCCAACACCAGTGCGCTCTCCCAAGCCAACATGCGTGCACCGCCTCAGAACTAGCTTTAGTCATTCATATGCCTGACCAAGGTTCCTGAAGCAGCTGTTCTACTTGTGGCAGGAGAATCCCAAGGGAAGAACAGAAATGCTATGTACAATATCTTGGAATTTCGTGGCTTGTGACCAACCGAAATGGAGAAGACTCATTCAGGAGACACATTGTTGCCAACACACAGACAACAAGTTGAGATGTCGGAGGGTGCATACTAACTCTCAAACAACCCATTGGCTCTATCATCCAAGCACCAACTTCTAAAACTGTGGCAGATTTTGAAGATTATGCATTGGAAGTATCATCCATCTGAGAAACCATTAAACCAGAGTTGAATCAAGTCATTATTGATCTTGAGGGATTTTCTAAAAAAAAATTCTCCACTGCAACATAGTCTATATCTTCAACAGGAAGAAGTTGTTTAAAATAAGTGGATAAATTCTATTAGCCCAAGTTAGCCCAGGTTGAACCTCATGGCCTGACATATCCCCATTCTGATCATAAGTATCAGTGGCCAGCCTTGGTTCAGTGGGAATGCAGGAGGTCATGCCAGAAGCAACACCATGCATACATAGAAATGAGATGTTAACCTTGGTATGCTGAAACACAGGACTACTTGCATTTCAAAACAATTTAAGCATAGGTCTATGTGACCCCGCAATAAAATTATCAGATCTAAGCTTCCCATTCCTGCCACATCCAGTCATAAACTGTGGTGTGTAAATAAATAACTCACTGGAAGATCAAGCTCCCCAAATATTCTCATTCCGTGGAGGACCCTATGTGATGATGCTGCTCCTTTAACAAGGTTATGTTGTCCTTGGCTTTTTCTTCAGAGAGATCATAAAAGCAGTGATTTTGAAAAGTCTGGCTTGGAAGGGTTTTAGGGCCAATTTGATTATAGCTAATAGATACTGCCTCAGACAAAACACTTTCAAGTTTAAAAAAAACACTTGTACAATAAAAGGGAAGTGGTCAGTTCTCCTAGCTCAGCTTTGCTCTGGTTTGATTTGGTATTTAGTAGTCTGGCTGGTCAGTGAAAGCAGTCAGGGCATTGTGAAGCTGCTGCACCCAAAGAAGAAGGTACAGGCTGATCTCCTCTCTCTCTGACATCTCTCCTGTAAGATTTTACATTTTGTGCCAAGGGATGTTTATGGGAATTGTTGCAAGTATTTGGAACAGCATCATTAACTTGGGATAATCTGTTGAGTTTTCTGGTAGGTTATGTTATTCTGTGTTAGTTTCTCTTTTGTTTGTGTTTCATTGTGTAAATAAATTCTGTTTTGTTTAAAACTGAGTAATTTGACCAACAGTATCTCTCCTGGAATATCCACTTATACCTGCTTTAAAACAACTGGCAAAATTAGGGCTTGGGCTACCTTCTTGAAATGTTTTGAGAGGGTCTGGCCTGCTCCGTTACACCCTAGCATATCAAAGTAGTGGGTCTAATCTAAAAAAGAAAAAGTTAAAACAATTTTATCTTCAGCCAAAAGTACTAAGTCAATGATCCATCTCAATCTCTTACTGAGGCCATCAACATCACAGATGTTAGCTTCAGTTCAACTCATTCCAAATGATATTAAAAAATGGCTGAAAGTCTGCATTCCCAGAACAATGCTGATTATCATTACTGAGAGAACTCTATATATACTGATCTTCTGGCTTCACCTCCTCTCTCTTATCAGTGGCCACTAAACACTTTGACTTCAATACATAATCAGTTCTAATCAGTTTCAGGCACTTACACAAACAGATATATAGCCACTTAACCATACACAATGTATAACACATATTGATTTCCACATTACACTACTCAGCAGTAACAAGGGATTGATAGCAGTGTCAAAGTGTCAGCAGAAATTACGTCACACTTTCCTAGCCTTTGTTCAATAAAAATAACACTAGCAGCAGACATATCAATACCTATCAGGAGTAATGAATTAATAAATGTCACAAGAGAATGGGAATTTGGTTATTGTTCGCTCTGGCTTCCTGAAAGCCCTACTCATTATTCTCCCGTGCGGACTGGTCAGATAAAGTAATTTAATCAATCAACCTCACAAACCTCAAATGGATTTCTTGGCCAACAGCCAGTATATAGACTTCATCTGTCATTCAGTCATTTTACAGACTGCTTGGGTCCTCAATGTTTGATATTGTCAGATAATTTGAACTCAACAACTCTGCACGCCTATATTTTTCTCTTTATTCTCATTCTCAGCTACTCACTTTCTCTCTTTCTCCAAGCAACTTTTCTCCTATTCGGATGGAAGTTATTTAGATTATGATGTCTTTTCACAATAGCTTGCTTGCCTCACCCCTGTGTCAATTGTTTGAGTCAGCCAAAAGACAGGCAAACCTAAATTTCCACTGCCAGCCTGAAATTGAGGTAGTTTAAGTCTGATGTCAGTAGAATGAAATTGACAATAATGCCATCTAAACAGTGCCAGAAAATAGCTTTTGTGAGTAGGTGGTGTCATGTGGACTCAATCTGTGTGGTATCTCGCTTAAATAGTCGTTTGCAATCAAAACTATCTACCCTGCCATTATCTGAAGCTTCCAGGACATAATTTCAAAAGGATGCCTTTGCGAAATGGCTATTAAGAATTGTAATGGACATGTATTAATGTTGTTTTTCAGACCAGCAATTGCACCTAATTAATTCTGTTGAAACCTTGTTATATATTTTCAGCTTTGACTTTTATGCTGGATGTTTTCGGTCAGATGCACTAAGCCAGAAGTACTCATATCAGATGACCTGCTCTTTATGTCTTTTATGTCTTTTATGAATTTTACATTCTCATGACTTATCACAGGGCTTTATTAAACTATTTTAAAAGATGGTAAAAGAGGACATGCTGTTGGAAGTCAGGTTCCATATTCATGTCATTTGACATTAGCATGAGACATTGCATGTTCATTGGCTTTCTTGTAGATATATATATATATATATATATAATTAATCCTTTACCCTACATCTCCCAGATTCACTTGTTGTGATACACCATTTACTCTTACCACTTAATCATGAATATTCAACTCTTTACTCCCACTTTCACATCCCCTGTATTATACACACAAAATTCTGTCTGATTTGAGGCAATAATTTTCATTTGCAGGCTGTCTTGAAGGATGTCCAGAAAGATGGACTCCCTTTTTCATTTTTGGAAGAATGGAGTGAAATAACACCCTCTCTGCAGGCAAGAACATTTCTCAAACTCCACCAAAAGTGAGAAGTGCATCTTTATGGTTCAATGTCTAGGTGGACCTTGAAGTTCACTGCTGAATGCTTCCAGTCACTGCTGAGCCTTCCTTCAGATATTTCCCCACTTCTGGCCTCAGATCATTGGACTGATGAATGTGGTTTACTTGTAACAGAAGATTGACTTTATGCTTCACTTCAGATAGTCCTTGTTTTTTCCCTCTGATCCCATGGGTCTGCTCACTGCTGTGAGGTCTACAGTCTAATGAGTGAAGGCTGACAGATTTTATTGATTATAGCTATTTATAAGTCAGAGTTAAAGGGGGCATGCTGTAATAAATTAATTAAATATGATTTCCATTTCACAAAACCATGTTTCTTCTCCTTGATTACCTTGAACTTTTCTGAGTACCCTGTTATAACATTGTTAATAAAAGCTTTAAACATCAACTCTATGATAGACGTTGACCTAAGAGGACTGTAGTTTCCTATTTTATGACTCCTTCCATTTTTAAATAACAGAGTTACTTGCACTATTTTCCAAACTACCAGAGTATTCACAAAATCTAGGGAAGTATGAAAAATTAAAACCAATACATCAACTATCTCACTAACCATTTGTTCTAACACTGATGAAGTTCATCAGGCCCCAGACATTACTCTACCTGCAGCTCCAAAACTTTATTCAGGACCACTTCCCTGGTGAGGATAATTTTCTTGAATTCCTCCCTTCCCTATGCCTCCCGATTTACAACAGCAGTCGGATCTGATATAACACGGCAGATCTGTTCTCGTGTAATTTTGCATTCTAAGAAAAGCGCGTAATAGCCGTGCCACTTAAACTAATGGGCCTGGAATCATTTCATACTCAATACAGGTAAGGAAAGTTTACATTCTGCAAATAATGGTTTGAATTCTTTAATCGCATTAAAGTCAATTTGTGTTGAAGAAACAGGCGTTAAAACAGAATCGACTGTAATTCTGGAACGACATTTGTATCCTCCATGTACAGTAGCTGATTCACTTATGTGTCATCACACTTAGTTTGCATTATTAATTTCTAAAAGTCCTCTTACCTTGTCAACTCTTCTCCTTTTTAATAGTATTGATATTTCTAGCTATGTTGCTAATAATCTAACATTTCCCTCTTTAAGTTTTGGTCACGCTTTGCCATTTTTCATCATCTATCCAATCTCTTGACCTTCTGATATCTTTGCATGTTTATATGTTTTTCCTTTAAGTTTGACACAATCTTTAATTTTTTTTAGTGAAATACAAGGGATGGGTCCTCACCTTGGAAATTTTGTTTCTCATTATAATGTGTCTATTCTGAGTACTCAGAAATAGCCCCCAAACATCTGCTATTACAACACTATTGACCAATCCCCTAGACTATGGACATATGAAATACAAACTTGCTTCTCAAGTAGAAAAAGAAGATGTGCAAATGCAGTACAAGACACTAGTGAATCTATACAGCCTGGAAAACCAGTGTCTTCAGGAATTTTGGACATGAAAAAAACATTTTGAAGCAGATTTTTGCTGGACCCTAATTCCACTGGCTAGTCACTCTCTAATGGTTCCTGCCAGAATCCAGACCATTGCCTCCTATGACAAGTTCCTTCAAATCAATGTAATGGAGGGAATGATATTTGTATGTGGATGCCACTGCTAAAATACCCACCAATCCCATACCTAATTGCAAGAAGCAACATACACTACTTTCAAAAAGGATGAAATGGAGGCTAGAAGATTCTGAATAGTTGAGTTTCTCATGACAATTGATCAGAAGCAGTTAATTGTTGTAAGGAGAATGGTTTTAGCGCATAGCCCAATTTTTATATTTTCTTGCATTTTCTGCCCAATTTATTCACACATCTTCATGCTAGCTTTTATACCACATTTCATGATGTTTCTCTTTGTGTCTACACTCGTTTGCCTCGTATTCCATTCCAAAAGCTATTTTCTCTCACTTTTCTGTATTAAACTGTCTGTATCAACTGTCTGTTTACCCTGCTTTCCTGCGTCTTCCTGAATAATTTTATTGAAATGCTAACTGCCTTCAAGTCTCTAATTGTTTGTGCCACTAGAAAATGTTGCTATTGCAATCTCCCCACCACCCATGCCCCAATCCAAATCACCTATATGTGAAAAAGATAAATGAAACCGGCATGAGAGTTTAACATTACCAAACATTCCCCACTTCAAACAAGGCCTTAAAGCAAAGATTATTTAATGCAGAGTCGCTTGAAGTGATGCTGCACAAGCTTACTCAGCCAAAGAATGGGGCAGACAGTGTAGCCAGACACTATCTGGATGGCCTCCTGGGTTTGTTTTGATGAATATTCTTGATAAAACCCATGCAGGTCATGAAGGAACAAGCAGAAGTGTTCTTTGGTGTTGGCCAATTGATGCAGCCTGCTGGAAGTAGCATTATGTGAACAAATCTTTCTCCCATTGTGTGCTAATCTTTCAGTAAATGTGAACGTCTACTAATAATGTGTTTCTATGATGTGCAACACATTTCTTTCTTCATTTCAATAAATTCTGTTCAATTTATCACAACATATCTTTGCTAAATTTATTGTGACTGCCAGAGATTAAAGTACAAATTATGAAATGCGGACCAATGTTTTCTCAAAGTATGAAGTTTATGAATTTATTGAAATCTCATGTTTCCAATTTCTCGATAGTGAAATATGAATTTTTTTTCTGGTCCAGGCCACGAGAATAGCCCAGTTTCATGACGAATTAAAAAGCCTCAATGTGTTGGATTAATTGATCTATATCTTTGGTAGTAACCATGGTTACAAAATGTTCAAAGACGGCAACACAAACAAAAAGTATTCAGTAAGAATTTCTGAATGTACACGATCATCAATGCCTCCTTCCACTCGGCCAAGGCACATTGCTGGGACACTCGCACCAACCAAACCACTGCCCCATGGCTGAACAATTCAACTTCCCCTCCCATTCCACCAAGGACATGCGGGTCCTGGGCCTCCTCCATCGCCAAACCCTTACAACTTGATGCTTGGACAAAGAATGCCTCATCTTCCACCCTGAGACCCTGCAACCACAAAGGATTAATTTGAATTTCAACAGTTTCTTCATTCCCTCTCTCCTCCCATTGTTCCAGCCTCAAGCCTCTAACTCGGTAGCACCCTCCTGCCCTGTCCATCGCCTTTCCCATCTATCCACTCTACTCTCCTTGCCGATCTATTACTTTCACCCCCATTCATCTACCTATTGTATTCTCAGTTATCTTCCCCCTCTCCCTCACCACCACCCCCCTTCCCATTTATCTCTCAGGTCCCCGGCCCACAAGCCTCATTCCTGATGAAGGGCTTATGCCTGAAATACTGACACCCTGCATCTCGGATGCTGCCTGACCTGCTGTGCTTTTCCAGCACCACACTCTCAGCTACCATCAATAGCCTGCCTGCTGCATATTTTAGGAAATTGCAAGCACGTTATCCATGATTTTCCATTTATCAGTGACTAAGAAATTTGCAGAAATTTCCGTTTTTCAGTGACTAAGAAATTGTAGGACTGAATCTTAGCTAAAGTCAGCTAAGTTTCATTTTCACGAGTTTCGTGGATGGTCTCATGGTAGAATGAGTTTTTTTCATAACAACATCCCAAACTTGTCTCATTATCTAGGGACCACAGCCCATGGCACCCCTCTCATCCACAGTTTTTTGGATTCTCCTACTCACGGTAAACTAGAACTACTCATCCCAGCCAGAATAGGGCTGATGATCCAAAGTTGCTCTGTGTGATTGGAAGCATTCACCTTGGACATGGCAGGTAAAGGAAAATTAACACCTCAATTGGCCAACAGGAACTTGGAGGTCTTGGTGGATGGAATGATACCATCCTTTACACACACGACGGGCAGAGAAGGCCAAGAGACAAGACTCTGCAGGCCTAGTTCTGACATTGCCCCCCAGGACATTGCAGTCTTCATAGTCTGGCCAAGCAGTGCTGAAAAGAGGTCATTGACTTTCTCCGTGCACCAAGGTAAGTGCCACTATCTTCTCCCTGCTTCCTTGCACTCACTCCATTTCTGCCACTATACATACTTCTCACCAAGCTTCATGCACCACCATTCTATTGCGTGCAATATTTTCCCTCACTCCATCTCCCTCACAATATTAACCCTGCATGCCCTCTGCATTGTTTTCTCACTTCGTCAGGATCCTTTGCCAACTTTCCCCTGTTGCATCAGCATGATCAGATGTGTGACCCACTTTCAGCTCATTCATTACCCCCTTTTCTCATCACATGAGGAAATAGCTCATGATAGGACTGGAATAAACCAAGACTGGACCTGAACCTGAAACAGTCCTGTGGAGATACTGAACATCAACCAGGTAGGGAGCATTGTTTATTGTCACGCTACTCTCCAGTTACGTGTGTTCATGCATGTAGGAAAAAGATCTGCCACTCTTCCCACCCACAGCATGGCCACACAAAAAAAAACCACAGAAGCTGGCCTGCAAAACACAGAAATCAAGCCTGTCAACATATACAGAACACACCCACAATGCCCTAGGCTTGGCCAAGCAGGCTAACAAAGAAACCAGTTGAAAATGTGTTGCTGGTTAAAGCACAGCAGGTCAGGCAGCATCCAAGGAACAGGAAATCAGACATGGCCAAGCTATTCCATGACCAGAGAATACACTGCCCAAACAACCTTCACAGTAAAGCTCCCAGCCCCAATTAGCACAGCGGTCCCAGTACCCTAAGGGCAGGCTCCTTTCCCATTGAAACCGATACTGCATAAAGGAACAGGCAGACCAAAAGACCCCGGAAGACTTCGCTCGCAGGAGGAACACAATGGACACATCTAAATGCCAGGAGAAGGGACTTTTCCACATATTTGTGCGGATGGGAAATACAATGAAGAATCCTCTTGAAGACCTTCTCACCCAATCACTGAGATGGCTGGAATCTCCTGTGTCAATTACAAAGGAATTGCTACTGTAGGACGCTTGATTAACTGCCATTCAGTTTATACTTGTTTTAAGCGCTTTACAACTTTTACCATTGTACTGGAACTGCTTTACAATGGTCACCTCTGTGTTGTACCCCTATAAAGCCTGCCTGCACCTTCTGCTCTGGGAAGAGTATTCTGGCTATCTGTGCAGAGAATCAGTTCTGTGTCAGCCTGGTCAATTTCCCTTCTGCGATATCGCTTTGTTGAATAAACTGCTGGTCAATTTCATCGCAATCCTCATTTGTGGTCTCTGATCCATTGGGCTGAATTTCTCTGACAACTTGGCATTGGTCGGCAGGCCCTTTCTATCAACAGGGTAAGCAAACCTGACTTTTCAATTGTGCCCAATTCGGACCTGGCAGCTAGCTCTGTCCCAGCGGGTCATATCTACAAAGGGTTGGACGCCTGGGAGGGGGAGTAGCCACAATTGTAATATACTGCAGCAGCATTTCGGCACTGAGCTAGTTACCCTGCTCAAACGCAAGAGGCCAATGAGATCCCAAACTGTACCTATATTGTGTCCATTTAACAGACGTGTGATCCGACTTGAGCCACAGAGTAGCTGTGTGCCTGATCCAGCCAGGAGAAAGACGGACCCACAGGGGTTCCGGGCGAGACAGAAGGAAAGATCCAAAGATTATGGAAATTGATACAGGCAGCAACTGCTGGTCTGTTTGTTTGCCTTATGGTTTGTATTGCATGTTGGGGGGGGGGTTTCAAGTGTTTGTTTTGTAGTTTGTAAGTGTTTGTCTATGGTCTGCCATCGCACACCTGAGTGATTTTCCTCTGCCTTGTGCTTGTGTTAACCCAGCAGCCAAGAGTTTGTTTTCACTGCGGTCAGTAATTAACTTGTCCTGTGTTCAATTGTTTATTTAACTGGCGGTGACTGACGGCTGGGCTGGCTGGAGGCAGGTGCAGTCGCTGAAATCCTCGAAAGCCGCGTTCAATGCCTGCAACCTCAACTCAGAAGCTGTTTTACAGCATGGGAGCACGAAACTCCACCCTCTGCCGGGGAGTGCCACCCACACGCACGTAGATGCCCTGGCTGCGTCAGGACAACAGGTCACAGCCACCAATGATGGACAAAAAGATGATTGAAAGGCACGGTAAATATGTTACCTTCAAGACAAAGGTAGGAAATCCTCTTGTAACACCTGGGTTCCCGGCAGACACAGTCCTCAAGCAGTAAAAAATGAGGTCTGCAGATGCTGGAGATCACAGTTGAAAATGTGTTGCTGGTTAAAGCACAGCAGGTTAGGCAGCATCCAAGGAATAGGAAATTCGACGTTTCGGACATAAGCCCTTCATCAGGAATGATGAAGTCCTCAAGCAAACAGGGGACAGTCGATATGTCATCCCCTGCTTTGGGGCCTGTAAAAATTGGCCATATGGGGGGGGTCCTTCAAATTTGAACAAGTTGGCTATTGGATCACGGCCATTGTGAGAGGGCATGGGGACCCCTCCTAGGACACTGCCTACATGCTGCAGTGTCTGGGACAATGCAGGGAAGTTGCGAAGTGACACCAGCCCCCTAAAATTAAAGATCGGCACCAGAGCCCCCCCCTAAAATGGACGTCCCCCCACAACCCCCAGTCACGACCCCACCGCCCTATGCCCCGCCACCTCAGGAATCAGACCTGCTACTAGAGGAGGTGGCTGCATTAGTCACCACCCAGTCCCAGGAGGGCTCACAACAGGGCACAGCGGCCACAGAGAGGTCTGATTCAACACTATCACCAGATGCCAGCGGAAACATCATGTTTACCTGCAGCAGAGCTGCCGCTGTTACCCAAATCCAAGAAGGTTTTGGGCACAGAGCATCAACTTCCTCGCATCATGATGGACTCCACTCCGATGGACAAGCCCTGGACCCATGCGGAGGTCCGGACCATGCTGCAGGACACCCCAGACCCCTTCGAAAGGCCAATGCCTTTCCACAATTGGCTAATGCAAATATCGGCATCTATAATTGCCTGTCCTGAGATATACAGACCCTGCTGCAACTAGCACACAGATCCCACTGGGGAACTGTTCGTTCCACCATAGAATTCCTTCCCCGACCCTGGGACTCCGCTCCAGACTGGGAGTGCTGGCTGAACAACACTGTAAAAGAGACTATAAAAACCAGTGCCAGAGAGCATGCGGATTTTGGTGCTGTAACCCAGTGTCTGCATAAAGCAGATGAATTCCTACCAGACTTCATAGCTCATTTTACAGAAGTCTGGGATTATTCAGCAGGCATCCCATTGTTAGAAAATCAACAACTTGCAGTACAGGCCCTTGTAAGTGCATGTTGCCAGCCTATGCCCAAATATATAAATCACACAACTTGACCTGGCAAACAATGAAATGGGGGGACACGTAAACGACATTGAACAACTTGGACAGAAATCAACTGTTGCCCACTCCCAGCCACAAAGGGATGTTCCCTCGATTACCCAACCGGACCACCAGACACTCGACCAACAATGGCCCAGGGGACGCCTGAGGGGGCAATGCTGGAACTGTGGGAGAGCATGACATTGGTCAGGAACTAGGCAGGGTCACCCAGACGCCCCCTAACCTCCCCAGCCCCCGCCTCCCAACAACCGCAATAGACCACTGCCACCCCCCAACACCCCACCACCCAGTGGCAGCCTCAACAGGCTGCATACGCATTGACAAACCTCTTTTCCCATAAGCAGGAACCCAACTAGGAGGAAAGCTCTGCAGGCTATTTCAATACACCTCTCCCACTCCATTTCCGAAAACCCCATGATGGATGTCAAGGTTGGAGTATGGCTCATTTCTTTGCTGGTGGATTCCGGAGTCACTCGTTCATCTACACCTCCCTCAGCAGAACTCATGCCCAGCTCGAAAACTACAAACCATGAGGGCTTCAGGAATACCCACGGTGGAACCATTCTCCCATCCCATGCAGTGCCGTATATAACCTACCACAGTCCCAGACGCTGCCATCATCTCTGCCTCCTGCCCTGTAGCCCGCCTGGGTCACCCGACGCTGTACAAGTTAATGCCAGCATCCGCTACTCCCCCCAGGGACTGACACTCGAGATTCCGGAAGCACACTATTCCATGCTGCGGGCAGCCATCTCCTGCAGCCCTGAGCCCTCCGACTAGGCAAACTCCCACTACACCTGATTGTGCCCTCTACCTACCTGTGCCCTTCTTGACCCTGTCCTCCCCCGGCTATCAACTGTCCCTTCGACCCCACATTATCCTTCCTCCAGTGGGTGATATTGACAAGCCACTCTGTCTGTCAATGTCACTGTGCAGCTTCCATCCCGCAGGAACCAGCAGCAACATCTCGAGCTCACTTCCCCACTAACGATCCACGGGCAGCTACTTTATCAGACCGCAGGGTGTTGCAGCAGAAGTGCAACTCCGTGCAGAGCAGGCTGCACTGGCCTACAAAGACCCAACAGAAGTCCCTTAATATTAAGAACCCGTGGCTCCCCAAAGATCTAGCAACCGTGATAGAGCAGCTCATGCAACCACCACTACATTTCCCAGCCCTTGGGCAAAACACAGATCCCTTAGTAGAGATTGCACTGATTGGACAGGACAAGTTCTGTGTGCACTGTGTTTCCGCACTACTGCAAGCTACTTTTACAAAACAGCGTCTAGGCGCTGCCTCCTCCTACTAGAGACCCTTCTTATTAGGTGATCTCACATACTCACTGTGGGCACAGCACTTGAACCATGCAGGCCAGATATTGTCCACCCCATTGCATACACTTACACTCAAACCGGTTATTGAGTCACTTCTGCAACAGGGAATTCTAGTGCCCACAACCAGCCCCACACCCATCTTACCTATCTCAAAGTCCGGGAGATCAGGAAAATGGCACTTTGTGCAAGATCTTAGGGCTGTCAATGTCATTGTCCTGTAGTCCTGGATATAAATACTATCCTGTCCAGTATCCCCACCTCCAGCACTTGCTTCTCTGTAATCAACCTATGCTCAGCCTTCTTGATTAAATTGTTCTCCGAAAGCCAATACCTCTTTGCTTTTACATACGGCAGCTGCCAATATACATGGACCCGGCTTCCCCAAGGGTATATGGAGAGCCCCATGGTTAATGCTGCTGCAGTACACCGCAGCCTGTCCAGCCTCCACCCGCCATGCCACAGCATCCTCCTCCAGTATGTGGATGGCCTGCTGTTGGCTTCCACCTCTGCCGCTGCATGCATGCAGGATATGGTGGCCTTACTCTGCTGTCTGGCACAGGATGGGCACAGGGTGTCTATTGAGAAAATGCAGTTTTGTCAGCAAGAAGTCCAATACCTTGGGTATTGCCTTTCACATGGCCTCAGAGCATTGTCCAAGGAGCGAGTGGCAGCCATCATGCAACCTCCCCCAGCTGCCACAAGGACGCATCTGCCAGCTTTTCTGGGTATGGTAAACGATTGCAGGCATTGGATCCCTGATCACCATGCCATTGATGCACCCCTGTGAGAGGCAGCTTCCTCTAAAGAGGCAGCTAAAGTGAAGTGGACACCCAAAATGCAACGGCTATTCACTGAACTGAAGCAACAACTAATCTCTGCTCCTGCTCTGGGAGACCCAGATTACTCACCACCCTTCTATCTTATATAACCAAGTCAGAAGGATTCACATCCAACATTTTAACACAGCCTCATAGGATCTCCGTGGCCCTATTGCCTTTTATTCTGTACAATTCCCACCTGTTGAGAGGAGAATGCCAGCATGTTTGTACACAGTGGTAGCAGCCACAGTGACAGTGCCACCTCCATTGTGCTAAATCACTTGTGTACTATTTTGGTCCAACATTCGGTCTCCCTGCTGCTTAATTCAGCAGCAACCCAACATTTTACTGCAACTCAGAGAACGAGCTATAAGGTCACTTTGCTGACCAGGGCAAACCTCTCCCTCTAGCACTCCCCAGCCTTGAACCCCACCATCCTACTCCCACTCACCCAGCACGATGCAGAGGACAACCATGGCTGTTTAGACCTGGGCCAGCAGGTCATTACCCCATGTCCTGACCTGTCCGAGACACCACTGACCTGATTCTTTTCACCGATGGCTCTTACTTCCAGCCATTATATCAATGCACATTAGCAGGGTATGCGATCTGCACCCCTTTCACCACCCTCGAATCAACTGTATTAACAGATGGGACGTCCACACAAGTTGCAGAGCTCTTTGGTCTCACCAGAGCCAGCATCCTGATGAAGGGTAGTATAGCCAACATCTACACAAGCTCCAGATATGCCTTTGAAGTCGTTCATGACTTTGGCACAGTATGGAAGCAGTAAGGGCTCATCGCCTCGGCAGGAAGACCACTCCAACATGCTGCACTCATCACCAACCTCTTGGAAGCAGTCCTGCTACCCTCCAATGTAGCGATTATAAAATGTGCTGCCCACACTTCTGCCACTGATCCGATCAACCAAGGAAATTCCTCCGTTGATGCAGCCGCCTGGGAGACTGCACTACACCCGGCCACTTATGTCCTGCAGACCCCCAGGGGGCAAAACCTCCAGAGTCCTCTGACCTTCTCAATGCAATCTGAGCAGCTCAGCAAACTACCCCACTAGAAGACAGGGCCTCTTGGGCCTGCATTGGGGCTGTACAGTCACCGTCCTTACAGGTCCTTATCCACCCTGATGGCCACATCATCTGCCTGAAAGTCCACTTACACTTACTGGCAATGGCAGTACACAGGCAAGACAGGCAATGATACACACTGTCAGCCAGGTATGCACCAGGATTTGCTGCAGCTGCCCAAGCCCTGCTGTCACAGTGACTTATCTGTCTACAGAACAATGCAAGGAAGCCTGCATCCAAACATGACCAGTTCCTGAGGAGCCATTCCCCACCTCCAGATTGATTTTGCCCAAATGCCTTAGAAACAGGGATACAAATACGTCCTAGATATTGTGAACGTTTTCGAAATTGACCGAGGCTTTCTCCACCAAAAAAGATGACACCCGAACAGTTGTAAAGTGTTTCCTGCAGGATGTTATTTCAAGATTTGGGGTCCCAGGGAACATATAACCAGACAGGAGTCCCATTTCTCCGCGAAGCTCATTATTGTGGTCAGTGAAGCCCCAGGGATACCCTGGAGACACTGCATTCCCTTCGAGCCCCAGTCTTCAGAAATGGTGGAGAGAATGAACAGCACCCTCACGACCACCCTCACTAAAATCATTCAGGACACAAGACTATCTTGGCCAGACACCTTGCCACTGGCACTGTACACATTTAAGAGGACAGGTAAACCGAACGATGGGACTTACACACTTTGAAGTGCTAATGGGACAGCCTATGCCCACAGCCAGCAGACCCCCAAACCTACCCACTGACACAGTGCTGCTCTTAACACAGAAGGCTGCCTTAGATTACATTCAAGCCCTTAGTAGAAGGATCACTTCAAACCATGATGTAGTAAAAAGCTGCGCTGCCCACACCACAGCAAGAACCATTTCACCCATTTAAACCTGTGGACTACATAATAGCATAGCCACTGTCAAAAGATTCTCTCTCCCCTTGGTGGAAAGGACCATTCCTGGTCTTGCTCACAGCTGTCAAGCTCCAAGGGAGACCAGAATGGACTCATGCAACCCAGTGCAAGAAGGTTCCACCTCTGCAGAAAGATGAGCAGTCAGGACAGGATACAGCTCCAGACACCACCAAGTGATCCAGCTGCTCACTGCAACCATCAGGATATTACCCTCGGTCTGGCCTACACATCACCGCAGATCGGTAACAGGGCACACAGAACAGGGCACTTAATCCGCTGCGAACTGCGGGCGAACACTTTCCTTCACGTGACCCACAGACATGGCCAGACGGTGAACCAGACCAGCTGCTGGTTCTGTGCCCATGTCCCTGCCCATTCCCACGGGAGCATTCCCCTAGCTGCAGTCCCTTTTACCAGCGCAGAGATTGGAGAATGGTGGCTGAATCCGAACAGGTCCCTGAGGTCACAACGCTCAGCTTGCCAACCAGACCAGCCATTCACGTAGATAATAGCCTAGTAAAGCTCCCAGCCCCAATTAGCACAGCGGTCCCAGTACCCTAAGGGCAGGTTCCTTTCCCATTGAAACCGATACTGCATAAATGAAGAGATAGACCAAGAGACCCCAGAAGACTTTGCTCGCAGGAGGAACACAACGGACACACCTAAATGCCAGGAGAAGGGACTTTTACACATACTCGTGCAGACGGGAAATACAATGAAGAATCCTCTCGAAGACATTCTCACCCACTCACTGAGATGGCTGGAATCTCCTGTGTCAATTACAAAGGAATTGCTACTGCCAGATGCTTGATCAACTTCCATTCAGTTTATACTTGTTTTAATCTCTTTACAATTTTCATCATTGTACAGTAACTGCTTTACAATGATCACCTCTGTGTTGTACCCCTATAAAGCCTGCTTGCACCTTCTGTTCTGGGAAGAGCATTCTAGCTATCTGTGCAGAGAATCAGTTCTCTGTCAGCCTGGTCAATTTCTTTTCCACAACATCACTTTGTTTAATCAACTGCTTGACAATTTCACCATGACCCTCATTTGTGGACTCTGATCCATTGGGCTGAATTTTCCAACAATGCATCATTAACATCCCACAACTTATACACCTTGGTCAAAACGTAATCCTTCTCACCAAATTTGACACTTAGCCAATTTGTGGTCAAACTTATCCCCTATTAAATTTCAAAGCAGTAAAGTGTATATTTTTTGAGTCAGTGTGGCACCAAGAGTCACTGAGGTGAGGAAAAACTGCCTAATAACAGTCTTTGCATTGCACCAGATGCCGATTGTTCCAGACTTTGAGTGCAGTACACTCTGAGACATCCAGAAGACTGTAAACAAGATACACCTCTCACGATCTCTCTCTGCAAGTGAAAAAGACAAAGCTCAAAGACTCTTGAAAATGGAAGAATTCTAATAGGAAGAAAAATCCTAGATTCATTCAATCAATTATTGATTTGAAGAACCACAATTGCTCTACAGACAACATTATGTCACTATTATTAAAACAAATCAAAAGACCTCTGAGAGACAATTTATCCTAGCTTTATGTTCTGCACTCTGGAACTATACAGTTTGTTTTTCTCATCTATATTATTTTTACCATGGTGTATGTGTCAAACTCTTTTTGTCTGTTGTATTTGTGAATGAAAATGTGTGTGTTTGAATTTTCAACAGGCATAGCTTAAGTTATGTAGCAGCATTGAGTAAGCCACCTTTGCCATTTGTTAAAAGATAAGTTTATTTACAATAAACAATTATTTTCTTATTAATGTTGAAACCTAATATGAATTGCTATCATCCTGAGTAGTAGTCGGTCAGGCAAATTGATTATTATGGTGGCTGAAATTGGATAGTTACAATTTTGGGATTAGCTGTGAAATAATGGGACTTGATTATCAGTGTACATTCTCAAATTGAGTCATGACAGCAATCATTGCTGCCACTCTATGTCAGTGGGAGAGGACTGAAATTGTTTATGGTGATTGATAGGGTGTCAATCAAATGGCTTGCTTTGACATAGATGGTGTCAAGTTTCTTGAGTGTTATTGAAGAAGCACCTATTCAGGAAAGTCGAGATTTTTCCATCTTATTCCTGACTCAGGTTTGTGATGGTGGACAGGCTCTGGGGAGTCAGGGGGTGAGTTAGCCACATCAGAACTCCCAAGATCTGACCTACTCTTGTATTGATAGTCTGGCAAAGTTCAGTCTGTGGTAAATACCGAGGAGGTCAGTAGTTGTGGATCCGGCAGTAGTACCGTCACTGCCCATCAGAGTGAGATATATATCCTCTCTTGTTGGGGCTGGCCATTGTCTGAAACTTGTATGCTACTTCTCATATGGGCACAAAGCCCTTTAATATCTGATGAGTCACAAGTTGTACTGGGCATTACACAATCATCAGTGACCATGTCAACTCTGATGTTATGTAGGAAGGAAGATGGTAAAGCCACTGAATATGGTGGCCAAGAACATCTGAGGAACTCCTACAATTATTTACTGTGAGATCTCCAACAAACATATTCATCTTTATTCATACTAGGTATACTTCCAACCAACATTGAGCCTTCTTTCCATTCTGATCTGCTCCAAATTTGTCAAGTGTCCTTGATGACACATATAGTCAAATGTTACTTTGCTGCTAAGGCCTGTCATGCTCAATTCATCTATTTGTTTCATATTTGGGTTATATTTTTAATAAGGGCAGGAGAAAGTGAGGACTGCAGATGCTGGAGATCCTGAAAAATGTGTTGCTGGAAAAGCGCAGCAAGTAAGGCAACATCCAAGGAGCAGGAGAATCAATGTTTCGGGCATAAGCCTTTCTGCAGGAATGAGGAAGGTGTGCCAAGCAGGCTAAGATAAAAAGGTAGGGAGGAGGGACGTTGGGAATACGATAGGTGGAAGGAGGTTAAGGTGAGGGTGATAGGCCAGAGAGGGGGTGGGGACAGAGATGTCAGGAAGAAGATGGCAGGTCAAGAAGGCGGTGTTGAGTCCGAGGGTTGGGACTGAGATAAGTTGGAGGGAGGGAAATGAGGAAGGTGGAGAAATCTGCATTCATCCCTTGTGGTTGGAGGGTTCCTAGGCAGAAGATGAGGCGTTCTTCCTCCAGGCGTCGTGTTGCCATGGTCTGGCAATGGAGGAGGCCAAGGACCTGCATGTCCTTGACGGAGTGGGAGGGGGAGTTAAAGTGTTCGGTCACGGGGCGGTTGGGCTGGTTGGTGCGGGTGTCCCAGAGGTGTTCTCTGAAATGTCCCGCAAGTAGGCAGCCTGTCTCCCCAATGTAGAGGAGGCCACATTGGGTGCAGCGGATGCAGTAAATGATGTGTGTAGGCGTGCAGGCGAATTTGTGACGGATATGGAAGGATCCCTTGGGGCCTTGGAGGGAAGTGGGGGGGGGAGGTGTGGGCGCAAGTTTTGCATTTCTTGGTTGCAGGGGAAGGTGCTGGGAGTGAAGGTTGGGTTGGTGGAGGGTGTGGACCTGACGGGGGAGTTGCTTGTTCAAAGACTGCAATTTCCCCTCAGACGTGGTTGACGAATTCTCTCCACCACATCTCCCCCACTTCCCGCTCCTCCACCCTTGTACCCCACCCCTCCAATCGCCACCAGGACAGAACCCCACTGGTCCTCACCTACCACCCCAGCAACCTCCAGCTACATCGTATCATCCTTTGTCATTTCCGCCACCTCCAAACAGACCCCACCACCAAGGATATATTTCCCTTCCCTCCCCTATGAGCGTTCCGGAAAGATCACTCCCTCCGCGACTCCATCATTCAGAACTGGATGTGGGAGGTCTTCAGGACTTTGATCAGAACCATTGATTAAATCTTCACTTAGCTTTGTTGATTGGCTAATCCAATCTTGCCTGTTTTAAATGATCATCATGAGTAGTTAGTTTTTCTCTGTGTGCTGTTTTTGATGGCTATGCAAATATCTAATTGCAGTTTAGCCTTCATTTTCTCATTGGATTTGCATGTGGCTGTCTTTGCTGCTCATCCTAATTTGCCCTAAGTGGCCAGTTAGGCCAATTGAGAGTGACCAATATTGCTGTGAGTCTGGAGCCAAATTTCACCAGCTGCAGCGATGGAAGTTACACCCAAGCCCCCTGATTAGTTTGGTTCTCTGTATCACCACTGACATGACCACAATATCATTACTTTTCTCCATGGCTAATGGGTGTTATGTCCCTTTGAGCTTTAACAGTTATAATTGGCAACATTTCAGTGGCATCGGCTGGGACAAGATAGAGATTTCACTCCATGGACCAGAAAGTAAAATCTAACAATTTGACACAAGAATCGAAGCTCAAATGCTTTCATTCAGACCTGAAAATTGCCCAATTCTCTCCTCTAGTTGTGAAGCCTTGTAGCAGTCTGAAAAGGAAATGTGATAATACAAAACCCAGCATCTTTGAATATGTGGAATTGCAAAGATTTTAAATTTTCTAAACAGGCTACAGGGCAATCGCTATTAGTAAGAGACGGGTTAAATTTAACCTGACGTTAGAAATGTGCAAGTGGAAAATTCTGCTCCTCAAACAGTTCATCACTATGGTTTTGAATTTCTCAGAGAAAGAGACACTGAATAGAAAACATGATCAAAGAACAAGATTGATCTGTCAGTGATGGGAATGTCAAGGTAACAAGCAGCCTTTCAAAAAAAAATCAGGATATTACTGGAAGCCTTGTGAAAATATAATCTTTTCTCTTCAGAGCCACTGGGTTGGAGGTTGAATGTATTCTTATAAGCCTATATTAGACAGTCTACAGCTTGTGATAGAGGAAACTAATAAAGAAAATCCTCAAGAAAAAAACATTAATGCTTGTTTTCCAAGTTCATCACTCAATTCAGATCCTAAAATGAATTCTCTTCATAAAAGACATGCTTGTGCACCTGGTGCTCTGGTATATTCCAAAGGATTAGTTATTGTTTTGAGCTGGATATGTGCAGTCAAGTGTTGAAAAGGCTTTCTGGTCTGGATTAAAGATGATGTGGAAAACCTACTTGGACTGAATGGAATAAATTACAATTACATTTTTGCCATCTATTTCAAAAGGTTTCTAAAATTTTTCTAATAATCGACTCCAATTTTTTTTCTTTTTCTTTTCCATCCTATTCAGCTCTCCCTATTGCTTTAAATTTACTGCTGCTTCAGGGTAAATGTCCAGAACCATATTGTACATCAATAATGATGCAATCAACTAATTGTGCCTCAGTGGAGCAGTCGACTGTTTTGTTTCATTCTCCCTCTGTCTCACCTTTACCTGACTGGGCACCACTGCGGGACATGACTTTGTTCAGAGGTTGGGCAATAGCCAATAAGAATGCACCATAAGCTCTAAGCGATCAAAAGGCAAAGCGCACATTATTATAAACTTCAGTTTGAATTCCCCTAAATTGTGGGTCACTTTGTGAATATATTATCCAGTTTAAGACTAAGACACATGTTGTGCTCTGTGCTTTGGAGTGATAGAGTTAATTAAATGTAGATAAGCTGCTGCAGTAGCTGTGACCTCAATTGTTGCGAGCTAGAACTCAGTTAGGAGGTTAGAACCTGTACAGCACTGAGCCTACTGCTCAATGATCATGTTTATGCCCTACCAATGAAAGTTGTTTAACAGTAACCTGGAGGTCTGGCTAGTGGTTGAATGAAGACCTGAAAAACTCATATATTATAACGTAGTCATATTGTCTCATTTGAACTGGACCAATAATAAATGTATTATAATTGTCACCCTCAACTTTGACAGAAAATTGAAATATATAGATTATTGCTTCTGAGTTCTATAAAACATGTTTGCAGCCGTGTGGGGAAAAGGTTCAGCTTTTCTATGATAAACATTAACTGAATAATTCTTACAAACAAGACTAGAAAATAAAAATGGATTTTGGAAAAAGTCCTGGTGTTCGGTGAAGAGTAAAGAAAAATTAAGATTCAACCATGAGGACCAAATGTAACTAATTAACCAGGTATGAAAATAAGAATAAAGGGAGCAATGATTATTCTTACGTTATCAGTGTTGGAAGCCTGATTGAATATTAAAAAAAAGCACAACTTACTAGCAGCATAGATGAGGTCAATGAAAATAGGAATATTCAAGATGAAAAGAATCATACCTCAAGAATAAGTTTGAAACAGAGATTGCGAAGAAGATGGACGGCCAAATGGACAGGTTGAGCCAAATAGCTTTGACGAATTTAAGGAAATAGAGGATTAATATATAAGGGGGAAAAGAACATAAAGACATATTAAAAAGGGAAGATGAAGTGAGTATAGTGGAAGGAACTTTGGTTTGGAACATAAAGTCTGATATACGCAAAATAGGCTGTTTCTCTGCTGAAATCGCTTTTGAATTCCTTGGAATAGAAGGAATGTAGTGCGAAGAAAATACTGTGTAGAAGATACTCAAAAGAGAACTGTGACACCCCGTAGGCAGTTTGTAGGAAAAGAAACAATTAGATTGTATTTCATGGCCTTGCATATAGAGCTACCGAGACAAGAAGTCATGGAAGACCAAATATTGGATAGGCAAAATCAAGATCAACTTGCTTCATAAAGGGATTCTGATAAGTGAAAAACCAAGATTAGTTGAGAACTGGCAATTAAGTTTATTGTCACCATTGAGCTGGTGAAATAACATTTAATATAAGTACTCAATTATCTTACTTCACCAATAAAGAATGGATAAGACAACAGAAAATGTCCAAACTCCTTTGGAAACATGATCTGCTGAGTAACTAAGAGAGGAGAGAAGTGATCTGAATGAGGGGTGTTCCCTGTACGTTTGTCCTGATTTATGATATACTTGGACACATGAAAAGAGTAAAGAGAACAGAAAATGATATTAATTATGGGTCTTACCTTCAGCAGGGATTAAAATATACCTCATTATGAAGATTGTTAATTGTATATAGAAAGAAATTAGAGAAGAATTTGTGATTGTAGTGTGGTTTGAGATCAATGTCCTAAATAGTACCAAGGAAATTTTGAAATGCATTGTCCTTACTTTTAGTGTGTATTTGGAAACTGAGCAAGAAGTTTAAGAATGTGGGTTGTTCAGTTATAAAGAGCTACAAAAGCAAGTCCAGCTAAACTACTGTTGATATTGTCATGGGAAGAATAATGAAATAATAATTGATATAAATGTTGTGACAGAAAAACAGTGGGAAGAAAAAGAAATTAAACTTTAAGATTGAAGATTGAGATTTATTTACGGTAGAGCATAAAGCCAAGCTTTTGAGGTGTTGGATCACATGACCATTACTCAACCACAGCAACCTGACCCTTAAAATCATTCAGACCATTTGAATCAATTGACATCTTCTGATGGGGTGAAAGGTGTATGGGTTGTAGTAAGTTCTTCCCCTCCCCTCACTGCTTCTTTTGTTATATACATTTTGGAGGTGGTGTTGCAGTTTGCCAGGCTCTACAGAAATCCCACCAATAAACACATAAATATGTTATTAAAGCAGGTCACCCATTAGCTACCAACTAACATCACACAGTGGATGAAGCCCAAAATTCATAATGATTTCAATTTGAAATATTTAAACCACGAGTGGAAAAGAGCAGAAAGTGGAAAGGAGTAGAAAGTGGAAGTTATTTTTAAAAGTCAAAAAAGATTAAAGTTATCATGACAAAAATGGCCTGTCAGCAATATCATCTCAAAAACAAATGACTGACACTGGGATAATTAATGCTGCACTTTCAATTGGGAAATTGTTACTCCAACCTCAGGTTAAAGTATCACAAATGGCATTATCGTCATTCCAGGCGTTATGGTTTAGGATGGAAATACACTGAATTGGGGGACCAGGGAAATAATTATTTGAGGTTTGCATCAATATAGATAGGATGCTTAAGAAGGCATTTGATACTCTTGCCTTCATTGCTTAGACCTTTGAATAACGGAATTGGGATGTTATGTTGAGTCATACTGGACACTGATAAGGCTTCTTCTGGAAAATTGCGTACAGTTCTGGTAGCCCTGTTATAGAAGGATATTATTAAGATGGAGAGGCTTCAGAAGAGATGTTGCTGGGAATGGATGGCTTGAGCTATAAGGAGAGGATGGATAGGCTGGGAAATTTTTCAATGGAGCGTAGGAGGTTGCAGGGTTACATTACAGAGGTTTTTTTAAATCAAGAGAGGTTTAGATAAGGTAAATGGAAGGTATCTTTTCCCTAAGGTGGGGAATTTCAAGACGAGGGAGCATTTTTTTTAAATTAGAGGAGAAAGATTTTAAAAAATGAGGGGCAATCTTTTTACACATAGGGTGGTTCATGTGTGGAATGAACTTCAAGATGAAGTGGGAGATATGGGTACTGTTACAACATTAAAAAGACATTTACTTAAGTATATGAATATAAAATGTTTGGACGGATATGGGCCAAGTGCAGGCAGGTGGAGCAGTTTGCTTTGGGATTATGGTTGACATTGTCTGGTTGGGCCAAAGGGTCTGTTTTTGTGCTGCATGACTCTATGCCTGCCTCTGAATGCAAAACAGAAGTGGTCCCAAGCAGCTAAGGCATTTTAAAGGCTCAGTTAACTCCGTAGGGCTTTGTTCCAGGACTTACTTTCAAACATGAGGACTTCCAGCTATCTCATTTAATGCATTTAAGTTCCCTTTATGTTCATAATACTTGATAAAAATAAAAATAAACTGTATTCATAACCCAACATCAAAAATAATTAATCCATTCATGACCTTTTCAAGCTTTCAAATAAACCATAAACTTACAAAACCCACTCTGACAATGATAGGTTGTGAAAAGCAGGCAAGTATTTAAATCAAATCATTTATAGTTATGTCAATAAAGAGCTATTGATATTTTTCATACCCTGAAGCAAATAATTTTGCCTTTAAGTTTCAAAAATTTAGCCACTTAAACAACTTGATAGCTGATATTTCTAGACCTTTTATACTCTTCAACTTCTGTAAGACTTTCTTAAAGACTCCTGACCCTCACAATGTGGGATAAAATCCCTGCTGCAGTACAATTAAGTCAATTTGAACTCAGCACTGGCTTCAAATGGTCCTGCTGAGTTCAGCTTTCCTTCATGTGGGAGTAACACTGCAGACCCATTCCACCAGTAAAAATAAGGTCTGTCAGAAATGGAGGTGGAACTTTTGAGTTCAGACCCACCTGCCATTTAGAAGCTCCCTAGTCTCTCCACCACTCCAATAAAATCCAAGTCAACCTTTCAGGAGGAAAGCCTTTACCCCAAACATGTCAGTTGATTCCAGGTGCAAATCCTGCTGTCAAGTGTTAAGGGTAATTTGTTTCAAAATAACATTTTTCAAAATAAAGACACTTTAATCAAATTATTTAGAAAGGTATACAAAGGATACTCAGTGGAAAATGAATGGAATAGAAAATGTAAATTTAGTGTGACTAAACTGATGGAATGTTTATTTATCTTTCTTTTATTCATTCATTGGATGTGGGCATCATTGGCCAAGCCAGCATGTATTGCTCATGCCCAGTTGCCCTTGAGAAAGTGGTGATGAGCTACCTTCTTGAATTGCTTCAGCCTTTGTGCTGTAAGTAAGGCACAATGCTATTAGTGAGTAAATTCCAGGATTTTGACTAAGGAACAGTGATATATTTCCATGTTTGAATGAAGTGTTTTGGTCAATAAAATAACAGGAAAAATGGAATGCCTTAAGAATGAAAGCAAATCACAGTGGAGGGTGCTATTGATACATTGTATCCATTCAAACCAGACTAATGCCATTTACAAGTTCACTGATGATGCCACCATAGTTGATTGAATCTCAGATGGTGATAAAACAGACTACAGACAGCAGGTGGAAGACCTGGAAAAATGGTTCACTGAGAACAACCTAGCTGTCAATTCTGGCAAAACCAAGGAACTCATTATTGACTTTCAGCGGATGTTACTCATGCCCCCCCCCCTACACATTAACAGTACAGAGGTGCAACGAGTGGACAGTGTCAAGCTCCTGGGAGTGGTCATCCACAACAAGCTTTCTTGTTGCACTGGTGGTCACACTGGTTACAAAGGCCCAACAACATCTCTTCTTCCTCAGGCAGTTGAGGAAATTTGGCAACTTTCACAGGTATGCCATCGAGAGCATTCTGCCTGAAATGTATCGCTACCTGGTATGACAACTGTAACATTCAAGATCAGAGACAGTCACAGAGAGTGGTGAACTCAGTCCAGTCAATCACAAAGGCCAACCTCCCATCTATAGAATCCATCTACCAGGCCCGCTGTCAAGGAAAGGCCGCCAGCATTCTCAATCCCACCCTGGCAAAGTTTTTCTACAACCTGTCACAGGTACAGAAGTCTGAACACACAGCCAGTTTTGAAACAGTTTCTACCCTACTTTGTTAGAATACTGAATGGATTCGCAAACTCTTAGCATTTGGCTGTACCTGTGTTTTTGTTTTTGCTGCTATTTACAGATTATTTACTTATCTATGCTACTTAACTATTTGATCTGCCTGTATTGCTCGCAAGACAAAGCTTTTCACTGCGCCTCGGTACACATGACAATAAATTCAATTCAATTCAATTTAATTATGCTTTACAGAGACTTGCTTGATTGAACTCTACTGAAGATAACATGATGATTCATTATTCACAGAATCATACACTACAGAAGGAAGGCATTCAATCCATCACAATTATGTTGGTTTGTTGAAAGAGCCAACAAATTATTTAATATCAAAGGTGGTACAGAAGAGAGAAGAGAGAGGGTTAAGTAATGAATTATAGAGATTTAAGAGATAAAAGGCAAGGCCATCAATAATACATTGATGAAAACATAGGACATGGCCAAAATTGGAGGAGAATGGAAATCCTGGAACATGGTAGGATCAAAAGAGGGAGAAGGCAATGGTTTGATTTGAAAAGAAAAATGAGAAAAGGAGAGTAACAGGGTAGTTGTTATGAGGGAGTTTAACTTTCCAAATATTGACTGGAAATGCTGTAGTTCAAGTACTTTAGGTGGGTCATTGTTTGTCCACTATGTGCAGGAGGGTTTCCTGACACAGTATATCGATAGCCAACAAGAGGCAAGGCCACATTGGATTGGGTACTGGATAATGAACTCAGCCAAGTGTTAGATTTGGAGGTAGGTGAGCACTTTAGTGATAGTGACCACATTTTGGTTATGTTTACTTTAGTGATAGAAAAGGATAGGTGTATATACTGCAGGTCAAGGGTTATAGCTGAGGAAAAGGCAATTATGGTGCAATTAAGCATGATTTAGGATGCATAGGATGGAGAAGGAAACTGCAGGAGATGGGCACAATTGAAACGTGGACCTTGTTCAAGGAACAGCCACTGCGCGTCCTTGATAAGTATGTACCTGTCAGGCAGAGAGGAAGTGATGGAGCAAGGGAACCGTGGTTTACTAAAGAAGCTTAATCTTTTGTCAAGTGGAAGAAGGAGGATTATGTAAAGATGAGACGTGAAGACTCATTTAGGGCACTTGAGAGTTACAAGTTAGCCAGACAGGACCTAAAGATACAGCTAAGAAGATCCAAGCCGGGACATGAGAAGTCTTTGGCAGATAGGATCAAGGAAAACCCTGAAGCTTTCCGTAGGTACGTCAGGAATAAAAGAATGACTGGAGTAAGCTTAGGGCCAGTCAAGGATAGTAGTGGGAAGTTGTGTGTGGAATCCAAGGAGATAAGAGAAGCTCTAAATGAATATTTTTCATCAGCATTCACACATGAAAATGACAATGTTGTTGAGTAGAATACTGAGATACAGGCTACTAGACTGGAAAGGATTGAGGTTCTTAAGGAGGGGTTGTTAGCAATTCTGGAGAGTTGAAGATAGATAAGTCCCCTGGGCTGGATGGGATAAAATTACCTGGGAGATAGGGAGGAGATTGAAGAGGCTTTGGCTTTGATCCTTATGTTGTTGTTGTCTACAGGAATAGTGCCAGAAGACTTGTTCAAGAAGGGGAGTCAAGACAACCCTAGTAACTATAGACCAGTGAGCCTTACTCCAGCTGTGGGCAGAATGTTGGGTAGGATTGTAAGAAATAGAAAGGAATAAGTTGATTTGGGATAGTCAACACGGTTTTGTGAAGGGTAGGTCGTGCCTCACAAACCTTATTGAGTTATTTTAGATGGTGACCAAACAGATGGATGAGGGTAAAGTGGCTGATGTGGTGTATGTGGATTTCAGTAAAGTGTTTGATAAGGTTCCCCACAGTAGGTTATTGCAGAAAATACAGAGGCATGAATTTGAGGATGATTTAGGGTTTGGACCAGACATTGACTAGTTGTAAGAAGACAGAGGATGGTGGTTGATGGAAATGTTCATCCTGGAATTCAGTTACCACAAGAATCTGTTTTGGGGCCACTGCTATTTGTCATTTTTATAAATGACCTGAATGAATACGTAGAAGAATGGGTTAGTCAATTTGTGGAAGACACTAAGGTTGATGGAGGCGTGGACAGTGCAGAAGAATGTTGCAGGTTACAGAGGACATAGATAAGCTGCAGAGCTGGGCTGAAAGGTTGTAAATGGAGTTTAATGTAGAAAAGTATGAGGTGGTTTACTTTGGAAGGCGTAAGAGGAATACATAGTACTGGATTAATGGTACGATTCTTCATAGTGTGAATGAGCAGAGAGACTTTGATGTCCATGTGCATAGATCCCTGAAAGTTGCCAACCAGGTTGATAGGGTTATTAAGAAGGAGTACAGTGTGTGAGCTTTTATTGGTAGATTGAGTTTCAGAGCCATGAAGTCATGTTGCAGCTGTACAAAACTCTGGCTAGGCCACAATTGGAGTACTGCACACAATTCTGGTTGTTGCGTTATAGAAAGGATGTGGAAGCTTTGGAAAGGGTGCGGAGGAGATTTACCAAGATGTTGCCTGGTATAGAGAGAAGGTCTTAGGAAAGGCTGAGGGATTTGAGGCTATTTTTGTTTGAGAGAGGAAAATTGAGAGGTGACTCAGTAGAGACATACAAGATGATCAGAAGATTAGATAGGGTGAACAGTGAGAGCCATTTTCCTCAGATGGTGATGGCTAGCATGAGGGGATATAGCTTTAAATTGAGGGGTGATAGATATAGGACAGATGTCAGAGGTAGTTTCTTTACTCAGAGAGTAGTAAGGATGTGGAAGGTTCTGTCTGCAACAGTAACAGACTCGCCAACTTTAAGGATGTTTAAATGGTCCATGGATAAACATATGGATGATAATGGAATAATGTAGGGTACATGGGCTTCAGATTGGTTTCACTGGTCGGCGCAATCTCGAGGGCCGAGGGGCCTGTACTACGCTATAATATTATATGTTTTATGTTCTGTACTCTGTGGGGATTCCCTCGAGGTACTCCTGCTTTCTCCCAAAGTTCTCTTTCCACAGTCCGGGCTAGGTGGATTCTCCATGGTAAATGGCCCACAGTATCCAGGATGTACAGGCTAGGTGGATTTGCCATTGGAAATGCAGGGTTACAGAGACAGGGTAGAGGGGTTGGGCCTCAGGTCAAGGATCAGTGAAGACTTGAAGTGCCAAATGGCCTGCTTCCACAGAGTAGGGATTTTCTGATTCTTTCATATTTGAACTGACATTATTTGTGATTGTGCAACAGAGATTTCAGATTTAAGTCAATGATTGATTGTGAGGGAAAACAAATTCACCCAAAGGGTGGTGGGAATCTGGAATTTGCTGCCTGTAAAGTGGTAGATGCAGAAATCCCTATAACAATGAAATATTATTTAGCCATATACTTGCGATAGAATGCAATGAGCCAAGTACTGGAAAATGTATTCAGAATAGTTAGGTGGTTGTTTTTTGTCCGGTATACTTAATGGGCCAAAGGGCCTTTTCCTGTTCTATGGGCCTCCATGACTCTGTGACTTCTCAAGATCAGTTGCCAAATGATATTCATCAACACCATTTGGTTGAGTATTATCAATCTCAGTAGCAGGCATATTGATAGAACTAATATCGCAACACGATCTTGCAAGTTACAAAAAAAAGCTATATTACACAAACATACTCATTAGAAGTCTGACTTTTGTCCCTGTCTAACAAATAACCTGGAAAAACCCAAAATTGACAACTCTTTATTTAGCCGGTTATCAATCTTATTGCTTTGAAGTTTTACTCGAAAGCTGTTTCTCAATTGATGATGAAAAATGAGTCTATCACCTGAATTATTGATTCTGAGTCTTAATAATGTTTCAACAAAAGCCACACAAGAAAGTTGCGAAAAAGCAAGTTCATTTTTAAATTGGTTGAAGAGGCAGGAGGCAATAGAATACTGTCTCCAGGGACATCATTAGGCAGAAAGACAGATTCTAATTTATCACCAAAAAGCCTTCTGGTTCTCCAGCAACTGGATGGTCCTTTGCACAACTTGCCATTCTCTTTGACCAAAATAAGTCATAATAAGCTTGTCATGGAAATGCACAATTAATCATACTCCTTGCACTCTAACCATTGGCATAACAAATAATATTCATCTTTTATGAAAGATTGGATTGAATTTGGGTTACAAGTAAACATGAATCAAACTAAACCTCACCTGGCGCTGTGACAGTCAAACAATATGAGAAAGAGGCTGAAATCATGTTGACCTGTTTATTGATTAATGTCCTGAGGAACATGGCTGTTATAAAGAAATATGACAAGCTTCAAGAATCAACGCTGGAGTTAACTGGCTGAGTTATATCTTCTTCACTGTTTTTGTAGGTAAATGCAATTTTCAATGTGTTCCAAAAGCTCTCCAATTAGCACATCACAATTTCAATCCATGGTCAGAGTTGGATTGAATAAAATATTGATTGATCTCCGAATTCTCAGGACACCTTGGATATCTCTTCATTGGCTAATGTTACCCATACAGCAGTCAACTTAATTTACCGAGTCTCCTGTTATTGCTACCAGTCAAAATGGCCACTTGGTGATTTTTTTTTGTTCACTGGTAATTAAAATCAACAGCTTGAAAGTTTTCATGCTCTTCTGGATGAAAAAAATCTTAGACCTTGAGAATATAGGAGGAGCAGAAGTAGGCCATTCGGTCCATTGAGACTGCTCCACTATTCAATGAAATCATGACTAATCTCAACACCATTTTCCTGCCTTTTCCCTAATCTTTGATTCCTTTACTCATTAATGATCTATCTATCTCAGCCTTAAATATAGTTAACGGTCCAGCCTTGACAACCCTCTGTGGTAAATAATTCCACAGATTCATTGTCCTCTGAGAGAAAAATAAATCCTCATCCCTGTTTTAAATGGATGACTTCTTAATCTAAGATAATGCCAACTGTTCCTACACTCATCCACAAATCAAAACAACCTTTCCACATCTACTTTGTCAAGATCCTTAAGAATATTACATGTTCCAATAAGTCTCCTTCCAATCTTCAAAACATTTATTTTTAATTCAGTCATGGAATGTGGCCATCAATGTCTGGGCCAGGATTAATCGCCCATCTCTCGCTGTTCTATCCAGCTGGTAAGCTGTTTTGGAACTGCTGCATTACATTTGCTGTACTTAGACCAACAATGCCATTCAGGAGGAAATTGAATACAAGCTGAACTTACCCAATCTCTCCTCAGAAGATACTTCCTCTATATCTAGGACTAACCTTAATGAACCTTCTCTGAACCACAAATGCCCAGAAATTTTTCCTAAGATAGAGAAACCAAAACTGTTCACAGTATTGCAGCAGTGATCTGACTAGTACTTTGCATCGTTTCAACATGACCTCCTTACATTTATAATATAATACCTTTGAAATAGAGGCAAGCATTCCATTTTGATTCCTTAATAGAACATAGAACATAGAACAATACATGCAGAACAGGCTCTTCGATCCTCGATGTTGCACCGACCTATGACCTAATGTAAGCCCATCCTCCTACATTATCCCATCATCATCCAAGTACTTATCCAAGCATTGTTTAAATCTCCCTAATGTGGCTGAGTTAAGTAGATTGGCAGGCAGGGCATTCCACACCTTTGCCACTCTTTGAGTTAAGAACCTGCCTCTGACATCTGTCTTAAATCTATTACCTCTTAATTTGCAGCTATGCCCCTTTGTACAAGCCAATGTCATCATCCCAGGAAAAAAGATTCTCACTGTCCACCCTATCCAATCCTCTGATGATCTTGCATGTCTCTATTAAATATCCTCTTAGCCTTCTTCTCTCCAATGAGAACAGATCCAAGTCCATCAGCCTTTCCTCATAAAACCTTCCCTCTGGACCACACAACATCCTGATAAATCTCCTCTGTACTTTTTCCAATGCTTCCACATCCTTCCTGTAATGGGGCGACCAGAAGTGTACATAATATTCCAAATGAGGACACAGTTGCAGCCTGACATCACTGCTCTGGAACTCAATCCCTCTACCATTAAAATCTAACACAGTGTATGCCTTCTTAACAGCACTATCAACCTGGGTGGCAACTTTCAGGGATCTAGTGCATGGACACCAAGACCCCCCTGCACATCCATACCACCAAGAATCTTTCCATTGACCCAGTTTTCTGTCTTCCTGTTATTCTTCCCAAAGTGAATCACCTGCATTGAGCTCCATTTGCACCTCTCAGCCCAATTCTGCAGTTTATCCAAGTCCACCTGCAACCTGCAACATTTTTCCACACTGTCCACTGACATTAGTGTCATCTGCAAACTTACTAACCCATCCACCTATGCCTGTATCCAAGTCATTTATAAAAATGACAAACAGCAGTGATCCTTGTGGCATGCCACGTGTAACTGGACTCCAGGCTGAATATTTTCCATCAACCACCACTCGCTGCCTTCTTACAGAAAGCCAATTTCTAATCCAAACTGCTAAATTATCCTCTATCCCATACCTCCACATTTTGTCCAATAACCTACCATGTGGAACCTTATCAAAGGCTTTACTAAAGTTCATGTACACCATGTCAACTGCTCTATCCTTATCCACATGCTTGGTCACCTTCTCAAAAACTCAATGAGGTTTGTGAAACACAACCAACCCTTGACAAAACCCCCATGTTGACTATCTGCAATCAAATTGTTGCTTGCTAGATGATATCCTGTTCTTTTTCTCAGGGGTGGTAAATGGGATCTAAGTCAATATGTTGTTGATAGAGTTCGAGTTGGAATGCCATGCTTTTTGGAATTCTCGTGCATGTCTCTGTTTGACTTGTCCTAGGATGGATGTGTTGTCCCAGTCGAAGTGGTGTCCTTCCTCATTTGTTGATTAATACCTACTAAATGCAGATGATAGTTTTTTTTTGTGATATATTTATGAGGACCCACCAAATCTCTTTATGCTACAGCTTTCTGTAGACTTTCTCTGTTAAAGTAATAATCAGCTCTTTTATTCTTCCTACCAAAATCATAATCTCACATTTTTCCTCAATATATTCCAACTGTCATTTTTTGCCCACTTATCTCATGCACCCATATCTCTCTGCATACTCCTTCCGTCATCCTCACTATTTTAATTTTTGTTTCATCCACAAACCTGCCAATAGACCTTCACTTCCTTCAGCAAAGTCTTTAATATATATTGTGAATGATTGTGAATCCAGCATTGATCGCTGTGGCATTCCATTAGTTACAGGCTGACTTCCTGAAAATGCATCCTTTATCTTAACTCCATGTCTTCTGTTAATTATCCAGAACTCAATCTGAGGTTAATATACTATTCCCAACATATGAGTTCTTTTTAAGTAGACATATGGATGTTATCTTATCAAAAGACTTCTAGAAGTTCAAATATATGACATCTACTGGTGCCCCTTATTCACACTGCTTGTTAATTCCTCAAAGAACAATAATAAATTTGTCAGGCATAATTTCTCCTTCATGTAGTCATATCGACCAGGCGTGGCTATGTTCTATGAATCTCAATGCTTTGGTATGACATCATTTAAAACAAACTTAATATTTTTCCAATAACAGATGTTAAGCTAATTGATCAATAGTTATCTGCTTTTTTTGTCTTCCTCCATTTTCAAATAACTTTGTTATACTGGTAGTTTTACAATCCTCTTGGATTTTTTCAAAATCTAAAGATTCTTGGAAGATTAACATTGGTATTTCCACAGCGACTTCCATTAAATTCCTAGAATGCAACCAATCAGGTCCAGGGGACTTAATTGTCTTTACCCTCATTGGTTTTCCAAGTATGTTTTCTTCAGTGATAGTTGCTGCTTTTATTCCTTCTCTTCTTTTAGTCCCTTGATTATTTAGTATTTTTGGAATTCTATCATGAAGAAACTTTAAAATAAGTCCATAACTGGAATGGTACAAGAATTAAAGTACACTCACATCTGCTAAAGAAGGAAAACCATAAATCCTTAAGAAATAAGAAGTGGAGTAGGTTGCTTGGTCCTCAAGATTGCTCTGCCTTTCAATGGGATCATGGCTAGTCTGACATTCCTCATGTCCACCTTCCTGCCTTTCCGCACTGATCAGGAATCTATGTATCCCAGCCTTAAATATACATGAGAAAGTGGCTGCCTTTGTCACAGAACAAACAAATATCATTTCACTTATCGATAACACAAAGAACTGCAGATGCTGGAAATCAGAAACAGACATTCAGAAAAACAGAAATTGCTGCAAGTCTGGCAGCATCTGTGGAGAGAAAACAGAGTTAACATTCCTGAATTCAAAACCTTAATTCAGCTTTCTCTCCACAGATATTACTTTGTGCTCCTCTCACACACAGCTGCAGCCATATTTATTAGGATACTTAAAGTGGTTTTCTATGCTACAATTTCCTTTACATCTGTAGACACTGACAGACTGGGGTATGGCTCCATATAGGTAACAAGAAAGAGATCTGGACTGAAGATAGGTAGTTGAAGGTGGTCTCATCTTGTCAAAGGCTAACAAACCCAAGTATATATTTTGCAGCCAACTAAAAGGTCTAGGATATTCTGGCTATTGTTCCCTTTTGCTGTCACAGAGTGGTCAGTTATAAATCAAATCTAGAATCTTCCTACCTGTTGTACTTAGGACACATCACATAGTTTATTTAACTACAGAGAGAATCAAGAAAGTGCCACTTGAAAAGGGTTTAACCCACAACAGCGCAAAATATGCACTGTAATAGACTTGATGACTGCAGCAACTGTGTACAAACTAAAATATTCAAGTCTTCATTTAGCTTTTTTCTACTGAAGTGATTATTTTCATGCTTTTTCGGCAGTTGAGCACTGCAGGCCAATCTCAGGAGGCCACTAAAACTGATGAATACATAGGGATGGAATGAAGCACATCGAGAGGAGATTAGTAGTTATATCTTACCACTGTAGATGAAGCAAATGCGCCCTTTCCCCCTCCCGCCAACAAGAATGGTGATTCTGTATTGCCAATAAAAGCTAATTGCAGCTGAGGACGTTGCCATTATTGTATGAGATTTCTCCACACATTGGCAGCCGTTGTGTGTCATTAGGGCACCATTATCAATAAACAAAAGATCATTCACGGATCATTTACTCGGCAAGAGAAATAATTAGATGTTGCTAGTCTGAGATGCTACTTTCTGAGGGGAAACCAGGCCAATTATAAAGAGGAAACCATAACTTGTTATAACATCAATAAAAAGAAATGCATGCATTTGACAAGTTAAATTTTGTGCATCACTGGCCATGATTAAAGTTTTATTCTATATTTTAACATATTTTGCTGATAATTTAAGGGAATATTGTTATTCACTTTTTTTTTCTTTCTGCCTTTTATCCCCATTGTCCCAATTCCTTCAGACCAAGTGGCTAATAACTTGGAAATCGATTTGGTTCTAATGGGCTAAACATCATAACAGGAAAACAAATGCATAAAAATTGTCTTTCCATTTTCCAGGTAAAGGAACTTCTAACCCAGAAATGCCATTAAAATGAAAGTATAGCAATTATTGAATCACCAGAAAACTCTCAGAATCTTCATGATTAAAAGTAAGAATTTGATTTGTTTGAGAAAGTTTTGAGAATTGTACACACACAAACACACATGCACACACATGCAGACACATACACACATGCGTACACACATAAAAGCACACTGACACACACAGACATGCACACAAGTATGCACAAAAGCATGCTCACACAAACACACGTGCATGCACACACACACACACATATGCAAAAGCATCACTGATTCTTCTCATTTCCATTCTTAAACACTCTTCAGCTTATGTGTCTAATGGTTAGCCAGAAATAAGTCACAGTTTCAAATCTAAATCAATATTAAATGATGCCATTAAGATCCTGTCACCATTTTGGATATGTACCAGTATTATTCTTTCCTATTCTTCATTTCTGTTCATCTCTAAAATGCTGGAATATTTTGGGAGACAGAATGGCTGTCAGACATTCTGAACAGTCACAATCTTTCCAACAATATTGGTTTTACATGGGGTCCCTTGCTTGGTGGAGGAAGAGAAGCTGCAAGAAGCTGACAGCTGTAGCTGGAAGGAGGACAAATAGAAGAAGCTGCTCTCGCAGCAATTATTTGCCTTTAAACAGAGGACACTTTCAGTCCATTGAGGGGCAAGTCAGGAATGGACTACAGTTTCTAGGAGCTGTCATATCATTGCGTCACTCACTGCTAGCGGCCACAGTCAACTCAGCACCATATGTTATCATCACAGTCACTTTTGAATCTCAGCATATTCAACATTAGCTCCTATCACAATTTATCACTATTATTCCCTTTAGTTCATTTCTCTAACTATACTTCTTAGCACCTCTTGCACAGTAACATTGACCAAAATTAAAGGAGCCATCCACAAGCTCTCTGCCCATATGCATATTGCCAATTATACCTTCAAAAGAGAGTTCTAAACAGTCAGGAATGTAAATAACATGAAGCAACCCATAGCCCCTTCAGCATCAATGGAAAATAAGTTTAGAAATAATAGCAAAGTACATTCAGGTGGACAATTTGCCGTAAGGCATTTTCCTGCTAAAACATGCACCACTTTCATCCCTCTGTGCCATAAAGACTTGACAAAACACGAAAATGGCAAGGAAGCTGTCAGTGTGTGGAAAAAGTTAAGATTTTAGGCTTTTTAATTATAGAATTTTCCTCACCCAAATATAGGATTATGGGGGCACACTTCAACTTTGATTATAAAACCTGAATCAATTACAATTAAAGACTGCATTTGAGAGAGTCAATAGAAAGATTTACTCATCTTGATTAGTTAGAAGACCCATTCCACATGCAAGTATATTTTCACAAATTCTACAGAATTTATTAAGTTTATCATAACAAGTATTAAAGCCAATACAAAAAATACGATGAATGTGATACCAGTTGACTGGACACAGGTCACCTTTCCTGTTCTCTTGACTGACATTCTCATTCTGTCTTCAGTCTTCCTTTCTGTGTCAAACACTGCTCAGAGTCACTCTTGTTAACCCTTGCTAGCTGTTACATGCAAGTGCATGATCCTGCGGTGTACTATACTCCGATCAGCTTGCCAGTTCATGGACACCACATAATCAGTCTCAGATTGGCTAAACAGTGTATTCCTGTGTCCAAATAAGCATCATAATGCCATCATTTCCTATTATCTAATTCATTCTTTGACATGCCAAGCACTTTGTAAGATCACCGTTTTAGTAACAGCTTATCTCTCTTATCTTACAACTTCCCTATGCCTCTTCCAGAAAAATTTGACACCGATAGCTCATTGTATGCACTTGTTTACAGTATGCACTGTTACCTCTTAATATTTTGTTGTCATCCCAAATATCTCAACTAATACATTTTGTTATTCTGGAAAATTCAAACATAAATCATCATTTGCGACTCCAAAAGTGCTGATGCCACGAATAAATTAAATATCAACATTACCATAAAAGATTTTAGCAATACTAAACCATTTCAAAGAATACCTCTGTCCTTAAGTAAAATGCTATACCTCAAAGCTTTTCTAACCTAAGTTTAAATAGGGTTGAGCTATTAAAGAAACCATAAAAGAAAAAGATTAACCTGGCTATGTAAATTCCTTCCTTACAACAAGTGTCTCACAAATAATCACAATTTAACAAAATATATTTCAATTTCTTACTTGTTTAATCAAAGTTATAAATTATTGAAAAAAATTCTATACAGCTGCTAAGAATGCTCCCTCTTACTTAACCTTCCAGACTGTCCAATGTGTGCAAAAAGCTTTCTAAGATGACTGTTGTTATAAAGTGAATTTTAGAGTTTCCCCTCTCTGAATCAATCAGTCCTTTTTACCTTTTTTTTCTCAGTTCTGTTTGTTCTATCTCTCTTTTTGAAGCATAGGCTCAAATGCCACCGGGGGTGGGGAAACAAAGAGTGTAATGATATCCAAGAGCACAGTACATGTGTGCGGCCTTGTCTGTTTGTGTTCTCATTACGCTTTCACAATTGCAATCATCACCATGCATGAAAGGACAGTGGACAGAGACAGACCCAAAGTTTCTGTAGGAATAACAAAATCATAGAATCCCTCCAGTGTGAAAGTAGGTCACTCACCCATCAAGCCCACCCTCTGAAAAGCATCCAGCCCAGACCTGACTCCCACCCTAGCCCTGCATTTCTTAAAGCTAATCCACCTACCCCGCACAGCCCTGGACTCTGAGTAATTTTGCATGGCCAATCCAGCTAACCTACACATCTTTGGACTATGGGAGGAAAACCACACAGGCACAGGACAAGCACACAGACTCCACACAGATAGTTATCCCAAGGGTGGAATCAAACCCAGATCCCCAGCACCATGAGGGAGCAGCACTGACCACTGAGCCTCCAATCATTGAGTTATCATTTCCTAAGATCTCATCACACACATATCATTGCTACATACTCACATTTAAAATGAGGCATTGTGTGTACTCTGTAGGTTCCAAGGGAGAATTGCAGAATTGATAAATGATAATTAAGAGAAGCTTCAAGAAATTTGGATGTGCGGCATTTATCCAGTAAAAGCAGTAACTCACGAGTTGCGAGATTGCAAGGAGATTATAATTCATTAAAAAAAAGGACCATCTCATTCAAAAAGCCAAATCTTGACTGATGCAGGAATATTTCTGGCAATTTGGAAAAGCATACTGCAGCCATGATTAGAAATCTTCAGCCTAGAAGGAAATTATGAGCTATATCCTCACTGTATTTTTATTAATTTAATAATGACATGAATCATTGTAAACCTAGTGGTTTGGCAAAGTAAAATAAATCTTGTTTTTCTCAAGCTTGATGCTGATGCTGGGAATGATCAAGTGCATGATTATCCATATCCCTTTACCCTGATTTAAACATTTGTGCAGTGGCCAACGGAGTGAGCAGAGTTTCAGTCTTGTTAGCAGTGGAAACGACAGAAAACATTTGCAGTCCAGAAGTAGTAATTACTTGCTCCAAATAAGCCATCCAAAGTTATTCATTAGATAAAAAGCAGGCAGTTTGGACATGGGCAGAAGAGGGATTCACAATCATGAGTAGGGGAGCTTGGGCGGCAAATGTCCAGACATTTTAACTGGGGAAATCATAGAATCAGAGAGTCATGCAGCATGGAAACAGATCTTTCAATCCAACCAGTCCGTGCCAAACATATTCCCAAACTAAATTGGTCCCACCTGCCTGAGCTTGCCAATAGCCTTTCAAACATTTCTGGAAATGATTCCACCAATGGTAGTAAAGGCATATAATGCATCACAGAAACACCAGTTAATAAATATAGGCCTTACCAACCTATATAAGCCTAATAGAATCGTTTAAAATAGAGGAGTTGGAGAGTTGGCAAAACAGACACTAAGCTCTTCTGTTATTTTGGATTTGGACTGAATTCAAAGTGATGGACTTCAGTTCGGAATCAGATGTTTTGGAAGGAATTTTAATAGAGTGTGTGTCTTTGATCTCCCCAGCAGTTTAAATTTGCAAATTAGTCATCTCAATCAATCAGAAGAAGCAGAATACAGCCACAACTGGAAAGGTTCACAGGCCAGAAGGAGGTTATGAGCAGGATTTTTGCAATTTTGTTACAGATTGATGACTTAGCTTAGGATATTAAAGCAAACTACTCAAGGCTTAAAGTAATCAAGAATTAGAAGCAGGGAAATAAAAGAAATTTAATCTCATTCTGATGGACTTCATTTCAGTTTTTTTTAGCGTACTGGGTATAAATATTACATGGGGCTGATTAGTTTTCTGGCACAATGATAGTTTTCCTACTTTGAGGCCAGAAGTCCAGGTTCATATTCCATTTCAGAATAGGATGACTGTGGCTGTGTGCCATGAGATGACCAAACAGGTTGATAAAAATGCATTATATATAGGGCTGAATTTTACAGGGTCAGGAGCACATTGCTCTTCACCCCTTAGAACAAAGTCAGTCCTGAAAAGACTGACTTCAAACAAGGCCATCCCACAGCCATAGTGCAGTCTCATCAACAATAATGAGGTGAGTAATGATGAAGTTCAACACTCAAGGATTCCATCAATCTAAGTAACAGGTCACACTAGCAATCCCAGCAGCACAAAAGGACACTGCAGGATTACAAGGAAGCTATGGAGGTCAATGTTGGCCAGCATACACAGGTAAATCCCAGACTTTAAAGGGTCAGGGAGTGATGAGGCACACTTGGGAAGGGAGGGGCATGGAGGCCAGGCAGGAAGGAAAAAAAGAGTAACAACCTGGTAGGTGTCCCCCAGATATGCACATGAAATGCCCCTAACTTCCTTGCCACCTTCACAATTTTTTTTATAAACACACTATCATCTGACTCTGGTCTACCGGCCACTGCTCAGCATTTTATGGCCATGAAGTTAGATCAAGAGCCTTATGTGGACAATAATTGGTCTTTTTCTATACCCTTTATTTCTGGGTAAACAATACTGGGTTGAAATCAGGTTGCAATAAAATTATCTGCCTCCTTTCTATTCTGAGAATTTGTTCTCTCTCCATCTACCAACCCAGCCTGTGAGATTCAGGATTAGGATCCACTTTCAAATAGGTGACAGCAGAACAAGAAGTAAATCCACAAAGTTGTGAGCATTCTGATGAAAAGTCATAGCGTGAAATGTTAACTCATGTCACAGACATTGTCAGACCTGCCAGGTATTTGCAGTATTTTCAGTTTTTATATCATATTAAGAGAAGTAAAAATGGGCCGTTTCATTGTGTTTCTCATTCCTGTGACTGAAGGAAGATAATGAACTACCAGCAATGTCAGAGCTATAGCTCATGTCAGTTTATACAATGCACTATAATATGCAGCTTTGGTACTTCTCCTGGGGAACTGGGCTTCGCTGACCCTTAAGGTGTACTAAAGTGAGCTGTGACAATCAAAATTTGAGTAGGATTTTGTTTTGGGTTCCATTGTGCATTGTACATTTTTCTAGATGCTGTACATCAGAAGCTGCTTATGCATAATAATGTTCGTGCAGAATCAGTGCAACTTGCTTGGCACACAGGAATTTATTTAAATGTTACTCAACCACAAATCTTTTGACTTTTTGATTTTTCATTCATTTATAAACTATATCATAATCACAAATTTGTGTTGTGCAACCAAAGAAAAAATGGAAATCTTGTATTCTGCCATTTGTGATACTGTAACAATCAATAGGGAAATGTATAAATATTTTAAAACTGTGATCACGCGATGGATGTTGGAAAATTGTGTTCTCCATCACAAAGGAGCAACCAGTTGGCAGCTGCCAAAGAAAAACCCACAAGCCTCACGTGTGTTTCAGTTTACTTGGTTTGAAACAAAGTTAGAGGATTTGTTCAGCACTCAACAATAGGCCTATAACAGGCGTTGAGGCATTCAGTATGGCAGTCCGAGTATTCCATATAAGTTCAAATCACTCGATATAGATTAGTCAGAGACCTCTTCCCATATGTAAATAAGAAACATAGAACCTAATTGAAGAGCATTTACAAAATTGGTCTGCTATACATGGAACCAGAAGTGATTGCTCTGCCCAGCATGTTTAGATTACACCCGGTCTTCTACAATCACCTTCCCCCTCCTGACTGTGTGTCCTCACTACCTCCTCTGTCAAACCCTCTCATATGATCAGCTTTCTTTTTCCTCATTACTTCTTCCCTTTTCCAAATGCCTCTGCCTCCAACCAGCAGCAGCTGGAAATCTGACTCAGCTTCACCAGTAAAATGAAACAAAGAACTGCTGATGCTAGCGATTTGAAACAAACACAGGAACTGCTGGAGAAACTCAACAGCTCTGGCAGCAACTGTGAAATTAAAAATGGGGTAAGTGCTTTGGGTCCATTTGACCTGTTGTCTGAACAATCAAGAATGCACATCAGGATAATCTTATGAAATCACCAGCACAAAAACAGTCACTAGCTTCAGTAAAATTGCCACTACTATAACATGTTAAATTGTATTAATAGAAGGATGCAATACAAATTAGAAGAACTTTGCAAGTGGTATTGTTAAACTCTGTCTGGAATACTGTATGCTACTCCTATCAGCCCAGCTGAATAAGAATGTTATTGAATTTGATAATATACAGAGATATGGGTAGTAAGGATAGTTTCAGAAATTATAATGTATATATATTATAAAGTTGCAATGTATTAAAGATACATTAGGGACATTTAAGCGACTCTTGTATAGTCCCATGGATGATAGTAAAATGAAGGATATGTAGGCTAGCTTGATGTTAGAGTGGGATAAAAGGTTGACACAACTTCAAGGGCCAAAGGGCCTATACTGTGCTGTACTGTTCTATGTTGTCTGTATTTTGAAATTGAGGGACTAAGGAAGGTGAGTTAAATAATTGATAACATTAAGATAGCTTAATTAGTGTTTAAAATTATAAATTAAATTGAGAAACTGATTGAGACAAATTATTCACTCTGGCAAAGCGTTTGAATAGTGAGACATAGGCTACAAGTGGAGACCATTGGGTCAAAAGAATAAGCCAGACAGTGTTCCTTTTATCCAAAGATTAAAAGGACTATAGAGAACTTTCCTAAAGAAGGAACAGTGTGAATTGATTCAAAAGTTAATTACATGCTTTTCCGATGTAAAAGTGGAGTCAGGGATGTTGTGAGAAGGCAGAAACTAGCAGCTATCCCAGCACCAGTACACTGTGTCTTATCCACAGCACCTTTTCTCCTTCCCTCCCCTTCCACAAAATCAAACTTTTGTTGAGGTTAGGATCATTGGATCATTAAGAGCCAAATTGCTGTGGGAGTGATTATACATAAATGATAAAACTCATTCACTTATCTGGGTCAGCTGGTCCACAACAACAGAAACATCACAGTGCTGTGGAACACTAGTCTTTAGAGAGGTTTGTTAAGGCTGCGTAAGCAGTACTGTAGCTTGTACCTGACCAATGCCCTATTGTCTAACCTTGGAGAGGTTTATACAGCACAGTGTTGAAAGAAATACTCAATTTCTGAGCATTGTCATCCATCATCTTGACAGGTATGCATACGGTCAAAACACATTTTCAAAAATAATATCACTGATGTAGCCTTATCTGGAATGTCAAAATCCTATTTTTTTTTTAACTGGACAACTATTTGAATTATATCTTTCCTCCCCTACACATAGATTAGGGGTATATCTGCATCTCAGGGTGGTCAAGGTGCTCCCTACTTCTAGAAATGGTTTTCATCATAAATTCATATTAATGCATTATTTATGTTAAACTCTGAAATGTAATGCTTATGTATTTCAAAGTCTTGACTAAACATGGCATCCCATCTTGATGCATCATTCTGTAACTGGGCTCATTGCCAAGTGGAGGGAAGGTTTTGATGCTGAGATCTTTTTTAGGTATCAGAGTTCACCAGACCCCATGAAATCTTAAACAGTCTCAAGAAACATCAGTTTCCCTAACTCTCTGATATAGCTGTATGTGGCAGTGATTTTATTTTTGAGCCAGAAAGTTATGGGTTGAATCCCTTCTCTACAGACCATGAACTCCAGTCTTGGGAGACACTCTAGTGCAACATTGAGGGAGTGCTGCAACATTGGTGATTCCATTGTTCAGTTGAGACATGTAAGTGAGATCTGTCACTCACTTGGGCAGAGGGAAAAGAATCTGAAGGAGAAGAGGAACTTCTCCTGGCTAATGTTTATTCCCCAATCAAAAACAAATGATTACATTACTATTTCTTGGACCTAGTGAGTCAGAGTTATCATGTTTCCAAAATGTTCATTTTTCAAAAGTACTCCAATGTGTAGAAAACGTTTTGAACTATTGTGGTCATGAAGGATGCGATCTGAAAATGTGTTGCTGCAAAAGCGCAGCAGGTCAGGCAGCATCCAAGGAACAGGAGAATCGACGTTTTGGACATAAGCCCTTATGCCAGAAACGTCGATTCTCCTGTTCCTTGGATGCTGCCTGACCTGCTGTGCTTTTCCAGCAACACATTTTCAGCTCTGAACTCCAGCATCTGCAGTCCTCACTTTCTCCATGAAGGATGCGATACCTTAACGAAATAATATATTATTCTACGGCAAGGATGCATTCTAATCCAACATCGTGGAACACATCCCACTATAATCTAGAGTGCACTTGGATGCAGTATCTACATCACCACAATTTAATGTTGGCTCAGTGATGGAAGTGACAACTCCTATTTTGATTCTTCGAGTGGTTACCATTAACGTTGGCGGTGTCTGCAATGAAGAGCTGCAGGTTGGTCAACAGTTTTCAGAAGGCAGTAATCCCAGCTTTGGGATCCTAAATCTTGGGAAGGGCCTGATATGGATCAATCAAGTGCTAGACAGATGGGCTAGACCCCTGTTCACCTACATTAAATCCACCTGGTTAAAGCTTTATGGATATTTTGCCCTTTAACCCATAGTCTATAACAGTTGCATTTTCTGGATTTTTTTTCCTTTCTCTTCATGGGATTTGGGCATTGCTGGTTAGGCCAGCATTTATTACCCACCCAAAATGGCAAGGGAACAGCTAAGAATCAACCACATTGAGATTGGTCCAGACTCACATGTAGACCACACCTAAGGTGAGGGGCAGGAGGTTTAGAGGGGTTATGAGGAAAAGTCTTTTCACCCAGAAGGTAGTGGAGATCTGAAACTCATTGTTTGTAAGGGTCATCAAGGCAGAAACTCTCATAACATTTAATAACTATCTCATGTACATTTCTCCTGCCAAACCATACAAAGAAAAATGTTTTTCACCAAGAGTGAGATAGGGTTCTCAAATTCACAGCTTGAGAGGATTGTTGAGGTGGGTAACCTCACAACCTTTGAAAAACACTTGGATGAGCAATTGAAATATTTTAACTTTCAAGGCTATGGGCCAAGTGCTAGAAAGTGTAGATTTATTTGTATTTTTGGTGGTACAGGCTCAAAGGGCTGAAGGGTCTCTTCCATATTGTATGATCATTTGGAGGCAGAGGGGGCTATTGAGAGGAGTTACAGGGAGGTAGTCACTCCTCAGGTACAAGAAAAAGGCAGATGGGTTACAGTCAGGAGACAGAAAGGGAATCAGCAGCAAGCGCAGGGATCCCCTGTGGCCATTCCCCTCAACAATAAGTTTACCATTTTGGATACTGTTGGTGGGGGGGGGGACTCACCAGGGGAAAGCAATGGGGCACAGGGCTCTGGCACAGAGTTTGTCCCTGCTGCTCAGAAGGGACAGGGGAAGAGGAGCAGAGCAGTAGTCATTGGGGACTCCATAGTTGGGGGACAGATAGAAGGTTCTGTGGGGACGAGAGAGACTCATGGTTGGTGTGTTGCCTCCCAGGTGCCAGGGTTCGTGATGTCTCTGATCGTGTTTTGGGGATCCTTAAGGGGGAAGGGGAGCAGCCCCAAATCGTGGTCCAAATAGGCACCAACGACATAGGTAGGAAGAGAGATGGGGATTTAAGGCAGAAACCCAGGGAGCTAGGATGGAAGCTTAGAGCTAGGACGAACAGAGTTGTTGTCTCTGGTTTGTTGCCAGTGCCACGTGCTAGTGAGGCGAGGAATAGGGAGAGAGAGGAGTTGAACATGTGGGCTACAGGGATGGTGCAGGAGGGAAGATTTTGGATTCTTGGATAATTGGGGCTCTTTTCTGGGGTAGGTGAGACCTCTACAAGCAGGATGGTCTTCATCTGAACCAGAGGGGTACCAATACCCTGGGGGGGGGGAAATTCGCTAAGGCTATTGGGATGGGTTTAAACTAATCCAGCAGGGGGATGGGAACCAAAACTGTAGTTCGAGTATACAAAAGGTTGAGAGTAGGGAGGTCTGAAATCAAGTTTCAGGGACGCAAGATGGCACCGGCAAACAACAAGTTGGTTTGAAGTGTCTACTTCAATGTCAGGAGCATCCAGAATAAGGTGGGTGAACTTGCAGCATGGGTTGGTACCTGGGACTTCGATGTTGTGGCCATTTCGGAGACATGTTTAGAGCAGAGACTGGAATGGTTGTTGCAGGTTCCAGGATTTAGATGTTTCAGTTAAAATAGAGAAGATAGTAAAAGAGGGGGAGGTGTGGCATTGTTGGTCAAGGACAGTATTGCAGTTGTGGAAAGGATGTTTGGGGACTCGTCAACTGAGGTAGTATGGGCTGAGGTTAGAAACAGGAAAGAAGAAGTCACCCTGTTGGGAGTTTTCTATAGGCCTCTGAATAGTTCCAGAGATTAGATTAGATTACTTACAGTGTGGAAACAGGCCCTTCGGCCCAACAAGTCCACACCAACCCGCCGAAGCGCAACCCACCCATACCCCTACATGTACCCCTTACCTAACACTACGGGCAATTTAGCATGGCCAATTCACCTGACCCACACATCTTTGGACTGTGGGAGGAAACCAGAGCACCCAGAGGAAACCCACACAGACACAGGGAGAACGTGCAAACTCCACACAGTCAGTCGCCTGAGTCGGGAATTGAACCCGGGTCTCAGGCACTGTGAGGCAACAGTGCTAACCACTGTGCCACCATGCCGCCTACTGGATGTAGAGGAAAGGATAGCAAAGATGATTCTAGATAGGAGTGAGAGTAACAGGGTAATTGTCATGGGGGACTTCAACTTTCCAAATATTGACTGGGAACACGATAGTACGAGTACAATAGATGGGTCAGTTTTTGTCTAGTGTGTGCAGGAGGGCTTCCTGACACAGTATGTAAACAGGCCAACTAGGGACAAAGCCACATTAGATTTGGTACTGGGTAATGAGCCCAGTCAGGTGTTAGACTTAGAAGTAGGTGAGCACTTTGGTGATAGCGATCACAATTCAGTTATATTTACTTTAGCGATAGAAAGGGATCGGTGTATACCACTGCAAGAGTTTCAGCTGAGGGAAAGACAATTAGAATGCGATTAGGCAAGATTGAGGAAGCATAGGATGGAGAACGAAACTGCAAGGGATGGGAACATTAGAAATGTGGAGCTTATTCAAGGAAATGCTCCTGTATGTCCTAGATAAATATGTACCTGTCAGGCAGGGAGGAAGCTTTAGAGCACGGGAGCCATGGTTTACAAAGCAAGTGGAATCTCTGGTCAAGAGAAAGAAGCAGGTTTATGTTAGGATGAGATGTGAAGGTTCAGATAGGGTGCTTGAAGGTGACAAGGTAGCCAGGAAAGACCTAAAGAGAGAGCTCAGAAGAGCCAGGAGGAGACATGAGAAATTGTTGGCGGATAGAACCGAAGTAAATGCTAAGGCTTTCTATAGGTATTTAAGGAATAAAAGAATGATGAGAATAAGATTAGGGCCAATCAAGGATCGTAGTGGGAAGTTGTGTATGGAGTCAGAGGAGATGGGGAAGCACTAAATGAATATTTTTTGAGAGTATTCACTCTAGAAAATGACAATGTTGTCGAGGAGATTACTGAGATACAGCCTACTAGACTGGGATTGAGGTTCACAAGGAAGAGGTATTAGAAATCCTACAGAGTGTGAAAATAGATAAGTCCCCTGGGCCGGATGGGATTTATCCTCGGATCCTCTGGGAATCCAGGGAGGAGATTGCTGAGCCTTTGGTATTGATCTTTAAATCGTCTTTGTCTACAGGAATAGTGCCAGAAGACTGGAGGATAGCAAATGTGGTTCCCCTGTTCAAGAAGGGGAGTAGAGACAACCCTGGTAATTAACCCTGGGAGATATAGCAGTTTGGATCAGTAATTGGCTTGCTGAAAGAAGACAGAGGGTGGTGGTTAATGGGAAATGTTCATCCTGGAGTCCAGTTACTAGTGGTGTACTACAAGGGTCTGTATTGGGTCCACTGCTGTTCGTCATTTTTATAAATGACCTGAATGAGGGCGTAGAAGGGTGGGTTAGTAAATTTGCAGACAACACTAAGGTCGGTGGAGTTGTGGATAGTGATGAAGCATGTTGTAGGTTACAGAGAGACATAGATAAGCTGCAGAGCTGGGTTGAGAGGTGGCAACTGGAGTTTAATGCGGACGAGTGTGAGGTGATTCACTTTGGTTGGAGTAACCAGAATGCAAAGTACTGGGCTAATGGTAAGATTCTTGGTAGTGTAGATAAGCAGAGAGATCTCAGTGTCCACGTACACAGATCCTTGAAAGTTGCCACCTAGGTTGACAGGGTTGTTAAGAAAGCATGCAGTGTTTTAGCTTTTATTAATAGAGGAATCGAGTTGCGGAACCATATGCTGCAGCTGTACGAAACTCTGGTGCAGTCACACTTGGAGTATTGTGTACAGTTCTGGTCACCGCATTATAAGAAGGATGTGGAAGTTTTGGAAAGGGTGCAGAGGAGATTTATGAGGATGTTACCTAGTATGGAGGGAAGGTCTTATGAGTAAAGGCTGAGGGACTTGAGGCTGTTTTTGTTAGAGAGAAGAAGGTTTTTTTAGATTAGACTTACAGTGTGGAAACAGGCCCTTCGGCCCAACAAGTCCACACCGACCCGCCGAAGCGCAACCCACCCATACCCCTACATTTACCCCTTACCTAACACTATGGGCAATTTAGCTTGGCCAATTTACCTGACCCGCACATCTTTGGACTGTGGGAGGAAACCGGAGCACCCGGAGGAAACCCACGCAGACACGGGGAGAACGTGCAAACTCCACACAGTCAGTCGCCTGAGTCGGGAATTGAACCCGGGTCTACAGGCGCTGTGAGGCAGCAGTGCTAACCACTGTGCCACCGGATGACTTAATAGAGACATGTAAGATAATCAGAGGGTTAGATAGGGTGGACAGGGAGAGCCTTTTTTCAAGTATGGTGACAGCGAGCATGAGGGGGCATAGCTTTAAATTGAGGGCAGTCATGATTGGAGATGCCAGTGTTAGACTGGGGTGTACAAAGTTAAAAATCAGAAAACACCAGGTTATAGTCCAACAGGTTTAATTGGAAGCACACTAGCTTTCGCAGCGACACTCCTTCATCAGACCATCACCTGACGAAGGAGCGTCGCTCCAAAAGCTACTGTGCTTCCAATTAAACCTGTTGGACTATAACCTGGTGTTGTGTGATTTTTAACTTAAATTGAGAGGTGATAGATATTGGACAGATGTCAGAGGTAGTTTCTTTACTCAGAGAGTAGTAAGGGTATGGAATGCTTTGCCTGCAACGGTAGTAGATTCGCCAACTTTAAGTACATTTAAGTTGTCATTGGACAAGCATATGACATACATGGAATAGTGTAGGTTAGATGGGCTTCAGATTGGTATGACAGGTCGGCACAACATCGAGGGCTGAAGGGCCTGTACTGCACTGTAATGTTCTATGTTCTATGATTCCAGATTCTATCATTCTTGACAAAAAGTAATCCAATCTTCCTGGTCTGGAGGTTCAGTAGCTAGGAGATCTTGACATAACTCTTGAGAAAGTTTTTGATGATGAAAGGTTGCCATCATTTTCACTGAAGGCATCATCCAGCCAGCAAGTATCTTGCCGACATGAAGGTTCTTACAGTGACTGCAGATGACCTGTTTGCATGCAGGTCTGGTAACTCAATTAAGCTTTGTTCTGAGTCCTTATGACATTAATAGGTTCTGCAATAACTTTATCATCATGGACAAGTATAACTTCAAAATGACCTGTCAGAGAAATTTGTATTCATCCAGGAGATTGAATCTTGATTTTTGATGGCTGGATGCATAAATTGTGGGACTATTTCTAAGTATAGTAGTTGATCCTGAATCAAGTGAAAAGTTTTCCATTAAAATTCTTGATCTTCATTACTATTCTTCATTTTGACAACCAATTATTGTCTGGCCAACAATGTTTATCCAGATCTTCAAATTCTTTTGTAGGGTCAACAAACACCTACTTGGTTAAAGACAAGTAAAGTTTCTGATTTCCTCTTCTCTTTCAATGTTCTATGTTTTCCTACATTCAGAAGTTGTTCTATAGGATTTGCTTTGAAGGGCTAATTTCTTGTTGCACTTGCCAGATCAACCACACTGACAACATTGCGTGCCCTTGCTCGATAATTTTTCAGGTTGTAGAAGTCATGACAACAGGCTGAGTAGCAGCACACAGGAAGTGGATTATCAGATCCTAGGGACTTATTGGCCTTTAATCCCATCAATGTTCCTCGACATCATTTATCCACTGATATTGATTTCCTTCAGTTCCTCCATCTCACTGGACCTTGTACTCCTCGATATATTTGGGACTTTATTTGTGTCCTCTTTTCAGAACTCAAAAACAAAATATGTATTTAATTGGTCTGCCATCTCTTTGTTACACGTTATGACTGCCCATGTTTCTGACTGTAAAGGACGTACATTTCTCTTCACTTGTCTTTTTCACACACCTGTATAAACTTTTACCATCAGTTTATATGCTCCTCACAAGCATTCTGTTTTAGTCCATTTTCCCCTTTGTCATCCTATGTTGAAATCTAAACTGCTTCAAATCCTCAGGTCTGCTGCTCTTTTTGAGCAAATTGTTTACCTTTTACCCCTTACTTAAATCTAATAGTCTCCCTGATGTCAATTGTTTCTATGTTCGGGCTGCCTTTCCATTTTTTTCTTTTTTGCCAGACAGGAATGAACAATTGTTTCGGTTCCTCCAAGTGTTCCTTAAATGTTTAGCATTGCCTCGCTACCCATTCCATTAAGGAATAATCTCTAATTTGTCATAGTTGGCTCACGCCTCATACCATCATAGTTTCTTACATTTAGATTCACAACCCTAGTCTCAGAATCAACTACTTCACTATGAGCTTAATGAAAAGCTTTTTCATATTGTGGTTATTCTTCACCAAAAGGCCTCACTCAGCTTGACTGCTAATTATTCCTTTCTCATTACCCAATAATCTGTCTAGGTGGCCTATTCCCTAATTGGTTCCTCAACGTATGACTCCAGGAAACTCTCTTCCAAACACTTCAAGAATTCCCCCTCTAGTGTATTGTTACTGAATTGATTTGCCAAATCTATCTGCAGATTAAATTCATCCATAATTACAGCTGTACTTTTATTATTTGTCTCTAATTTATTGTTAAATTCCTTCTTAAACATTGCTACTATATATTTAGGCTCTATATATAACCTTGCATGGTGGCGTTTTCTAAGTTCCACCCCTGTAGATTCCACTTCACCAGCGGAATTATTCTTCCTCAATCTTGTGTTAATTTGTTCTCTAACCAGCAATACTACCCATCTCCTTTGACTGTCCTTCCTAAAAACTGAATACCTCAGGATATTCAGTTATCATGCCTGGTCACCCTCCAGCCATGTCTCTGTAATCTGAACAATATCATGTCCATTTATATGTATTCACTCAAGTCATGCATCCACATTATTGTGAATGTTCCATGCACTAAAACACAAGGCCTGTCTTTTTAAATTTCTTAGTCCTATCCACAGATGTTATTTTTACATTGTGGCCCTTTGATTCTTACCCTTGATCTCTCATTCTGTCACTTTACTCATTTTTCACTTTTTTTATTTTTATCCTTGTTTCCCTTTCTTCTGTCTCCTCTCTAATCTCCCACCAACCCTTGCAATTTCATTTTAAATGCTCCTCAGCCATTATGGAAAATGCTCCCCAGGATATCATTCAACTTTCCAATACATTCACAACAGACTATCAGGAAACTACAGAAGTAATGGATTTTTTTTTCAAGCATTAGCCTCTTTTTAAGATATAGTTGCTATCTTAGCATCATTGAGATAGTTGTCTTCAGTTTGCAAGGATCAATGGTATGCAGCAAATTTTCTTTCACTATAATTTGAATTCTAAAGCAGAATTGCAAATGGACAAAGAAATGATTGTAAATTTGATTTGCAAATGCTTACTTCATGTACTTGCCTCTTCTATGCCCTAGCATCCATCAGACATGGATCTCACACTTTTAACCAATTAAAGTGACAGTGAATCCACTCACCTTGAGTAATGTCCAATTTCTTTTCCAGATAAATATTGCTTCTAGAGAAAGGCAAGTGATGAACATGGAATATGGCTCACAGTGGACACCAACAGTGCTGGGCTCCATCTTTGGACCTGGGTACTACCTCTCTGGAAGCCTTATGTGCCTTTACACCTTGCACCATCTCCAACAGCCTATTTCCATCTATCTGCCCCTCCCTGTCCCCATGTAGAGACACACCTCATTGAATTTCATCCCTAGCAGTCCTCCCTGTTCCCTGAGCTCCAATACTACACCTTATTAATTCCCAACTTGGTCCTCTGTATTACCTTGAGAGATGCCACATTGCTGGTCACTGACAATAATACCCCATCTACCAATGCTGTTTCGTAACACGGCATACATCTTGTGATTTCCCTCATTACTGTTCCTGTCTCCACCTCTACAAATGTTTGTACTTTCACACCCCCAGCCTTGACTCCCACGCCTCTTATAGCAGTGATCACTCTGCTGTCCCTACAGGCCAGCTTGCACCTTTGTCAATCATCAAAAAGCAGATTCCCCCACAAAACTGCAGAGACTTCTGGCTGACTTTGCTGAGCAACTCCTGGATGTGACGGACAGGACCTCTGTCTACAATGTTTGCAACTCCCTGATCGACAACATGTGGACAGGACTGACTGCTGCCTACTCTCTGGACTGGAGTTACACAGATTATGTGACTTTGATTGGTCCAAGCAGCTGAGTGACGGTGACCCATATCCCTTGACTGACTGTATTAGATGGCCTTGACAAACAGTGATCCCTCCTTGACTAAACTGAGGAAAATATGACGAAAATGATAGCGTAAGGCCTTGGCTACACATGATGTTAACACACTTGGCAAGGCAAAACAAAGTAGAAATGCTGCAGGAAGGTGCTAAATGAGTGAGTGGTAAGAGACCAAAAGAACAGGCCTGAGGTCCAGCCTGGTTTACTTCATAGATGTATGACTCTTGCTGGAAATGATCTGTGATGACCTAATTGGGAGTATAAGGAACAGAGTAGGGTCCTTCACTCTGAAAACTGGACTCTACAGATGAGAACTTACTGATGAAGATCTTATGCTTGGAACATCGATTCTCCTACTCCTCGGATGCTGCCTGACCTGCCAGCACCACATTCTTGAGATGGGAACTACACACATTCCTCCACACAGTGAGACATACAACACCCTGATGGCAAGAGCCATGTCTCCATCCTCATACAACTCCAGCCTCAGCATGTACAACAACTTGGTGAAGATGACTGAGCCATACAGAACATCGAAAGGGAGTACATGCTGTATTCTGAACTTTTGGATTTGATTTGATTTGATTTAGTATTGTCACACATACCTAGGTAAAGTGAAAAGTTTTGTTTACAAGCAGTACAGGCAGATCATACTGTACAAAGTGTATGGTACAGTGGCACAGTGCTTAGCACTGCTGCCTCACAGTGCCAGAGACCGGGGTTCAATTCCCACCTCAGGCAATTGTCTATGTGTAGTTTGCACATTCTCCCCCTGCCTGCATGGGTTTCCTCTGGGTGCTCCGGTTTCCTCCCACAGTCCAAAGATGTGCAGATTAGGTGAATTGGCTCTGCTAAATTGCCTGTAGTGTTAAGTTCGGGGGGGAATGGGTCTGGGTGGGTTGCTCTTCGGAGGGTCGGTGTGGACTTGTTGGGCCGAAGGGCCTGTTTCCACACTGTAAGTAATCTAATTAATCTAATTATGGAAATAGAACAGAATAAAAAGTGCAGCGTTAACAGCTGCAGAGAAGGTGCACAGACAACGAGATCAACATTTCATTTAAAATTGGAGAAGTCCATTCAAAAGTCTAATAATGGCTTCTAATTTCAAAGTTTGTGCGAAGATTTGTAGCTCGGGTGCTTGTTGATGAAAAAACACTACTATCATAGGGCAAGCCAGACAGAGAACAGCCAGGGAATTCCTAGAGGCATGGCATTCATCCACAAACTCCATCAACAAACACATCGACCTGGACCCAATATACCAACCACTACAGCGGACAGCTGAAACTGACACCCGGAAGCGGCAAGGACAGACCACTATAAATACCGGAAGAAACATCAAAGAAGCGCTTCGCAGGAGGCTCCAGAGCACTGATGATGTCTCCTAGCCAGGGGATGAAATGTTTGCAACAAAAACTTCCAGCTCGGCGAACAGAACCACTACAATGGCTTTTAATGTCAGACCCACATAAACGATGAATCTGAGCACTGAATTCAGCAGAGTCCATCATAATACTGACACAAGATATGGTAACCATGATGTGGAGGTGCTAATTTTGGACTGGGGAGACCAAAGTTAAAAATCACACAACACCAGGTTGTAGTTGAACAGGTTTGCTTGGAGAGATGGTAAAGACTCCCACAACTCCCTTACAAGTTTCACAAATTACAGCTCATCTTTGGCCAGCATTCACTTCCTTTCATGTCATTACTGCTAATGTCTGCACCATTGAGATTGCAATGTTCAATTTGCAAGCATCAATGGCATGGTGCAAATTGCTTTTGATCAGAATTTGAACACAAGGCACGCTCACTCTACATGCATTGCAAATCAGTGAACAATGTTTTAAATTAAATGTAGCTGAATTTTGCAAATGCATGCTTCATATATTTGCCCCCTCAATATCCTAGCATTCAGCGGACAAAGATACTTGTTTGAATCAAGATGCAGTACATTTGCTGCTTATGCTGTATGTGTTACATTGACATCTCAGTGCACCATACATCAAGATGTCACACTACCAGACAAATCTCTGCTGGCAAGTTGTTTGTCAGTGTTTGCACCAAAGAACAATGAATACAGCAGTCCTGATAACCTTTATCCTCTGGCTTAAATGACAATGGCACAACGTGGCAAGGCAAGGCAGAGATCCTGCAAACATGCAAGTAGGTGCTAAGAGGATGAGCGCTTCATGAAAAAGATGCAGTGTGGTACAATCTTTGAGTTATGTGCCTCTGCTGCAAGGAACAAGTACTTGCAGCAGGCTTTCAATACAAGTTGATGATGCATCTTGTATTGCAGGTCTGTACTTTCTAAACATCCTAAAAGTGAATCAGTGAGGTACCATGAATAGTTGGTGAGTTGGCACATATTGGATGTCAATATCCTAGACTGGATGTACATACGACTGGTGCCCTTGGATTGTGCCCTGTGAGAATTGTGAGTAACGTGGAGGCTGTTCACAGCCAACAGCGAACTGAAGACATCAGGTATCCATTCTGACTTCCATGTTAAGAACATTCTGTATCAAACTTGCTACAGTGGGTGGTATTAATAAGCTGTTAATAAGCAATAACTCCTCATATTAGGTAACTGACTACTCTCTGGTGAGAATCTCACCCCAGTGCCCCAAACCTAGTTAACTGATTCAGCAAGGTAATGCATCAAGATAGGTCTCATTGGATTTCTCAAAGAATTTTGCCATATCTCTCACCATAGCCCACATTATTCATGTCCCTATAAAATTCCATTCATGATTCTATTGCTCTGCCTGATAAGATATCTAACACCCTTACAATTTTCTGCTGAGAAACATTCTCCCAAATTTTCTCTTCATTCTTTTGGTGATGATATTTTGACTGCTAATGACCAGCGCAGCAAATAGGGGAAGTAGTTTTGCCTGTTTAAAAAAATAATCCTTATATTTGTAGATATCTATGGTACAAATGGCAAGACAACATCTTCAAATAATGTAGTGCTTTAAGGAAAGAAGGAAATTATTGCTGTATAAAAGAAGGAATAAGCTCCTTTTACTATAGCAATTACAAGATCTATGACGTCAGTAGCTCATACAAAAAAGGCAGCAATTTGGAAAAAAACGAAGATAGGAAACAGTGGTACAATGTTATAGGAGATAAGGCTGCCCATCATTGTTCAGCAATCTGTCCAATTATCTGAGGCGCATAAAAGACAGTGAAGTTCGAAACAGCAAGAATGAGATAATGAAAGAAAACAAAATAAAAGACAGTGAAGGTTTCTCTCAGTGAGGACTTTGATGACCTTCAAGGAGAGTTAGTTTGGAAAGGTTCAGATAAGCAATGTTCATGATTTCCATTAAGTTGTATACACTTAGGTTTTACACATCAACTTCGAACAGCTATTTCTAGATCTTTTACAAATAAAAATAAGTTCATATTATATTATCTAGCTTTTTGAAACAGTGAGAAAGAATAGAATGAATTATCCAATAGAAAAGCCACTATGCACAGTGTGGAAACATCTCCTCTGGTGAGAACAGGTATGAATGTAGCTGTGACACCCTTTAAAGTCAAATGAGTAAATGTGACAGAGATGGTGGATTCATGATAATGTTACTGGACCAGTAATCCAAACATCTGGGCTAATACTATGGGGTCATGGATTCAAATTTATTAAGACGTTTAATTGAATTTAAATTCAATCAATAAAACTGGAATTGAAAAGTAAACTCATTCGTGGTGATCAAGAACTATCATCAATTGTTCTAACAATCCACCTGGTTTGTTCATCTCCTTTAGATAAGGAAATCAGCCACTTTTATCCAGTCTAGTCTACATGTGACTCAAGACCCACAAGCATGTGGTTGCTTCTTAACTGGCCTCTGAATGACCCTATCATGCTGTTCAGTTCAAGGAGTAATTAGGAATGGGCATCACACGTTGGCCTTGTTCATGACACCTACATTCTATGAAAGAACAAAAAGTGTGGGTGCTGCCAAAGTTTCAGATGGCGTGGGAACCTGACTGGTCTACTGCACCATCAGGAAAGGAAGAAGAAAGAGAACTGAGTTAGAATCCTAGAGTTATACAGCATGGAAACAGACCCTTCGATCCAACTGGTCCATGCCTACCAGATATCCTAATCTGATTTATTCCCATTTGCCAGTACTTGGCCCATATCTCTTTAAACTCTTCCTATTCATATATGCAACCAGATATGTTTTAAATGTTGTAATTGTACCCACCTCCACCACTTCCTCTGGAAGCTCATTCCATACACATACCACCCTATGCATGAAAATGTAGTCCCTCAGGTCCCTTTTAAATCTTTCCCCCTCTCACCTTGATCCTATGCCTTCCGTTCTGGTCTCTGCCACCCTGGGAAAAAGACTTTGGTTATTCACTCTTTTCATGCCCCTCATGATTTCATAAACCTCTATAAGGTCACCACCCAGCCTCTGATGCTCCAGGACAAAAGCCCATCCTATGCAACCTCTCCCTTTAGCTCAAACCCTCCAATCCCAGTAACATCCTTGTAAACCTTATCTGAACTCTTGCAAATTTAACATCTTTCCCATAGCAAGGGAGACCAGAATTGAATGCAGTATTCCAAAAGTGACCTAACCAATATCCTATACAGCTGCAACATGATATCCCAACTCCTATACTTAATGTGCTGACCAATGTTACCAATTTAAAATGCAACCTGCTTCATTCAGTGAATTTCTGAAAATGTAAGCATGGCTCTTGAAATATATTTGCATTTTATGTCACACTTTTGCTGCTGACAAATCTCTGTCTCAATATGTTCTGTAAGAATGATTCCTATCATGGGAATAGATGGATCAGATGCAATGGAGGGATCAGCCCACTTTGAAGTTATAAAAAGGGAAAGAATCTACTAATGCTGCAAATTGGAAGTAACAACAAGTGCCAGTTAGCACCTGAAATAGTGAGAATGATGAGTAAATATTTGATGACATGATCTGCTCTTCACAACTGGCAGTCAAGCTGGAGACCATATTTTAGTAAGCAGGATGTGGGAACAGATCACAGCAGGTGACACCCAAAAGAAAGACAGAGCACACAGTTATATTGTGTATGATTGTAGGCTAAAATCTTCGAGTAAAAAATGAGGTCTGCAGATGCTGGAGATCACAGCTGCAAATGTGTTGCTGGTCAAAGCACAGTAGGCCAGGCAGCATCTCAGGAATAGAGAATCCGACGTTTCGAGCACAAGCCCTTCATCTTATTCCTGATGAAGGGCTTGTGCTCGAAACGTCGGATTCTCTATTCCTGAGATGCTGCCTGGCCTGCTGTGCTTTGACCAGCAACACATTTGCAGCTATGATTGTAGGCTATTCATTCTCTCACTTACTTTTAGACTTTGCCAAACCATTCCTTTTAACCAACCAATTAGTCGCCTGTCTGATGCCTGTTTCTTTGGTTCAGAGCATGTTATTTTGTTTTGTCTGATTATGTTCTTGTGAAGTGGCTTTGCATGTTTGTCTATGTTGGAGGTAATATACAGTTGCAGATTCTTTAGAGAGTCTAATGTGGCCACATTTATCCTTTGTTAATGCTTATAAAGATAGGCAGCAATTTATCTTGAGGACAGCTCAATGACTGAGCATGCCCTTCATGAAACTGCCTAGTTAATGGACCTTCTCATTTCTGTTTTAATACCTGCAACTGGGTGTATGCCCACAAACCAACAGTGAGAAATGGAAATATATCTTCGTTTGTCCTCTGTGATTAGCTTTGACTATAAGCCTAAACTCCAGTGAGCTTCGACTGGGACTTTGCCATCACTATCCTCTGGAAAAATTGAGCTAGAGGTCAATTTATTAATGCAATAAAATGGAACCGCCCAAGGCTAGATTTTTCTGTTCAAGGAAGACATGAGGGACAGGAGTTTCCATTTTGGTTGCAATTTACAACACAGGCTCCAACCTTTACTCAAGTTTCATGCTCAAACTTAATTGTGTATTTCGAATGTAAAATCTTCTGTGATTCAGGACAACTGGGTAGCATTTCAAAATGCAATTTAAAAGTATAGATATATTTCTGGATATAATTAAGAGTGGTAACCTGTTGCACTCATGTTAGTACAGCTGCAAATAGGTTCAATTCCCAAAATTGGCATATGAAATTAATGACTTTTGGTTCATTTTCTGTGAGTAACCTTATTTTAGAGTAATCTTTTGTCACAAAAGCAAAACACTGCGGATGCTCAAAATCTGAGACAAAAATTTTAGATTTCTGATGAAACATCATTGAATTAAAACTTTCAATGGAATTTTCTAAAGCAATAATGTGGGAAATGGTTAGAAATATGGATATGTGGAAAAAGAGTAAGGTTGATATTTTTTCCAATTTCTCCTTCAGCTTTAAACAGTGAACTCTGAATATTATTAATGAGAGGTGACTACCTTATTTCCATGCATTAGCAATTCACTTCTCCTGCTGTGAGAAACTATATGGTGCCAATTCCCAACACAAAGGTTAGAATGGTAATCTAACAAGTCACCACTCACTTCTGTGGACCTTCACCAACTTTGTCTTCACAGAGCCTGCCCACTGCCACCATTCATTTGCATCCTTCATCTGCACAAATGATACAATATGGTTCTTAATTAACTTTCTTCAGGCTTGCTCACTCTGTGTTTTCATGGAGGCTGCCAACCTATTCTTTTCAGTAGTGAGGGACAGACAGGTAAATTTTCATGGTGTGGTACACTGAACAGACAAGTCAGTGGATGTATCACTGTACAGTACTGTGCTATGTCAGTGTCACAGCTCCGTGCCAGCAAATCACAGCTAAAATACGCTGCATGCGCTTCAACCAATTAGCCATGCGTGAATGTCAAAGGGCACTGGTGCTTAATTGTCTGAAGTAGAACTAGGTTCATTTGGGAGAACCATCAAAGTCAGTTCAGGGATTTGGCTGATCCAGTCCAAGGAGTGGGCTTTTTTTTCCCCCTGCTATGGAGTATTTTAGTACGGTGGAAGTATAGTTGGTGTGGTGCATGAGCAGAAGAGGTGGTGAGGAGTCCCTAGTGGTTGAGCAGGAAACATTGAGAGCTGAAAGTATTAGCAGTTTGGATGGATGAGGTGAGTGCAAGCCCTTGAATTGACATGATACATACAACACTGAGAGTAGCAATCCATGAGCCATTGTGAGAAGAGTGTGAAGTGGCCTAGGTGGAGTGAGTGATGGTTTGTGACTGAACCACAGCAGAAAGAAAATGCTGGCACTTGCCCTTGTAGAGCACAGAGAACATTGACTTTCTCCTGGAACTACTGTGCAATAAGCTTCACCTGCAACACAACTCTGATTCAGACTGCCATCACAGTTGAGACTGGCTGTGTTTATTGGCTTGACCTTCTTTGCCAGCAGCAGTAAGCAACATTCCTTCCTTTCCACTTCCATGCACCTCCAAGCTCACTGTAGCTTGACCAAAAAACTAACTTTCCTTTTGGAGCCATTTCCTCAAGGTAACAGTGCAGGGCAACAATGTGAAGGACATTTCCTGGTTTGTAGCATCTGAAATGACATACAGTTGACTTTTAAATATACTGCCAAAGTCATAAACATCATTAGAATTAGGATTAGAATTAGAATTAGAATTAGAATTAGAATTAGAATTCAGATTAAGATTAGAATTAGAGTTAGGATTAGAATTAGAATTAGAATTCAGATTAAGATTAGAATTAGAGTTAGGATTAGGATTAGCTTTAAAATTACAACCATTACCTTTCCTTATATGTGACTTCATGTGATGGTTTCCAGAGAGGTTGTATAAATAATGAAAGAGAAAATCACATTTTGGCAGGAAAAAAATAGAAAATTCAGCCCTTTGATTCTGTTCCTCACTTCACACATGCTGCCAGATCTCCTGAGTATTTCCATTTCTACATCGATTATACCATACTCAGTTTTCTTTTGCTGAAAATGTGCTGCTGGAAAAGTGCAGCAGGTCAGGCAGCATCCAAGGAGCAGGAGAATCAATGTTTCTGGCATGAACCCTTCTTCAGGAATGGTCAGTTTTCTTTTGGTAAAGTTGAAAATACATCAACACTTTTAAGATTATAACTTTAGCACCCTAGTATTTAGTAAAAAGGGCTTAATCATGTCTTCCTCTCTCAGTCTTCTCTATTCTAAGGAAAACAGCCTCAGTCTATTCAATTACTCTTTATAATTGAAACTTTCCAGTCCGGTAATATCCTGTTAAGTCTATATAGTGAAATCACATTTGTACTATGCAGATTCCACAAAACTGCACAGAATACTCTTGCTGTGGCTGAACAATGTGTTATAGAGTTCCAGTAGAACCTCCTTGTGCTTAAACTCTATGCCTTGCCTAATAAAGTCAAATATTTCACATGCCTTCTTATCCACTTTATCTACCTTAAGGGACCAGTAGATTTGCAGAGCAAGATCTTTCAGATCCTTGGTGTTTCCCAGGATCCTATTGTTCATCATATACTTCCTTGTCTTGTTTCTCCTGCCCAATAGCATCACATCACTTTTTTGAATTGAATTTCTAAGTACTGAGCAGCTCTGCCTCCACTACCCTCAAGCTATCCTTACAACTATTTATCACCCCACCATTTTTTATCATACTGATCAACCTTCCTACATTGAAATTTAAATTATTTATATACAGTATAAACAGCAAGGATGCCAACATTGATCCCTGTGGTCGCTGGTCACAGACTTCTTGTCACAAAAACACCTCTCAACCAGCATTCTTTCCTTCCCGTTACTCAGCTAATTTGGGATACAATTAGTCAAATTTCCTTGGTTCTTGTGAGAGAAAGTGAAGACAGCAAATGCTGGAGATCAGAGCTGAAAAATGTGTTGCTGGAAAAGCGCAGCAGGTCAGGCAGCATCCAAGGAGCAGGAGAATCAACGTTTCGGGTATAAGCTGAAGAAGGGCTTATGCCCGAAACGTCGATTCTCCTGCTCCTTGGTTCCTTTAGGCTCTTGCATTTGCGATCAGTCTCCCATGTGGGACCTTATCAAAAGCCTTGCTGAAATCCAGGTGGACTATATCAAATGCATTCTCCTTGTAACCATAACCTGGTTACATCTTTGAAAAATTCAACCAAGTTGGTCAGGCATAACCTCCCCTTAAAAAAACCATGCTGACTGTTATTGATTAACTCCTGCCTCTCCAAATGCTGATTAATTATGTCCCTCAGAATTGTCTCCATTAGTTTCCCCACTACTGAGGTTAGACTGACTGGTCTGCAGTTTCCTGTTCATCCCTTCCTCCTTTCTTGAAATACTGTAACACATTGGCTGTCCTGACAGCTCTGGTATCTCCCCTGTAGCCAGAGAGGAATTGGAAATTATTGTCAGCACTCCATGCTATGCCCTTCTCTGCCTCTGGGATCCATTTCATTGGGCCCTGTGATTTATCTATTTTTAAGTCTGTCAGAACACTCAGAACCTCTTCTATGCAAATACTAATTTATTTAATTGTATGCCAGTCCTCCTCCCTGATTCTATACCTACATTGTGCTTTACCTATTGGTAACCCCAACACAAACCATTTATTTAGAACCCTCCAGCTCCACATAAAACTCCTGCTGTGGTCCTTATTGGACACTACTCTTTCCATTGTTATCATTTCATCCTTAATATATTTGTAACATAATTTAGGATCTTCCAGTATTTTACCTGCTATTGTCCTTTCATCCCCCCTTTATTGTTCTCTTTCTAATTTTCTTTGTAATTTCCCTCTCACATTCTGTACTGCTTTTGGGCTTCTGCTATTCTGAGTCCTCAGAAATCTACTATGAGTCTCACTTTATCTCTTTATCCAATCCTGTATGTCCCTCAATGTCCTGGTTCACTGGATTTGTTGATCATACTCTTTGTCATTATTGGCTCAGCGGGCTATGTTTCTAAAACTAGCACAAAAGATCGCAGAAATTCAATTTGCTCTGGATGTATAATTGATGGTTCATCTCCTTTGATGTTTTCTGCTGGTTTGTCCATTTCAGGAAAATTGCAGCGAAAGGAAGTACAACCCAATGTAAACACTAAGCCATGAAGCTTTTCTCAGCCTAAGTAATGACCTGTTAGCAATATCATCAGAATGCTTATTTCTAAAACATGATTCCCATGAAATTGGCATAATTTGAAGCAGTCACTAACAATTTGTCTGCAATAATGCTCCTGTAATGTTTCTCTCAACCACTTTGCCAGCCTAAATATCAGAAAGTTTGCAATCCACTGATCTAGCGTGCAATTTGCAATGACAGCAAGTTTTAAAAGCTGTCAAAAGGGCACTGCTATTAACTTACATTGTGGTAAAAGACTAGCATGTTTCAAAAGAGGAAGGACAACATTCACAAATGTGAAGGAGGTGACGAGAGTTGCATTATGTCTCTCAGAGTGGGTAATTTTAGCTATGGGACTGTCATAAATTGTACGATATCAAAATGATCGTCTATCGTCCATGCTATGTGATTTACTTTGCTATTAACTCAACAATATGGCTAGTGAGCGGTTGCTTCAAAACAGTTATGCTATCAATCTGTGTTAAACTTACAGCTAAATAGTGAGTGTGATGTTGGCTATTCAGTAGAACTGGCTCAGGGTCTACAATGAGTTTCAATGTGGAAAAACAAACTTGAGGGTTACTGCAGTTTAATATTTTTGATCGAAACGCGAATCACAATTCAGATTCACACCCACTTCTGTGTCATCTTCAAACTTGGAAATATCACAATATTACATTGCATTGCATCCACATCATAGTTAGAGATTAGGAATAACTGGGAACTTTCTAGAGCTTCAGTGGTCACAGCCTACCAACCTGAAAATGACCTACTTATTTCTAGTCCATGTTTTCTACCTGTTAACCAATTCCCAATCCATAGCAGTATATTTCTACCAAACCCAAGCGGGAAATTTTGCTAGTGGGTAACAGTTACATGGGAGCATAGAAACATGACCACAAGCTTTGGTAGCTTTTAATGCCCACCCCTAACTGTCCTGGTGAATGTGATAGGGAGACACCATCTTGATGCTCTGCTATCCTTGTGGTTTTGGTACTGTTGAATATTGAGGTCCCTTAAAAACTGAATTTTCCTTGTACAGCAAGTTTTTTTTATTAATTAGCACCTGGGGAGTGAGAGTGCGCCAGTTGAACAAATATTGCAGATGATCAAGAGGTCTACATAATCAATGTAAAACACACACTAACTGATAGGAATGCAATGCAGGAGGTATACACATCACTGTTATACTTCCTTTACAGCTTAAGTCACTTAAATAAGAATGCAACTTAGCCTTAAAAAAACATACAGGCAGAGAGCCTTCTTACTCACACCCTCAATTGACAACCTGGACATTGCAGAGATTGTGATAATACAGTAAACGTTTGGTAGTTGAGGTATATAATTTTTTCTGGTTTATCAAGAGTTCCAGTTCATAAGGTGCCAGTTAAAACAAACTTTACTGTATTTACTGTGTTTCATGAGTCTTTATTTAACAGCTATTACAGCAGTAATTAACTTACTGAAATCCTGGTGGGGGAGAATGAAAGGGAAGAATCATGAGAAACACAGATGTCATGATGCACACTGAGCTAACATCAACAGTTTATTTGGTGGTAAATATACTCTATTGTCAATGTATTGTTTACAAAAATATCAGGCTTTGGTTTCTTGGAATGAAACTAACCCTCAAATGGAGGTCATAGAGTCACAGAATCATAGAGCTCGACAGCATGGAAACAGGCCCTTTGGCCCAACTTACCCATGCTACCCAGTTTTCACAATTTAAACCAGTCCCATTAGCCCACGTTTGGTCCATATCCTTTCATACCTATCCCATCCATGTGCCTGTATAAATGTTTTTTAAATAGCAAAATTTTGCTCAATCCCACCATTACCTCTGGCAATGCATCCCAGACACTCACCAACCTCTGTGAAAAAAAATGCCCCTTTTGTATGTTTTCCCCCTCACTTTAAATCTATACCCTCTGTTTTTCGACTCTCCTATCAATGTCCTTCATGATTTTATCAATATCCACTATCTACCTTATCAATGTCCCTCACAATTTTATATCCCTCTATAAGGTCACCCTTCTGCGCCAGGGAAAAGAGTCCCAAACTATTCAACCTCTCCTTATTACACAAACATTTCAGTCCAGGTAACATCCAAGTAACTCTTTTCTGTACTCTTTCTCATTTAATAATATCCTTTCCATAGCAGGGCAAGCAGAACTGCATGTAGGTGGACCAGGGGAAAATGGTCATCCAAATCATGGAAGTCTGGATTATGACCATTGGCCAAGATTAGAGTGGTGCTGGGAATGCACAGCATCCGAGGAACAGGAAAATCACATTTTGGTAGCAACCCTTCATCTGGAATGAGGCTGGAAGCCTCAGGGGTGGAGAGATAAATGGGAGGGGGGTGGAGCTAGGGTGAAGGCTGCTGGGAGTGCAATAGGTGGTGGAGGAAGGGGTAAAGGTGATAGGTCGGAGAAGAGGGTGGAGAGGATAGGTGGTAAGGAAGATTGACAGGTGGGTCAGGTTGTAAGGATGGTGCTGAGTGAGAAGCTTGGAACTGGGGGTACGGTAGGGAAGGGGAAATGAGGAAACTGGTGAAGTCACATTGATGACCTGGGGTTGAAGGGTTCCAAGGTGGATGATGAGGCGTTCTTCCTTCAGGCGTCGGGTGGTGAGGGAGCGGCAGTGGAGGAGGCCCAGGACCTGCATATCCTCAGCAGAGTGGGAGGGGGAGTTGAAATGTTCGTCCATGGGGTTGTGGAGTTGATTGATGCAGGTGTCACGGAGATGTTCCCTGAACTGCTCTGCAAGAAGACATCCAGTTTCCCCAATGTAAAGGAGACCGCATCTGGAGCAACGGATACAATAAATGACATTTGTGGAAGTGCAGGTGAAACTTTGATGGATGTGGAAGGCTCCTTTGGGGCCTTGGATGGAGGTGAGGGGGGAGATGTGGGTACAGGCTTTGCAATTCCTCCGGTGCCAGGAGGGGAGGGTAGGTTGTTGGTGGGCATGGACTTGGCCAGGTAGTTAAGCAGAAAGACCATAATTTCCCCTCCCATGTGATTGAAGATGCCCTCCAACATATCTCATCCACGTCCCATACCTCCACCCTCAAACCCCACTTCTCCAACAGCCGCAAGAACAGACCCCACTGGTCCTCACCTTCCACCCAATCTTCACATAAACTATATCATCCAGCGACATTTCCACCACCTACAAATGGACCCCACTACCAGGGATATATTTCCCTCCCCACCCCTTTCCGCCTTCCGCAAAGACCACCTGGTCAGGTCCACGCCCCCGAACAACCCACCCTCCCCTCCCGGCACCTTGCCCCGGGACCGCAGGAATTCCAAACCCTGTACCATACCTCCCCCTTCACCTCCATCCAAGGCCCCGAAGGAGCCTTCCACATCCATCAAAGTTTCACTACACATCCACCAATGTCATTTATTGTATCCGTTGCTCCCAATGCGGTCTCCTTTACAATGGGGAGACTGGATGTTTTCTCGCAGAGAGCTTCAGGGAACATCTCCATGACACCTACACCAATCAACCCCACCATCCCGTGGCCGAATATTTCAACGCTCCCTCCCACTCTGCTGAGGACATGCATGACCTGGGCCTCCTCCACTGCCACTCCCTCACCACCCGACATCTGGAGGAAGAATGCCTCATCTTCCACCTTGGAACCCTTCAGTCCCAGGGCACTAACAGGGACTTCACCAGTTTCCTCATTTCCACCCCCCCCCCCACCTTACCCCAGTTCCAAACTTCCAGCTCAGCACCATCCTCTTGACCTGTCCTACCTGTTAATCCTCCTTCCCACCTATCTGCTCCACCCTCCTCTCTGAACAATCACCTTTACCCCTTCCTCCATCTACCTACTGCACTCCCAGTTAACTTCTCCCCAGCCCCATTCCCTCCCATTTATCTCTCCACCTCCTGAGGCTTCCAGCCTCACTCCTGATGAAGGGCCCCTGCCCGAAATGTCGATTTTCCTGTTGCTCAGATGCTGCCTGACCTGCTGTGCATTTAATTTTAACTCTAATCTCCAGCATCTGCAGTCCTCACTTTCACCGATGACCATTGGCCACAAAAGTTCAAACAATTGACTGACACAGAGAAAAATAACTTACCCAGAAATCTGCAAGAACAAGAAGTGCTCATGGGCAGAGCAGAGGCCTTTTTTTTAAAGCAGACCTAGTAAGCAGTGGTTCTTATCAGGTTGTCCCCAGACAGCAGTGTTCATTAAGCAGTCCTCAACAGGCAGATCGAAGGTGGACCAGAAGGAGAGGAGGCAGAACAAGGTTCCTGACAGCATTATATTGAAACACCTTGGCTCGAGAGCGGAATTTGGCTCCATCACGTTAATGAGACAGAAACATTCCATGCCAACAAGCTGTTTGTTCTCTGGTTTTAGAGAACTATCCCCAATTGTCACAGTTTTATACTTTATTTTTATCTAACTAATTAAAATGTCATAGCTAAACTGCTGCTTCTTAACAAGCTCAAAAACTATCAAAAAACTACTTACACATCACTGAATGCCTATTCTGGGTAACTGTAAGCACAAGCCCCCTATTATCAACAGTACACGTGGAGAACCGTTCAGCAGGGAGTTCCAGGATTTTAACCTAGCAACAGTGAAGGTTCCCACAATATTATTCTAAGTCAGGATGGTGTGTTGTTTTGAGGAGAAGTTATGGTAGTGCTCCTATGTTCCCATGTAACTGCTATCCTTGTCTTTCATGGATCATGAATTTGGAAGATGTCTGCAGGGCCTTGAAGTAGCTGAAGAAGGTTGGCCTTAGGAAACTGCCCTGAGGAACACTGGCAGAGATGTCCTAGAGCTCAGATGGTTGACTTCCAAAAACCACAACTATCTTCCATTGTGCCAGGTATGACTCCAACTGATAGAGAATATTCTCTCCAATGCCCATTGGCTCCAATTTCACTTCAATTCTGTGATGTCACACTCGGTCAAATGCTGATGTCAAGGCCAGTAATCTTTGCTTCCATTCTCGAGCTCAGCTTCTTTGTCCATGTTTTTATAAAGGTCATAATGAGATTAGGAGACGAGCAGGTCTGGCAGAATGATAACTGAGTACAGTAAAAAGATTATTCTGGAGTAATTGTTGAGGTCTCATCCATCATTTATTGATGACTGATGGAATGGGAATTCAGTGGGTTGAATTTGTCATATCTGGGCAATTTTTCATTTCCAAGAAGATACTAGTATTGCAGCTGTATTGGAACAGCTTGGCTTGGGTCACAGCTAGATCTTGAACATTAATCTACAGTATTATTGCCAAAATGCTTTCAGGATCCCTAATCTCTGCAGTGTCTGTATTGGAGAACCTGTTTGCATAGGCTTTCAGCCATTTCTTGACATTACGTGGAATGATTAGATTAGATTAATTACAGTGTGGAAACAGGCCCTTCGGCCCAACAAGACCACACTGACCCACCGAAGCGCAACCCACCCATACCCCTACATATACCCCTTACCTAACAGTACGGGCAATTTAGCATGGCCAATTCACCTGACCCGCACATCTTTGGACTGTGGGAGGAAACCGGAGCACCCAGAGGAAACCCGGGTGAATCATCGAAGGCTGAAACCTGTGACACTGAAATAGACTGTCCTCTTGACTTCTAGCTGAAGAATTTTTGCAAATGCAACAGTCAAATCCTTTGCACAAATATGCTGAAAGATCCTAATATTACAACACTGGTTACCATTAAACACGTAGTTAATTCCAAATTAATAAATTGATTTTGAAATTTACCATGGTGAGGTTTGAATACATGGCACAAGAATACTTTCCTTGATGTTCAGATTACTAGACCAGTAACATTACAATTACAGCAAGACCTCCTTATTTCATTATAAACTATTCTACAATTCAGGCTGCAAAGACACTTCTAGAATTAAATACTGTTATTAAATTATAATAAATATTATTATCAGTGAAAGGCATAAAAAGTCCTTGATAAAAAGAAATTCATATTTTCCTTTCACTACCAGAACATGAATGCAAAATCCTTCAGGAATTTATCTCAGCAGTATATTATCCTTAAATCATATTTTTTTCACTGAAAGCATCAGAGAGATTAATATTGACCCAAAACTTTCTTCTCCCATCCATTTCCCTTCTAACAATTCATTAAACATTGCATGCTACAAATGTCACACATAATCTCCACATACAATAGTTGACCTTGTCTAGTCAAACTCTCTGTCACACTGCTGGCAGTCTCACTTACAGCCACTGCAGGGATATGGAAAAATTCAATTTGACAGCATGTCCAATGTCTATATCAATTAAAAAGGCTTAATGGCTCTGGTCAGTCTGCTCTTAGCATGCATTTCCAGATGTTTCACCAGGCAGCGCACTGAGAGAATGTCCGGAGGCGGGAAGAAATCTGTTAAATGGAGAGTGCAAGATGTGATTTTCAATGGGTAGGATATCTGTAAAACCAGAAAGCAGAAAAGAACAGCCGATCTTAGTCAGCACACAGTCACCTTTTCTAATGTATGTTGTCCAACTGTGAAAGACAAATGATTTTAGCTAATTTTACAGTTGCATTCTACTCAGTGTTATCTGCTGGATGAGGCAATCAGGAATATCTGGGGCATTTTTTGTTTGGGCAGTGAATTGTCACCAATTTTCATTTGTAATTTGACGCATGTCAATGTAAATCCATGTGATTGTATGAGACCTCAAACAGAACCAGTAAAAGGATTTGATAATTTCTTGTCCTTTAATTTTTTGTAAAACTATTTTTGTATTCTGTACTGCAAAAAAAACTTTTCCCAAATCCTGAGTATGCGTTTGATCTAAGAATCAGTCACGTTGTAATTAGTATTATTGCCTTGTCAAATATTGTGGTTTCAACCTGAAATATTTAATAAATAAGAATTACATTTATGATTTGGTTTTGAATAATTTAGCATTTGGTAACTGTCACAATGTAGGACATTCAGCGACCAATATTCACGGAGCAAAGTTTTGCAAAAACAAACAATGAAATAAATGACCTGAAGTGTCAGCCATTGTTAATAACAATCTTGCCTCTGAGATTCAAGATTCTGGCTTCAAATCCCAGTGCAGAACTTGAGCATGAACATTCAGGTAAATTTTCAATACAAGGCAAGCTATAATGTTAAAGGTGCTGTCTTTCAGATGGTTTATTAAACTGAGTTTGTCTGTCCACACAAGTGGACACAAAATACTGCAGAACACTATTTGAAGTCCAAAAACAATGTGCAGGTTAGGTGAATTGGCCATGCTAAATTGGCCATGCTAGTGTTAGGTGAAGGGGTAAATGTAGGGGAATGGGTCTGGGTGGGTGCGGGTCAGTGTGGACTTGTTGGGCCAAAGGGCCTGTTTCCACACTGTAAGTAATCTAATCTAATCTAAAAAAAAGATGATATTGAAGCTGATATTCATTACTATATCAATATCAAAAAGCAGAATATCTTTTTTCACTACATTTCTATTTGTAGGAGCTTGCTGTGAGCAAATCAGTTGTGATTTTTTCCAGATTACAATAACGCCTGCACTTCAGAAGTACAAAGAAAGCTATGCTAAAGTGATCTAAGATATACAGTAGTTGTGAAAAATGTGATATAATTGTAAGTCTTTTTTTTAAATGACCTTTCTTTGAGGCAATAAAAGCTGGAACTAGGCAGACTTCCTCGAAAAGTGATGAGACTGTTGCTAATCAGTGCACTGCTACCATAGGATCCTGATGTGAGCATATTCAGTGGTAACTTTGGATGTTACTGCCAAATGAGAAGGGACAAGTAAAGGCAGTATTGAAATTATGCAAAGAGATGGCAAAATGAAGAGCCATACTCAACATTAATGCTGTGTTACACTCTTGAATCATTTTCTGAATTGAATCTAGATTCCAGGAGGTATTTTTCCTGAAATAAGTAAGTCCCACCTGATATTTGGAATTATTTTCCTAATCATGAAAAGCATAATATTTGGGTCTCCAGGGAGCATACATGAGGCAGCCTTACAACATCTTGGAAAACATCAGTTTGTAATAGCAGATCTACAAACAACAGTTTGCAAGACATGAATACAACCCTAAGAATGTTTCCTTTAGTGTTATTCAGCCTCAAAAGTAGGTTGGTGATGATGTTTCAAGACCAGCACAGACTCGATGGACCAAAGGACCTTTTTCCATGATGTTTAAAACTCTATAAGTCTAAAATGGTCTAGTTCCCATACTGATATTATTGGCTAGATTTGGCACTTAACTTAAACCCCACCTGTTTGAGACCTGCTTGCTGTTAAGAGTTAATAAAATACTGATAGATGCACTAAGTACTTTCAACCATTTACATTATTATTACAGACCTTGCATTCGTATTTTCACAATGATGATGTTGAGGCTACATTAAAAAGAGTTTCACAATATGAATATTTACACATACAAAATCAATGTTTGTCTGAACTTTACACATATCATTGTTATATTGCTATTTCTCACAAAGCTTATTGAATATGATGATCCAAAGTAAAGTTAATAATCTGGGCATCATCTTATTTATTTTTAGGTAATTGTGAGTCGTGTTTGATGGAGTGATTCTCATCATAAGACCAAAAGTGTTTTCTCACCAAAGCTTACCAAACTTGTCGCATTAATTGGCGTTCCCGCTCTTGTGGTGAATTTGAAGTCCGACTTCCACGCAATCATGGCAGGCACAGTTTCCAGGGTGACTCATCACTCCTTGATATCCATCTTAGGATCAACATCTCTTGTAGCCACACCACCTTTCCAAGCAGGTTCATGCCTGGAGGGTCACCATCATCTAGAACCTGTCCTACTCAGTTGTGGAAGGAATGCAGAGAGATATGAGAGAAGGGGAGGCTGGCACCATATCTCTTGGAGAGGGGCATGGAGGACCTTGTGAACGGGTGGTTGAAAACAGAGGAGTTCTCTTCCTGGAATACTGGAAGAGGAAGGCGCACCATTGTTGAATGCCAGCCTGAATTTTGATAGCCACCTGGGTGAGTGCCACCTACAGGTAGCAGAAGAATTAGCTGCATTGTAGGAAGAAGGTGAATGACTTTCTCTGCTCTGCTAGTGTAAGTGCTGCCTCACAGTCATTCTATCCCTGCCAATGCGGTCACACTCACCAACGCTCATATACTGACAGCTCCAACATTGCATCTAACACTTTCCCTTAATCATCCTTGTTGCTCCCAATCCCCCACACTCGCATACTGCATGCCCTGCCAACTGCCTATTGACTCCCATGCAATACACTGTCCCCAAATGCACACGCCCACTCAGCCATATCGCCCACTTGGCTCCTACATATTTGCCCCTTTTGTTTGTAATCACGGGAGAAGACAGCCCGTAATAGGTTGGAGCAATATCACATCACATTAGTGAGACCACGCCTTGATATTATGTATAATTTTGTTCTTCTTACTTGAGGAGGAATGTAGTTGCATTGGACGCAGTTCAGAGGAGGTTCACGAGATTGATTCCAAAAATAGAGGTTTGTTTTATGAAGAGCATAGAATAGATTGGGCTGATACTTTCTGGAGGTTAGAAGAATGAGAGGGAGATCTAATTGAGATATATAAGACATTAAAGAGGATTGACAAATGCACATAGAAAGGATGTCACAAAAACAGAAAATGCTGGAGTAACCCAATAAGTCTGGCAGCATTTGTGGAGAGAAACCATGGTTAGTGTTTCCAATCTAGTGACTTTTCTTCAAAGCAGTATACCTGGTATCCATGTTCTCACTCTCTGAGTACAGAATAACTGCTGGCAGAGGAGAAAAAAGATCCATTCCTGTGGGGATGTAGAGACACCCAAGTCCCAGCTCCAAGCAAGCACCATTTTCAGTTTTATTGCAAAAGATGGTCAGTGCAATACATTGAACACCATAGTAACCAGCTGCTGCAATTCATTCTGCCATTTGTGCCTTATACCAGCCCATTCCCCAGAACACATGGCCTTGATCTATTCAGATGAGCGTGTTAAGGAATTGAAGAAAGCTTTGGGCAATGCTGTATCCTGGACCCCTCCCCAGCAGCTCAAATGGTGGCTCATTTCTGGGGTCCATAAGCATGCACACTGCCTCAGGATATGGGAACAGAACAATTCCACCAAGCATCCAACCAGAGGCGCAGCCACTCACAGATTCCTCGGCAGTTTCCACTCAGGAGACTACAGAGGTCACTGACTCTTCACCTTAATCCTACCTGATTACCCCCTCTGACTCCGGGAAGACCAAACCAAGGAGGGTTAGCTTGCCTCTAGCAAGAAGACAATTGGCATGTCTGGCCCACGTTGACCCAAGCACTCTCACAATGGCTAGGACCAATGGGCTTCACCTCAGAGTGGTGCCCCTCTACCCCAGCTACAGAACAGAATAGTTCAGAGTCATGTAATGGAAGGAAGAGGAAGTAGAAGTGTAAAGAAAACCACAGAAAACAAGGTGATGTAAATAATTTCATTTTTTTCATCAGCCCTTATTTCTTATTATTCATGAAGTTGTTCCTGTAGCTATGTATACTTCATTGCACCCAGCAGCGTAACTGCTTGTGCAATGAGGTTAGATGTCTACAATGCATGCCAAGTACATTTGGGCCATCAATGCATGGACATAGCATTGGCTCACTGCAACACCTTAGAACTCCCATTCCTATACTGCACATGGCTCACCGGCTACGTCTGCAGGAGTGTATGTCTCAAGGAGTTCATCAACAATGGCAGTGTCAGTGAGATGCAACATACAGGGAAAATCAATGCTATAGAATTGACGCTAGTAGGCACACTGCTTATCTGCATTACCAACATATCCTGTGTTTGTGACTAGTATTGGTTGCTGTGAAAGGCCAGTAACCAGTTAAAGATGCAGTTCTCCCTCAAACATACGATGATCCATTGTGACGGTGTTCATGGCCGTTGTCCTGAACATGGCGCACTTTCCACGTGCTTCATGATTGAAAAGACAGTGAGTGACTGTCTGCCACTGGCTTCTAGACTTAGTGTGAAGGTCCTGCTGAGATCCCAAAATGCCTCTTCACCTCCTAGCTTCCCAATCCGTGAATCCCACAGACTTCATATACCGTCAGATGATCAGTCAATCTGTATACACCTGCCCAACCCATCTCCTCTCCCAACTAACACACACTTTCCCCCTTAATCTCAGTGAATGGAAGTGCCAAGATGACCGTGACCCATCCCCTTGAGAGACCTGATTTTTTTTTTGCCACAGTTGGTCTGTACCTGCATGAACACCTGGTTGGTGACCACCCTGTCTCCAACATCAGCAAGACCCCTACCACACTGTCCCCATGGCCAAACTGCAGAGAAGGGCATGATCCATGAACAGCAGATGCATATAACCGTCCACTCAAGTCATTGGTACCAAACCTTCAGGGAATCATTGTCACCATCCTGGTATCTCCAATGCACTGACATGGTGCACTCCAGGGGTAGACTTATTTATCAGATCACATTGGCAACCAGTAATGTATGGCTGCATCAGGTACATGTACCACACAGTGACAGGCTCCCAGATGATGGCATGGATCAGGCTACCTACTATGACTGCATCTCTGCTCTCTCTGCGCTCATTCACCTGGTGGCTACCAGCTTAACCATAGCATGCATGCCTTGCTTTGACTTGTGTTGCCTTGCAGTGCCAATTGGCACAAAGACACAACCAGTGCAGCTGTCCCCAGTAAAAGAACACATACATCTTGTCATACTTCAGTGTGCACATCATTGTAGCATCTGTACCACATGTTCATGGAACATGCCCTCTGCAGTTTGGCCATGGGCAAAAGGGAGGTCATTTGTAGGAGAAGGCAAGTTGATCCTGCCCAGAGCCTGTTCAGGATTTCTTGTGGAGATTTCCCTATAGTTAGCTTATTTGGTGAGTGTGATAAGATTGTAACTGGTATATTAATGACGTGGGTTGAGCTGTTAAAGAGGCATTAAACAAGCAGTAATGATCATCAATTGGCAACCCGCCACTGCCTCACGAGGATCTTGCCACACTGCTTGATAAAAATGTTGCGAGATTGATCAAAATAAGCCTCGCAAAATATCTTGCCCAATTTCCCACCATAGTTCACTTCACTCAGACCCCTGTAATATTTTGCTTGTAGTTCACCTTTCAATGGTTACCTGTCCACTGTGCCCTTGTTGCATTTCAATTCTCTATATTTGAAGTTTGAGCTAAAAGTGAGATTCAAAAATGTAGGAAGGGATTGCCTAAAACAACAATATGTCAAGAACTGTTTGTTGATCAATGAGCTTTAATGCTTTTAGACACCAGATTACCCTTGCTTGTTTCAGTTATAACTCTTGAAGAATATGAAGCTCCACTATGCAGCTGGAGGCATGCTATAAATTTAGAGCAAGCTTCTAACATTTTCTTGTATTTTTATCTTTGAGATCAAGTATTAAATCAATGACACATTTGTCTGTCTAGTTTTGCATCATTCTTTGAAACAAAAGGCAGACTTTTTCTGACTTTCCTAGCCAGAATCATACCAGCTGACAGTTAACTGATAATTGCTGTTCAAGGGGTCTTATTATGTGTAAAATGGCTGCTGCATTTACCTGTGTTACAGTCAAAGCATTTCTTTTTTTATAAAGCTTGTTGAAAATTTACAACTTAGAACTTCAACGCAAAAATACCAGTTGCTAGTGTAATCATATCCTGTCAATTCCAATTATCGGAAATATGGTCATAAAGCCATAGAGTCATAAAATATACAACACTGAAACAGACCCTTTAGTCCAATTCATCGATTTCAACCAGATATCCTAAATTAATCTAGTCTCATTTGCCAGCATTTGGCCTATATCCCTCTAAACTCTTTCTATATATATACCCATTCAGATGCTTTTTAAATGTTGTAATTGTACTAGTCTCCACCACCTCCTCTGGCAACTTATTCCAAACAGGCACTACCCTCTGCATGAAAAAGTTTCCCCTTAGATCCCTTTAAATCTTTCCCCTCTCACCATAAGCCTATGCCCACTAGTTTTGGATTCCCCTACTCTGGGGAAAAGACTTTGATTATTCACCCTATACATGCAACTCTTGATTTTATAAACTGCTATGAGGTCACGCTTCAGCCTCCAAAGCTCCAGGAAAATAGCCTCAGTCTTTTCAGCCTCTCCCTATAGCTCAAATCCTCCAACCCTGGCAACATCCTTGAAATCTTTTCAAGTTTATCAACATTTTTCCCATATCAAGGAGAACATATATCTACACAGTACTCCAAAAGTGGCCTAAATCATGTCCTTTACAGCTACAATATGACCTTCCAACTCCTATAATCAATGCACTGAACAATAAAGGTAAGCATACAAAATGTTTTCTTCACTATCCTGAACTCCATTTCAAGCAACTATGAACTTGTACTCCAAAGTCACTTTGTTTGGCAACACTCCCGAAGACCTTAGCATTTAGTATATAATTCCTGCCCTGATTTGCTCTACCAAAATATAGCATCTCACATTTATCTAGATTAATCTCCACCTAATAGTCTTCAGCCCATTGGCCCATCTGATCAAGATCCTGTTGCACTAAGATAATCTTCTTCTCTCTCCACTACACCGTCAATTTTTGTGTCATCTGCAAATTTATTAATCTTACCAGCTTCTCTGAATTGCCTCCAGTTGAAATAATACCTTTCCTTAAATGAAGGGACCAAAATAAAGGAAAGCAGAGTTAATGTTTCAAGTCCAGAAACCTTTCCTCAGAACAGTTTTGAAGAACCATTCCCCATCATCCTCCTCCACTGGCTGAGCTGGTCCACATTTTGAACAACTTCTCCTGTAACTCCTCTCACTTTCTTCAAATCAAAGGTGTGGCCATGGGCACCTGCCCAGACCTCAGTTATAAGCTGAAAATGTGTTGCTGGAAAAGCGCAGCAGGTCAGGCAGCATCCAAAGAGCAGGAGAATCGACGTTTCGGGCATGAGCCCTTCTTCAGGAATGAGGAGAGTGTGCCAAGCAGGCTAAGATAAAAGGTAGGGAGGAGGGATTTGGGGGAGGGGCGTTGGAAATGCGATAGGTGGAAGGAGGTTAAGGTGAGGATGATAGGCCGGAGTGAGGGTGGGGGCGGAGAGGTCAGGAAGAAGATTGCAGAAATTTCTGAAGAAGATTTCTGAAGAAGGGCTCATGCCCGAAATGTCGATTCTCCTGCTCTCTTTGGATGCTGTCTGACCTGCTGCGCTTTTCCAGCAACACATTTTCAGCTCTGATCTCCAGCATCTGCAGTCCTCACTTTCTCCTCGCAGACCTCAGTTATGCCTGTCTCTTTGCAGAGTTCATAGAACATTCCTTGCTCAAATCCTATTGGGTCCTCCTCCACAACTCTTTCTCTTGTACAGTGATGGCATCATCAGTGATGCTTCCCTCTCTCGTTTGGAACTGGAAAAGTGTATCAATTTCACTTCCAATTTCCAATCCACTCTCACCTTCAACTTGTCCACCTCTGACTCCTCTCTTCTTTTCCTCAACATTTCTATTTCCATTTCTAGAGATAGGCTAGCCACAAATATACTGTACAAACCCATCAATTCCTAAAGTTACTTGGACTATACATCCTCACAGCCTGTTTCTTGTAAAGACTACATTCCATTCTCCCAGTACCCTCATCTTCATCATATCTGTTCTTAAGATGCCACCTTCTGCAAGGCAGCCTCAGAAGTATCCACCTTTTTTTCTGATCTGAGGATTCCCCACTATCATAATTAACTTAAAAATCACACAACACCAGTTTATAGTCCAACAGGTTTATTTGGAAGTACAAGCTTTCAGAGCGCTGCTCCTCCATCAGGGGGCATGATCATAAGACACAGAATTTATAGCAAAAGATCACAGTGTCATGCAATTAAAATGATATATTGAACAAACCTAGATTGCTGTTAAGTCTTTCATCTTTTAGAATGAGTTGCAAGTTTCAGTTCATTAATATGTAAATCTCAGAACTTCTTTTAAATCACATTTTCAAGATAACTTATTTTTTATGAAAAAAATGGTGACATTTCAGGTCAGACAATGTATTAAAGGTATGAGGTCTCTCTGTATCTCAATCTTGAGTCAGACTGGTTCTAGTTCCAAAGTAGGAATTTATAAAATGTTACATGGATTGACTGGCTGCATTGACTGCCTGCAGGTTGTGTGCTTTTTGAGCAAAAATAGAATGTATCTGCAATTACAATTCTACAAATGCCAATTTTTGGTATAAATTCTGTGCCTTATGATCCTGCCCCACTAGTTACCTGATGAAGGAGCAGCACTCCAAAAGCTAGTGCTTCCAAATAAACCTGTTGTACCATAACCTAGTGTTGAGTGTTTTTTTAAGTTTGTACACTCCAGTCCAATACCGGCACCTCTACATCATGGCTACCATCATGATTGACAGGGTCTTTAGCTGTGTCTGACTCATTTCCACCACTTCAGCCCTCACCCCTTCTCTTCCCCCATTCCCCCAACCCCCAACAATAATGTTAGTGTCCTCACCACCACTCTAACAGACTTTGCATCCAATGCCACCCTTTCCATCACCTCCACTGGGATGCCACCACATATTCCCCTCACCTCTCTGGTCAGCCTTCCACAAGAATCAATTCCTCTAGGACACCTCAGCCCACTACTCCATCCAAAATCTCCTTGCAATTCCATGGCGCCTTCCCCCACAACTGCAGGAAGTCTAATACCTGTCCAATTACTTTCTTCCTCCTCAGTATCCAAGTGCTTTACCTGCACTTCACTCAATCAAATTCACTGTACTCGCTGCTCACCAGTTGGCCTCTTCCTCAATGTGGAGATAAAACATAGATTGAGTGATAGCTTTGCAGAATACTTAAGTTCTGTCTGTAAAAATAACTCTGAGCTTCCAGTTACCTGTTAATTCAACACATCACCGTGTTCCCACACCAGCATCTCAGCTTTTTGGGCCTGCTGCAATTCTACAGCAAGGCACAGTGCAAGCTGGAAGAGCAACATCTCATTTTCCGCTTGGGAACTCTACAGCCTTCAGGACTGAATATCGAGTTCAATAATTTTAAAGCATTGACGCCTCTTTCCAGGTGTTTCACCCTGGGCACAGGTAATTCTTTCTAACATGTAAACATAAAACGGCTTTCTAAGTGTTTACATTAGCTGTGTTTTCTTTCTAGGAAAGCTTTAAAGCTGAGCTTTTAGAGCTGTTAAACAATCTTTTTTTAAAAAAGTTGAATCAGCAGGTTGCTGGCTCATTTTTAAAAAATAAGAGAGAAATACAAAGAACTCAATCAAATGCTTCTTTAGCCATTTGTTCCGATTGTTTTGATGGCTTCACCTTTTCATTATTTTTAAGTAAAGGGACTCTTAGAAATTTCTTGCAGAAACTTAATTTTAATCAAAAAGAAATTAGTTCAGTCTTCTAGCTGATAAATGCACTATTTACAGATTTGGACTGCTGTCTGTACTTGGAGAAGGTGATGCTGCCGATTGTTCAAATTATTTGATATCCAGAGCCTTTGTCCAGTTGACCTTCAATTGGTTTACCAACTAATTGGCAACAACTTTACCACTGAGATTTTTAAAGCTTCTTTTAATATATGATCACTGCTGTTGACCATCTTGTAGATTTGCCTCCAGCAAAACATTTGGGCGGCACAGTAGCTCAATGGTTAGCACTGCTGCCTCACAGCATCAGGGCCCAGGTTCGATTTCAGCCTCGGGAGACTGTCTGTGTGGAGTTTGCACATTCTCCCCGTGTCTGTGCGGGTTTTCTCCGTTTGCTCTGGTCTCCTCCCACAGTCCAAAGATGTGCAGCTTAGGTGAATTAGCCATGCTAAATTGCGCATAGAGTTAGGGGGAATGGATCTGGGTGGGTTACTCTTCGGAGGGTCGGTTGGGCCGAAAGGCCTGTTTCCACACTGTAGGAAATGAAATCTAATTTTGCCTAATCCAGTAACACTTCTGCTTATCACTCATAATATAAGAAACTGGGTATGGATTGTGTGGTATTTAAGCAATCAGCAGACATTTATTACAGCTGGCTATTTTATACAAATATTGCATTCACAGACACATCCATGTCAGGGCTATTAGGCTATTTGAAAACAGCAGATAGGTATGTTTCTAGCAGCATGTTGTCCTTCAAGAGCTCCTAAGTGAGTTGGTCCCAAGAACTTTATATCCTCAAGTCACATGCTATGATAGAGTGGTGATATCAGGAGCATGTCTTCAAACTATACTGACATGCCAACCATGAGGCATCAACAACTTTACATCATTTAGAGTCCTTACAGCTTTAGAAGTGGGACATCCCACTATTCTAGGTGACTGTTGAGAAGTAAAGGCTGTGAATTACACCCAAGGCACTGCACTCATGGAGCTTAGAACTTACTCCAACATATCAACTATTTCATTTAATAAACTATTCAATAGATGCTACAAGTTAAGTTAGCCACAGAAATTGCACCACAAAAGAATCACTCTTTTTATTCATAGACCCAGTAATCCAAGATCCAAGGAGTCTAACACAGGAGTGCTGAAATTAGTTTTTGTCTCTCTTTCTCCACTGATGCTGATTAACATGCTGACTAAATGCAGTCTACTTTTCTTCCATTTTCGGATCTCCAACATCTACAGTATTTTACTTTCATGTTGGCACAGAGGACCATCTGTTTACGAAAAGATCAAATGGTATGTAATTCAGTTTTCATTCATATTACCCTTTGAAAGCCACAGTGTTGTTACCTGTGTGGAAAGATTTATCTTTTAACTTGATTCATACCATTTTGTCCTCACCAGTCATTAAAACAACATGCACTTTAGCTTACCAATTAGAGAGGGGTCACTATACATAAATGTATGAGCTAGGGAACAGAGGAGTAGGCTACTTGCCCTTTCAACCTACCCTATCATTCAATAAAATTATGGCTGATTCGATTATGGTCTCAGCTTCACATTACCTGCATGAGTCAATATTTAGATAAGTGGATTCTAACCCCATTGTATGATGTACCTTTCCAGCAGTACACATCCACCAGGGAAAAAGTCCAATTCGCCATTCACAGGCAAACAAAATGATGAACAAGAGGCTTATATAATCTAGAGTAGTTTTATCAGCATGGATGTTATGGTATAAATGAGTGCATGTCTAACTCTACATGAAAGAAACCAGCAGGTCCCTATCTTAATGTGGTGAAGCCTGGCATGCTCAAGTTACCTTGTACAGACTTGAAAGACTGAAAAGCCCAGTGAGGAATGGCATTGAGGATAGTGGAGGAGAAGACTCAGTAAATCGAACAGCTCTGGATTGCTGATGCCAGGCTTTACGCTTGTTGGGGTAATGGAAGAGAGAGGGAGAGAAGGAATAAAAAAAACACATAGAAAGTGCTGAAATCACTCCTATGAGAAAGAAAGGTAGGGTTAACATTGCTGGCACTTTGTCAGAATAATGAGCGGTTAAAAAAATTAGGGGAGAATGAGTTCAAGTGGAAGAGGGTGCAGAGAGCCTTTCTAGTTCAAACAAATTTTCAATTTTATTTGTTATCATACTCAGATAAAACTCTAAGGGTTACATAATTAGTTATATAAAAATTGTTAGCATGTTTGTTTAAATGAATTAAAATATTGGATGCATGTATTGTACCTGAGTCCATTAAATAGTCATTAAAAATAAAACTCAGCGATTTCTGGCCTGTGGGAATGCAGGGAGCTGGAAAAGCATGTCGTGTGTAGACTGGTACAGTAATGGAAAGTTGATGGGAAGCCTCAGGGCCAATATCACAGTGAATCTGAACTGACAGTTACACAATAAAGACACTCTTCTATTCCTTAAGCCCTTCACTGCAGCACAGTGTTGTTTTTCTCCTTTGAGGAACTCCTGAATAAAAGTGCCTTTTATAGTTAGAGGAACAAGACAGTATAGTGACTTCAGAGGTATGACACATAAACTGGCTCAGGCTAGGAGTTAATGAGTCCTGAAGGAGTCTTGCTGCACCCTTATCTTGTCACTGATAGCAAGTAAGTGAAGCAATTCTAAGCAACTTGAAACAACTCGTCTTGAATTCCTTGAGCCTAGAAGATTTAAAGTTGATCTGATTGGGATATTCAAAATGTTAAAATGATTTGAGAGGGCAGAAATTGTTTTCTTATATGATTTTTAAAACAAAATGATCGATGTATAAGATTTCTGACGAACTTGACATATTTTTTGCAATGGACTCCCATCCTCCATTACCTCAAATTTTAAATTTTAATGTTTATTTTTAAATTCTGCCATGATTTCTGACCACTATAATCTCAACCAACCCTACAAACAATCCGCACCTGATTCCTCAATTCCTTTCTCTTTAGCCTTTTCAGTATCCCTCCTTGCTTCCTTCCCGAGAGGTAGTATAGCTAGCCAGCCAGATCCCACACACTCAAATTCCCTCCCTCAAACTTTCTGTTAGGGCCCTAATTATGCTCTGCATTTGGCAAATAACATGTATAGTAAGAGTGGGACGAATTTCCCAAGGGCTTCTCTTGTTCCAAACATATGTTGGTGTTACAATAGTTGCACAGCAGGGTCCATAAGGGAAACTTGAGGAAAGGTGCTATTTAAATGTGAGTTGCTATTTTTTTTGGGGGGGGGGGCGGTTACCACACACCAGTAGCATATGAGAGAGAATGCTACTTTCTAAGCAGATTTAAGCCACAGTGAAAAACTACAATGTGATGAAATTAGTCACTACGGTTTTCAAATGAGATTTCAACAACAACCAAGGGCAATAAAATAAAACTGTGGGAAATAAGATCGGAGCAATTAACTAACATGGTGATTTCAAGAATGAATTTTTAAAAATAGTCCACATTCTAGTTACAGTCTCACATCCCAACCCTTCCCAACTCCAGATGCACTCCTGTCCAGGACCTATTGATTCTGGGACTTGAAACTTGACAATCCTGTCAAGCCGAGGAAGGTGACTTCAATGCCATCCATCCATGTTAAGCACATTTACCACTTTCTCTGCACACAGAGAGTTATGGACCCGCAGGTAATGTCGGATTAAAAGAAAAAGTGCTACAGAGAGCTTTTATGGAACGGTAACAAGATTTTTCCAGTGGCAGGGTGACATTGTTAACATCAAAGGCAGTGGAACATGTATAGGGGGAGGCTCATAGTACCGACAGACAGGAAGAAGCACTGGACTGATGATTAGCAAGAAAGACAGTATGATTGGTGATATGAAGAGGATTAACTGGGATTAGAATATGGAGAATTGAGAAAAGGATTGGGAACTTTCATGCTTTGACACAGGCAAAGGAATAATGTGCACGGTTGCCTTGATTTTTTCTCAAATTTGTTTAGTGGATGAGTGGGGTCTGAGGTGAGGAAAAGCTAATTGTTCCAAAAATATTTGACCTCCTGAGTAGCAACATTCACATGTTTCTTTTCATTAGCTTATTGGACATGAAAATTACTGACAAGAGCAGCATTATCATCCTTCAGTTGCTTTTATGATGGTGGTTTCTTGAATTGCTACAGTCCCTTGGTACAGCAAAGTGCTGTATGGGAGAGAGTTCAAGGATTTTGATCTAGTGATAGTGAAAGAAGAGTGTTATAGTTCTAAGTCAAAATTGTATAGAACTCGGAAGAGAATTTACAGATTCCCAGATGCCTTATGCCATTGTTTTCAAGGTTGTGGATTGAATGGTATTTTTGAAGAAGTATTTAGCAAATAACATCATAGAATATAAAAAGTATTTAAATATCATCAATGATTGTTTTTCTCCCCCGTCTCAGATACCATTTCAAATATTTATCATTCTTTTAATATTGAAACTTATTTCAGAGCTTGAGGTTTTAAAATCATTTCTAGCAAGCGCTGAAATTTATGGTCCCAAAACAGAATAGAAAAGAGGCAGGACAGTTGCATGGGCAGAAGTTCCAACACTATTTCCATTGGCAACAGGTTGCAGGGAAAGTCCTGAGGCAAGAATCCCAGACACCAACCTTATTACATTACTCAGCATCCAAACAGTTATTTCCAGCAGACATATCGTCATAGTTCCTAAATGTCAAGAGCATCTTATGTCTAGCTATTATGTTCAGAGCTTAGCATGGGCCCTGCTGAAGGAATTAAGAAATCTCTTTGCAGAAGTAGTGGAGTGAGTAAACATACTTTCAGAATTGGAACTGAGTCTGAAACTTGGGTATTTATTAGCTTAATAAAACTAATTGCATTTGCATACATACTTTATCATTTATGGAACTTTGATTTTCAGCGCATTGGTGGAATAGGTTACAAATCTTGTCCGCAAGTTATTGCCTTAACATTGTTGTGGTTCTGTTTGCTGAGCTGGGAGTTTGTGTTGCAAACGTTTTGTCCCCTTTCTAGGTGACATCCTCAGTGCTTGGGAGCCTCCTGTGAAGCGCTTCTGTGATGTTTCCTCCGGCATTTATAGTGATTTGTACCTGCTGCTTCCGGTTGTCAGTTCTTGCTGTCCGCTGCAGTGGCTGGTATATTGGGTCCAGGTCGATGTGTTTGTTGATAGAATCTGTGGATGAGTGCCATTACCTTATTGCCTTAACAGCTGGTTGAATGATTCCAATGTTTATTTTCACATTTAAGATTAAAGGGTGGATACTGTGGTCAGCAGGACTGATACTGCAAAGGGGATTGGTTGCTGTTTTCAAGGAAGAATACTAACTTGGGGTGTGATGATGCAGAGGATATTATCACTAGACTGTTAATTTGGAGAACCAGGTAGCATCCTGGAGATCTGGGTTTGATTCCTACCATGGTAGATGTTGGAACTTTAATTCAGTTAAAAGAAAATGTGGAATAAAGAATTCAATGATGAGCTCAAAACCATTGTCAATTGGCTGGAAAAACCCATCTGGTTGACTAATACTTTTTAGAGAAGGAAATCTGCTGTGCTATGTTATGGACCAGACCAAACCCCCTCAACACAAGTCAAGGAGATAATCTCGACCTTCTTTTTTTCTTATTTTAAGGGCAAGGTGCCAGGTATTTCATTCCGGGTGCAATTTTCTTGATCAAAGGACTTGAAGCAAAACACACTTTATTCATACACGATGGTTAAATACAAGCAAAAGAACGAAGGATTGGAACAACTTTACTCTATTTGAAAATGAAACAGAATAATAAATTATTTAATTACTGAACAGTAATATAGGCACATCGCACACCCTTGGCAAAGGCAAAGTCTGTAAAAAGATTGTCTGACTTGCAATTTTCCAGCCCAGGAGGTAAGAACATCAAAGAAGAATTGTAAGAGAGTGAGAACCCAAGCATTTTATTGCAGCTGGGAGAGATGTATTGCTTCCAAATCTGAACAGCTACTGAAAGCTAAATTAATATCTGTAGGAACTTGGCCCCACCACTCAGCTGCTTCTACTGTTCTAACTTAAAAAAACACAGCCCTCTATGATACATTTACTTTATTGGCTTGAAGCAGACCACTTAGCGCCTCTATCTCAATGTCACTTCACAAAAAACCTAGAACAAAATATGCTTCTCAAAAGCCATAATACCATCACAACTACATGTAACTGCAGATCCACAATGTGTTTGATTCTTGATGAGGGATGGGCAAGAAGTGTTGACCTACCTGGTGATTCCCTCATCTCATGATTGGATTCAGATAAAACTAAGCAGTCTGTCTGCACTGCTGGGCAGGTAATGTGTTCCTTGTACCTCTAGTTGTACAATGTTAACTAGCCCAAATTCTTTTGCTTTTCCCTCAATTTTGTTCACATGGTTTTCTTTCCTAACTGCCTATTTCCAGCCACATTCCTCTCTAGATATTAGCCAGGACATGTACACCAAGCCATTATTATAAGGGAGATTTCCTTAATTCCTGAAGAAACACTTATGCCCGAAACGTCAAATCTCCTGTTCCTTGGATGCTGCCTGATCTGCTGCGCTTTTCCAGCAACACATTTTCAGCTCTGATCTTCAGCATCTGCAGTGCTCACTTTCTCCTCGAAGATTTCCTTATGACTCCTGTTACCATTTAAACTGCTAAGCATGCTGAAGTTACCAGTATAGAAGTGGATCTATTGTATTCCAAACAGCTATTCCCAAACATGCCCGGCAATTTGGAGAAGTGAGTGACATTTTTGACAAATGCGAGATGAATGCATGAATAGAGCACAGTGTCTTTATTGTGATCATGTGAAAGCTCAGGCTGGTTCTGAGATGTCCTGTAGGAACGTAACAGCAGTCATTGGTGCCTTAAACACTGGGGATGCAAGCCAAGGTCCTTCCATGTTGATGACCATTAATGGGAAAGGATGTAAAGAAAACTTACATTTCATTTTGTTAGGATGCCCCAAGGTATTTTGCAGTCAATGAAATTATAATTGAAGTGCAATCACTGCTGTGATATAAGAAATGTGAAGTCAGTTTGTGCAGATAGAACACCCACAGCAATGTGGTAAAGGCCAGATAATATCTTTTAATGGTATTGTCTGAGGGCTAAAATTGACCAAGGCATCAGGGAGAAATCTATGCTCCCAATGTACTCTTCTTCAAAGTAACAAAAACAAATCTCCCCACCTACCTGAGAGAGTATACAGGGCCTAGATTTAACATCTCATCTAAAAGGCTACACCTGCAATACCACTTCTTCAGTACTACACTAGGGTTCCAGCCTAGATGTTGTGCTCTCATTGATGGGTAGAACTTGAACGCAAACTTTTGATTTCAGCATCATTGTGGCACTCGTACACCACATAACAAGGTGTGTGACAGTACCCTAAGATGACCTTGAAGTAAAAACGAAAATAAACAAACGCTGGATATACTCAGCAGGTCAGACAGCATCTGTGGAGACAAACAGAGTTCACTGTCCAGATTTTCACGGATCTTTAAAAATAATGCGAGCCTACTAGTGCCCATATTTAGAGTGGTGCTGGAAAAGCACAGCAGGTCAGGCAGCATCTAAGGAGCAGGAAAATTGATGTTTCAGGCAAAAACCCTTCATCAGAAATGATGTTTCAGGGCAGAGGAGATGACCTGGAGTTGCAATGAGAGAGAGAGACTCACTGGGATCCTTGTAGAGAGAGGAGGAGAACTTCTTCAAGGTAGGCATCCTTGGAAGAGGATTTGCAGTAAGGTTAAAATCAACTAGGTGAAAGTGGGTACTGCAGATGCTGGAGATTAGAATCAAGATTAGAGTGGTGCTGGAAAAACACAGCAGGTCAGGCAGCATCCAAGGAGCAGAAAAATTGACATTTCGGGCAAAAGCCCTTTATCAGAAATGACTAATGTCCATATGCAGTGGTGTGGGAGAGGGGTGTGAGCAGTGAGCCCATACTCTATGTTCATAAAATGGCCAGCTCCATTACAAAGCTCATTCACCTCCTAGCTCCATTCAGTATTCACAAAGTGAAGCAACAATTCATTGCCTTCCCCACTCAGAGGAGTCAGGCACCATAGCCTAGACACAGGAAGCGTTTGAAAGATAAATTTAAACTCTTTCCCACATATGCAATGCCAACCATAGAAAAGGAATGGAAGTTGGGCTCTCAGCCAAACCTCATTCAGCATTTTTAAAAATTGGAATGCCTTCTGACACCAATAATCTGATTATAAATGCCGAAAGCACATACTAACCTCACATTTTTTAATGTGCATTTACAACACAAAGGCAATTTTTAAAAATCGAAAAACCTTTTTTGAAGTTACTTTTTTTTTCTCTTCACCTACATACATTTTTTCTTTTTCCCATTTTTAATCATTTGGTAGTTTTTTTAAATCATTCTTTGTTTCAACATATCTCAGAAATTTGGCTGCTACTTTAGATGCTTCTGAGTGTTAGTGATTGCAATATTTAAAGAAAGTAATGAATGATCATTCTATTAAAGTCTGTCCTCATATATCCATTGTTACTGTAGGCCTCGTTGTTTTTATATATTGAGTATATAGTGGGAAAATGGACATGGAATTGTTATGATTATTATAGAGGGTATAAGGAGCCATGGGGAGTGTGCAAATTGCATGAGTTGATATGAATGGGGCATGGGGAGCAGACAGAGGGAGATGTGGTTGCGATGTGAGGGCCAGACAATTCTAAAATTTGACAGAATAACTGGGTCAAAGTCCCAGAGAACAAAATTAGGGATTTGAAACAGTCCCCCTTTACACATGTGGACATATCCGATCTCCATTTGGGCATGATGGTCCTGATTCCATCCCACACTTACTCCTCCAGAGGTAAAATCACACTATTGTGACACCTTTTCCTGAAATAGCTGCATGGACCTGTGAAATTTCCTTCCTTTAGCCAACTGCCTCAGCAATGAGACTCCAGCCCAGCATTTCACATTTTTGAACTTTCAAAGCACAAAGATGAGTACAGTACAGGAACAAGCCCTACAGCCCACCAAGACTGTGCCGACACATGATGCTTCTCTGAAGTAAAAGCCTTTTGCCGATTTGTGGTCCCTTTCTCACTATTCCCTGCCTATTCACATATCTATCAAGTCTCTTAAATGTTGCAATTGCATCCGACTTCATCACCTCCAGCAGCACATACCAAGCACTTACCACCCACTGTGAGGATACACCTGCCTTCCACATCTTCTTTAACCTTAACCCTTTGACCTTAAACCCAGTCCGCTCATAATTTATATTTCTACACTGGAAAAACATTCTAACTATCTATTCTATCCATGCCTCTTCTAATTTTGCGAACTTCTATCAGGGCACAGCTCATTCTTCTAGTGAAAACAAATCAAGTTTGTCTAGTCTCTCCTCACAGCTGAAAATGTGTTGCTGGTTAAAGCACAGCAGGTTAGGCAGCATCCAAGGAACAGGAAATTCGACGTTTCGGGCCAGAGCCCTTCATCAGGAATGAGTCGCTCCTCACAGCCAATATTCTCCAAACCAAGCAAAATCCTGGCAAACCATTTTTGTATCATCTCCAAAAGCCTCCACGTCTTTCTTGCAGTGTGGGGCCCAGAACTGTACACATTATTTCAAATGTGGCCTAACTAGAGTTCAATACAGCTGCGGCACAAACTGCCAAATTTTATATTCTATGCCCTGATCGATGAAGGTAAGCATGCCATATGCCTTCTTGACCATCTTATCCACTTGTGTAGCCACTTTCGGGGAACTGTGGACTCACATGCCATGATCTCTCTGTATGTTGCTACTAAGGGTTCTGACATTTACTGGATATTTCCCTCCTTTATTAGATCTTCCAAAGTACATCACCTTGCATTTGTCTGGATTAAACTCGATCTGCCATTTCCCCACCCAAGTCTCCAGCCAAATTATTCCTACTGTGTCCTCTAACAATCCACCTCATGATCTACAGCTCCTCCAATCCTGTGCCATCCACAAACTTACTAATCAGGCCACTTACATTCTCCTCCAAACCATTTATACATATTATAAAGAACAGGAGTCCCAGCATTGATCTCTATGGAACACCATTAGTAACTGATCTCCAGTCAGACAAATATCCTTCCACTGTTACTCTCTGTCTTCTAATGACCAAGCCAGTTCTTACCAGCTCACCTGATCCCATGTGACTACATTGTTTGCTTCAGCTACCATGTGGGATGTTGTCAAAGGCCTTGCTGAAGTTCATTAACACAACATCTGTTACCCTTCCCTCATCAAGCATCTTTGTTACTTAATCAAAAAACTTGGTCGAGTTTGTGAGACACACCCTTCCCTGCACAAAGCCATGCTGCCTATCACTAATTTCATCAGGGCAATTACAAGAATCTTGTAGATGCTAGCTCTAGCTCCCCCATGCCTAGGAGCAGAGAGACCATTAAAGGACTATCGCTTCACTCCAAGGCTGTGTCCTCAGGTCCTAGTCTCTCATACTATTGGAAATATCTTCTCCACATCCACTCCATCCAGGTCTCTCAGCATTCTATAAGTTTCAATCAAATCCCCCTCCATCCTTCAAAACTTCAATTGAGTATAGATCCGGAGTTCTCAACCACTCCTCACGAGACATGTCTTTCATCTTGGAATTATTCTGTGATCCTCCTCTGGGTTACTCCTCACCTCCATCCTCACCCACAATGCCAGTATGTTTTTCCTTAGATATGATGCCCAAAATGGCTCACAATATTTTAAATACATTCTGACTGGAACCTTATACAGCCACAACAGTATACCTCCTGCTCTTGTGTTCTGGCCCTCTTGAAATGAATGCCAACATCATATTTTCCCTCCTTACTGCCAACTGACCTGTATGTTAATCTTAAACAAATCCTGAACCAGGACTCCTAAGTCCTTTTGTGCTTCACATTTCCATATCCATTTCCCATTCAGAAAACATTCTACACCTCTATTTTTCCTGCCAAAGTGCATAGCCTCACACTGTCCCATATTGCCACTTCATTGCCCACTTTCCTAGCATGCCTAAGACCTTCTGCAACATCCACGCTTCCTCAGAACTATTTGGAACTTCACCCATCTTAGTGTCAACTACAAACTTAGCAACAATGCCATCTGTTCCTCCGTCCAGATCATTAATGTATACCATGACTAATTGCGGTCCCAACATTGATCCCGGCAGAAATCTACAAGTCCCTGGCTGCCATCCTGAAAAAGAACCCTTTATCCCCACTCTCTACCTTCTGCCAGTCAGCCAATCCTCTATCCAGGCCAATACCTTGTCCATAACAAGGGTCTTATCTTAATTTGCAGCCACCCGTATGACACCTCATCACAGGCCTTCTGGAAATCCAAATAGACCATGTCCACTGGCTCTTCTTTGTCTAGCCTGTTTGTTACTGCCTCAAAAAAATCCAACAGATTTGTCAGACCTACCCTTGGCAAATCCATGCTGACCCTACTTATTTTACCATGCACTTCCAAGTACTCTGCAATTTTATCTTAATAATGGATCTAAAATCTTAATGATGACTGAGGTCAGGCAAACAGGATTATAGTTTCCTGCCCTCTTCCTCCCTCCCTTCTTAAACAGGGATGTTACATTATCCATTTTCCAGTACTCTGGGACCCTCACTGACTCCAATGATTCCTGAATTCCTCCACAATCTCCTCAGCTTTCCCCTTCAAAACCCTGAGTTGCAGCCTACCTTGTTCAAGTGCCTTCAAATCTTTCACCTTCCCCATCACTTTCTCCTTAGTGATAAACACTACATTAACTTCTATACTCCTGACTCTTGAAGTTCTGCTATGTTACTAATGTCTTCCATTGTGAAGACCGAAGCGAAGGACCTATTCAGTTCCTCTGCCATTTCTTTGATCAAAATAAAGCAAGTCTGAGGAGTTTAGGACTGATATGAAGACTGTTTGGTAATGCCCAATAGACTGGATTTCAAAGGAGAACAGTAGCTAGAGAAATAATTAATAGTACAGAGGTATCAATGACTATGGACATTTCGAGAAGAGAATGGTTAAAGTCTGAGCGAAAATCACTTTGGAGATGGATATGGAACAAAGAGGAATAGCTGAAGAATTGAGTTTCAACAAATACTAGAATGGAATTAAATCAAAATGAAAGTGAGCAAGGCAAATGGAACAAACAGAAATGAAGGTGAAAGAATAACAGAAATCCTTCAAGGCAGCCCTTCATGAAAAATAACTGGCAGTAAGTTAAACAATACAAGTAATAAGCAAAATTCTGCAGAGAGTGTTAATCAATAGATAAATGAACTGAGATATAACACATCTGCAGTTGAAAGCCCCTTTCAACTGCTTTATCTTCACATACAACAGACAGCACCGACAAGAAAGGAACTTAATGAGATCAACATTCTTAAGGTGTTGAATAGAGCGTACATCCTGAGAGATGGAAATAATTGATTTTTCAGGTGTAATGTAATTGAAGTAGGACATTCATGGACTTGAAGTAAATTGCAATTCAGTTTGGTTCCAGTCTTTTAATTACCTATTATATTCATTATTTGTCATATAATGTATGCTCTTGGTCGAGGAGGAGACATAGTTCTGTCAATAACTCGCATTTGGTTTCTCCAAAACTTCCTCACAGAATTATACATTCAACACTTAGTTAAGTCATTCAACACTTGGAGCTGTTATCTTCCCATTACTGATATTAACTGGGCTGCAGGGCAGGTATAAAGAGATTAGAATGAGCAACAACAATCCTAAACTATGGGAGAGAGAAAATGTACATTTTTTTTGCAAGCGATCACTCATTGGAATTAGGTTGGATTCTGAGGCAACTTTCACAGTATAAGCCGAATTTTACAAATGGTACCTGTAAGATTGAAGTGCTGTTGGAAACATAGAATATAGGAGTCAGAGTGTTCAGAGTGTTCAGCGATTTAACCCCTTGAACCTGTTCCCTCAATTTGATCGTAGACAACCAATCAGTCCATTATTGCTTCCTTGATTCATTTACCTACCACAAAGGCCATCCATCTCAGGTTGGAAAATTTCAATTGACTGAGCCTCCACAGACTTTGGTAATATAAATGTGTAAAGTTCTCATTCCTGATTTCAACAGTCTAACTTCAATTTTACAATTAATGTCATCGTATGTGGATCCCCACCCCCACATAGAAATTTGCTTCACTATTTATTTTAGATATTTTTAATCAAAACATTCAGGTGTGTTGTAATACACATACTGAACTCTCCTGGAACTACCACTATACCACAACAGCCCTAAAATGTCTCAGTTAAACATTCTTAAGATGTCTTATGCAACATTAAGCTCTTATTTGTCCCTTTAAGATTTGCTATAATTTTGCTGAAATTGCATTGTGCATCTGCCAGTGTCTTATTTTAACTATTTAACCTTTAGTTTTTAGCATATAGAGATGAAATCTGAAAACTTTTAAAATTATATATCATGTAGTCCATCAAGTCAATGCTGCTAAATCTACCCTAAATCTAAACTAGGTCTACCTTGCAGCACTAGGCCCATAGTCTTCAGCTCCTCTTGAGTTTTTTTCCCTCCTTCATAGTGGCTAGAATTTCAGAATTAAAAATACACTTAATTTGTCATATCATACAAAGCACAGACAAAGAACAATTGGCACATTAACTCTCTGGTGGTTTCAGTAAAACCAGCTTTTTTATTTCCGATCAATGCCATCAGATAGAAAATGCATGTAAGGAAGGTACTATCACAATAGTTATGGGGGATTTCAATATGCAGGTGCACTGGGAAGATTAGATCCCAAGAAAAATAATTTGTGAATATCTACATGATGGGTTTGTGGAGAAGTTTGTGGTAGGAAACAAGTAGTTCTGGATTTGATGATATATGATGAGGCAGACTTGCTTAGGGAATTGATGTTAGATGAACCCTTTGGTGGCATTGACCATAATATGATAGAATTCATCCTGCAGCTTGACAGGGGCAAGATTAAATCAGAAGTAATGGGTACTATAACTGAGTAAAGGTAATCACAAAGATATGAGGGAGGAGCTGGCCAGAGCTGATTAGAAGGGGAGCCTAGCTGGGGAGGCCGTAGAACAGTAATGGCAGGAGACTTTGGGATAATTCAGGAGACACAGCAGAAATTTATTCCAAGGAAGAAGAAATGTATTAAAGGGACGATAAAGTGACCATAGCTGAAAAGCAAAAGACAAAGCGTACAATCGCATGAAAATTGCTGGAAGCCAGTGGATTGTATGACAAAACCAGCAGAGGACTAATAAACCAAAAAGAGAGAAAAAGAGGAAATTATGAGGTAAGTAAGGTAGTATTATCAAAGAAAACTGCAAGAGGATTTTTTTTAGATATATAAAAGGTAGGAGAGAGGCAAGAGTGGACAATAGACAGCCTGACAATGGAGCTGGAGAAGTAGCAACAGGAAATAAAGAAATGGCACAGGAACTAAATAGGTACTTTGCATTAGTCCTCACAGTAGAAAACACCAGTAGGTTACTAGGCCATCCCTCAACCTCCTTTTCTTCTGTGGAAAATGTCCCAGTATTTCCAGTCTATTTTTATAGCTAAACCCTTCCATTCCCAGCAATATCCTCATAAATCTTTTCTGAATCCTCTCCCAACCATCAGCGGTCAGAGGTGACCATCACTAAGGAGGTAGTGCTGGGAAGTTGAAAGATTGAAAAGTGGATAAATCACCAGAGCAGATGAACTGACTGCTAGGATTCTGATCGAGGTAGCTGAGGAGATTGTGAAGGCATTAATGGTAATCTTTCAGGAATCACTGGAGCCAGGGAGGGTCTTAGAAGACTGGATCAGTTGTGTTGCTTATGGCCCATCATGGATTCTGGTTAATTACCTCTTACCTTAACATTTATGAGGCAGGAGGGAAAAAGCCACACAGATTAAGTGAAGAAAATGTGAGCAAATCAACATCAGATCACATATAGCACTCCTGTTTAAGAAGGGAAGAAAGCAGAAGATAAGGAATTATAGGCTGGTTCGCCTGACTTCAGTCATTGGTCAGATTTTAGAATCCATTTTGAAGGATCGAGTACTTGTGCATGTTAAAATGAGCTGGGTCAGCATGGCTTCATTAAAGGGTGGTCATGCCTGACAAATCTGCTAGAATTGTTTGAGGAAGTAACAAGCAAGTTAGACAAATGAGAGAAAATGGATATGATCTATTTGGATGTTTAGAAGACTTTCAACAAGGTTCTATACAGTAGGCTGCTAAATAAGATGAGTTTGTGATTAGGGACAAGGTATTGGCCTGGATAGAGAATAGGCTACATGACAGAAGGCACAAGATTGGGATAAAAGGACTTTTTCCACATGGCAGCTAGTGAATAGTGGAGTTCTGCAGGGTTCAGTGTTGGGACCACAACTATTCATGTTACACATTAGTGATGTAGCTGAAGGAACTGAGGCCACTGTTGCTAAGTCTAAGTCTGCCACAGATGACACAAAATAGGTGAAAAGAGTAGTGCTGAAGCAAGGAGTCTGCAGAAGAATTTGGGCATGCTAAGAGAATGGACAAAGAAGTACCAGATGGAATACAACATGACACAATGTGAGGTAATGCACTTTGGTAGGAATAGGGTGTAGGTTTGCTCGCTGAGCTGTAGGTTTGATATCCAGACGTTTCATTACCTAGCTAGGTAACATCATCAGTGGCGACCTCTGTTTTCCAAAGTTCGTCTGTGCTACAGTGTGTGGTGGCTCGTTGGAATAGTGTTCTGATACAGCCTCATTTGTGTGTGTTGGAATGGTTGCTGGTGTAGTTAAGTATTTGGTCAGTGTTTGTCGGTTTTCTGTATATGCAGGTTTGTAGTTCTCCGTTGTCCTTTCTTTCGACTGTGACGTCCAGAAATGCAAGTTTGTTGTCAATTTCTTCCACCTTGGTGAACTTTATGCCTATGAGGGTGTTGTTGATGATGTTAAATGTCTCTTCTATCTTGTTTTGTTTTGTGATGACAAAAGCGTCATCTATGTAGCGGACCTTGTTTTTTGTTTTGATGGTTGGTAGGGCTGTTTGTTCACACAGAACACCCTTCCCAAAGCAGCCGAGGACAAATCTGGTCTGGCTCTGGCGATTTGTCAATCTTAATGTTTGTCAAAATTTTCAACACATCAGCTTCCTCAATCTCTATCTGTTCCAGCATGCTTACCTGCTCCTCAATGGTTTCATTCACTACAAGGTCCTTTAGTAAAGACAGAAGCAAAAAACTCATTTAGGGCTTCCCCTACCTCCTCAGACTCTATACATAAGTTCCCTATGCTATCCCTGAACAGTTCTACTCTCTCTTTGATCATTCTCTTATTCCTCACATATGAGTAAAATGCCTTTGGATTCTGCCAAGCCTTTTTCGGGCTCACTCCTGGCTCTCCTCAGATCATTTTTGAGCTCCTTCCTCGCCTGCCTGTAATCCTCTAGAGCTGAGCAAGACCCTTGCTTCCTCCACCTGCCTTCTTTCTTTTGACTAGAAGCTCCTCCGCTCTAGTCATCCAAGGTTCCTTTACCTTATCCCTTCTTGCCTGTCTCAGAGGAACACATTTGTGCATCACTCGCAACAACTGTTCCTTAAACAATCTCCACATGTCTTTAGTGTCCTTTCCATGGAACAATCGCTCCCAGTCCATGCTTCCCAACTCAAGTCTGATAGTATCATAGTTTCCTTTTCCCCAATTAAATATCCTCCGATTGTGCCTGCTTCTTTCCTTCTCCATAGCTGTGTAGAATGTGAGGCAGTTGTGGTCACTATCCCCAAAATGCTCTCCCACCGCAAGATCTGACACCTGCCCCCGCTCATTGCCGAGCACCAAATCCAAAATGGTCTCTCCCCTCATCGGCCTGTCAACGTACTGAGTTAGGAAACCCTCCTGAACACACCTTACAAAAACAGCTCCTTCCAAACCATCTGCTTGAAGGAGATTCCAATCAATATTGGGAAAGTTAAAGTCACCCATTACAACTCCCCTACTACATTCACACTTTTCCAAAATCTGCTGACCTATGCTTTCTTCAATCTCCCTGCTGCTATTGGGGGGCCTGTAGTAAACCCCTAAAGAGGTGACTGCTCCGTTACTGTTGCTAATTTCCACCCATACTGACTCAGTGGGCAGACCCTCCTTGACAATGGTAACTTCTATATCTGTGATACCCTCTCTGATTAGCAGTGCTACATCCCCCTCCTCTTCCCCCCCCCCCATGCTTTTTAAATGTTCTAAACCCTGGAACATCCAGCAACCATTCCTGCCCCTGAGAAACTCACATCTCTATTATGGCCATAACATCATAGCACCAGGTACTGATCCATGCTCTAAGCTCATCACTTTTATTCCTGATACTCCTTGCATTAAAGCAAACACACTTTAACTGATTCCTTGGTTCTTTTCCAGGAAATTCCTTCCCACTGGCTGTGCTACTTCTTGCTATTGCCTCATCTCCATCAATTCTCACCTCTGGTATATAACTCAGGTTCCCACCCCCCTGCCATACTAGTTAAACCCTCCTGAACAACTCGAGCAAACCTTCCACCAAGGACTTTGGTCCCTTTCCAGTTCAGGTGCAACCCATCCTTCTTGTACAGGTCCCACCTTCCCCAGAAGGCATCCCAATTATCTACATATCTGAAGCCCTCCCTCCTACACCAGCTGTGCAGCCACATGTTAAGCTGTGCCCGCTCCCTGTTCCTCACCTTGCTATCTCGTGGCACCGGTAGTAAACTCGAGAACACTACTCTGTTTGTCCTGCTCTGCAGCTTCCACCCTAACTCCCTGAAATCACTTTTTATGTCCTCAATCCTTTTCCTGGCTATTTCATTGGTGCCAATATGTAACACGATTTCTGGCTGTTCACCCTCCCCTTTCAGAATCTTCTAAGGTTGATTTGTACATCAGTCAGAACACAATGCAGGGCAATACAAAAGAGCCATTCTTAAATACAGAGAGAAGTCCATATGTTGGATATTTAAAATTTTAGTCCTATATGTGACTGCATTCATAAGCATGAGCATTCAGAAGTCAGAAGTTCATAAATCTGTACATTCAATTTCGAATGCTTTCCCCCTTGCATATTTTTATTAATTAACTTCTGAATGGTAAATCAATGGACAGTATATTAGTGGATTATTCAATGTAATTGACCAGATTAGTCAAAAGTAACTAATACACCACACATCTGTAATGACCTTTTATAAACTAAGACCTGAACGAGTACATTCTTTCCCCACCATGATGGTTTTCTCACATTCTTGTTCACTTAATCTGTGTGGAATCTTCCATCCTACCTCACAAACTGTTAAGGTAAGAAGTAATTAGCCATAGCCATAAGGGACCATTGGTGTTACACAGTCATTCGGTCCAATTCGTCCATGCCGACCAGATATCCTAACCTAATCTAATCCCATTTGTCAGCACTTGGCCCATATCCCTCTGAATCCTTCCTATTCATATATTCATCCAAATACCTTTTAAATGTTGTAATTGCACTGGCCTCCACTTCCTCTGGCACAGCACCTTCTGCGTGCCCCTTTTAAATCTTTACCCTCTCACCCTAAACCTATACCCTCCATTTTTGGACTTCCCAATCCAGGGAAAAGAACTTGTCTATTTTGTCTATTTACCCTGTCCATGCCCCTCATGATTTTAAAACCTCTATAAGGCCACCCCTCAGCCTCCGATGCTCCAGGGAATACCGTCATAGCCTATTCAGCCTCTCCCTATAACTCAATCCTCCAACCCAGGCAACATCCTTGTAAATCTTTTCCGAACCCTTTCAAGTTTCGCAACATCCTTCCACTAGGAAGGAGACCAAAATTGCATGCAATATTTCAAAAGTGGCCTAACGAACATCCTGTATAGCCGCAACATGACCTCACAACTCTTATACTCAATGCTCTGACCAATAAAGGAAAGCATACCAAACACCTTCCTCACTGTTCTAACTACCTAAAACCCCATTTTCAAGAAACTATGAACTTGCACTCCAACGTCTCTTTGTTCAGCAACACTCCCCAAGACCTTACCATTAAGTGTATACGTCCTGCTCTGATTTGCGTTTCCAAAATGCAGCTCCTCACATTTATTTAAATTGAACTCCACCTGTCCCTTCTCAGCCCATTGGTCCATCTGATCAAGATCCCGCTGCATTCTGATGTAACCTTCTTCGTTGTCCACTCCACCTCCAATTTTGGTGAAAGGGGAAATATTTAAAAGGACTTGAGGGGAAAGATTTAAAAGAACCTGAGGGTTAACTTTTTCACACAGAGAGTGGTGCATGTATGGAACAAATTGCCAGAGGAAGTGGTGGAGACTGGTTCAATTACAACATTTAAAAGGCATCTGGATAGGTACATGAACAGGAATGAAATGGGATAAAGAAAAATGCTGTCAAATAGGACAAGATCAGATTGGGATATATGGTCAGCATGGGCAAGTTGAATTTATGTGCTGTATGACTCTATAAACCAGTGCCTCCAAAGCTACTGCAAATCTTTCATAATAAATGTGATTTGACTTGATTTGATTTGTTACATCACATGTACCAAGATAGAGAAAAATGTATTTTTTGTGTGCTAACTAGACAAATCATACTTTATTTAAGTAGTGTACATCAGGCTAATAGAACAGAATGCAGAATATGGTATTACAGCTGCAGAGAAAGTGCAGAGAAAGATCAACTCTAATATATGAGAGGTCTGTTCATAAGTCTGCTATCAGTGGGGTAGAAGCTATCTATGAATCTGTTGGTACGTGTTTTCAAACCTTTGCATCTGCTGCCCAATGGACGAGGGTGACAAGCAGTCTATCTGGGGTGGGAGGGGTCTTTGATTATGTTAGCTGCTTTCCTGAGGCAACGGGAAGTATAGATGAAGTCAATGGAAGGAAGGTTGGTTAGTGTGATGGACTGGGCTGCGTTCACAGCTCTCTGTGATTTCTTGCAGTTTTGGATATACAGCAATTGCCATTCCACACTGTGATACATCCAGATCGGATGTTTTCTATGGTGCATCTGTAAAAATTAGTAAGCGTCATCATGGACATGCCAAATTTCCTTAGACTCCTGAGGCAATCTGTGAGTCAGGAGCTGATGTGTTCCATTCCTGCCCTCTTGAGGTATTTCATAATAATGAATGTGATAGCCACCAGGCTGTAGTCATTAAAGCACATGTGATGTTTCTTTGGGGCCGAGATGACAGTGGTCCTTTTGAAGCCAATGGGAACTCACATTATAGGAAGGAGAGGTTACATATGTCTGCAACCACTCCCTCCAGCAGGTCCACACATGGAATTCCATTAGGACCAGTCACTTTCTGTGGGTTCATTCTCAAGAAGGTTAATCTCCCTGCCCTCCCCCTCACTGTTTTGATCACACAGCATTGCCCTTTGATGTGAAGGGCACTGCTTGTCACAGGCCACTCGGGTGTTTCCTTTCTTCCTGGTGGTGGAAATTAAATAAAGATTTGTGCACCTTGTGTCTCACACCTGCACACACACACCCTGGGTGCTGGGGAAAAAAATAAGCACTACCGCAGTTAGGCGGTAGTGCGGAGGTTAATAAAAAAAAGAAAAACATGAAAAAAGAAATAAAAAGAAAAAAAAGAAAACAAAAAGGCTAATCTGGTGTCTGCGGCAGTGACCATGGACACAGGTCCACCTGAGGCTATCAGGGCAGGTGACAAAGTTTCACTGACCTTCTGCTCAAAGTGAGCAAAGAATGCATTGAGCTCAGCAAGGAGGGATGCATTTCTGTCAAAAAATCTAATTAACTTCCCTTTGTAGCCCATCATATCATCTACGTTTTGCCACTTTCAATGCGTGTTTACGTAGTTAGTCTGGGACTCTATATTAATCGGATATTGACTCTTGACATCCCTGATGGCTTTGTGAAGATCATGCCTAGATTTCATGTATTTGTCAGGGTCACCTGACTTGAAAGCCTCAGACTTGGATTTCAGCAGGAAGTGGATCTTTCCGTTCATCCATTGTTTCTGGTTGGGGAACAATTAGATTAACTTTATTGACATGCGGTCTTCTACACACATACTGATGAAGTCTGTGAGGTCAGCGGCATACTGATTTTGGTTGTTCTTGAATACAGACCAATCCACCGACTCTAAGCAGTCACATAGAAGCTTGTCTGTTACCTCAGACCAGCACTGCATGACTTTCTGTATCAGATCCTCACACTTCAGTTCCTGCTGGTAAACCAGGAGAAGTAGTACAGTCTATGGCCTGATTGACCAATATGCAGGCATGGGATGGAGCAGGAGGCATCTTTGATAATTATGTATCAATGGGTCCAGGTTTTGTTTGGCCTCTGGTGGGACAGGAGATGTGTTGGAAGTACCTTAGCAGCACACTCTTCAGGTTGGCCTGATGGAAGTCACCGAATGTGATAAACAAGGCCCCAGGGTATTCTGTTTGAAGGCTATTTGTAGCGGTGTATATGTCCTCAAATGTGCTCTTCATTTCTGCTTGGGGTGGGATCGCCAGGATCACATCTGAGCATCAAGAGGTGTTGATTAGAAGGCAGCTTGAGGATGCTGTGTGGTTCTATATTTTAAGTCCTATATTTTACTATTAAGTTTTCTCCATTGACATGGAACATTGAACATGACTCAAGGGAATTATCTTACTCTGTCCTAAAACAGTGTCATGGATTTTTTTTACATTCAGCATCACACAATGTTTTAGTTTAACTTCTCACTGTAGTGCTTGTAACATAGTTAGCCAGGTGGATCTCAGAGTATGGGTTCTCTGATTGGACCAGATTAACATGCTCAATCAGGGAGTGCTGGCTAACAGATATAAACAGGAGTGTCAAGGATCTGACCTCTCTCAGAGCCAGGTCTGAGCTAGCGGGGCCAGTCATGTACAATGCCCATGTAACTAAAGGGTGACTTGCCGAGATACTGGTCATCATGGAGTTATTTTGCTCATCTAAAATTATCAGCTCAAATACCAGAGATCTCCTTCAATACTGGACTACAATGGAAGCTTAGAGTACGTCCTGATGTGGGGTTTGACCATCATCTTTTTAATGAGATCAGGATTCTACTAAGTAAACTAGATTAACTCATCATCCAAACTAAGATGGAGCCGCACTGGGAGGTAATGGTCAATTAACTAATGCAGGTACAAAATATCCACGAATACCAAATTCAGTAGTTACCAAAAGTGGGGATGGTACATAGTTTTGTTCAAACAGTGTTATACCTATATTCCATGCACATAGAACAGCGACTTTGCTTTTTTACAATATTGGTTGAGCTGGATAAACTTCTCAGTTTTTGAGCTAAGTTCAACAGGGGAAAGTGGAAAGCACGGGCTCAGCTGTTGCTACATGTTGCTTCCAATCAAAATTCAACAGGGACACATTCCAAATGTCAAGTTGATATATAACTGACTCAACTTGAAAACATTCCTGTCAAATTACAGTTGAGCATTGCTTCAAATTATACTAGCCATTCTGTGTCAAACAGCCAGAGGTAGTATCATGGTTCATTCTGCAGGTGAAAAATTGTCACTTATGACTAATATCTCTATAGAATGAGATACAGAAATAAAACACTGAACTTTAAAGTAAATAGATATAAGGAAGTTCATAAAATAACGGTCTTCAGGAAAGATGACTTTCCATAGAACAATCTGTTAATCCTGGCCTTGGGGCGCACTATTTTGCAACTGGTGTAGTTAATGAACCAATGAAGCAATGTACTGTCAGGAATTTGCATTAGGTGCAGAAAACAAAAATAAAACAGTATTTATTAATGTGATAAAATGTGCTGTCATGGTCATTGTGATGCAGGCTTGCATTAATCCATTAAAGTGTTTTTGTACTGGGCTATCCCACCTTTATCATTGTTACTTATCATAGAACATAGAACATAGAAAGATACAGCGCAGTACAGGCCCTTCGGCCCTCGATGTTGCGCCGACCGAATCCTACCTAACCTACACTAGCCCAATAACTTCCAAATGCCTATCCAATGCTCGCTTAAATGACCATAAAGAAGGAGAGTTCACCACTGCTACTGGCAGGGCATTCCATGAACTCACAACCCGCTGTGTAAAGAATCTACCCCTAACATCTGTCCTATACCTACCACCCCTTAATTTAAAGCTGTGTCCCCTAGTAACACCTGACTCCATTAGCGGTAAAAGGTTCTCAGTGTCGACCCTATCTAAACCCCTAATCATCTTATACACCTCTATCAAATCTCCCCTAAACCTTCTCTTCTCCAATGAGAACAGCCCAGATCATGCGAGGCAGATGGGGAAGCAGCTAGCTAGTCTCCAGTATTCAAAACGAGGGTAAATTATCTTTAAACATCCTTGTTTTGCTACACCTTACTTGTGGATGGATGACTGTGTCAACACTCCATCCCACTTTTGATACCCTCATCCTGAATATTGGAGACCAGCTAGCTGCTTTCCCATCTGTCTCACACTACAAAGCAACAATGATAACTGCTCCACAATGGTGGCCTGGCTGTTGAAAACATTTATTGCTTAAAACTTTGTTTAAAAACTGAGATTGATACATAAAAATGGAGGCAGTCTTTTCTTTTTCTCTCCCTTCATTGTGCTGCTAACCTCAGCTTTCGTTCGATGTTGGTGAGCATCCTCCTTGTTGTTCAGCTCTAAAGGCCAGTCCATATCTTTAATGAGATGGTGACCCCAAGTTCCGGCCACTAATTGTGCAATTTGAGGGAAACCATTGCTCGGGAATTCTTGCAGCATATTGGTAATCTGCCTACCTCTAAGCTAGGAGGTCCACTTTTAAGTTTATTTGCTCCAAGGGTGTTAATATCCCAATCAACCCATCCAGATGTTATCAAAATCACTACAGGATGAGTGTTACTCTCAACATTTAGTGTTGTGATCTTTATTTGAGCCAACTATTAGGGTTCTACCTAAAACCCAGACTGTTGGACTAACATCCTCAAATGGAAAGGACAAGTAAGCTAAAGGAACTTTTTCATCAGAATCTAACCTGGCAAGTTAGCAACAAAATATTACTTATCAAAGACAAAGACAGTAGCATTCACTACTTTCTGCTTCTAACTGTTGTGTCCATCAAATACTCTTTGTTCCACCCTGGGCTTACTTCATAAAACATTTGCCAATGGAACCACACAAACCCTCATCTTAGCTTCGCTTATTGGTTAACGGAGGAAAAGAATATTTCAGGACAATGATCCCAAACAGAGTCAGATGTACAGCTCATTTAATGAGTTGCCAGAGGAAGTGGTGGTTGGTACAATTGCAACATTTAAAAAGCAAATGGATGGGCATATGAATAGGAAGGGTTTGGAGGGATAGGAGACAAGTGCTGGCAGGTGGGACTAGATTTTGTTGGGACATCTGGTTAGCATGGACATGATGAACCACATGTACGTTTCTGTGCTGTACATCTGTCTTGGACTTGATGGCCTTCATGATTTTATGAACCTCTAAGGTCACCTCTCAGCCACTGACGCTCCAGGTAGAACAGCCCCAGTGTATTGAGCCTCTCCCTGTGGTTCAAACCCTCCAACCCTGGCAACATCCTTGTAGATCTTTTCTGAACCCTTTCAAGTTTCACAACATCCATCCGATACAAGGGAGACCAGAATTGCACACAATATTCCAAAAGTAGCTGAAGCAATGTCCTGTACAGCCGCAACATGACCTCAACTCCTGTACTCAATGCTCTGACCATTAAAGGAAAGCATTTGTTCAGCAACACTCCCCATGACCTTACTATTAAATGTTCAAGCCCTGTTCTGATTTCCTTTTCAAAAATGCAGCACTTCACATTTATCTAAATTAAACTCCATTTAGCACTCAACCCATTTGCTCATTGCACTGTGTGGTAATGTTCTCCACTGTCCACTACACCATCAATTTTGGGGTCATCTGCAAACTTAATTATCTGTGTCCACATCCATTTATATAAGTGACAAAAAGTAGTGGACCCAGCACTGATCCTTATGGCACTCCATTGGTCACAGGCCTCCAGTCTGAAAAACAATCCTCCACAACCACACTCTCTATCAATGAGTTAGTTCTGTATCCAAGTGGCTAGTTCTCTCTGTATTCCAAGAAATCGAACCTTGCTAACCAGTCTACGAGGAATCTTATTAAATGCCTTACTGAAGTCCATTTAGATCACTTCTATCATTCTGCCCTGATCAATCCTCTGTTACTTCTTCCAAAAAAAAAGTCAAACAACTTCATGAGACAATTTCCCATGCACAAAGCTATGCTGACTATCCCGCATCAGTCATTGTCTTTCTATATATTTAGAAATCCTGTTCCTCAGGATTCCCTTGAACAACATTCCTGCCACTGATGTCAAGCTCACCTGTCTATAGCTCCCTGGCTTTTCCTTACCACCTTAAATGTTTGCACCATGTTAGCCAACCTCCAATCTTCCAGTACCTCACTTATGAGGTATCAAAAATACAAATCTCAGCAAGAGGCCATTTGAAACTAAAGTCACCATAAATAGGGAACAGTCAGGGAGGTATCACTGCAAAGTGATGCCATTGCAAGATCTTCCAAATCCCATGGTAGGAAAGACAGTCTAACAGCAGCAAATTCTCCAAAGCCAACATGAACATGCCTGCATTGGGGTCTTTCCTATCATGAGATTTGGAAGATCTTGCAACAGCATCAACTTCCAGTGCTAAGTCCCTTGCTGTTCCCTGAATTCATGTGTCTGACACCAGACACCTCAAGCAACTGCTGATGGCAGGAGATTTCAGGATATGAAGGGAAACCCTTTCAGAATATACACAATGCATTTCCAATGAAGCAAAAAAAAAAACTGTAGCATGAAATGTTACTCATATGTTTGGTCCAGGAGTAGGTACAAATACAGCTAGGTCATCAGGACATCAAAGCAGTTAAAACATACCATCATCTACCTTGTTCTAAAAGATGTACTCTCTTACCAGCTCATGGGCATAAAGACTTTAATGTTCATCACAGATAGACCTGATCTTATTGTACAAATATCCTGTCTTACAATGAAGGCCACTCATCAAAAAGGTGAATCAAGACCGTGGTGTTGGAAACACAGCAAGTCAGGTAGCATCCAAGGAAAAGAAAAATCAACATTCCTGATGAAGGGCTTTTGCCCAAAACATCAATTTTCCTGCCCTTCAGATGCTGCCTGACCTCCTGTGCTTTTCCAGCACCACATTCTCCACTCTAATCCCCAGCATCTGCAGTCCTCACTTTCACCTCATTCAAAGAGACACGGAGCATCAAGAAATTTCACTGGGAGTGACATTGAAGCATCACAAATACCTCCCTGTAACTTATCTACCTGACTGTCAAAGCAACATCTGTCCCACAGAGCAAACAGACTACACGCTGGACATAGTAGCCATCTCAGAAACCAAAAGTAGCACATAACCAGATCATCCTCAATCCTGAAGGACTGCCTAAGACACTCAATTCCATTAACATTTGTAGAAATGTGTGATTTCCTTTCATATGATTAACTAACCAGTGCACAATTTGATAAGCAGCAATTGTAAAAGACTGCTTTACTCTCATTAAAATGATACAATGTTCCTAGCTTTAGCAACAACTTTAATTATTCCCAAAATTCAGTAGAGCTTTGCAACTCTCTGAAAGTATCCTTGCATATTCAGTGATAGTTTATCTTGAAATAAGTGACTGCTTTTGGTCTCCAGTTCTTAACATTTTACTCATTAACCCCAGCACTATTTTGAAACACTACAGAATTCTAAAAATAACTACTCACCACCCCCCTCCATTCCCAACCCTCAGCTTTAAATTTATTAGGTTTGAATCCATTACTTATATTTGCATAATTGACATCATTATCTGTCAGCTTGCTCAGCTCTGGCTGACAGTCATTAAAAGATCATTATAAACAGGGCTGTAATAGGTTCATGAGGCCAAATGGCTGCATTTTAATCACCAGAGAATGATAAGTTGATGGTGGCCTAAGGGAAAGGGCTCTTGTAACTGGCAGAGTTAATGAACAAATCAGGTTAGGAAAATTCACCACCTGTGCCTGAGTATACTATGTAATTGCAACTACAATTTGGAGAAGTTGAACTGGAATAGATGTATGTAACATGACTGAGATTGTGGATCACCACTATCGGACTGAAGCAATTGGAGCCGCATGGACCCTGTACACCTTTATCAGAATTGTTGCAATGAGTACAGAAGGTTTCTTTCCTTCCTGATGGTAACTTACTTATTAATGGCTTCTCAACTACGCAGTTTGTCCTTTAGGGCTGAGAAGGTAAACAGATGATTGGTTCTTCTGGAAAACTGAGAAACTCACATTTGGGCAAAACAAGGAGGTGCTTTTATTCAACTTCTGCTTAAAGCTCATTGTCAAGGCACAGTGTAGAAAGATTTGTGCTGCAGCCAGGCTATGTCATACAGGTAGTTCTCCAATAATACAAATTTATTAAACATGATTTGGCTGTAACATGATTAGTGAATTGTAGATTTCTTTTATAAAGTGAGCTATTATTCACTATGCAATTAATTCTCTGCACTGACCTGATCAGCAAATCACAGTTCTTGTAGCTGTGGTATTTATGCAACTGGTCCAGTTAATTTTCTTATCAATGTAACCCCCAGAATATTGATAGTCAGGGAATTTAGTGATGGTAATATGATTGACAGTTAGGGAATAGTGATTAAATTCTCTCTTGTTGGTTAGTGCCTTATACTTGTGTGGCACGAATGTTATTTGCCACATTTCATTAAAGAGAATCTTATTCTTGGTAATCAGTTTGGAAATTTTCCAAATGCTGTGGAAGTGTTTCAATGGTACCTCAACATTAGGACTTAGTGAAATGGGGATACATGAACCCACTGAAAGCTGGGTATCATTTTGGACTGTTTCTGCATTCCTGTGGGACTGTGTTATGATGTACATTTCAGTGGCAATGACTGTTGCTGTTCCAGATTGTTTAATTGAAGCCCTGAGTTTCTGACATAGACCTTCATGTAACTGAACACTCTGACTCTCAACTCAGACCTGTAGACACATAAGGCAGAATATCCCTCAAAGTGGTGCAGAAATGCTGTCCATCTTTCACTCTACCTCATCATTGAAATGGTGTGGCTAATGTGATGCAGCTTGATGGACAACTTGTCACCATTTTGAGCAGTTAGTAGCAAGCTCTTCTCAGTCACTAATATCAGTTCTGTCATGCTTCATAGACACCTAAGGTCGATCTTTGGAGTGTTTTCTTTGTCCTTCTCAGAAATGTTGGCCATTTGAGGGTTCTAGAGAATTGAGCCTAATTCTTGTTGCAGACCATCCAGATGTGTCAACCTTTCTAATAAAATGGATTTGGCATTGTTAATTTGAGGGCAATGGTGGCGTAGAAAGCCAAAGACTCAGGTTATTGCTGTGGGGGATACAAAACATTCCATAGGGTCTGGTGAAATTTGAATTCAATCAACAATCTAGAAAATAGAGCAAATCTTAGTACTGATCACCATAATCATGACTGTCATCAATTGTTTTAAGAACCCAACTGGTTCACTTAAAGGAAGGAAATCTGTTCTTCCTGACCTGATCTGGCCTATATGTGACTCCAGATTCACAGTATTGAGGTTGAAGCTTAAGTGTCCTCTGGAATTTCTCTGGCAAACCACTTAGATCAAGGGGAATTTAGGATGGACAATAAATTGCTGGCCTTGCCAGTGACAACCACATCCCCTGAAATCTGAGAAGGTAGTTTCAAAGGATACAACAGTTTGTTCAACATTCTTGTTATTGAATTAAGGAGGATGCTGCTGTTGGAATTAGGACTTCTGAGGTGTCTCATAGCTCAGGGATACAGTTTGGATGGTTTTCCTGCTCAATCATTAACTTTTTTATGTTACATAACCAAGGAAGATTAACAATCAAATTTTATAATTGAACTGAACAATGTGTTCATGTCTTTTATAGCTTTCTTTTACTCCAAAAAATGTTGTTCATAGAATTGTTATACTTCTTGTTCTGAGCATTCTGTGGCCTGCACTATTTCTACTCAACTTAGTGATGCAATTCCTCAGCATATGTTTCTGTCACAATCATGCTATTTACCAATTTTCCATCAGTTTTGCAGATTCCTGCTATGCCTGCTCTGCTTAGGTTTTTGCACTTATGTTTCTTCCTTTAGAAGGTCTGGTTTTTCTCTAGCAGTTTGTTACTGGTCTCCAATAGATCATTGTTTGACCATGTTAGAGTGTTACCCTGCATCCAAAGTTCACCAATTTGCTGTCTGAACTCAGCACTGCCTTTCTTATATTTTTCAATTTCTTCTGTTTGATGCATGTGAATTCTATTGATTTTTTTTGAGCTGAGGTTCAGGAACTCTCTCCTCTGCTAACTGCACAACATGCAGTTTCTCAGATACTTACTCTTTTTCAGCTTGTCACATAAATGCCCTGCACATTCGTCATTCTTTCCAAGTCAGTGACTTTCTTATTTAGTCTTAATTTTTCATCTTGAATTGCTGTAAGTTTCTGGAAATCTGCTTTAACTCCTTGAACTTCCAGAATTAGTTCTCTTTTCTGCCAGCTCCTGTCTCTCTCAATATGGGCTTTGAGAATTTCAGTATCTTACTGCAATCATTCCCTTTGTTTTGCTGGCTATCCTACTTAGTATTGGAATTGACCCAATCAATTCAAAGACTCTGGCTATCATTATATCGCTTCTGATCAGAGGGCACATTTTAATGGGAATACGACTTCAACCATCAGCAGCCCACCTTAACTCTTGGCCTACAGAGATAAGTTGCAGGTCTTCATGTCTGTATAACTATCACTCCTCACTGCTCTGCATCAACTCCTGGTTCAACAAAACCAGTTGAATTGAATTGATTGTCATGTGTACTGAGGCACAGTGAAAAGCTTTATCTTGTGAGCAATAGATTTAGACTTAGTGTGGAAACAGGCCCTTCGGCCCAACAAGTCCACACCGACCCGCCGAAGCGCAACCCACCCATACCCCTACATTTACCCCTTACCTAACACTACGGGCAATTTAGCATGGCCAATTCACCTGACCCGCACATCTTTGGACAGTGGGAGGAAACCGGAGCACCCGGAGGAAACCCACGCAGACACGGGGAGAACGTGCAAACTCCACACAGTCAGTCGCCTGAGTCGGGAATTGAACCGGGGTCTCAGGCGCTGTGAGGCAGCAGTGCTAACCACTGTGCCACCGTGCCGCCCGCATACAGGCGGGTCACATAGTAAAGTAGTACAGATAGTAAATAATAGGTAAACAGTGGCAAAAACAAAAATACAGGTCCAGGCGAATGTTAAGAGTTTGTGAGTCCATTCATTATTTTAACAACTGTAGGCGAGAAACTGTTACGAAACCGGTTGGTGCATATGTTCAGGCTTCTGTACCTTCTCCCCGATGGTCGAGGTTGTAGAAACACATTGCCAGGGTGGGATGGATCTTTGAGAATGCTGGCGGCCTTTCCTTGTCAGCAGGCCTCAGAGATAGATTCTATGGATGGGAGGTTGGCCGTTGTGATTGTCCGGGCCGAGTTCACCACTCTCTGTAACCGTCTCCAATCTTGAATGGTACAGTTACCATATCAGGTAGTGACACATCCAGACAGAGTACTCTCAAAGGCACACCTATAAAAATTTTCAAGAGTATTCACTGTCATGCCAGATTTCCTCAGCTGCCTCAGGAAGAAGAGATGTTGTTGGGCTTTTGTAACCAGTGCATCCACATGAAGAGTCCAAAAAAGCCTGTTGTGGATAACCACTCCCAGGAGCTTGACACTCTCCACTTGTTCCATCTCTGTGCTGTTAATGAGTTGGGGGGGAGGGGGGGGGAGGTGCAGGGCATGAGTAACATCCCGCCGAAAGTCAGTAATGAGTTCCTTGGTTTTGGTGGCATTGAGAGCTAGGTTGTTCTCAGTGCACCATTTTTCCAGGTCTTCCACCTCCCGTCTGTAGCCTCGTTCATCGCCATCTGAGATTTGACCGACTATAGTGGTGTCATCAGTGAACTGGTAAATGGCATTAATCTGGTATTTGGCGATGGTGCACAGGTGAGTACAGTAGGGGGCTCAGTACACACCCCTGTGGGGCTCCAGTGTTGAGTATTCGTGAGGGTGAAATATTGTCCCCAGTCTTCACTTTTTGTGGCCTGTTGGTCAGGAAACTGAGGATCCAGTTGCAGAGAGTGGGGCTTAGTCTGAGATCACTAAGTTTAGTAATCAGTCTCAAGGGACAATAGTGTTGAAGGCTGAACTGTAGTCAATGAGTAGGATTCTTATATAGCTGTACTTGGTGTCAAGATATTCTAGGGAGGAGTGAAGGGAGGATATGGCATCTGGCATGGATCAGTTGGTCCAATTGGCAAATTGGAGTGGGTCAAGAGTAATGGGGAGGCTGAAGTTGATTAATGCCATGACCAGCTTTTCAAAGTACCCTTTGACTACTGAAGTTAGAGCCACTGGGTGGTAGTCTCAAGACATGAGCCGCCTTAGCCACAGGGATGATGTTGGTCCTCTTGAAACAGTCAAGGCCAGTGGCCCGCTGCAGGGAGAGGTTGAAGATGTCCGAGAAGACCTCTGCCAGTTGATCTGTGCATGCTCTGAGAGCACGGCCTGGTACTTCATCTGGTCCCATTGCTTTCCTTGGATTCACACAAAGGAAAAACTGATCTGACCTCTGATGTAGTGACTGTTGGGATAGGTTCATCATACTTGTCGGAATATGCTTTATGTCTCAGCTGAAATTCTGCTCAAAGTGAGCGTAGAAAGCAGTGAGATGATCTGGGAGAGATATGTCATCATCTGCTATCTTGCATTGTCTCTTGTCAGAACCTGTGATGTCATTCAGTCCTTGCCATAATTTCCAGGTATCTGTCTGGGTCTCTAATTTGGATCAGCATTGGTCCTTGGCTGTCTTAATGGCTCTGCAAAGGTCATACTTGGATTCCTTCTATTTGAGTGGGTCTCCTGATCTGAAGGCCTCACACCTGGCTCTTAGCAGGTTCTATATGTCCTGATTCGCCCAGAGTTTCCTGTTGGAGAACACCCAGATTGACATCCTCGGTATGCAGTCCTCCTCATAATTGTTGATAAAGTCTGTGCCGATGGGGGTGTTCTCGTCCAAGGTGCCTAAGGACTGTTTGAACATGGCCCAATCAGGTTAAGATCCTAATCCTTGTTTCAAATTGTTCTCCTTCCTAAATCGCTTCCAATAACCACCAGCGCTGAAAATGTGTTGCTGGAAAAGCGCAGCAGGTCAGGCAGCATCCAAGGAACAGGAGGTTCGACGTTTCGGGCATAAGCCCTTTTTCAGGGCCCTCCTGAAGAAGGGCTTATGCCCGAAACATCGAATCTCCTGTTCCTTGGATGCTGCCTGACCTGCTGTGCTTTTCCAGCAACACATTTTCAGCTCTGATCTCCAGCATCTGCAGTCCTCGCTTTCTCCTCCAATAACCACCACCCCATCTTCTCCCAATCCTCCAAGATATCCACATTCTATTAATTCTGACCTCATGAGCTTCCTCAATTCTGATTTCAGTGTTTCGGACTGTGCCTTCAGTTGCCTAGTCCCTAAGCTGTAGAATTATTTTCCTAAACTCCTCTACTTCTCTACCAAGTTTTAAGATGTTCCCTAAATCTTAATTCTTTAAGCAAACTCTTGGCCACTTACCCTAATGTGGCTTGGGGTCAAATTGAGCTTTCTAAGACATCTGTCAGGTACAATAGAGCATTTTATTAATTAAGAGCACAAAATACACACAAGTTGTGTGTATGTTTGCGTGCGCATGTGTGTTTGAGAAGGGTGGAACAGTCATATAGTCAGAAAGAAGTTCAGCATAGAAACAGACCCTTCTGTCCAACTTGTCCATGCCGACTAGATATCTGAACCTAATCAAGTTCCATTTGCCAGCACTTGACCCATATTCCTCTAAACCCTTCCTATTCATAGACCCATCCAGATGCCTTTTAAATGCTGCAATTGTACCAGCCTCCGCAACTTCCTCTGGCAGCACATTCCATACATGCACCACCCTCTGCATGCAAATTTTGCCCGTTAGATTCCTTTTATATCTGTTCCTTCTCACCCTAAACCTGTGCCCTCTAGATCTTGACTCACTGACATCAGAGAAAAGACTTTGCCCATTTACCCTATTCATGCCCCTCATGATTTTATAAACCTCAATTAGGTCACCCACGGCCCCCGACACTCCAGGTAAAATAGCCCCAGCCTCTGTTCAACCTCTCCCAATAGCTCAAACCCTCCAATTCTAGCAACATATTTGCAAATCTGTTCTAAACCCTTTCAAGTTTCACAACATCCTTCTGATAGGAAGGAGATCGGAATTGCATGCAATATTCCAAAAGTGGCCTAACAAATGTCCTATACAGCCCTAACATGACCTTCCAACTTCTGTACTCAATGCTCCTGAAGAAGGGCTTATGCCTGAAACATCAATTCTCCTGCTCCTTGGATGCTGCCTGACCTGCTGCGCTTTTCCAGCAACACATTTTTCAGTTCTGTACTCAATGCTCTAGCCAATAAAGGAAAGCATTTCAAACACCTTCACTATCCTATTAACTGAAACTCTACTTTCAAGGAAGAATGAACTACAAGGGTTTTTTCATTCAGCAATACTCCCTCGGAAATTATCATTAAGTGTATAAGTCCAGCTCTGATTTGCCTTTCCAAAATGCAGCACCTCACATTTATCTAAATTAAACTCCAACTGCCATTCCTCAGCCCATTTGCCTATCTGATCAAGATTCCATTGTACTCTGAGGTAACCTTCTTTGCTATCCACTACACCTCCAATTTTGGTGTCATTTGCAAACTTACTAACTCTTATGCTCACATCCAAATCATTTATATAAATGATGAAAAGTAGTGGACCCAGCACTGATCATTTGGTACTTCACTGGTTACAGGCCTCCAGTCTGAAAAACAACCTTCCACCCCCCTCCCCGTCTTCTACCTTCTAGCCAGTTCTGTATCCAAGTGATTAGTTCTCCCTGTATTCCATGAGATCTAACTTTGCTAACCAGTCTCACATGGGGAACCTTGTCGAACGCCTTACTGAAGTCCATATAGATCCTGTCCACCAATCTGCCCTCATCAATCCTCTTTGTTACTTCTTCAAAAAACTCAATCAAGTTTGTGAGACAGATATCCCACACATAAAGCCATGTTGACTATCCCTCATCAGTTCTTGCCTTTCCAAATGCATGTAAATTGTTTCACCCAGGATTCCCTCCAACAACTTGCCCAAGACCAATGTCAGGCTCATCATTCCTAGGCTTTTCCTTACCCCCTTCCTTTAATAGTGGCACCACATTCGCCAACCTCTGGTCTTCCAGCACCTCACCTGTGACTATCAATTATACAAATATCTCAGGAAGAGGTCCAGCAATCACTTCTCTAGCTTCCCACAGAGTTCTAGAGTACACCTGATCAGGTCCTGGAGATTTATCCACTTCTATGCGTTTCAAGACATCCAGCATCACCTCCTCTTTAAATGGGCTTTTTTTCAAGCTGTCACCATCTATTTTCCCACATTTTGTATCTTCCATGTGCTCCTCCACAATAAACACTGATGCAAAATACTCATTTAGCATTTCGCCCATCTCCTGCAGCTCCATACAAAGTCTGCCTTGCTGATCTTTGAGGGGCATTATTCACTCCTTAGTTACCCTTTTGTCCTTAATGTATTTATTAAAAACTCTTTCTCTTAACCAAACCCACAATTTCTCTGGTCATCCAGCATTCCCCATACCTACCAGCCTTTCCTTTCACTCTAACAGGAATATACTTTCTCTGGACTCTTGTTATCTCATTATTGAAGGCTTCCCATTTTCCAGCCATCCCTTTACCTGTGAACATCTGCCCCCAATTAACTATTTGAAGTTCTTGCCTAATACAGTCAAAATTAGTCTTCCTCCAATTTAGAACTTCAGCTTTTAGATCTGGCCTATCCTTTTCCATTACCAGTTTAAAACTAATAGAATTATGTTCGATGGCCTCAAAGTGCTCCCCCACTGACACCTCAGTCAGCTGCCTTGCCTTATTTCCTAAAGGTAGGTCAAGTTTTGCACCTTCTCTGGTAGGAACATCAATGTACTGAATCAGAAAATTTTCTTGTACATGCTCAACAAATTCCTCTCCATCTAAACTCTTAACACAATGGCATTCCTGGTCTATGTCTGGAAAGTTAAAATTCTCTACTATAACCACCGTGTGTGTTCATCTAAATTGCTACTAGGATTAACTATTCAGTCTAATTGCACTCTAAAGGCATGCAGCAATTGATTTGATTTTCAAGAGTAGAAATCCATCTGACAGACTGTGAAAGAGAGGAGATATGTCTTCATTTTACGTTCTATTGTATTCAGCAAACTAGGTTTATATTAATAGCAGAGTTGTGGTATCTATTACTATGTGCTAGTCCCCTGTATTTAATTTGAATCAGGCTGTGTGAACACAGTGCTTCCTAAAATGAAAGGGTTTTCAAGTCACGTACATTGTTCTGCATAAGGTCACCCCAAATGTTACACCTAATAAACTTGAAAAATTTGCAGCTCTGCTCTAAGACAAGGGTTAACATTAAAGAGTTTCTATTCAATGGAATTCTCATCTTCATGCCAGTTGCCATTCACAAATGCATTTTCTCTGTTTTTTCTCTTTCAACGAGAGCCTTCCAAATTGATCTTGCTCCCATCCTAAAATGCTAGAATGTTTAAATGACAGCTCTCCCTTTGGACTTCAGTCTTGGCCTCTGTTGTTATTCCTTCCTTGTATTTATTCAGCTGGGTTCTCTCAAATTTCAAATCACCCATGGAGGACCTGGATTGAAATCAGGAGTCAAATGGGAAAGTCGCTATTTAAGTATCACTGTGCTGGAAGGAACAAAGCATTAACATCTGAAATGAACACATGCCAGTAAGAAAGGAAGCATGGAAAATATGAATTACATACAAGCTCACTCCTGCATTTCCCTCCAGACACGACTTTCTAGCCTTATACACACATATATAGAGTTATTGCAGGACCCAGTTTAGAGTCAAGGTTGAAGCAGAGAAGTACAAGCATTGTAACATAATATATATTTAAAGCAACCTTTAACAGCATAAAGCATCCCACAGCACTTCATAGGAGCATCAATAACATTATATTTTATACTTAGCTAATGCAATTCCTGAACATAAGAGATAGCCTCTTTATTTACTGAGTTTGTGATGATCTGCCACTTCTTTTGTAGAGTGGGCAGTCCTTTCTTACAGAGCACAGTTTGTGTCCCTTCATAAAGTGTATAAAAGGGTTTGCACTATGCTCCCAGCAGGGTAGATTGGCTGTACAGGGGTTCTATTCTGTCCTGAACCTGTTTAGCTAGGCTACCTCTTGCCGTGGTAATTGAAAACCTACAATTCAACAGAAGGGATTTGTCACAAGGTCATCATGAAGTGGTTAGTGAGGACAGCATGGATGGCTTCAATCAGCTAGTTGGTTTTCATTAGTTGTTAAATGTATGGGGAATCGATATTTGTGAGAACAGAAGGCTAAGGGAGGAGCATAAAGTGGGTGCATGCAGTTATGATACACATTGCAACATTCAATTGACCTGTCAATAAGATGCCAAACAGGTGCTGAGTACTCTGCTCAAGACTATCCCAGGGCTAAGGCCCAGATGGTTTTATTGTAAAACAAATATTAAATCAAGCCAGATATGAAGATTTAGGTCAGATGACCAAATGGATGGTCAAAGAGGTTGTTTTAAAAACTGTCTTTATGGAGGAATGTGAGCTGTAGTAAGAGTATTCTGGACCTCAGGGGTTTGGTTTGCAATCAGTTATTTTCCTGATTTTTAAGCTGTTTGAATCTCTCCCTGATCCCTGATTTTGAACACTGGACATTTTTATGGGGATGGAGAAAGTGAGGACTACAGATGCAGGAGATCAGAGCTGAGAAATGTGTTGCTGGAAAAGTGCAGCAGGTCAGGCAGTATCCAAAGAGCAGGAGAATCAATGTTTCGGGCATAAGCCCGATTCTCCTGCTCTTTGGATGCTGCCTGACCTGCTGCGCTTTTCCAGCAACACATTTTCAGCATTTTTATGGGATGTCAATAAAGAGACAGTGAACAGGTATTTAAGAGCAAAAGAATCTCTGTGTTTATTTGGGTACAGAAGGTAATTATAATACAAGAAATTGGTAACTCAGTAAATTCTCAGAACTTAATACAATGAATATACAGGAACACACTAGCACTTAAAATACACTTTATAAAAGATAACCACTATGAAACACTAATTACCCACACTCAGAAGATTTAAACAGTGTTTAAATTATGCTTTTAACCAGATTTCTGACCAATAAGGTCCCAGTGCCCTGGCAACACCTGCCTTCCACTCCCTGCATGCTAGGTTGGAATTTTGGGGCCTAGGGAGCTCTGCTCACCACTCAGAATGTGTTTTGAAGTTCTGGCTTGCTGTACTTGGAGACTAGAAGGAAACTTCAGACTATGTAGTTTGGTGGGGGCTTGCAGGGGAGGTAGTAGTAGGTTAGAGAAGCCGCTGGGGAAGCTGTTCTTACAGAAGCTTAGTTGATGAAAAGGTCCTTCAGGTAAAATTGGGGCTGACAGTTATAGGGCCCATTATCTCCGTGACCAAATCTGCGGTTTTTATTGTGCTGTTGATGTTCTCTTCTGAGGTTAATTGGATTTCCGATGGTTAGAGCATGTATGAATGGGTTTTGATCAAGGTTAAATTTCAAGTATCTCTATAGGCCCCATACCGTCTATGCCGAGGTTTAAGAGCTGTCTCAAGCTGGGGTCTGTTGGTTTAGGTCAATTCTTCTTTCGGGATGAGGTGCCAGTGTTGGACTGGCGTGGACAAAGTTATAAACCATACAACACCTGGTTATTTGGAAGTACAAGCTTTTGGAGCACTGCTCCTTCATCAGATAGCTAGTGGGGCAGGATCATAGGATACAGAATTTATAGTGAAACACCAAACTGTTATACAACTGATGCGATGTGTTGAACAAACTTAGATTGCTGTAACTTGATATTCCAGGCTGAACAACAGTCCCAGACAGCAATCTCCATTCCAGGTTTGCTGGCTGTATTGTGTATTTCCAGCAGACTCAGTCTAGCGGTCCCTTTTCTTTTAAAGTATTGGAAGTCCAGGGTTTTGTCCATATCTTTAAAGATTCAGGATTTTTGCTCAATCTTACACAAGGACTAGGCAACTGAAGGCTTCGCTGCCATTGAAGACGTAATTATAAAGTCAGGGATGCACAAGAGGCCAGAATTATTGAAGTGTGGATAACTCAGAGCATTATAAGCCTGGAAATATTAAAGAAAGAGGGTGGGGTGAGGCTATGAATGTTGGTAAAAATGGAAATGTTAAAATCAAGACATTGCTTGACTGGAAGCCATGTGCTGTAAACACAGGAGTGATAGCGAAATAAGACTTGGTGCAAGCTAAAACAGGGTAGAGTTTTGGATGATCTCAAGTTTAAAAGGGCAGAATTTGTGAGCCATGATGTGGAGGTTGGACTGGAGTGGACAAAGTTAAAAATCACACCCCACCAGGTTACCTGATGAAGGAGCAGTGCTTCGAAAGCTGGTACTTTCAAATGAAACTATTGGACTTGAATTTGTGAGGTCAGCCAAATGTGCATTACAATTGTTAAGTTCTAGGCGTGCTGGGAGAGCAGTTGAGCTGATAGAGTATGAAATCTGATGATTGTTATGGAGGTGCAAGTACCAACTCAGAAACTCACTGTAACACCAAGGTTGTGAACAAGCTGGTAAAAACAATGACTGCAGATGCTGGAAACCAGATTCTGGATCAGTGTTGCTGGAAGAGCACAGCCGTTCAGGCAGCATCCAAAGTGCAGCAAAATCGACGTTCCGGGCAAAAGCCCTTCATCAGGAATAAAGGCAGTGAGCCTGAAGCATGAAGAGATAAGCTAGAGGAGGGTGGGGGTGGGGAGAAAGTAGCATAGAGTACAATGGGTGAGTGGGGAGGGGATAAAGGTGATAGGTCAGGGAGGAGAGGGCGGAGTGGATAGGTGGAAAAGGAGCTGGGCAGGTAGGACAAGTCCGGACAAGTCATGGGGACAGTGCTGAGCTGGAAGTTTGGAACTAGGGTGAGGTGGGGGAAGGGGAAATAAGGAAACTGTTGAAGTCCACATTGATGCCGTGGGGTTGAAGTGTTCCGAGGCGGAAGATGAGGCGTTCTTCCTCCAGGCTTCTGGTGGTGAGGGAATGACGGTGAAGGAGGCCCAGGACCTCCATGTCCTCGGCAGAGTGGGAGGGGGAGTTGAAATGTTGGGCCAAGGGGCGGTGTGGTTGATTGGTGTGGGTGTCCTGGAGATGTTCCCTAAAGCTCTCTGCTAGGAGGCGTCCAGTCTCCCCAATGTAGAGGAGACCGCATCGGGAGCAACAGATACAATAAATGATATTAGTGGATGTGCAGGTAAAACTTTGGATGTGAAAGGCTCCTTTAGGGCCTTTAGATAGAGGTGAGGCAGGAGGTGTGGGCACAGGTTTTACAGTTCCTGTGGTGGCAGGGGAAAGTGCCAGGATGGGAGGGTGGGTTGTAGGGGGGCATGGACCTGACCAGGTAGTCACGGAGGGAACAGTGTTTGCGGAAGGCGGAAAGGGATGGGGAGGGAAATATACCCCGGGTGGTGGGGTCTTTTTGGAGTTGGCAGAAATGTCGGCGATGATTTGGTTTATGCGAAGGTTTGTAGGATGGAAGGTGAGCACCAAGGGCGTTCTGTCCTTGTTATGGTTGGAGGGGTGGGGTCTGAGGGCGGAGGTGTGGGATGTAGATGAGATGTGTTGGAGAGCATTTTTAACCACGTGGGAAGGGAAATAGCGGTCTCTAAAGAAGGAGGCCATCTGGTGTGTTCTGTGGTGGAACTGGTCCTCCTCAGAGCAGATACGGCGGAGGCGGAGGAATTGGGAATACGGGATGGCATTTTTGCAAGAGGTAGGGTGGGAAGAGGTGTAATCCAGGCAGCCGTGGGAGTCGGTGGGTTTGTAAAAAAATGTCAGTGTCAATTCGGTCGTCATTAATGGAGATGAGAGGTCCAGGAAGGGGAGGGAGGTGTCAGAGATGGTCCAGGTAAATTTAAGGTCAGGGTGGAATGTGTTGGTGAAGTTGATGAATTGCTCAACCTCCTTGCGGGAGCACGAGGTGGCGCCAATGCAGTCATCAATGTAGCGGAGGAAGAGGTGGGGAATGGTGCCAGTGTAATTACGGAAGATCAACTGTTCTACGTAGCCAACAAAGAGACAGGCATAGCTGGGGCCCATGCGGGTGCCCATGGCTACCCTTTTGGTCTGGAGGAAATGGGAGAATTCAAAGGAGAAATTGTTAAGGGTGAGGACCAGTTCGGCCAAACGAATGAGAGTGTCGGTGGAAGGGTCCTGTTGGGGACGTCTGGAGAGGAAAAAACGGAGGGTTTGGAGGCCCTGGTCATGGCGGATGGAGGTGTAGAGGGATTGGATATCCATAGTGAAGATGAGGCGTAGGGGGCCGGCGAAACGGAAGTCTTGGAGGAGGTGGAGGGCGTGTCTCAAACGTATGTGGGGAGTTCCTGGACTAGGGGGGATAGGATAGTGTCGAGTTAGGTAAAGATGAATTCAGTGGGGCAGGAGCAGGCTGAGACAATGGGTTGGCCAGGGTGGTCAGGCTTGAGGATCTTGTGAACAAGCTGGTTTTAATTGCCATCAGTGAGAGGAATGGAAAGGCTAGCTAGAGAATCAGGATGTGGATTTAAAGGCTAGAAAATGGCACAGTGGCTCAGTGGGTAACACTGCTGCCTCACAGCACCAGGGACCCGGGTTCAATTCCAACCTTGAGCAACTGTCTGTGTGGAATTTGATCATGTCTGCAAGGGTTTCTTTCGGGTGCTCCGGTTTGCTCCCACCATACAGCTGTGCAGATTAATGGCAGGAATTGGCAATGCTAAATTGCCCATAGTGTTCAGGGATATGTAGGTTAGGTGCATTCATCAGGGGTAGATATAGAGTAGGGGAATGAGTCTGGGTGGGTTACTTTGCAGAGAGTTAGTGTGGACTTGTTGGGCTGAGGGGTCTGTTTTCATACTGTAGGGATTCTATGATGCAGGAATGGTGTAATGCTCATGTAAGTGGACTATAATCTAAAGCCCCAGACTAATGTTTGGTACTGCAAATTCAAATAGTATGGTAGATGGTGAAGTTTGAATTCTTTCAATGTCCTTTAGGAATTGAAATTTGCTATCCTTTACTCATCCACTTGTCTCTTATTTCTTATGAGTTTATGACCAGTGTGTTAATTCTTCATGTTAATTCAATAACGATTAATTAAATTGACTCTTTTTTAAAACATAGCTTAATTTGGCCAGGGAGATAGTTATGCCCTGGTATGGATCCTTCAAATTTGCTGCAACCCTTCATCCCTCCTCACCAGAGTTTGATATTTTGGGGCATTCCTCATATAATCGTAATGAATTAGGGAATCTCTCCCAGAGTCCAGTGATAACAAAATGGTCACTTTATGTTGTTCCAGCCAGCTTGATGACAATGGAGAGGTATAGGAGGAAAAATAAGGAAGTAGGGAAAGGGAGCCAAGGGGCAACATTTTCACGTAGAGGGTGGTGCATGTATGGAATGAGCTTCCAGACGAAGTGGTGGAAAATGGTACAATTACAACATTTAAAAGGCATCTGGATGGATATATGAATAAGAAGGGTTTAGAGGGATATGGGCCAAGTGCTGGCAAATGGGACTAGATTAGGTTAGGATATCTGTTCGGCATGGACGGGTTGGACTAAAGGGTCTGTTTCCTTGCTGTGCATCTTTATGACTCTAAGTTAATGTGTTGGAAACAGTTCAGTGATTTACCAGATGACACATGGAATGGGATAAGTTGTCTCATGAGGAAACATTGGACAAGCTAAGTTTGTGCACACTGGAGTTTACAAAAGTATGAAAGTTGAGAGTCTTTGGAATTCTCTTCTCAAGACGCGATTGAAACAGAGTATTTGTGTACTGCTAATGCAGAGGTAGGTAGATTCTTGACAACTGAAAGGGTGAAAAATTACTGCAGTCAGTGGGGTAATCAGGCCAGCTATGATCTTTCTTAAATGCAGAGCAGATTTGAGGGGCTGATTGGCTGAATGCTCCTATTTCATATATTTGTACAAACTTGGGAGGGGGGGCATCCAGTGGGCTCTTAAAAGAAATATCTCACCACCACTTATCAGTGGTGCCAGGGGTGGACTCAATAGATATTAAACCCGGCACTCTCTTCTGCCCACCCCATGAAATGTTGCTGTGGGTTTGGGTGAGCCCCTTAAGTATAGTTGGTCCCCGAGGAGCCTTGATTGACCAAAGGTCAGATTGGCTGCCCAATGCCTTCCCATTAAATTATGGTGAGAGGGTAGATGGATAACTGCAATATGCCACCCCATGATTTAATTAAGTGACCACCCCAAATGCCTGGCAACTGAACCCTGAGGTGTAAAATTCTACCTAGTGTGTAAATTAGAGGGTATAAAGTGTATAAGAGGGTAATGCCCAATGGCAAAATGTTGAAGATATTAGTGCAGTCATGTAAAAGAAAGTGACTGTTGGGCCCTCAAGTTATTTTTAAGTTTAGTCCCAGTCACTCACTGCACAGCCATATGTACTCAAGAAGTAGTGGGTTAAGCCCTAACAGTTGATCACTCCTGCACACCCCTCACTTTGTACTTGTAGTTAACACCTGACTGACAATGTGTTTGAAATGCTCTGGTGGAAAGAAGCATTTTCAGTAAGAATTCCTCCCACTATCATTAGTGCCACTTCATTACATGTAATTGGAGCATAGTCTGGCACTGTGTCACTGAAGTAACTATTCAGCAGAAATAAAAGTCAAGAAACTACTGTCACAAATGCTAATGGAGATAAGTATTTCTCTTTTTCAGTTTGATCCCACACCGTCAATTTATGTTACAACATTTTGAACATTTCAAGTGTATGTATTTAATGATGCTTTGTATTGAGAACCAGCTGCTGGCAGTGCTGCTGTAAATGCTGGTTTGGATACTTAGATTGCACAGTAATATAAACAGCTCATTATGAAAAAACTACTTTGATGATTTAAATGTAAGATCTTATAAAAGCAAAGTTCTTTTTTGAATAGACATTAAGCTGTGGCAGCAACAAGAACTTGGCTATCACTTCCTAAGTTTCCCTTTTCTATTTGCACACGCCAGATAACAATGAATTGTGCAGCCATTTTACACCCCTTACTTTTCCCATTGATTCTGTGTTTGAAATGTGTTTCCAGAACTCCAGTGGACAGTTTACAGCAATATCAAGAAAGAACTTGAGTCCATAAATCCAAGACTAAAGCCTATTTAGCTTATTGTTCATGTACAAGCTTGGAATCACACAACATTGACCTAACCCTTATTTACAGAATGAAACCTTTCTGAGTTGTGCAGAGAGGTGAGTCAGTCATATTGGACTCGAAAAAATAACTCCGTTTTTCTCTCCACAGATGTTGCCAGACCTGCTGAGTTTCTCCAAAACTTTGTTTTTTTAAAATCTAGGCCAGTCTTTGAACTGGTGAACTGCAATGTTTATTAATGATACAGACTATTTGCATAAGTAGGGAGGCAAGGACAATCTTGAATCTTTCAGTGTCAGTCCCAGTTCCAGATGCCATATGTCAGCAGTTGTATGACACTAATTTACATAGGATAACAGGACGTAGCCATTATCCTAAAATGTACCATGTACCCTAACACCTGGATCATAACAGCCAACTTCACACATCGAAAAATATGAACTCTGTTAGTGTAATGAAAGGACCATGTCACTTGACAAAGTTCTATAAATCATTAAAATAGTAGTAAGGAGGAAAATAAGCCGACAGATGTTCTTGGAAATCAGAAGTTGAAAGCATGAAGCTAAAATTAACAAGCTTCCAGCACAACTTAAGGGAATTTTAATTTCTTTTAGTGTTCTGAAGCTATGGACTAAATTACTGGTTAATGCATTTAATGCTGGCCCAATTAACACCGCTAAGAACACAGTTTGGATGAATGCCTAGTTAGGATCAAGATGAGGATAATGTGTACTGAAAAACTTGAGTTGTGGAATATGATTTATTCAGAGGGGGTCTCAATAGCCCCCAAATTAGAGTTTTAGAAATTAGCTTCTTTGTTCAGAGATCACTGAAGAGAGATTAGAACAAGTATATCAATGATAACTTCCATTCATTTCATACATTAAAGATTGATGACATCCTGCATTGGAGGATTCAGACTCTCACATTCCACAGTATCGTGAGTACTGACCGGACTCCCTCAAAAAATACTAGTTCAACTAATAACGAGACACAATGCCACAAGTTTAGTTTTCCTGCTTTCCAATTCACTGTTAACCAGATCTCTTGACTGACACAAAATAGTTAGCTATAACCTTATTCCAAATCATGCAGATACAATCTGTACATGAAATAACTCTTGCATGTAGCTTTGTGATACTAATACAATTTAGATCAACTTTTCTGTTAGCTTATCTATGGTGTTCTCCGTGTTATTAAAGCCAGGGTAGAGACAGCCTGCTCATTTCCATGCCCTGGCCAATCAGTTACTCCTGGCCATCATACTCTGGTGTGCACAGGGGTATTGTGCACATGAGGGCAGAAATCTTGCTTTTGTATCTGTGATATTCCAGATTGGCATGCATGCTTTAAATAAGCTGCTTGACTTCAATGTTGGACCCATCCACTACTCTTAATTAGACAGCAGGTATTTGACATCCCTCAATATTCTGAAACTTAAGAAACAAATTATAATGTGTCCCGAATAAAATAGTTTGCTTGAGTAACACCACATGCAACAATGGGGTGTTACTCAAGCATCTTTGCAAGATTTCTACAATAGCACTGTCCAAATATGAAATTGAAACCGTCTAGAGATGCAAGTGTGTCAGGTACGTGTGAACACCATGCCCTACATGTGCTGCACTGCAGCACACATCATCCTAAATTAGATTAGGTTGCCATATTTTCATTGTCTCTGTGTCAAATCCATGGAACTACCTATTCACCATATAATTGTTGGAGATTAGAAACATGAGAAGTGATCTTATTGAAATATATACGATCCTGAGAAGATGTGATAGGTAGATTCTGAGAGGATAATTCTTCTTGTGGACAAGTCTAGAATTAGAGGACACAGTTTAAAAAATAGGGGTCTGATGGATCAAAGGTCTTAGGACTGAGGGAAAGACTAAGGGAATATACTCAAGGATGAAATAAACAGATGTTGGATGGTTATAGGAGTCATAAGATATTGGTCAGATGGGAAATTGGGGTTGAGGCCCCGATCTGATCAACTATAATCTTAGTGAATAGCAGAACAGGCTCAAGGGACCATATGGAAGGTTGAACTGACCAGGTATGTATCTTTTTGAATTTTGAAGAGTGAGAGGTGACTTAATTAAAAGGTGTCAGGTCCTGAGGGATTTTTATAAGATGGATGTGGAGAGGATGTTTCTTATGGCAGATTCTAGAAGCAAGGAGTCATTGTTAACATAGGAGTTTGCATATTTAAAGCAGGGATTAGATGATTTTAGTTTCCTCTCACATAGTCAGGATTTTTTGGAACTACCTTCAAAGAATCACAAAATATCAGAATTATCATAGCATAGAAGGAAACATTCAGCACATTGTTTTTTGCACTGCCTCTTCAAGCAAGTACATTTACCTCATGCCAATCTCCATATTTGTCCCCATACTGTATAACTATGTTTCTACTCAATCAATCATCCAATACCCACGTGAATGCCTCAATTGAACAAGCCCCAACCACTCATCCAGGCAGTTCATTCCATATCCTTACTACTTGCATGAAAACATTTCCTCTCACTTCAGGGATTCAGGTATTCACCATCTGCTCTCCAATACTGAAGGTTTTGTACTCAGCACAGGACTCAGTTTTATCCTTCTGCATCCCCACCTTAATGAATTTCGGACATGACATGATGTCAAACTCTTCTTTCATCATCTTCAACTTCGTGCCCATTTCTTTGGACAAGAGTCCTCTTACCAACCCACAGATGCCTTCACCCAGCTCCAACACCCTCCCTCCACCTGGACCCCATCCTCTGGCCTTTTACCTGCACTCAACCTGTTTATTGAGAACTGTCAATGTGACATCAATTGCCTCAATTTCTTCAGATCCCCCTACTCCCCCACCCAATCTAACTCTTTTACTCTGAACTGACCGCACTCCATGTACTTCAATTCAACCTGACTTTGTAATTTTGCCTGCCGATAAGGGTGGTGTTGTGGTAGTCTGGCGTACTGACCTCTACATTGCGCAGGCTGACCGCCAGCTCTCAGATACTTCCTCCTCTATCCCCTGCACCATGACCCCACCACTGAACATCAGGCCATTGAATCAGCTTCAGTTATTGACCTCATTTAATGTGGTGATCTCCTCTCTATTGCCTCCAAGCTGACAGTCCTCCAGCCTCACACAGCTCGCTTCTGCCTCCTTCCGAAAATCCACAAACAGGTCTGCACAGGGAGATCATTATTTCAGCCTGCTCCTGCCCCACAGAACTCATCTCTTAGCATGTTTTGAGAAGATTTGTAGCTCAGGTTGAGGTTCTGAATGTAAGTTTGCTCGCTGGTGCATTTTCAGATGTTTTGTCACCATAATAGGTAACATCATCAGTGAACCTACAGTGAAGCGCTGGTGTTCTGATCCTCTTTCAATTTGTGCTTTTAGGTTTCCTTGGGTTGGTGATGTCATTTCCTGTTCTTTTTATCAGAGGGTGATGGATGGTGTCGAATCAATATGTTTGTTGTTGTTTTCCTCCTGCTTTGTGAATTTTATGCCAGTAAGGGTATTATTGATGGTCTTGAAGATTTCCTCCAATTTGTTTCATTTACTGATGACAAAGATGCAGCGGACCAAAGTTTGGGTTGGATGGTTGCCATAGCTGTTTTTGGGTCTCTACATTACTGCTTCTGCTAAGAACTCTGATATTGGAGATCCCATGGGTGTTCTTTTGGTTTATCCTTGCTAATGAAGGTGATGCTGTTTGGTGTATGTGTCTTTGGTTCTTCTAATAGTGTAATCAGTGTTTCTTTGGACAGGTTGATGTTGATGGATGTGAACAGGGCTGTAACGTTAAAGGAGACCATTATTTCATCCTCTTCTATACTGGTGTCTTTGATGGGCTTCAGGAATTCTTGGGTGGAGTGAATGGAATGGCATGAATCTTCTACTAGTCTTTGGTGTAGCTATTTGGTTAGTCTGTACATTGGTGTTCCAGGTAGCGAGACTATGAGTCTGAGGGAGGATCCTGATTTGTGAATTTTGGGCAATCCGTAGAAGCGTCGTGTGTTGGATCTGTCTGATTTCATTTTCTTTTTGAAGTCTGCCTTGTTTAATTCTCCAGATTTCTGAAGTTTTTTTGAGTAAGGCTGTGATTCGGTTCTCTAGTTATAAGTTCGACTCTATCACACCTATTGGTAAGTGTGGCTATCTGCAACCAGTGTGTTCGCTTTCTCAATGTAGTCTGATCGATTTAAAATGACTGTCAAGCGTCCTTTGTCTGCAGGTAGGATAACAATGCTTTTATCTTTTGTAAGTCCCTCTTGTACTTTCCTTTCTTGTGTATTGAGTGTGCTTCCTTCCTTTTTCCTGTTTAGTGTTGGTGTGACTGTCTAACTGATGGCTTGCTGGGTTTATTTCGTAAGTTTGTTGACTTTCAGTGTTGCTTCTAATGCTGCTAAGAAATCTTTCTCATCCACATCCCAACACAGAAAATGTCATCACCAATCCAAGGAAACCTGAACACATAAATAGAAAGCAGAACATAACACTAGCGCTTCACTGGAGGCTCACTGATGATGTTACCTAGTATGGTGACGAACCATGGACAGTTATGTCTGTCTCTTCATTGGGTATGTGGAACATTCCTTGTTCTAGTTATATTCTGGCCCCTCCTCATAACTAATTTACCTGGCTTGCACATCTTTGGACTGTGGGAGGAAACAAGAGCACCTGGAGGAAACAGACACAGGGAGAATGTGCAAACTCCACACAGACAGGTGGGAATTGAACCCAGGACCCTGGTGCTGTGAGGCAGCAGTGCTAACCACTGAGTCACCGTGCTGCCCATACATTCTGTCTGTAAAAATGACCCTGAACTTCCAGTTGCCTGCCAGCTCAACATACCGCCATTTTCCATGCCCCAACATCTCTGTATCATGTAGACAAACAGGAGGCTGGAAGAACACAGCAAGCCAGGCATCATCAGGAGGTGGAGACGCAACGTTTCCAGTTGAGACCCTTCATCTGGATTGGGGTGAAAGGGAGCTCAGAAATAAATAGAGGGAGGATATTGGGAAAGGTAGGTGGGATTGCAATAGGAAGATGCCAGTAGGAGGTTATTGTGATAGGTCAGTGGGAACGATGGAACGGATAGGTGAGAAGGTAGATGGAGAGGTCAGATCAGGTCAAGGAGGTGGGGAGAAGTGTAAGGGCTTGACATGGGATGAAATTAGGGGTGGGGAGATAGCGAAGCTAGTGAAGTGGGAGGTGGAATGGAAGGGAGGAGGTGGGGCTGGAAAGGGAGTTGAGGGATGGGCGGAAAGGTTATTTGAAATTGGAAAACTCAATATTAAGTCCTCTTGGCTGTCATCTACCCAGGCGGAAGGTGAGGTGTTGTTCCTCGACTTTGCGATCTGATTCACTGCGGCAATGGAGGAGACTGAGGATGGACTCCAATTAGATCTGACCATCCAGAAAATCTTCCCTTCCTACCCCTCTGTGCTTTCTGCAAACATCATTCCCTTTGCCACTTCTTGGTTCACGCTGCACTCCCGACCAACTCCTCCAACACCCCCAGCACATTTCCCTGTAACACCTGCCCAAAACACCACCATCCTCTCTGCCATCCAGGGTCCCAAACAGTCCTTTCAGTGAGACAGAGCATTACCTGCTTCTTCTTCAACCCAGTCTCCTCCATCCGGTGCTCCCAATGTGGTCTTCTCTACGTCCATGGGACTAAGCATAAACTCAGTGATTGTTTGACTGACCACAATCACTGGGCCCTAAACGGCCAGCCTGACCTCCCTTCACCACCCATTTCAGTTTCCCTTCCCACTTCTCCCACCAAAATGTCTTGCCTTGGCTTTCACCATTGCCACGGTGAATCAGACCATAAATTGGAGGAACAACAGCTTATCTTCCATTTGGACATCCTCCTGATGCTGCCTGGCTTGCTGTATTCTCCCAGCCTCCTGTTTGTCTACTTTGGATTCTAGCATGTGCAATTTTTTTTTGTCTCCAACATCTCTGTCCCAGCTTTGCTGCAGTGTTTCGGTGAAGCTCAGCTCAACTGCTCAAGGATTTTAACATCAGAAGCTAAAGAATAAAATAAGCTTTGTAATTTTATTTACACGGCCAGAAAGAAAGACAATGTACAGGAACATCTCCTATTTTGGCCAAAGTGCAGTTTCAAACCTGGGATCATTAACTAGATTCACATTCAGTTGGTTGAGGTTAGATTTCTTTTGCTTTGCTCTTAAATAACCTCCACATACCAAACTCAAAACAGTGCTTTAGGGTGGAAGAGTGTGCAAATCTCATTCACAGTTCTGAATTTGAATCTGAAACGTGCTCTCCCCATTTTGGTCTATGATTTTCTTAATGTCTGTGTCACTCTGGAAGGGAAATAGAAATTTAAAACCGAAATAGAAATTTAAATTACTTGTACATCATTGACAAATGAACCTGCGTCCATATGTCCTCTCATTGTGCCAGGTGAACATTAGGAACAGGCGTCTGCATCCTCAGCTGACATTCAGGCAGTCTGTGTTTTGGTTCAGACCAAAGCCCTGTCACTTTCTATGATCAACCATAGTGGATGATTCAACGATAAACATAAAGTGTACACTTTATTTTGTTCTGAAGGAGGAAGTACAGATATGACTGAAGAATTTGTTTCACTTCTGAGCACTCACGTCTCTGAGTTCAAAGATTGGATTCAAGTCTCATGCCAGGAAAGTTAAAGCTCATGGGACTGGAACAAGCACACCCTGCAGACTTAACACGGGAGAGAGAGAGAGAGATCAGAAACGGCAGATCCAACTACCTGGAACTGCTGATCAATTGGATGAGCCGATAGTCCTGCTGGTGCCAGAACTCAGTAGTTGATGCTCCCTAGACTGCAAGAAACAATAGGTGGTATTTTGGCTGCTATGGGCTTCCTATCTTTGAAAGCAGGGGTAGCAGGATTGATGGCAAGCCCCAGGAGTAGCAGCATAGCAAGCTGGCGTGGAGGATGAGGAGCAGCCAGCTCAGGGAGAGTTCACTGCTGCAGGAAACTCCAGATGCATTGCGGGCACAGGAGACCTGGAGGTTTCTGGCCCAGGTTCCATTTCCTGAACATGACAAGGCTCCAGGCCATGATGGTGGTAATGTATCACATGCTGCGGGCTGCAGGAATGGGAGGCCATTCTCTCCCAGTGGTTACTGAGCTACTGAACCTCTTGGTGACAGGCTTCTTTCAGGGAGCAATGTGTGGGATCTCTCAAATGTATCCAAGCAGAGGCCAGTGCCAATAGTGCAAAACTACACACATTTATTTTGATAATGACAAGATTAGTGCTGCACATATGTAGATTTGTGAGTTCCTGCACTTGCAAGTTAAAAAATGTTTCTTTGATACAGGAAGGAACTTATTTTTTAACAAAGGTCCTGTAAGAATCTTATTCCACGGAAACTTCAGGCTACCGTGACTTCCATGATTACTGGAAGAGCTGTTCGAATACTTAACATTTTAAGCAGCAGTTGGAGCTGCAGTTTGGTTATTGTGACTGCTGCAGAGCAGAGTGCCTCAGAAAGTGGAACATTCTCGAAACACAGACCCTTGACAGCTGATAGCAAAACCGGCTGTGGGAAGGTTTTGGAAATCGGAGATTTAATTAGTCATTCAATTCACGCAACACCATGAAGAATCGTTTGGATTTGCATGGTCTGAAAGTTCGTAGAAGTGTGCAGCTTGTTTTCCAGTCAGATGAGTTCAAATTGAGGAAAGTATTTAAACAAAAAAGTCATTGTTGAGGAATAAAGGAAGTATTGTGCTCAATGTAGAAACAAGAAATTCTCACTTCCAAACATTTCAAGTTTAAATATTCCAGTGGGCTACTTTGTTCTTCACTGCTTGGGTAGCAAGCTAATGGAGTGAATCCACCATGTGTTGCAGAATACTTATTGATTCTAGAGTAGGGTCAGCTATTTCCAAATCTCACACACATGATACCTACCTGAAAATCTCATTTACTTAGACTTATCTTTTAAATGTGACTCATACATGCATATACCACAGCCTCTATTTTCTTCAAATTGCTTTTGAAATGTCTCAGGCTCAAGCTGTTAGATTCTGAATTTCTGATCTATAGATAACATTAGTAAGGTCTAACATCCTCTGTTGTAAAATCATAAGTTACCTCCTGCGCCTATTCAATCACAGAGTTATTCTAAACCTTTCCTTCTTTCAGAAAATGAATTAGTAATATTAGTAACTTGTTCCAGTCATGTAGCTTTGACTATTCGCAAGAGATGGCTTCTTTTTCATATGTTTATGTTGCACTGTCTACTTAAACAAGTTGATCACCTATGCTGGCGATACAACAAACTTTATTTCTATTAAGTCTTTGCCTTCTGCCTAATGTTAGATTCAGAATGTAACTGCAACACCAGATTTATTTTTAAAGGTCAAATAATGCATTCCATCCCATTGGACCCATTAGTCGGTTTGACTTCTGATTTCTTTCTCAACATTCCAAATTTCTTGACAAACCATCTGTGGAAATTATGCATGACTACATTTAAATAGATTTAGCTCCATATCACATTTCCATTCACCTACATGGAAATCTATTACTATCCAATTAGGTAATGCTAGTATTGAAAGCAAAGAGGTCAGTTTAGATCCCCGCTCCTCAATAAGCCCACCCCAATAGACAACGCACTACTTTGAGCTGAAAGACACCAAGATGAGGAAAAGCTTTATTGCCTTTGCTGCTGTTCATTTCACAGAGACAGAACAGAAGGCAAATGTAAGTGTGCAAATACGCTTTTAACACCCCGAAGAAACATATGGGAGCAAGCAAAGTAAAACAGATGAAATGAAAAACTATTTAAAAATTTAGAATGCTACTCATCAAACATAAGCTGAAAATTATTAGCAACAGAGATCAGATAGGATAAGATTTAAGGAAAGCAGAATTGAAATCTCATAATTCCAAATGTCCAAGTCAAAGTCACTGATCTGCAATCCACAGGTGTATACATGACACTAGTGTTATGTAGTTAGATGAACATTTTCTATACTTGTACAGGTTTCCCTCAATTAACACTCTTAATATGTTATTATAAAACAGCGTACTAAATATTAACATAACAAACCAAAAATCCCAGTTCCATTAAAAAAAACACATATGAGTGCATTATGTTTATGACATATAATTTTAAAAATAAAAACCCATTCACTGCCTTGAACCTAACCCGCTCAAAAACTCCGCTTATTAAATATTTCTAATTCTAAATAAGTTACTATTTACTACTAAACTTCTTCCTTCCACTTCCTGATTTCCTCCTCTCCTGATCTTTCTACTACTTGCCTTTCCTACTCACTGCTTCCCTATTCTCAAACTGCCAGTTCACTTTTTCCATTGTCCAACCTCCTGCTTACTGCTTCCCCTAATCCTTTTGATCCATCTTGCTGCCTGATTCCTTTGCCTGAATCTTTGTTCTGAACAATGGCTTTGGAGAGGGGCAGAAAGAGGAAGGAAACGAACGAAGTTAAGAACAGGACTGTGATTGAGCAACTGTGGAGGGTACTGCCGAGTGCCAAGTAGTAGCAAGCTGAAGGGTTAACAAGTGGGCAGGTTAAGGAAGGATGTTTAGTAGGTGAGAAGGTCTGAGATTGGAAACTGAGAGGTTTGGCAAATGGATAAGTCAGTGAATAGGAGGGTTTGTGAGCAAGACAGTCTGGGGAGGAAGGATTGGTGAGCAGGAGGCTTGTGGGGCAGTGAGCATGAGGATGGGGAAGGTAGAATCAGAGAGATTGGAAAGCAGGAGGGTTGGAAAATAAGAAAGGCAGAGCAGGAAGCAGAAAAATTAGATATTGTTAAGCGAAAGGCTGTGCATTCTCAAATAACCATGATAAAATGAAAATAGGGGCAACGCTTTTCTGGAAACTTCTTTAATTTACAAATCATGCTAGTATGAAAAATGTTGTTAAGCTGTGCTTCAATCAGGGATACCTCTAAGAAATTTCTGTATCCAGTATTTTAATAGAGCTGTTAAACTCTTTAAACTAAAGGGTTATGCATCTGTGTTGAAATTCCTTGATAAGGGTATTTAATATGAATATTCCAAGTATCATTATAATAAAATACTCATTATAATTACCAAACTCAACATTAGAAATGAGTTGGAAATATAATCAATGCACATTGCACTTCCCAAAACCCTAATATAAATTGGACACACAAACCAGGTAATTAGATGCGCACCATCACACTTAATTTACTAGCAGATTATATGAAGGTGATATCCAATAAATTAAGGTTACTCTGCATGAGAAATCAGGAATAATGTTCCTGCCCCTCCCTGACACAGATGCAGAGAGCTGGATTGTACAGTGTAGAGAAACTGGGAACAGGGAAAGGCAATATATCAATCACACAGACCTGTGTGTGCATGGCACAATTTCAGAGCTTACAGGTGGCACAAAAATTAAACAGTGGGGACAAGAGTACTAACTTTCAAGGGAGTACTGCTGATGAAATAGGCAGATTGGAGCCAGATGAAATTTTAAAGCAGAAAACTGTAAAGTGCTAGAATTTGGCAGGAAGAATGAGAAAGGTATTATAAAATAAAGGGTATGATTCCAAAGGGGATACAAGAGGGATCTGAGTTAGATGGAGCAAATAGTTGAAAGTGGCAGGCTTGGTTAAGAAAATGTTTAACAAGACGTAAGGAGACCTGAGGGTTTTTTTCGTCAGTAGAAGCACAAAGTACAAATCTAATGACACTTTTCGGATCTTCATAAATTACCAGCACAGCTTCAGTTAGAGTTTTATGCCTATTTCTGGGTATATTGCTTTAGTAAGAATGTAAATATACAGGGTGCAAAAATAATTTAAGATTGGCCCCGGGATGAACGACTTCAGTTAGGTGGATAGATTAAAGAAATGGGAACTCTTTTCCTTGGAGGAGATTCAGAGAAAACTTGATACTAGTCTTCAAAGTCATGAGGGGTGATACAGAATACATTTGGAGAACCAGTTTCCATTTGAGGAAGGATAAAAAATGAGAGAGCGTAGATTTAAGGTAACTTGAAAAAGGAGCAAAGACAAATTGAGTATTTTTTTCAAAGCAAGTAGTTAGATTTGTAAGGCACTTTATGAGAATGTGGGGAAGCAGACTCATGCATGCTATTCAAGAGGGAATAGAACTATTATCTGCAAATGTACAATTTCAAAGATTTCTTAATTGACCACAAAGTACTTTGGGATATCCAGAGGTCATCAAAGGTGCATATAAATGCAAGTCTTTTTTTTTCACAAACGCTTACTCTGTCTCTAAATTCTGTTCCTTCTTATGATGTTGATCCAAAGCAGACAAAGCTAATTATTCATCCCATGGGCTGTTTTTCATGTTTTACTAAACCTCCCTTTTCTTGCAGAAAAATTACATATTATGTGAATCTTGTTGCCAGTCTGCTGAAGAATGGTGTTGTATCTTCAAAAGGTAATTAGTAGTTTAAAATCTGATTGAAGATTTTCAGCTCGGGTATCCGTTGTTGTGGTTCTGTTCGCCGAGCTGGAAGTTTTTGCTGCAAACGTTTCGTTCCTTGGCTAGGGAACATCATCAGTGCTGTTGGAGCCTCATACACTCAGACAACCAGCAACATGAATTTGACTGGGAAAACACCACTATCATAGGACAAGCCAGACAGAGAACAGCCAGAGAATTCCTAGAAGCATGGCATTCATCCCCAAACTCCATCAACAGACACATTGACCTGGACACCATATACAAACCACTACAGCTGAAACTGACACCCGGAAACGGCAAGAACATCCATCAACAGACACATCGACCTGGACCCCACATACAAATCACTGCAGCTGAAACTGACACCCGGAAGCAGCAAGAACAAACCAATATAAATACCGGAAGAAACATCAAAGCAGCGCTTCACACGAGGCTCCAACAGCACTGATGATGTTCCCTAGCCAGGGAACGAAACGTTTGCAGCAAAAACTTCCAGCTCGGCGAACAGAACCACAACCAGGTAATTAGTAGAGTAAGATTGGTGATGAGTGTAACTTAGAAAAAAATGGAATAAGAGAAGGCTCTGGTGCACTTGAATTCTAAATTGTAGTATGTTAGAATTTCCACTTTCATTCTTTTGAAGCGGAATTTACTTCTTTAAAAAAAAATCCCAAGTGTGTGGATAATAGAGCAGGACATCACTAAGTTTAGAAAGATTATGAGAGAATTTGATAGGTTCAATGAAGGGGTAATACTCAAGTTATTTCAAAACAGGTAAGCATGAGATCACTGATTTTGGACAAGAAAGAATAAATCTGAACATGACTTACTAATCACAAATAATTCTCAGCCAGTTGTCTTTGGAGATGTGATGTGTATTATTCTGCAAATCATCACCTGGATGGACTGGAGAAGATGTAATTGTATTCCTTAGAAAAGAAAAGGCTAAGAAGACATGCGAGTGAGCTCTTTAAAATCATGAATGGAATTAGTCAGAGAAAGAAGCTCATCTAAGAGCAGAGGGACCTTGATTTTTATAGGGATAAATCATGAAAGGTAGCAGGATGGGTTGAGAGCATTTGCACCTCTTGACTGAGTCCTGGAATTCTTCAAAAGGTGCACACATTCTAAATCAAAAGAAGTTATGTTCAACCTGTAGAACATTTGGGCTTGTTGGATATTTGAGTCCAGTTGAGGACAGCACATTTTAAGAATGATGTGAGGGCATAAGAGAGGTGGGATCCACCTTGGTATAGGAACAGTTCGGGTTGAGCAGAATGAACTCCAGGCAAGCCTGTCATTTTAGTTTACAAGCTCCCTTTCCAGCCTGAAATACACCTTTAACCCATAAGATCCATCCCATCCTGTTGGTTGGATGACTTATTAAAAGGATAGCCTGTCAGGTGAATATGAAGAATCATATAACACCGATTTGAAGAGATTAGAGGTATTATCCCTAGTGTTTTGGACATTGTTTATCATCAGTCAACATCACAAGAACGGACTATTTGGTCATTTTCTCAATGTTACAGTGAGACTGCTTTGTGCCAAGTGTCTGCTGTGTTTCTGACACCACAACAGTAACTGCACTTCAAAATTTCATTACTGGCTGCAAAGTGCTTTGGGATGTGATGAGATTGTGAAAAATGCAAGTTGCAATCCCTACTTTTACATCCAGGCCCAAGTGATTGCAGACATGAAGATATTTCTCCATTCCTGATGAAGGGCTTTTGCCTGAAACATCGATTTTCCTGCTCCTCGGATGCTGACCTGCTGTGCTTTCCCAGCACCGCTCTAATCTAGACATGAAGATATTTGAATTTGTTCTTTTTTGGCACTCCAACGGGAATTTCCAAGATTTGATCTTTAGTTATACTGAGTTGGATTATCTACTTGAGGGCAATTATTAAACAATACTTGTGATGACAAAAGTGATCTGAGTCAAGATATTGTATTGACAGCTTGGGTAAAAATATCTGTACACTTTGAATGTCATAAGTACCTCACTGTATGGGTAATATATTCTTTAACAGTGTCTGAAAACTGCATGTGGTGTAAGACAGTTACTGCCTGAGAAGGTTAACTACCATTATGTGTTTACCCATCAGGATATACAAATCATTCCTGAACGGAGCTAACTAATTACTCAAAATACTGGAGAGATGGAGAGCACTAGTATGGAAAATAGAAATTCTGGGTTAGTGGTGCTGGAAGAGCACAGCAGTTCAGGCAGCATCGGAGGAGCAGAAAAATCGGCGTTTCAGGCAAAAGCCAGGAATAAAGGCAGAGAGCCTGAAGCGTGGAGAGATAAGCAAGAGGAGGGTGGGGGTGGGGAGAAAGTAGCATAGAGTACAATAGGTGAGTGAGGGAGGGGATGAAGGTGATAGGTCAGGAGAGGGAGGAGGGTGGAGTGGATAGGTGGAAAAGAAGATGGACAGGTAGGACAAGTCATGGAGACAGTGCTGAGCTGGAAGTTTGGAACTGGGGTGAAGTGGGGGAAGGGGAAATGAGGAAACTGTTGAAGTCCACATTGATGCTGTGGAGTTGAAGTGTTCCGAGGCGGAAGATGAGGCGTTCTTCCTCCAGGAGTCTGGTGATTAGGGAGAGGTGGTGAAAGAGGTCCAGGACCTCCATGTCCTCAGCAGAGTGGGAGGGGGAGTTGAAATGTTGGGCCACAGGGCGGTGGAGTTGATTTGTGCGGGTGTCGCGGAGATGTTCCCTAAAGCGCTGTGCTAGGAGGCGTCCAGTCTCCCCACTGTAGAGACCACATCGGGAGCAACGGATACAATAAATGATATTAGTGAATGTGCAGGTAAAACTTTGATGGATGTGGAAGGCTCCTTTAGCGCCTTGGATGGAGGTGAGGGTGGAGGTGTGGATGCAGGTTTTGCAGTTCCTGCCGTGGCAGGGGAAGGTGCCAGGATGGGAGGGTGGGTTGTAGGAGGGCATGGACATGACCAGGTAGTCACGGGGGGAATGGTCTTTGCGGAAGGCGGAAAGGGGTGGGGAGGGAAATATATCCCTGGTGGTGATGTCTTTTTAGAGGTGACAGAAATGTCAGCGATGATTTGGTTTATACGAAGGTTGGTAGGTTGGAAGGTGAGCACCGGGGCATTCTGTCCTTGTTACGGTTGGAGGGGTGTGGTCTGAGGGCGGAGGTGCAGGATGTGGACGAGATGCGTTGGAGAGCATCTTTAACCACGTGGGAAGGGAAATTGCAGTCTCTAAAAAAGGAGGCCAGCTGGTGTGTTCTGTGGTTGAACTTGTCCTCCTGGGAGCAGATACAGCAGAGGTGGAAGAATTGGGAATATGGGATGGAATTTTTGCAGGAGGTAGGGTGTGAAGAGGTGTAATCCAGGTAGCTGTCGGTGGGTTTCTAAAAAATGTTGGTATCAATTCGGTCATCATTAATGGAGATGGAGAGGTCCAGAAAGGGGAGGGAGGTGTCAGAGATGGTCCAGGTAAATTTAAGGTCAGGGTGGAATATGTTGGTGAAGTTGATGAATTGCTCAACCTCCTCGCGGGAGCATGAGGTGGCGCCAATGCAGTCATCGATGCAGCGGAGGAAGAGGTGGGGAGTGCGGTGTAATTATGGAAGATCGACTGTTCTACGTAGCCAACAAAGAAACAGGTGCAGCTGGGGACCATACGTGTGCCCATAGCTACCTCTTTGGTCTGGAGGAAGTGGGAGGATTCGAAGGAGAAATTGTTAAGGGTGAGGACCAGTTTGGCCAAACAAATGAGAGTGTTGGGGATGTCGGGAGAGGAAAAAACGGAGGGCTTGGAGGCCTTGGTCATGGCGGATGGAGGTGTAGAGGGATTGGATATCCATGGTGAAGATGAGGCGTTGGGGGCCGGGGAAACGAAAGTCTTGGAGGAGGTGGAGGGCGTGGGTGGTGTCTTGAACGTATGTGGGGAGTTCCTGGACTAGGGGGGATAGGACAGTGTTGAGGTAGGTTGAGATGAGTTCAGTGGGGCAGGAGCATGTTAAGACAATGGGTCGGCCAGGGTGGTCAAGCTTGTGGATCTTGGCAAGGAGGTAGAACCGGGCAGTGCGAGGTTCCCGGACTATGAGGTTGAAGCTGTGGGTGGGAGATCTCCTGAGATGATGAGGTTCTGTATGGTCTGGGAGATGATGGTTTGGTGATAGGGGTTGGGGTCATGGTCGAGAATGTCAACAGATGAAGTTAGGGTAAAGCAGAAAGCAACAAAGTCTAAATCAGGGCTCCTGTGCAAGTATGTAAATCCAGGGATATAGTAAACAAGATTGCACACAAGTGCAGAATGTCATGTGAAAATTCACTTTTATGGCAATAACAGAGAAATGGTTCAAGAAAGGTAGGACAGCATGTTAAATATTTCTGGGTACAAGGTATTTAGAAAATATAGAAAAGGGTGGAAAAGGGGATGGCAGTGGTGTATTGATTGAGGAGGGCATTGCAGTGTTGGAAAAATCTCACAGACGGTTTGAGGACAGATCAAGCTGATTAGAAACCAAAAGAGGAAATGTTGGAAAATCTCAGCAGGTCTGGCAGCATCTGTAAGGAGAGAAAAGAGCTGACGTTTTGAGTCTAACTGACCCTTTGTCCAGCTTTGACAAAAGGTCAGTTAGACTCAAAACGTCAGTTTTTCTCTCCTCACAGATGCTGCCAGACCTGCTGAGATTTTCCAGCATTTGCTCTTTTGCTTTCAGATTCAAGCATCCACAGTAATTTGCTTTTATTCAATCTGATTAGAGTTAAGGAACAAAATGGATGTAATTTCTTTCTTCTCTATAGTTAATAAATGACCAATTAATGGGAAAGACGCAAAGGAACAAATCTGCAGGGAAGGTAAAGAGACATGCCAACATTATAGAACAGTCACAATTGGGACTTCAACTACTGAATGAAGAAGTGTGCAGTGATAACATTAAGGGCAGAGAGGAACCATCCTAAATTGTCTTCTTGAGAAGGTCAGGTGAATTAGCCATGCTGAATTGCCCGTAGTGAAGGGGTAAATGCAGGGGAATGGGTCTGGGTGGGTTGCGCTTCGGTGGGTCGGTGTGGACTTGCTGGGCCGAAAGGCCTGTTTCCACACTGTAAGTAATCTAATCTAATCTAATCTATTACAGCAATACGTTTTCAGTCCAACTAGAAAAGACGCAATGTTGGTCCTCTCTTTGGAAATAAGTAAGCTCTGAAGTGTCAGTCAGGGCACAGTTAGGAGACTGTGATTATTGTATTGTAAGGCATAAGGTGATTATAGGAAAGGACAATAAGCAATCTAGGTAAGAATAATTAACTCGGGTAGAGCCGTTTCAATAGGGCAAGAATGGAGCTGGGCTATAGAGAGTGAAACCAAATGTTGATGGGAAAAACTATAAATAAATAATAGGGTACCATCAAAGAGGAGATCATTTTGGGGCAATCAAGGTATATGTTCAAAAGCCCCCAGATGAAAAAGGAGTTTGAAATTAAAATAAAGAATTGTGCTGATTTACAAGTGTCAGGTTGAAAATAGCAAGAGCACCAAGATGAAGACCGAAGGTTCAGATCTGAGATGAATAAATAAATAAGAGAAATAAAAGGGATTATGTGAAAAGACTGGCAGCCAACATAAAGGGAATCCCAATGCCTCTATAGTCACATCAAAAGTAAAATGATTGTAAGAATGAGACTAGGGCTGATTAGAGAACAAAAAGAGGATTCAGGTGAGGAGACATCTGGTGCTTTGCTATTCAATGTGATTATGCTTGATCAAATCGACTTCTCCACCTACCCCTCAAGTTCCATAATTCCTCAAGAGGCCAAACATCTGCCTATCTCAGCTTTAGCATTCAATGATGATAGAGAATTCTCTGGTAGAGAATTAAAAAAAAAATCACAACACTTTGCATAAAATAAATTCTGTAGGCCAGGCAGCATCGCCTGCTGTGCTTTGACCAGCAACACATTTGCAGCTGTGATCTCCAGCATCTGCAGACCTCATTTTTTTACTACAATAAAATAAATTCTCCTCATTTTAGTTCTAAATCATCGGCACCTTATCTTGAGACTGTGCAGTACTGTTCTAGATTCCCAGTCAGGAAAATTGTCTCTGTGTTTACCTTGGAAAGGTTCTTCAGTATCTTGAACACTCCATTGAGATTACCCAACTTTCTTATAAAGTCCAGAGAATGCAGATCAAAGTAACTCAGCCTCTCAACATAGCACAACCAGGGATTAATGTAGAGAAAATTTGCCGTGCCATCTCCAACATAAGTGTATCTTTCCTGAAATGTGGACTCCAACCACCTTGCAAAATCAGCCAAGTTATTTGCCTGTCTTGTGTCTTAGGGGATTGTTATGCCATATTTTTCTGTCACTTGTATGATTTTTCTGACCATCATTACTTCACAAGCTTAAAGACACTCTGCTTTTCTATTCTAACCCCTCAAATGAAGAACTTCATGTTTCTATTTTATATGATCTTATTTTCTTATAATATGCAGAAATAAGAGTGGGCTATTTAGCCCTTCAAGTCTTGTCCACCATTCAATAAGACCATGACTGATCTAACATTCCTCACTTTCACTTTTCTGCCTCTTCCACTAACTCTTATTTCCCTACTGATCAAGAATCTCTCTATCTCAGCCTTAAACTCGCAAAAAGACTCTATCCCCACAGCCCACTGAGGCAAGGACTTCCAAAGACTCAAAACCCTCTGGGAGAAGAAATTCCTCTCATCTCAGTCTTAAATTGGCACCCATTTATTCTGAGACTCTGGTTCTAGAATCCCCAAAGAGCGAAAACATCTCCTCAGCATTAACCCTATTAAGCCCATTAAGAATCCCATATGATCATTGGGATCACCTCTCAAGTCCAGTGAGTAGAGTCCCAATACTGTGCAGCCTTTGCTCGTAAGACAACGCCCCATACAAGGGATCATCCAAGTGAACCTTCTCTGAACTGTTTCTGAAGAAGTGATACCTTCCCTCGGATAATGGAATTAAAAATGCTCACAAATATGGTCTCACCAGCACCTTATACAATTGCAGTAAGACTTAGCTAATCTTATACTCCATTCCCTTTAAAATAAGGGCCAACATTCCATTACTCTTTTTGATTACTTGCTGCCCCTATGTGTTAGATTTCTACTCCATTTGTCAAGTTTTTCCCCACTTACTTAACCTATCAATATTTCTCTGTAAACAATTTATATTCCTCTTACAACCTGCTTTTCTATCTGTTTTTATTATTCTGCAAATTTCGCTGTAATACCTTTGTTTCCTTCCTCCAAGTCAGTCATATATATTGTAACCAGTTACAGTCCCAGCACTGATCCCATAGCACACAGGAACACAGATTGCTTACTCACAGGTCATCTTACAATATTGATACTGTTCGTATGTTGCACTCCCTTGGACAGCTCTTTGACAATTACACCTTTGCATTTCCATTGAACAAGGAGGGTCAAAGGTATTACGAGTATTTAATGCAATGTGCATTGATCCCCCTATCTCCCCATGGTAAACACAAGACAGAGGAACATTATTCAGAAACCAATGATGATGTCCAAGCCTTTCTCAGTCATGGCACCAAAGGGCTCTCCGTTGGTTTCCTCCCACTACATCTTAACACAGACCCTGGTTCTGCAGCTGGAATGCAGGGAGGTGCTTAATCCACAGCCCTAGAGGTTTAGTGGGCAGATCCTTGGGGACATTTGTTTAAAGATTGGCCAGACATGCCAATCTTTCTGGAGGCAAGTTGACAGTCCTGGGTTTGAACTTCCAAGGGCAAGGGAGGCAGACAGGATGGAAATGCAGGACTCAGCCATCTCTATGATGTCCTGTGTGGAATGTGTCTGAGCCAGCAGCCCTTGACGATGCTGTACCTAACCCTCCATGGAGTTGCCGCTTTGTGTTTGGAGGTAGCCAAATTATCACATGACCATTATATCCCATAAGCCTGTCTGCTGCTGCTTCCCCTCCCTGAGCATTTAGTGCCTGCTCAAAATCAGGCTGAGTGTTCTCCTTCTTTGTTATAACCAGTGTGTGATTATATAACAACCACTGTACCTCAAATGGCATTTATTTTTACAAAAGCAGAAGATACAATATCTACCTTTTGGGTTCCTCCCTTTGCATTATCCAAGGCTTCAGTCACAATTCCTCAGAGAAACAGTGAGTTTTCTGTACTTCTTCTAATTTAACAATTATAGAACCACAGAATGGATGCAGCATAGAAGGGGAGCATTTGGCCCATCTTGTCCATACCAAGTTAAAGATACCATTTCTCATCCATAGTCCTGTAACTTACAGCACTTAAGATGCAAATCCAGGTACTTTTTAAAAGAGTTTAAGATCTCTGCCTCCATCATCAACTCATGCAGTGCATTGAGGCATCCACCATCTTCTGTGTAAAAAAACATTTTCCTAATGCCTCCTCTAATCCTTCTGTTATTTAACCTGAATCTGTGGCCCTCGATTTTTGAACTCACTGCCAAGGGAAACAGGTTCCTCTGTCTACTCCACCTTTACACTTCACAATTTTGCATACATCAATCATGCCATCCCTTGGCCTTCTGTATTCCAAGAAAAACAACCCCAACCTCTCCAATCTCTCCACGTAGCTATAATTCTCCAACCCTGGCAACATTCTAGTAAATCTTCTCTGCACTCTCTCCAGAGCAATTAACGTCCTTCCTGTGATGAGGTGAACAGAACTGAACACATAGTCTAGCTGTGGCCTCACCACTCTTTTCTACACAACAGTGTTCATGGCTCAGGATGGCATCTACTTCATAAAGGTAATCCCTCTATTCAAAAGTAAAGCATTCCCAGGAAATCTCTCGCAACCCAAAAATGGCGTAAAGCAAAGGTGCATGATTTGTTTGGGAAAAGGTATCATCATTTTCTATAAAAGCAAAAATCCTCTTCGGATTCATGAAAACAGGTACTTACATAACTCTTTCATAAAAGCAAAACTGCGTAAAGTGAACATTCACAAATTTGGGGATACCTGTATTGAAAAAATTTAAAAGGAGAATGGGTGAGCTCTTAATTTCAGCTTGTAAGCATGACCCTGAGCCGCTGGTCATTAATTCTTCACCTCACTCCTACTTGACCTCGCTGTCCTCACCCTCCAAGTTATCCAAATTAAATTACAGAATATGCATGAAATACTGCATCTTATTTTAGATTAGGAACTTTATAGCATTTCCAATTCAATGTTGAGCTCAACAGTTTCAGATCATAAACGTTGGTCTCATCAGCAGCTTTTGGTAATGACATGGCTGCAGCAATTTACAGCTTCCTCCAGACTCAGGATTTACTTCTTTCCTTCGCCTTATATCATCACGTCTTTTATCATTTACTCACACCTGACCTTTCACAGCCTTCCTCCCTTCCACCCCTTACTCCTCTCCCAGCATCTGTATTTGCTCAGAACCTATTGCACTTTGCCAGACAGGTAAATGACATGAAAGAGTGGACTGGATTTTGCTACAAACATCAGGAACCTGCCTTTTGGACTCAAGTTCAGCAATGTGGATTAACAAGAGCATGACAGTAAAACACATCAGGCAGGTCCTCAGTATCTCCCTGCCTCTGAACGCTTGTACTGGTGGTGCTGGTAGTTTGCACTACCAGCCTGGCAGTAAGGTTATGAACTGATTATGCTACACTTCTGAGGCCATCAACATGACTCCAAGATGGCATGCGGCTTCCCTGTTACCAGGATCTAAGGTGTCTCTGAGCATCGACAGGACATTGTTCTGAGATATAGTGGACTGCCATAGATTGTAGTCCAAGTTGGTAACTTAGATAGGAAGGAGCAATCAGATTTAGGGAGCTAGGTCGTAGGTTAGTAAGCAGGACCTCAAATGTAGTAATATCCAGATTACTCCGAATGCCAGGTGCGAGTGAGTACAGAAATAGAAGGATAACGCAGTAAATGTGTGGCAAGACAGATGGTACGAGAGGAGGGGCCTTAGATTCCTGGAACTGGGATTGACTTTGGGAAGTTGTCATTTGGACAAGCCAGACAGATCACATCTGAACAGAGGTGGGACTGAGTTCCTTTTCAGGGTATTTTTTTGTGGGTGCTGTTAAAAAGGTTAAAATAATTGACAGGGATCTGGGAACCAAGAGTTCACACAACACTTTGAGATGCAACTGGCATTAGCAGAGACAATAGCACTTTCAGTGGAATCAGAGTAAAGAAGTCAAAATCAGAATAACTGTGCATGTATATAAGTTCATAGAGTCGAGTAAATAAGATTGGGGCTGAGGGTTTACAGGCACTGATTGCCATGTGGAATTTTGATGTCATGGCAACAACAGATACCTGACTCGAGGAAAGGTAAAACTGGGTGTTATGTATTCTTGGGTACAAAATATAATAGAAAAGGAAGGAAAGAGGAAGACTGTATGGGCCATGAGAACATTGCAGTGTTGGAGAATGAGGATGTCTCAGAGGATCCAAGCACAGAATTGATTTGGCTAGAATTAAGGAACAGAAAAATCTACAAATATTTTGAGAGGTCTGTAGACCACCAACTCGTGGAAAGGATGTAAAATAACAAATCTAGAGGGAAATTACAAAGACATTCAACATTATAGATGAGTTATAACAAGAGATATCAATAGCCCGAACATAGATTAGCTTGCTTATAGTGTACAGGGTAGCAGGTTTTCCTGGATTACATACAGGAGCGTTTTCTATAGCTGTATGTTCCCAGTTCAACATGAAAGGATAGACTGTAGGACTTAGAAATGATATGGGTGAAATGGATCCAGTGTCAGGTGAGGAACATTTGAGACAGTGATCATTATATCATAAAGATCGTGTTAGTGAGGAATGACATGTATTTGAATTTGAATTTAATTTATTGTCATGTGTACCTAGGTACAGTGAAAAGCTTTGTTTTGTGAGCAATACAGGCAGGTCACATAGTTAAGTAGCATAGATAAGTAAATAATAGGTAAACCGCAGCAAAAATAAACACAGGTACAGGCGAATGCTAAGAGTTTGTGAGTCCATTCAATATTCTAACAATGTGAGGGTAGAAACTGTTTTGAAACTGGTTGGAGTGTGTTCAGGCTTCTGCACCTTATCCACGATGGTAGAGGTTATAGAAAAATTTGCCAGGGTGGGATGGATCTTTGAGAATGCTGGCAGCCCTTTCCTTAACAGAGGACCTGGTAGATGGATTCTATAGATGAGAGGTTGGCCTTTGTGATTGTCTGGGCCGAGTTTATCACCCCCTGTAACCGTCTCCAATCTTGAATGGTACAGTTGTCATACCAGGTAGAGATACATTCAAACAGAATGCTCTTGACGGAGCACCTATAAAATTTGGCAAGGGTATTTGCCATCATGCCAAATTTTCTCAGCTGCCTGAGGAAGAAGAGATATTGTTGGGCCTTTGTAACCAGTGCGTCCACATGAAGAGTCCAAGAAAGCTTGTTGTGGATGACCACTCCCAGGAACTTGACACTCTCCACTCATTCCACCTCTGTGCTGTTAATCGGCATGAATAACATCCCACCGAAAGTCAATACTGTATTCCTTAGTTTTGCTGGCATTGAGAGCTAGGTTGTTCTCAGTGCACCATTTTTCCAGGTCTTCCACCTCCCGCTTGTAGTCTGTCTCGTCGCCATCTGAGATCGATCGACTATGGTGGTATCATTGGTGAACCTGTAAATGGCATTAGCCTGGTATTTGGTGATGCAGTCATGGGTATACCGTAAGTACAGTAGGGGGCTGAGTAAGCACCTCTGGAGGGCTCTAGTGTTGAGTATTAGTGAGGATGAATTATTGTCCCTAATCTTCACTGATTGTGGCCTGTGGGTCAGGAAACTGAGGATCCAGTTGCAGAGAGTGGGGCTTAGTCTGAGATCACCAAGTTTAGTAATCAGTCTCAAGGGATAATAGTGTTGAAGGCTGAACTGTAGTCAATGAGTAGGATTCTTACGTAGCTGTTCTTGGTGTCAAGATATTCTAGGGAGGAGTGAATGGCAAGGATATGGCATCTGGCATGGATCAATTGGTCCAATTGGCAAATTGGAGTGGGTCAAGAGTAATGGGGAGGCTGGAGTTGATTAATGCCATGACCAGCCTTTCAAAGCACCTTTGACTACCGAAGTTAGAGCCATTGGGTAGTAGTCATTGAGACATGCTGCACGAGCCTTTGTACGCACAGGAATGTTGTTGGCCCTCTTGAAACAAGCAGGGTCAGTGGCCTGCTGCAGGGAGAGATTGAAGATGTCCGAGAAGACCTCTGTCAGCTACTCTGCGCATGCTCTGAGTGCATGGCCTGGTACTCTGTCTGGTCCCATTGCTTTCCTTGGATTCACACAAAGGAAAATGATCTGACCTCTGATGCAGTGACTATTGTGATAGGTTCATCAGGGATTGTTGGAAAAGGTGCTACCCCTCCACCGAAATTCTGCTCAAAGTGAGCATAGAAGGTGTTGAGATGATCTGGGAGGGATATGTCATCATCTGCTATCTTGCACTGTCTCTTTTTAGAATCTGTGATGTCATTCAGTCCTTGCTATAATTGCCAGGTGTCTGTCTGGATCGGTATTGGTCCTTGGCTGTCTTAATGGCCTGCAAAGGTCATGCTTGGATTCCTTATATTTGAGTGGGTCTCTTGATCTGAAGGCTTCACACCTGGCTTTTAGCAGGTTCTGTTGGTCCTGATTCAGCCAGGGTTTCCTGTTGGGGAACACCCGGATTGATTTCCTTGGTATGCAGTCCTCTTCATACTTGCTGATAAAGTCTGTGACGGTGGTGGCTTTCTCATCCAAGGTACCTACGGACTGTTTGAACATGGCCCAATCAGCCGATTCCAAACAGCACTGGAGTTGATCCTCTGCTTCCTCCAACCGGCATTGGACCTGTATTCGCGAGGGAGGGGGGTCTCCTGCTTGATCTTTTGCCTGTAAGCCTGTAACAATTTAGAGTGAGAAAGATTTATTGGTGTAGAGGTATTTCAGTGGGACAAGGACAGATCCAGTCAGGATTGACTGGAATGAGAGGTTGGAGGGGAAAACATAGTTTTTGGATAAGGCATAGCACATTTGAAACAGAGATGTGACAAAAGAACTCTCTAAGGGTCATGAATCTGTGGAATTCACATCCCAGAGTGCAGTGGATGCTAGGACTTTGAGGAACTTTAAGAAGATGATAAGTAGATATTTAATTAGTATTAAGTTGAAGTGTTATGGAGAGCAGTCACGAAAGAGGAGTTGAGGCCAAAATATGATCAGCAATGATCATAAAAAATAGTGAAGCAGGTTTGAATTGCCTGTCTCTGCTATTTGTTCTTATGTTTTTATTTTCTTATATAGCTGACTATCTTCAAAGAGGAGGTTGTTCAATTAAAGTCAAAATATATTCTTTCAATGTATAAGAATAAACAAAACCAGAGCTTTCTATACAGCAAAGGTGATAGGAATGAAAATAAAGAAGAAAAAATGTACTTCGGGTAAGTGTCAGGTTGAAAATAACATTGAGAACCAAGAAGACTATCAAAGATATAGAGGGACGTGAAACAGCAAAGCAAAGAAATAAGGAGAAACTGTAAGAAAGGACTGGCAACCAACATAAAGAGATAGCCAAAGTCCTCTCTGGAAAAAAGGTAATGAAAGGAGGAGTAGGGCTGAAAAAAAGATTTACACCTGGAGGCAGGAGGCATGGCTGAAGTTTTCAATAAATACTTCACATCTGTCTTTACCAAAGAAAGAGAAATGCTAAGTTGGCCATAGTTGACAGGGGAAGGGAATTCAATCACTAGAAGGATTCAAAATTATAGAGTATTAAAAATTGACAAGACCCAAGGATAAAATGGGATGCATGCAAGGATTTTGAAGGAAAAGAGTGGAAATTGCAAAGGGCAGTGCTCATTATCTTTCGATTTTGCCTGGACTCAGAGGGGGTGTCAGAAGACTTGAAACTTGCAGACGTTGCAGCTTTGTTCAAGAAACGTTGTCAGGATAAGCCTAGCAATTACAGACCTATCAGTTTAACCTCAATGTTGGAAAAGCCTATACAGACAATTATTCAGAATAGAATTAGATATTGCCACACAACAGACTTGTAAGGAAAGTTGCAGATCATGGAGTGTGAGAGTCAGTACAAACATAGAGACAAAATTGGCTGAGTGGTAGAAAACAGAGTAATGGTCAATGGATATTTTTCAGGCTGCTGGCAGGTTTGTAATTGAGTTCCCCAGTTGTTGGTTTTGGGACCCTTGTTTTTCCTGATTTACGTTATCTGGATCTTCATGTGCAGGGGACAGTTTCAAAGTTTGCAGATTACACCAAACTTGGAAGAATTTTAAACTGCAAGAAAGACAGAACTCCAGAAAAGCCTAGATAATTTGGTGCAGTTGGCAGATGGGGGTTGATAGTGTGAGGTGATGCATATGCGTAGGATAGATTTAAGACAAATGTCAGATGCAGGTTTTTTACACAGAGAGTGGTAAGGGTGTGGAATGCCCTGCTTGCCTATGAAGTTAACTCTGCTGAAAATGTGTTGCTGGTTAAAGCACAGCAGGTTAGGCAGCATCCAAGGAACAGGAAATTCGACGTTTTGGGCCAGAGCCCTTCATCAGGAATCTTACTGCGCACTTTTTACTTGAAGATTTTAACCTACTGCGCACTTTTTACTATGAAGTTAACTCAGCCACATTAGGGAGATTTAAACAATGCTTGGATAAGCATATGGATGATGATGAGGGAATGAGCTGAGAATAGATCGGAGCAGCATCGAGGGGCGAAGGGCTTGTTCTGAACTGTATTGTTCTATATTCTATGTTCTAAAACACTGTTAAAAAAACCCAGAAAATATGGGATACAATTCTAAAGAGGGTGCAGGAGCAGAAAGATGTGAGTGTAAATGTGCACAGATCATTGTAGCAGAACCAGTAGAGAGAGCAAGAAGAAAATTGTTCAATATTTTTAGCTTTTTATAGAAGGGAATAGAATATAAGAGCAAACAGGTGATACTGAACTTGTATAAGACACTCATTAGACCTCAGCTGCTGTATTGTGCCGTTCTGGCCATCACATTATAGGACTGCACTGGAGAGCGAGTGGAATAGGTTTACAAGAATGGTCCCAGGGATGAGGAAATTTAGTTGCACAGTTGTATTTTAAAAATTGGGACTATTCTCATTTGTGATAAGAAGGCTGAGAGGAGATGTCATGGAGATGTTCAAAATTATGTGTGAGGTTGGATAGTGCAGGTCGGGGAAACTTCCTGTTCATAAAAGCGCAAGAGATTTAAAGTTATTTCATGAAGAAACAAGATTGAAGTGAGGAAGAAGTTTTTTTTTATTCAGTGAGTTTTACAATATGTAATGCCCATATGATTGAAGCAGCTTCAACTAAAGCATTGAAGAGGGCATTGGATGATTATATAGCTAAAAATAATGTGCATTGGTATGGGGGAAAGCAAGAGATTGACACTAGGTAATGATGCTCTTTAAATGAGCCAGTACAAGAACGATGGGCCAAATGTCCTCCTTTGTATCACTTCTTTGATTCTGGGATTTTCCTGAGAAATTCCAACTATCCCCATGTTGTGTATGGCACATCTGCTCACAGACAGTTAATTAGACAGTGTAAGGATTAATAGACCCAGCTTCATTTGACTGGCAAATAATTAAAAACTGAGGGGAAACCTGTGGTCGAGATTGGGCAAATAGCCTACCACTTCTGTATTCTCTCTGAAACCTTGCTGGGGATTAGGAAAATCATTCTGGTTCATTCCTCAGCTTCCTCTTTTCTCTTTATAGCATGAGGCATGAGACGTCAACATATGGACAACCCAAAGATCAGGAAGCAAGGACCCACTGGCATCAGATCAATGCAAACAGGAAGAGAAATTAAGGATAAACAAGATCCATATACACTATTTACATGGAACAACCATTTGGATTACACAGACTGAGAAATTCCTTTGCCTCCCCTCTCTTCATCGAGCTCGCACTTTTGTTTCTCGTGAGAATCCAGTTAATTGTTCAAATTTTCCCCTCTTTCACTATCTCCACTTGCTGATAGAGGCCCCATTATGCATGGCTTCATCTGACACTTGGTCACTGCAGCTGCTCACCAACTGCAAACACTGAATGTTACTCATCTCCCTGACATGCGTGCTCTTAATTGACCCTCACCCCTCTTCTGGCTACTCAGTGATCCTAATTTGATGTTGAATTGGCAGTGGTCTACAATACCTTTTATAAATTAAGAGCATATAAAACAAGGTGTGTCACTAAATTGCCTGAGGTCTGGACCTGGAAATTTCATTTCAGTTATTGTCTTGTGGCGAAAAATTTAAAAAAGCCTTTTCTACACTTTCTAGTGAATTTTAAAGATCTCAAAAAAATGTTTCAAGAAACAACTATGTGGAACAAACTTAGAAAATATTGGAGAAAATCAGCAGGTTGGCAGCATCTGTGAAGTAGGAAATAACAGAGTTAAGGTTTCAAGTCTAGCTTGATTGAAATTCTCCTGAACACACTTTAAGGTCACTGCCCCCTGACTGCCCTTTATCTTTATTCATAGCTCTCTCACCACATGCTTACACATGCTCCCCCTCTAGTCATCTGCAAGCTCTCTCTACTGTTTCATGTGCTGGATCTCCATATATGAACAATCTATCTGTGTAACCTACGGACTTCCTAATATCTTTTTCTTTCTCTCTCTGTAGAAGAAGAATAGTCATACTAGAATCAAAATATTGAATAGTCATACTAGACTCTAGAATAGAATAGCAATTTATTCTCATGTATGTTTTTACAATAAAGTTTTATAAGTCGCCACACCACTGTGCCGAAATTAATGACAGAAGTCATAAATAAGAAGAAAAAAAAGTAGAAGTTCATCACAGTTCCTGTGATGATTAATGATTCCTGAATTTGGATAATGCTGGAAAACTACCCCACCTCTGCCAAGACGAGACCTACACACTGGGCCATTGGAAAACCTGGAAGCCATCTCCAAAGCAAGAACAAGAGCTTCGCACCATGATTGGACGTTCACACTGGGCTGCTGGAATACTAGAAGACACCAAAGAAGACCTCCATGATGGGGTTAGACCTCAAGGTAAGATGCCATAATGATAACTCTGTTCCTCTCTCCACAGATGCTTCCAGACCTGCCAAGATTATCCAGCAATTTTCTATTTTTATTTCAGATTTGCAACTTTCAGAGTATTATACTTTTATAGGAGCTGAATGGAAGCTGCTTCCCCTGTGCAATATTAATCCTTCAAGAAACATCACTGTAAACAGATTTGCAGTCATTATCACGTTACTGTTTGTAGGGCTGTCCTCTGTACAAACTATGTGCCCACTACAAAACAACATGATTGCACTTCAGAAGAATGTAATTGATCGGAAAATGCTCTGGGCATTCTGTAGTCATGAAAGGGCAGTGTGAATGTTCACTTTCCTTTCTTTTTCCATTCACAGCAGAGAGTAGGAGAGCAAAAGGCCTGTAAAACTGAACAAAGAACACAACCCAGTTTGAGGTACATATACATGATGCAGCAAGAATGTAACTTTGGATGAAGAGAAAAGACTTCTTGTTGTTTTGATAATATTATTTATGTTAATCATATTCCATGAGTTAAACTGACATGATATACTGCTAATATATGTACATCTTTCTGGTAATGGTTCTTGGATTTGATATGAATTTATCCCATTAAAGTCAATGAATTTTATTAATTATATCTCCATATTATTTAAATTAAGTGCTTGCCAAGTTATATTAATGAAATTTTCATTATGTTGAGTTAATAATACAATATTTATTGATTACATTTCCAAAATGCAATTATTAATGTTTAAAATGCCTCAGAATATTTCTGTAATATACTTGTATTTAAATATCATTAATTTTATTTGGTATATATATTTGCACTATTGATTAAAATTCTACAGCATAATTGTAATTAACTTTTAGTGTCATAGTAATTCTGTGTAATATATGGTAATAGTTCAATTTTTACATAGCTTGATATGTATTCTGCTGTTAGTCTATGCAACTGCAGCCTGCCTGTGAAGACAGAAAGAGAGATGAGAAAGCCTGTAGGGTGCACAGATAGTTTGTGAAAAATGTGAAGATTCAACATATGGAAGAGCAGAGAGAACTTGTGAATGATCAGAGACGGAGCATGAGAAAGTGTATGGAGAGAGAGCTGTTTGCAAATATTAGGGGCAGACAGGGGCCAAAGTTCCTACAAAGAGATTCTGACATGATTATATTTAATGTCCAATGAGAAAGGGTATATAGATGGATCTGGCTCTTGCAAATGCATTGGGACATGTGGATTAACTCTCAACAGAGAAACATTTAGAAGACAGTGATCAGTATATCAGATGTTTTATGTCATTACATAGAAAATGGCAAGGAGTAATCCAAAAGAAAAAATAATTGGAGGAAAGCCAAGTTAAATTGGGTGTAAAAGTGTTTAGTTTAGAAACATTGGAAACAAAGGTTGACAAGCAAAGCTATAACTGAACAATGGGCTGCCTATAAAGAAAAGATAGTTTGGGTACAGTCCACAAGAATAAAATGATAAGACACACAAATCCAAAACATGCAATAAATAGAAAGAAAATAGATAGATGAAAAATAGAGAGATTAATATGAAGCAGAGAAAAGGATAAATGTGTCAGATGTCAGGTGGAGAGTATAATAGAGGGTCAACATCAATATAAAGGGTCCAGGCAGAAATTTTAAAAGCAAATAGAAAAGCAAAGAGAAAATAACAGAGAGAAAAGCACTGAACACAAAAGGAATCCAGAGATCTTCTATCGGTATATGAATGGTCAAAGAGTTGTAATAGAGTGCAATTGATTAGAAACAAAAGTCAAATTTACGAATGGAGACAGGGGATATGGCTGAAGTATTAAATGAATCCTTTACATCTTTTTTTTCAAAGGAGAAATGTTGCTATGGTGAAAAGGGAGGCACTCAAATATTTATTTGATTTAGTATTGGTAGGGTAGAAGTTTGGATTGGATGGTTGCGCACATATTTCCTAAGCCATTTAGGACTAGATAAGCTGCATTCAAGGGCACTGAGGAAAGTGAAGATGGAAACAGTGGTGGATATGGCCATAAATGGTCTACCTTCTTCTAAAAATGGTGTAAATGTCAACCCAGCAACTTCAGGCCAGTCAAGTTAATACCAGGAGTGAGAAACAGTTTAGAAACAATAATTCAGGACCAAATTCATTGGATTTTTTGGGTAAGTCAGGGATTGAGGTAAACTTGTGTAGATTTGTCAAGGAAAGATCATGTTTAATTGACTTACTTAAGTTTCTTCATAAGGTAACTGAGAAGATTATTGAGGGGAATGCTGTTGAATTGGTTACACAGAATTCCATTAGGCTTTTGATAAAGTGCCATGCAATAGGTACATAAACAAAGCTCGAAAACATGGAATGAAAGAGACAGCAGCAACATGAATATGAAATTGTCTGAGCGATACACAACAAAGAGAAGTGGTTATAGGTTACTTAGAAACATATAAAATAAGAGCAGAATTTACACCTTTGATCCTTCTCCATCATTCAAAAAGATCATGGCAGATCTCTTTATGTTTTGAACTCCACACTTCTATCTACCTGCAAAACCCTGCCTAACAAGAATCCATTTACCTCCCATTTACGAATATTTAAGACCCTATCTCCAACATCATTTGAGGAAAAGAATTTCAAGTTTGCACAATCCTCTGCATGAAAAACATTCCAACTTCTGTCTTTAAATGGTGACCCCTAATTTTAAAAGATGTCCACAGGACTGGACTCACCCACAAGTGAAAACATCCTCTCCACTTATCAAGACTACTCAAGGTCTTTTATCCTCTATTCAAGTCACCAACTACTCTCTGAACTCCATTGCTCTTCCAATCTCCACTCAAAACAATTTGTCTGACCTTTCTTCATAAGATAACTCATTCATTTCAGGCATCATGAAGTAAGTCTCTTTGAACCACTGCTTTAAATTATTGAACATGGTACCCTTAAAACATCTAGATGTAACACTTTAGTATAATAAAGGTCCCCATCTTAAGCATTTAAGCAGTCAGTGAGTAAGTCAGCCAGTCAACTATGAATATAATATAATACCATAAATAAGCATAGAACCTAGACCCTATATAAGTCTGAGATGTCATGTTAGTGCACATGGTTAATTACTAAAGCATATGCCAATCAGAAAAAGACTATTTATACCTACATTCTGTTTTCTGCTAACCCTTTAATCTTTTATCCATGATAAGATGTCTCCCAAAGCCTTGAGCACACATTACTCAAGAATCTTTTATGTGGTACCTTATGAAATACATTTTGGAACTCTAAGTAAAAGGCATGAACAGACTCCCCTTTGTCCAAATGCATCTTACTCCTTCAAAGAGTTCTAATAAATGGCTACACTGTTTTCCATTTCACAAAACCATGCCAACTATTCCCAATTACCATAATTTTTTCCAAGAGCACAGCCACAACCTTCTTAATGATTAAATCTAACACCCTCCACATGGTAGCCATCAAGGTTACTTGCATGTAGTTTCCTGTCTTCTGCTTCACTTCATTCTTGAATAGAGGAGTCATCATCGTCTCTTTTCTCACAAGCACACAATATTGTCCAAACATGTCTTCATAATTGATATCAATCATATTGATTTATTTTAGTGTGTGCTATCAATTTGTTTATCTCTTTGCAGTCAGATGCAGAGACTTTAGTACTTTTTGTTGTTTTGGAAATGACTAATCTTAAACGTTGGTATACTTTTAGCTTTATTCTCTTCATCCGACCCTGTCATATACTGTCCTTCATTTTCCATATTGCTATTTATCAGTCCTGAAAATGTGTTGCTGGAAAAGCGCAGCAGGTCAGGCAGCATCCAAGGAACAGGAAATTCGACGTTTCGGGAGGGCTTATGCCCAAAACGTCGAATTTCCTGTTCCTTGGATGTTGCCTGACCTGCTGCGCTTTTCCAGCAATGCATTTTCAGCTCTGATCTCCAGCATCTGCAGACCTCACTTTCTCCTCAAAGATTTATCACTCTTGCCTTGTCTCTATCACTTGATTTGTTATGTTACCTAAGCTTGATCCCTCGCTACCATTGTTTAGTTTAAAGCCCTCTCCAGTACAATATGGGGTTATTAAAGTTTCCAGAACAGTTAATAGGACACAGAGTATGGAAAGGATCAGGAATCTAACTTCAGGCATTGCAGATGAGGAGACAGCTATGAGAATGGGGACAGTCAACGCAGGGCTGAGGGTATTGTACTTAGAGACATATAGTCATAGAGTCATAGCGATACACAGCATGGAAACAGACCCTTCAGTCCACTCGTCCATGCCAATCAGATATCCTAAATAAAGCTTGCCCTATTTGCCAGCATTTAGCCCATATCCCTTTAAATCCTTCCTATTCATATACCCACCATTTCCTCTGGCAGCTCATTCTGTACATATACTACCCTCTGCATGAAAATGTTGCCCCTTGGGTCCCTTTTAAATTTCTTCCTTCTCACCTTAAACATATACCCTTTAGTTCTGGACTCCCCCACCCCAGTAAAAAGACCATATCTATTTACCCTAAACATGGCCCTCATGATTGTGTAAGCCTCTATAAGGTCAGCCATCAATCTCTGATGCTCCATGGAAAATATCCCCAGCTTATTTAGCCTCTCCCTACAGTTCAGACTCTCCAACCCTGAAAACATTCTTGCAAATCTTCCCTGAACCCTTTCAAGTTTCACAACATCCTTAATGCGCACAGTATGTGAAACAAGGTAAATGAGCCTGTTGCATAGATTAGACTTGTCAGTATGACGTTATAGTTATCATAGAGACATGGCTGCAAGTGGATCAGGGCTAGGAACTAAATATCCTACCGAAAGGACAAGCAGATAGGCAGAATGGCAAGGGACACCTTGTTAATAAGAAATGAAATTAAATTGATATCAAGAAGTGATGTAGAGTCAGAAAGTGTAGAACCTGCGTGGATAGCATTGAGGAACCATAAAGTGAAAAAGACCCTGATGGAAGCTGTGTACAGACTCCCAGCAGTAGTCAGGATGTGGGAAAGAAAACCAATCAGGAGACAGAGAAAGCATGTAAGAAAGGCACTATTACAATAATCATGGAACTGCAATATACAAGGGGATTGGGAAAATCAGGTTGGTAGTAGATTTCAAGAAAAGGAATTTATGGATGTCTGTGAGATGGTTTTTTTGGAACAGTTTTTGGTAGAACTCATTAGGGAACAGGCAATTCTGGATTGGGTGATGTGCAATGAGGCAGACTTGATTAGGGAGCTGAAGATGAAGGAACCTCTGGGAAAGTGATCATAATGTGATAGAATTCACTCTGCCGTTTGAGAGGGAGAAGCTGGAATCAGATGTGATGGTTTTACAATTGAGTAGAGATAACTGCAAAAACAAATGAGGGTAGAACTGGGCAGAATTGATTGGAAAGGGAACCTGGGAGGAAGATAGTGGAGCAGCAATGGCAGGAGTTTCTTGAGTAATTCAGGAGGCACAGCAGAATTTCAACACAAGGAAGAAGAAATATACTAAGGTGAGGATGAGACAAAAATAGATGACAAGGAAAGTTGGCGACAACATAAAAGCAACAGAAAAATCATGTGATGAATACTAGTAGGAAGCCAATGGACTGAGAAGCCGTTAAAAACCAGCAGAGGATAACTAAGAAAAACACAGTAAGGGAGGAGAATATGAAATATGAGAGTTATCTAGATAGTAACAGAAGATTACAAGAGTTTTTTTAACCTTTCTGAAAGGTAAAATGAAGGTAAGCATTGACATTGGACTTCTGGAAAATGAGGCTGGAGAAGTAGTAATGGAGAATAAAATAATGGTGGAGGAAATTAATAGGTATCCATTGAATGGGTAAAAGACACCAGCTGCTTACCAGAACTTCAAGAAAATCAGGAAATAGAGGTAAGCATAGTAGCCATTACTAAGGAGAAGGTGCTGGGAAAACTGAAGGATCTGAAGGTGGATAAACCCAGATGACTTAGTCTGCTAGAGTTCTGAAGGAGATAGCTGAGGAAATTATGGAAGTATCAGTAGTGAATCACTGGAGTCAGGGAGAGTCCCAGAGGACTGGAAAATAGATAATGTAATAGACCTGTTAAAGAATGGAGGAATGCAGAGCCCAGGAAATTATAGGTCAATTAACCCAGCCTTGGTCATTGGTCAGATTTCTGATCCATTATTACAAATGTGATTACAGAGTACTTGAAAGTGCATGGTAAAATAGGGCTAAGTCAGCATAGCTTCATCAAAGGGCGGTCAGACCTGACATATCTATTACAATTCTTTGAGAAGGTAATGAGTACGTTAGACAAATGAGAGCCAGTCAATTTGATCTATTTGGATTTCCAGAAGGCCTTTTATCAAGCTACCACATAGGAGGCTGCTAAATAAGACAAGAGCCCATGGTGTTAGAGGTAAAGTATAGGCGTGGATCGAGGATTGGCTGACTGGCAAGAGGCACAGAGTGGGAATGAAGGGGCCTTTTTCAGGATGGCAGCTGGTGACTACTTGAGTTCTGCAAAGGCTTGTATCGAGTCCATAACTATTCACATGAAACATTAACAATCCATATGAAGGAAGCATTATTGCTAGGTTTACAGATGACATAAAGACAGGTGGAGGGGCAGGTAATGTTAATAAAGCAGGGAAACTGCAGAAGGACTTGGACAGGCAATGAGAGTGGGCAATGAAGTGGCAAATGGAATACAATGTGGGAATATGTGTGGTTATACAGTTTAGTAGGAAGAATTGAGATTCTATATTATTTTCTAGACAGGGAAATGCTTCAGAAATCTGAAGCACAAAATACTTAGGAGTCCTAGTTCAGGATTGTCTTAAGTTTAATATGCCAGTTAAGTTGGTAGTTAGGAAGACAACTGCAATGTTCGCAATTATTTCAAGAAGGCTAGAATACAGGACCAGGCATGTACTGTATAAGGCTCTAGTGAGACCATATTTGGAATACTGTGAGCAGTTTTGGATCCTGTATCTAATGAAAAATGTGCTGACATTGGAGGGAGGCTAAGGAAGGTTCACATGAGTGATCCCAGGTTTGAAAGGTTTGTCATATGGGAAGGGGTTAAGGATTCTGAGTCTGTACTTGATGAGTTTAGAAGGATGTATGTGAAATTACAGAGATTGATTGACATTTACAGAATACTCAGAGGCCTGGATAAAGTGGAAATGGAGATGTTGTTTTCATCAGTTGGAGAGGCTAGGACACAAGGGCACAGAATCAGTGAAGAGATGACACTTCAGAACTGGGATAAGGAGGAATTCTTCAGCAAGATTCTAGTTAATCTGTGAAAATGAGGGCTGTGGAGGCCAAGTATTTGAGTATATTTCAGAAAGAGATAGATAGGTTCTTGATTGGTAAGGAAATCAAACGTTATGGAGAAAACGCAGGAGAATGGGTCGAGAAACATATCAGTCATGATTGAATGATGGAGCAGATTCAGTGGTCTAATTTTGCTCCCATGTTTTACAGAGACCTTAACCACATACCAGATGCTCACCAAAGAGCTAAAATTTTCCCTTGCAGAACAGTTATAATCATTTGCAAACTACCAGCACTCTGTCACTGTGCTCTCCTTTCACTCACTCTTCCGACTGATATTATCTGCCTCTGGGTTGTTTTGCACATCAGAGAAGCATTTGTCACTGAAGTTGCCAGGAATTGCTATTAAGACCTCTGCTTTTCCAGATATATGTTCGTGAGCTCTAGCTGACAACTTGCCAACAGCACAAAACCTGGAACTACAGTGGACCATGCCACAGTGTTAAACATCAAAAGGACATATAGAGTTTGGGTGAAATGTGAAAGTTGAAGTTTAATGCACAGGAGTACAGTGTGATTTATTTTATGATGTGGAGCGATAATCCAAAATAAAGGATATAGTTCTCAAGGATGTGCAGGAGCAGAAAGACCTGGGGATATATCTGTACAGATGATTAAAAGTGGCAGGCCATGTTGAGAATGCAATTAATATAAATGAGCATATAATTATGGGCATTGCATACCAAAGCAAGGAATTATGTTAAATCTGTATAAAACACATGTTCAGGATCCATTGGACTATAGTGTCCAGTTCTGGGAACATCATAGGAAGGGTGTGATAGTAAATAGACATGTCGCAGAAGGGATTTATGAAAATCGTTCTAGGGATAAGGAACTTCAGTCACGTGGAATGTCTGGAGTGATTAGAATTGTTCTCCTTGGAGAACATTACAAGGTAATTTCATAGAGATTTGCACAATTATGAGGCAACTGTACAGATTGAGATAAAGAAAATCAGATTGGTAGACAGACAGTTCAGGTATGGCAGCATGGTGTCTCAGTGGTTAGCACTGCTGCCTCATAGCACCAGGGTCCCAGGTTCGATTCCAACCTCGGGTGAATGTCCATGTGGAGTTTGCACATTCTCCCCATGTCTGAGTGGGTTTCCTCCAAGTGCTTCGGTTTCCTCCCACAGTCCAAAGATGTGCAGGTCAGGTGAAGTGGCCATGGTAAATTGCCCATAGTGTTAGGTGCATTAGTCAGAGGGGACTGGGTCTGGGTGGATTACTCTGTGGAGGGTCGATGTAGACTGATTGGGCCAAAGGGCCTGTTTCCACACTGTAATCGGGGCAGCACAGTGTCTAGCACCGCTGCCTCATAGCACCAGGATCCCAGGTTCGATTCCAGCCTCGGGTGAATGTCTGTGTGGAGTTTGCACGTTCTCCCCGTGTCTGCGCGGATTTACTCCCGGTGCTCCGGTTTCCTCCCACAGTCCAAAAGATGTGCAGGTCAGGTGAATTGGCCTTGCTAATAGTGTTAGGGGCGATAGTCAGAGGGAAATGGGTCTGGGTGGGTTACTCTTCAGATGATCGGTGTGGACTGGTTGGGCTGTAGAGCCTGTTTCCACACTGTAGGAAATCTAAAAAAAAGTAATTTGCAAAGAGGCAATGGTGACATAGGAAAGAGTTTTCTCATACAAGGGGAAGTTATCATGTGTAATGTATCTTAGAAAGTGTGATGAAGGCAATTCAATCATAGTGTTCAAACAAGAATTGGATTACCATCTAAAAAGGAAACAAAATGCAGCAGGATGGGGTAGAGTGGAGAAATGCCAATAGGTAAATTTCTCTTCCATAAGTCCAACACAGACACGATGGGTGCAATAGTCTCCTTTTGAGCTCTGGCCATCTCTGATTCCATGAGTCATTCTCATTGAATGAATGATTCATCACTTGTTTGCCTCAGCTTTTCTAACACCCTAGTTTGGTGATTTCTGCTTTCCATCTTGCCAAAATTTCATATCATCCAAATGTCCACCACCCATACACTATACGGGCAACATTATATTCTTTATATATTGTGTCTTTCTTCACTGACTTGCATTTCCTTCCTATCACTAAATGGATCAAATTTTAAATCTCTATCTTCCACTGCAAATAGTTCTATGGACTCTAAAGCTTTCTAGACTTGTTGCAGATCAAATTGCTTCTCTTGCTGTCCTCTCTCTATGGCCTCTCTATCAATGATCCAGAATTCTGTTCCATCATCTCTACTCTCCAGGTCTACCTCCTCTGTCTCTTTGTCTCTCATCATTAAAAGTCATCCATGAAATTTATTTAACCAAATTTACTGCCACTTCTCCCAAACTTCCTGTAAAACATTACACTCTCTTCCTTTTCCTACTGTTGTGTCTGGTTTTGGTATGTTTTCTTTTAATTATTCACTCATTGGACACATGCATTGCTGGCTGGACCAGCAGTTATTGCCTGTTCCTAGTTGCCCTTAAGAAGGTTTTTGGTGTAAATTGCTGGCACATGATATCAATGCCTGACTGATCAATGCTGGCAACCATGACAGGTTGCATGACTTTGTGTCTCTTGTCAGAAGTACTGTGAGCCTTAATGTGCAGAATGGTAATAAATGCAAGGTAAGGCAGAGATGCTGTGAGCATCGAAGAAGGCGTAAAGTGAGTGAATGCTAAGAAAGTAAGTGAGGAACTCTGAGAAGCATCTGATTCAATCCATGAGGTAGATGCCTATCCCTGCATCCAAACTGGCCTGGCAGCAACAGTGCTATGCAAAATGTTGGTGTGCTCCAATGGACAGCATTGAAATGAGAGAAGTGGAGAACTGGATAATTGGAGATGCGCCATAGTAATATGGTTAGCTAGCTATCCTCAATGGACCGGAGGTGCAGTTAGTCACTGCCCAAGCAGCATACCTTGAAATGTTGAGGTCTACTGTCCAAGATGTTGACCCAGGAGAACAAATAGCAAGCTGACAGATACCTGCACTGACACTCATGTCAGGAACTGTTGCCATTAGTTTGTCTCCAGCATGTGGGAGAACAAAACAATCATAACAAAATGAGGTACTAATGAAAAGTAAACACATGCAAATAGGCACTCTCTCCACTCACTAGCAAGATTCCCAGCTCACTGCTCAAATTCAGGTGGAAAATTGGACTTCTTCCTTGTTGTTGAGGATTTCATTTTTTCCAAATTCTCCGTATTTTCCTATCTGACTCGACATTTCCCATCTCATTTCAGTGCTGGGAAATTTCAGCCCAAGGTTTCTTTAAACTGCAGTTACAGCATCTAGAAAATTCTCTTTTGATCCTAATTGAAACCCAGGTTAAGGCAAAAGCCTTATAAGGAGATTTTAAGGAGTGTTGAAATTATGTTGACTGTAGAAGTTATCCAGATTCAGTAGCATATCTGTCAAGGGTAGGAGGAATGTATTGCCTCACTGCACTTATAACATTGTCTAAGCCACCATGCCAAAGAGTAGAGTAACAATGAGAAGAATGAGAGAATTTGTGACTGAATATGGAGAGGCATTAGAAACGCGTGCAGCAGGAAAGCTAAGGGAAGGTAAATTTGGCAACATGGGTAGAAGAAATTTGTAAATGGAGAGTATCGGAAGAGCATTTCATTTATCATAACCATATGTTATTTCTCCACACTGAATTAAACAAAAGTTGACATAGTGCTAGAGAATGAATGAGTCTTACTGCAGTTGTGAAGGCCTCTGGCAAAACCACCTTTAGAGTAATGCGTTTAGTTTTGAACATCTTCCAGAAGAAAATATTTACTAAGCTTGGATGGCACACAACAAAGATGCCCTAGAATGATTTCTTGGATGAGGAGATTGCCTGTTGGGAAAAATGGAGCTGACTGAGCCTATTGTCCCTGGAATTTAAAAGAATGAGAAGGAAGAGAAGAATGAGAGATACTCTGCAGAAATCTACTATTGGACCAAATGGTCTCCTTCTCTGCCTTCAGAACCCTATCATCTATGACTATCTCGTTAAAACATGTATGATTCTTCAGAAGTAGTTAGATGTTAGAAAAATGTTATGTCTGGCTGTGGAACCCAGGATTAGGGGTCACAAGATCAATTTAAGAGTCAGCTATTTAGGGTTAATATGAGGAAAAAAGGTTTCTCCACTCAAAGAGTTTTGAATCTTTGGCATTCTCTACCCAGGTGGCTGTGGATGGTCAGTCATCAAGTAGATTGAAAGTCAACCAAGAGAATATTGAAAGAGAAATGTAGGTGCAAGTAATTCCAGAGAAAGGAACATCATAAGCTTGTCCTAGAGCATGTAGACTTTGGTCCTACTTTTACAGTTTATGAAGTCAATTTTTTGAGCAAAGCCTATAAATAACTAAAGCGAAAATTACATTTCTCAAATATACCAGCAAGCCAATTAAAAAGCAACTCCACACAAAAGATTGTGATATGCAAGATAGACAACACACACCCAATGCAGAAATGAAGAGTGAATTATACTGGATGAAGTATACAACACTATAAATAGTCTTGAGACAGAATACCCTGAATTGTTCATTGTAGCTAGTGACTTCTACCAGGCCAACACCAAGAGTGTGCTACCAAGATGCCATTAACATGTCTCCTGTCCCAGCAGAGATCCGAACATCCTTGACCATTGCTATACAACCATCAAAGATGATTACCACTCTATTCCCTGTCTGCATTTTGGAAATGCAGATGAGAACACAATGTTCCTCCTCCTGTTTACACGCTGAAATTGAAGCACGATGACCCAGTGCAGATAATAGTGTAGTGGTGGCCTGAGGCAACAGTCTCTATGGGATTACTTACAGTCAGTGGACTGGTCCATATTCAAGAACTGAGCAGCCAACCTAAACATGAATGCCGCTACCATCACAGACTTCATTTGTAAGCGTGTAGAAGACTATGTGCTGAAGAAGTTAATCCAAACTTTCCCCAACTAGAAACCATGGATGAACCAGGAGACCCACTTCTGACTAAAGTCCAGGTCTGAGGCGTACAATTCAGGCAACCTTGACCTATGCAGAAAATCCAAGTATGACCATCATAAGGTTATCAGAGATACCAAGAGGCAATACCAAACCAAGCTTGAGACCCATACCAACCACATGGACATCCATCATTTGTGACAAGGCTTACATGATATAATAGGCCACAAAACAAAGTCAAACAGGATCACGGGCAACAGTACATTCCAATCTGATGAACTCAATGCATTTTTACTCTTGTGTCAAACAAAAGGTCAATGAAACAATGTCACCTATCACAACAGCCTCAGATGCGCCTGTATCCACGGTCACCACGAGAGATGTTAGATCAGCCTTCTTGAGAACGAATCCCTGGAAAGTGTTTGGATGGATGGAGTCCCTAGCTGTGAACTCAGATCCTATATAAACCAGCTGGTGAGAGTATTCACAGATATCTTTAGCCTCTCTTCACTATGATCTGCAGTCCCCACCTGCTTTGAGAAGACCACCATCATCTCGATGTCGAAATAAAAATCACGCAGGTGCCTCAATGATTACCATCTGATGGCTCTGACCTCCATAATTATGAAGTGCTTCGATAGGTTAGTCATGGCTCACATTAACTCCAGTTTATCAAATTGCTTTGATCCTTTGCAATTCACCTACTGGCTCAACAGGTCCATAGCAAATGCCATCTCCCAGGCTCTGCACTCATCCCTTGAATATCTGGATAAGAGGGATATCTATATCAGGCTCCTATTTATTGACTACAGTTCTAAGGTCAACACCGTAATTCTAAACAAACTTATCTCGAAACTCCAAGTCCTAGGTCTCAGCTCCACCCTCTGTAACTGAATCCTTGAGTTCCTGATCCATAAACTGCAATCAATCAGTCCCGTACTATACTCCTTATACACTCACAATTGTGTAGCTATATTACACTCAATTCCAGTTACAAGTTTGCTGACAGCACCACTGTTGTAGCTTGGATCTCAAACAACAACAAGACAGAGTCCAAGAAAGAGATTGAATGTTTAGCGGCAAGGTATAATGACAACAACCTCTCCATTAACATCTGAAAAATGAAGGAGCTGATCGTTGACATCAGGAAGCTTTGTGGATGGCACGCTGTTGTCTATTTCAATGGTGTTGAGGTGGAGATTGTCAAGAGCATCAAGTTCCTGGGAATGATGATCACCAACAATCTGTTTTAGTCCACCCACGTCGACACGATGGTCAAGAAAGTACAACATCTCTACTTCTTCAGGAGGCTAAGCAAATTCGACATGGCCACAGGACTCTTACCAATTTTTACAGATGTATCACTGAAAGCATCCTATCTGGATGCAGCACAGTGTGGTATGGAAACTGCTTTTCCCAAAACCACAAGAAATTACAGAGAATCATGACAATGGCCTTGTCCATTCCACAAACCAGCCTTCCATCCATTGACTCTACCTATACTTCCTGCTGCCTCAGGAAAGCAGTCAACATAATCAAAGACCCCTCCCACCCTCTTTGTACACTCTTCCATCCTCTGTTATCAGGCAGAGGATACAGAAGTGTGAATACATGTACAAATAGATCCAAAACAACTTCTTCCACATTATCAGACTTTTGGACAGACCTCTCAAAAATTAATTCTGATTGTTCTCTCTGCATCTTCTCTGCAGCTTAACACTATATTCTCCACTCTGTTCTACTACCATGATGCACTTTATGTGGTATAATCTGCCTGTATAGTACTCAAAACAACACTTTCCACTGTATCTCAGTATATGTTACAATAATCATTAACTTCAAATTTTAGTTTGATTTGATTTGATTCATTGTTGTCACATACCTAAGTAAAGTGAAAAGCTTTGTTTTGCATGTAGTACTGGCAGATTTTAACATACAAGTTTACATAGATCATTGGATGTTTAGACAGAGTGAGGCATACTAAAGTTATAGCTGCATTGGAGGTGCACAAAAGCAAGATCAACATTAGATTTGAAATTAAAGAGGTCTATTCAGCTGCCTAATAACAGTGGGGAAGAAGCTGTTTTTGAACCGGTAGGTACATGTGTTTAAGCTTCTGTATCTTCTGTCGAGTGTAAGAGGTTTTTGCACTGATTCCACAAACTTGGAAATTGCACTCCTCACTTCTGTTCCCAAAATCCTTTTTTTATCCCATTCCATCTTTGTGGATCTGTAATTGTTAAAAGATATATTCTTGCTACATTGACCAAAAGCTTCTGGTTATAACATTTAAAAACCATTTTTATGTGACAGGGTATTAGCTAAGAAAAGATTATCAGTAATCACTTTATCAGAGATTCCTTTTTTGGTAGTTTAAATAGTTAAGCTGAAACTCGATTTGTCTAAATACGTAAGTTTTTGGAAATTTACACAAGTCTTGATGGAATTAGCAAACAGTTAAGAGAGATTTCCAGAATGCAGAGTGATAACAGCATAAATTTTAACTGCTAAGAAGCAATGCACCATATAGCATGTACAGGAAATATTCATTTAACTAGGTTAAAAAAAATGACTGAGGACGATAGTGACAATGATTCATTGTTGGACAAAAGCTATTTGATGTCTGGAGTAAGCGGAAGTCAGAGATGGTTATTACAATCTCCTGCAGAGTACAGCCTTTGACGAAGTGAAGTCTCTTAAAGATTTTAGTTACAGTAGATATTTAGACAGTAGTTTCAGAAGGATGTGCTTCTTCCTATAATCATGCTTATGTGCCTTGAATATTCATGTTTTTCCTGCAAACTCACAGAATACCAAGAGACAAACAACTTTAATATTATGAATTCCAGGAAACCTTTGCTTCCACATTAGTATCTACACAAATAAATCTCAGAAGTCACCCTGGCACATCACCAAGGACATTATTGCCGAAGGCCTTGGAGATGCATGATGCTCGTGAGAAATCTGTATGGACATGCTTCCAGGCAAATGGGGATTTTTCCATCGCACTTCTGATTTTTATGTTGTAGATGGTGGATAGGCTTTGGGGAGTCAGGAGATGAGTTGCTCGCTTCAGGATTCCTTACCTTTGACCTGCTCATGCAATCACAGTATTTCTATGGTTAACTCAGCTCATCTATGTTGTCAATGGTTAACCCCAAGATGTTCATAGTGAACGTTCATGCTCAGTGATGATAATGGCTGTGAATGTCAAGAGGCAATGTTTAGATTGAACTAGGTTAATATTGTCTGCCTGCTGTTGTGGGAGTGCTGGTGGCTTGTCATTTAAAGTGGATGGAATCAATAGCAAGTGGTGCTGTGTGGAGAGAAGGTCAGAAATCAGACAACACCCGGTTATAGTCCAACAGGTTTATTTGAAAGCATAAGCTTTTGGAATGCTGTTCCTTTGATGCAGCCACCTCTGTAGTGTGGAGAGAAGACCTTGGTTTGGAGTTGAGTATCCCAGCCAGACCACTGGCTCCCTGTCAGCGGTACTATTCCTCTTCGGCTGAAGGGTAAGAGGAATGTAGAGCAAAGTCAGGAAAGGGAGAACTGCTAACAGCAGTGCTGGGAAGGGTGGGACTGGGAAGAAGAAGGAAACAAACAGTCAGGAGATCTTTTAGTAACTGGACCAGTCTCTGACAGCCTTTGATCGGAGATTGGAAACCATGCAAATACAAATGACTGAACATTGGGAACCAATACACTATTTATTGAGAGAAACTGCAGCAGCACTCCATTAGAACCTCCTTCCCTTAGGTTTCCTTTCCATGGCTCTGACAGCATCTGACATCACTATGATGTACAGTAGCTATCAGCATTACAGCAATTCACCCTTTACAAACACTTCCAGGGACTTCCAAGAGCAATTGTTTTACATCAATCTACGTCTGGAGCAGTGTGTGCATTAATACGGTTTGGGTGAGAGGTATTCACTAGTACTGGCCCTTTTTTGCAGGTAAGAGGTTGTAAAATGACCTAGCCTATTGTCTCCTTTACTTCAAAATCTGTCCAGTCCGGTGGGCATCTGTAACATCTCTCAGTTTGTTGTCTCCTGCAGTGTAAGATATGTGATTGACTCTCTTTATGTCAGGAAAGGCAGTTTCAGTATCTCTTCTCTGAGCAGAGAGAAACAACAGCAGCATCCACTTGCCCATATCAGGATAGCATGATTCGCCCTGGTGCAGCGTGCCATCAGCTAGTGTAGATCACATTGCTTACGTTACATCTCAATGTCGAAATGAGCCTCAAGCACCAACAGTTCCATATCCAAAGTAAGCTGGTGAATGTTCAGAATGCATGTGGACAGTAGGTGAATTCACATCTGAAACTGCCTAAAAATGTTGGGGAAAATTCAAGCATGGAGGTGACCAAAATGAAAAGTCACTCCTGGAAGTGAAATGGGCAGAATGGATCGTCTAATCTCAAGCTAGTTCACTCCTGCATTTACTGTCACTTGGATTCAAGTGCTTAACACCTGGCTCATGCCTCCATTGTGCAACCCAATATCTCAGCTCATCTGTGATGAGGGCCATGATGCCACCCAAAGGGGATTATTGGTGTGCTCTGGCAATGCTAACCCTGTCTGGAACCCCCTAGAACCTTGTTATGCATGTCCAGATTCATCACAGCCTACAGTTTCCTGAATTAACTCATTGTGAAGGGGGTGCAATGCTTGTTCCTGCTAATATGGCAAGGAGGAAGGTTGTAGGCAGCTAATACATGCCATTTCCAGTTGAATGTCTATGATTGTCCTATTCATCAATAGCTCTAGCACTGAAATTCTACAACAGACACAAAGCTTTCCTACTGATGAGTTGGAGGGTTATGGAGAGCAGCCGAAAGTGGAGTTAAGGCTGTAATGTGTTCAGCCATGATTGTATTAAATGGCAGAGCAGGCTCAAGGGACTGGATTGTCTTTCTTGCTTTTAGTTCTTATGTTCTTATATTCTTACAATCTATCTCACTGCTTATCATCCTGACCTTTTGGTTACTATTCTGAAATAAAAGCCAAAGGATCATTTCAAAACAACTTTATCCAACAATCCATCCAACATCCCAGAAGTAAATTCAGCTTTGCACATTCCTTCAATGGCCATCTTTGCGTGATTTAATGCTTATATGCAGTGATGTTCTAGTAACTACAGCTTGACTGGTGAAAGACTGCTGCCTTTCAACGTAGCAAACTGTAAACAATCATGCAGGATATTCTGCCTGGAGGATATCAAGAGCTCGCTTTTGGAATGTATCACATTGGCATGGGTGGCAGCAGAACTGGCTGGCTGGCAGGCAACAGAAAAGCCCTAGTTGTGTGTTACCGTGGGAGGACAAATGCTATCAACTAGACAGCGTTCTATGTTCCACAGAATTGAGAGCAGTTAGAACTGTGACAAGTGGATGGGATGCTGGAGTTCCTAACCATCCTAGTAATCGTTTAGAGGATATGTTACAGAATGACAGCAAACTCTGAAGCTCTGCAAGCCATGATGGCAGCACAGTAAGCCAACTTGACAACAATTTTAGATCTTGTGACCTCAGTCTGACCTTCCACTGTGTCGTGCAGATGTTGGACGCCCTTTGCTTATATTGCAGTGGAAGCTGAAATTTCAGACGACAGATTTTGGTCACGGTTTGATCCACACGTGCTGTCACAGAGCTAGCCACCACTTCCACGGTGGAAAGAATTTGTTCCAAACTCTGCACAAAGACCTGTGCCAAGTGGAATTAGTATCTTTCACAGTCCTTGACAGCAACAGCAGGCTTTTCTGACAGGTCTGACAATGAACCAAGTATTTCATAGCACATTAAAATAAAACAAAGAATTGCGGGTGCCAGAGATGTGAAACCAAAACAGAAATTGTCATTGAAACTCAGCAGGTCTGTGTGGAGAAAGTGGAGTTAACATGATGAAGAGTCACCGAACTTGAATCGCTAACCATATTTTCTCTCCACAGATGCTGCCAGACTTGCTGAGTTTCACCAGCAATTTCTGTTTGTTTGGTCTTTGTGTATATGCATTATCTTTTCCTGCCATACATCCTCAAAGTCCTCATCTGTGTCCTCTGCAGCAGAACAGCAATGTGACCAACTCTTTCCAACAACCTGCTTACCTCATGCCCTGGTTGGAGGTCATTTCTGTCCCCTCACTTGTGGTATGGTAACCCTGGGGTTAAGCTGCCACCAGTCTAATTACCCTTTTAATACATGCTAATGAATAAGCAACATCAAGTTTGCACACTTTGCAATAAATAGCTGCAGGTTAATCACAACCCCATGATTTCCCACATTTACTATCATGTGTAATTTAATTATTTCCTTATTGATTCTATTTGCATAGGTTATTCAACCAACCTACTCAGTCTTGGATTGTGTTGATCTTCTTGAATAACGCTTCAGCCACACCAATCTGACAAGATTTGGCTGTTTGTTTATAGTAATCAAGGTTACATTTGAGCACAGATCAACACAAAATGTTCAATATACACAGGGTACTGTGTGGGATTCATATCCATCTATTGAAGTAATACATACCCACCAATCATTTGCCGGTACTAACATAGCAGCTCATTATTCCTCATTCCACTAACTCTCAATCGCTGTGACCATTTACTCCATCTAATCATGTTCTTTCCTGTTTTCCTGAAGTCATTTCTCCTCAATGTATTCCTCCTTCTCCTCTCAAGCCTTCCATTACCTCTTTCCACTCTCCTAGTTGTTTTGTTATTTGCTGTATAAAATAGATAAGGGACACATACCCGAATTGTGGATTGTTGTCACTTCCTATAATAGTGCAATTCAGAATATATGTCATTTAGGCACACTTTCATTTGAGTGATGTATTGTGAATTTGCTTAGCACTTTAAGATGTTCAGCAGAGGCACATTCATGGTGTACAGTGGAACTGAAATAGGTTTTGAAATGTAACATTTTGTGTGTAACTCACCAAACATTTCAGTCACGTTAATGTGTCAGAAACTGCCAGGCTCTCTTTCTGTTGACTTGTTCCCATTTATCATAATGCCTTTCTGTTTCTTCGAACTGTATGAGAAGCAACAAGTGGTAGTTAGAATTGTCACTTTCCATTGTTCAGAGGAAAGGTAGAAGCAAGGCCTTATTTTGCAATACAACTATAGGTTTAGAAAATCCATGGAGTGGAGTCACCAACACTGTCAATTCCAATTTATTCCCTCCTCAGCTGATCTCTCTGCCACAATGCAATAACCCCAGACAAAACATTCAAATGTGTATATAAACTTCCTCTTATTTCTCTTTCCTTATTTTGATTTCTTTCTTACATCCAAGGGACCAATCCATTGCATTGTCATAGAGCCAGCTGTGTAAGTTTCCTTTATTAAAAATGGAGCCCAAAATGCATACCATATTCCAGTTGTAGTCCTTCCACAGCCCAATAATTATAGAAAGTTTATTTAATTTTGCATTCCATTCCAGTCTCCAATATGCCATCTGACATTCTGATGTATTCCTGTACCAGCACTTTAAAGAACTCCTTTGCCCCCAACCTTAAAATAAGTTACTTTTGAGATGTACACTACAGCCACTTAGAACACAGTACATAGATCAGTACAGCAGAGAATGTGCCCATGGTGTTGTGCCAAACATGACACCAAATGAAACTAATCCCTTTTGCCTGCCCATGGTCAATACCCTGCTATTCCTTGCATATTCATGTGTTTATGTAAAAGTCCCTTAAACACCCCCATCGCATCTGCTTCCACCACATCCCTGGCAATGCATTCCACACTCGTACCACTCTCTGTGTAAAGAACTTGCTCCTCACAGCTCCTTTAAACTTTCACCCTCTCACCAAAAATGCATGCCCCCTAGTATTAGATACTTCACTCTGAGAATTTAGAGTCGTAGAGATGTACAGCACGGAAACAGACTCTTTGGTCCAACTCGTCCATGCCGACCAGACATCCTAACCTAATCTAGTCCCACTTGCCAGCACCCAGCTCATAACCCTCCAAATCCTTCCTATTCATATACCCAACCAGATGCCTTTAAAATGTTGCAATTGTACAAGCCTCCACCACTTCCTCTGGCAGCTCATTCCATACATTTCCGGTGATGTCCACCCTCTGTGTGAAAAAGTTGCCCCTTAGGTCTCTTTTATATCTTTCCCCTCTCACCCTATACCTATGCCCTCTAGTTCTGGACTCCCTGATCCCAGGGAAAAGACTTTGCCTATTTATCCTATCTATGCCCCTCATTATTTTGTAAACCTCTATAGGGTCACCCCTCAGCCTCCGATGCTCCAAGGAAAATAGCCCCTAGCCTATTCAACCTCTCCCTATAGTTTAAATCCTCAACCCTGGCAACATCCTTGTAAATCTATTCTGAACCCCTTCAAGTTTCACAACATCCTTCCAATAGGAAGAAGACCCGAATTACACGCAATATTCCAAAAAGGGCCTAACCAATGTCCTGTACAGCCACAACATGACCTCCCAACTCCTATACACAATGCTCTGAACAACAAAGGAAAGCATAACAAACGCCTTCCTCACTATCCTATTTACCTGTGACTCTACTTTCAAGGAGCTATGAACCTGCACTTCAAGATCTCTTTATTCAGCAACACTCCCTAGGATCTTACCATTAAGTGTATAAGCCCTGCTAAAAGATTGTGGACAGATTATCTATTTTAGGCAATGATTCAGGAAAATATATTGAAAAGTAGTCTGTTCTTATTCAGATAATTTCATGATATCTTTCATGTTTACAAGGAATAAAAGACTGTTTAGCATTTTATCCAAAAGACCTCCCCTCCAACAAAACAGCACTTCAACAGTATGACACTGCTATGTAAGACCTTGAAACTACAATCTCCTAACTCAGCTGTAAGAAAGCTAACACAAAACCAAGTGTGACAAAAACTGTGGGCAGCAGAGATTAACATAGAGAGATAAAAGAATAATGTTGAGAATTTGGGAAGAAAGTGGTTTTGAGTCTTGTAACCGAGGACCAGAGGGACAGAAGAATGTGCAGTAGGCCAGAGCTGAACTAGTGAAAATGTATGGCCAGGGAAGCATAAATATGTCTTAGTTTGGAGCTGGTCTAATTTTGAAGCATTCTGCTGCTTCAATGTTTTTGCTGTGGTTGAACTGTTTTCTCAGCTTATCCACAGAGGGCAACATGCTGGTTTTAAACTGCTGCCTTGCATTAAATAAATGGTGCAATTCAATGGTGATGGGAACAGTTGAATTTTTAAACCAGTTAACAGCAGGGTGGCCAACTGTCCACTATTGGCATGGATTAGCCCTTATTATTACTGTTTGCTGCTCAATGTTTATCTCTTCTTCTGAGAATGTATTGTGACAGTTAGCCACCGGGGTTGGGGGGGTTATGATGACCAACCTCACACTTAGCTTCAATGGTCAGCACGACCAACATTATTACCAGGCTCCGGCCCACACCACAGACAAAATCAACTTTCTTTTCCTTTTCTTCATTCACAAGAGCTGGTCACACTCATGATCAGTTTGAACAGACTTGGTTATGTGGACTTGTGTATGTTGCTGTCACTATATTCTGACTGCCACACACAATAAGGTCACAAAACTAATTGTAGATAAAGAATGCTGCTTGGCCCGTATGACTAAAGTGCTCATATTTCACCTCATTACAGCAAACATCTTGTCTGTTGAAACAATTCCAAAATGCTTCTTCCCCTCCCCCCACCAATCCATCTAAACTTTGGGAGGCAAGCTAAGTCAGTATTAGCACATTTCTGTAATGTGCCAGATTACTCAGACTCCTCGGCATCATGCTAGCCCACAAACCCATCAACACACTAAAACAGCAGCGAATGAACTTGAAAGACCCTATACAGACAATGAGCAAAACTAATGTCATTTACAAATTACCGTGCAAGGACTGTAACAAACATTATATTGGACAAACGGGCAAAAAAACTAGCCACCAGGATACATGAACATGAACTAGCCACAAAAACGACATGACTCTCTCTCACTAGTGTCCTTACATACGTATGAGGAAGGACACCACTTCGACTGGGACAACACATCCATCCTAGGACAAACCAAACAAAGACATGCATGAGAATTCCTAGAAGCATGGCATTCTAACCAGAGCTCTATCCACAAACACATCGATTTCAACCCTATTTACCACCCTGAGAAAAAGAACAGGAAGTGACTTCACCACCAGAAATGACATCACCACAAAATGACATCACCAATCCAAAGAAATCCAAACATATAAATAGAAAGCAGGAACTATCAGCAGTGCTTCGTCTGAGGCCCACTGAAGATGTTACTGAGTAGGGTGACAAAATGTCTGGAAATGAACCTTCCAGCCCAGTGAGCAAACCTACATCCATAACCTCAACCTGAGCTACAAATCATCTCAAAACTTGCTAAGATTTCTGTAATCTTGAAACTGAAATGTCTTTCAAAAATTATGTCTGTGATATAGAAATTCATATTGAGGGTTTTTTTTAAAAACAAATAATGGAATGCCAAGTATTACATCCCAATAATCCAGTATATTCTCATTTCTCTCCAAAACAAGTAATTAACTAAGTCATCCCTAGTGTGCCAATCTTTATTTGATTAAATACACATCAGTCTGCTTCATGTAATACAATATAGTTTTTTTGTGTTTGTGGATTACACCGAACAGAGGCTACAGGAGATTTCTTTAAAATTTCATTTGCAGCTTCTCTGAATACCTAAGCATCATGACAGATTAATTTATTTTTATAAAGCTTTGAAAAGCAGAATAGTTGTCCCTGGGGTTGTGGCCAATATTTATCCATCAACTGACATTACTCAATGAACGGAGTCACTCGATTCAGTCATTATAGATAACGTTTGTGCAAATATTACAAAATAATGACAGATATTGTTATCCTGCTCTGTTGAACTCTTTCATTTGACTGAAACAGTGTCATCTGTTCATGCAAATGATCCAAACAGGAAATTACTACAAATTTAGTTTCATGCATTTTTCCCTAAACCTCATCAAAGATGCTTTGATCTGAGATATAAGGAATGATTGGCACTCTAAATCTAAAGCTGTGAATTCCAGGATGAATTTATTCCTACTTATTTCCTTATCCTTTTTCTAGTTTCGGTCAATATCAACATGGGCTAAGATCAAGAATTTTTCTCTTACATATTATGCAAGCCACAACAAGAGAGATTAACCCACTGAATTATTTGTGGACTGTGATTACAATTCAGTTTCCTTTCTGAATTATATTTGTGAAATGCAATTGCTGTGGAACTGTTCATCACCAGGTGAGGAAAGCTAATTTGACAGCTAGAAGGTGAAAATCCTGTATGGAAATGGGAAGATTAAATAGTAGTAACAAACTGTTGTTGGTAACAGCAACTTGTATTCACATATTGCCTTTTAATAAGCTTTGTAAAGCTCTCCATAGCAGGCTTACCCAACAACATATGACCTCAAGCCACAGAAAGAGTTTTTCAATCTAGATGATCCCCCATTTTTTGCTAACAGGCAGTCGCCATCTATGTCAAATTACAATATGTAAGGGAGCAGGTAGTGTTCCCAACTATCTGCCTAGATAGATGGACTGTCATTTCTGTGGTTGCTTTTTATTTCGTAATTTGTATGAACATACCTGAACACAAATGGCCATTCCATATGGGTGAGATTAGTACTCCTGTGAAGACAGACATTTTATGGGCATGGGTGTAGAGCAGGCCGGCTGCAGTCTAATTGTACAATGTGCAGATTAAGAACATATTGCAAACTAAGGCCAGGCATGGAGCAATTGGGAATCATACTGTCATGGAAAAATGGAATCACTTTTTGATATCACAAATTGTTTTTGATGGAAGTATTTATGTGAACAGCAGCTTCTAGTCTGTAGTTATTTAATTATGTCTTTCAGTGCAAAATCAGAGATAATCCTAAATCAGTCCACATTGAAAGTTATTGTTAACTTTTTTATAACTTCTTCTGAACCACAATTAGTCACTTCCCAGTGTTGAGATTCTGACAATGAAGACAGACCAAGACGTCTCTGCTTTGATGGTGCTATAGTTGACCTTTGTTGCTTCAGTTAGAATGTCCACTTGGTTATCAGTGCTTACTTTGCTACAGTGATGACACCTTTTTGAAGATCCAACTGAAAGATTCATGTTCCTGGCGACACACAATTACTTTCACTTATAATGTCACCTGATATGCATATTTTAAAAAAAGACAGAAGTTTTCCCCTTCATGTTGTTGAGAAATGCGCTCAGCATTGACCATAAGATGCAGAATTGAGCTCACCATTCGATCACAGCTGATATATGTCTCAACCCCATTCTCCTGCCTATTCCCGTAACCCTTGATTCCCTTTATCTATCTTTATCTTAAACACACTCAATAACTTGACCTCCACAACCTTCCGCAGTAGTGATGTTCCACAGATTCATTACTCTCTGGCTGAATAAATTTCTCCTCATCTCAGTTCTAAAGAATCATCCCTTCGCTCTGAGGCCATGCCCTCGGTCCTAGTCTCTCCTACAAATAGAAACATCTTCTTCACGTCCACTCCATCAAGGTTTCTCAGTACTCTGTAATGATGCCCCCTCATCCTTCTAAACTCCATCAAGAACAGTCCGAGAGTCCTCAATTGCCCCTCATATGACAAATCCATCATGCCCAGACTCATCCTTGCAAACCTTCTCTGGACCCCCTCCATGGTCAGCAAATCCTTTCTTAGGCACAAGCCTGTTCAGTATTCCAAATGTGATCTGCCTCAGCAGTACATCTCTACTCTTGTTTTCTCACTCTGTTGGAATGAATGCTAACAATACATTCACAGTCAGTACCTTTAAGAGAAATGTTCACAGTATTACTACTGTATAATCTGAAGGTATAAAAGTCTCATACTCAATCTTACACTTGGATCACTTGAAGCATGACAAAGTTCTGGAAGTATTCTGATCAACTGTAACTACTGTTGTGCATAATAGCTGCAGTAAACATCCACTGGATTTGTCAGTACTATTATATCAATGCTGGATTTCTTCTCTAACCTGGGGTAACATAAGCATTGATGCTCCAGATAAAGTAGCCTGCAAGAGGCAGAATTATATCACAGGTGGAAGCCGATTTAATTGAGTGTGGCATTTCCAAGTGCTGGAAAATGACATTGAATTGGATTCTGATCTCATCCAGTCCTCTTCCAGCTTTTCCCATATGGACTCCATGTCTTACAGGAAAATCCCAGTAGGCCAGGGAAAATGAGATGAGTTAAAAGGTTACTAAGTGCCTTTCCTAACATCATGTATATTTCACACGATGTCTAAATCTCATCAGGGTCATTGAGGTGAGTGCATAGTGGAAAAGGTTTCTTCAATGAAAATGACAGGCTGCAAAAGCTTGATCAGCTGGGCTAAAAGAGCTTCACTCATAGCCATTAAGACACTGTTATTCAAAGCACATCTTGTCTCAAAGAGTGTGTTCAGATGATTGTCAGCTTCTTGGCAGATGCATAACTTATGCAACTTGGCAGATGCAGAGACCCAGGTTCGATTCTAACTTTGGGTGAGTGTCTGTGTGGAGTTTGCATGTTCTCCCCGTGTCTGCGTGGGTTTCCTCTGGGTGCTCCGGTTTCCTCCCACAGTCCAAAAATGTGCAGGTTAGGTGAATTGGCCATGCTAAATTGCCCGTAGTGTTAGGTGCAGGGGTAAATATAGGGGAATGGGTCTGGGTGGGTGCGTTTCGGCAGGTCGGTGTGGACTTGTTGGGCCAAAGGGCCTGTTTCCACACTGTAAGTAATCTAATCTAATCTAACTTGCCTAGCACCTCACCCATTTTAGCTGAATTTCTTTGCTGCCAACTTTTACTATGGCATGGGAGAAGCTTATGGTGCTTCAGCTTCCCCCTCTGATGAGCTGAAAGGTCAGAGGCTACACAACCACAGCGCACAGGAGAGAGGCAGGGAATTCCACAAATTCACAAACCCATTGGGTGAAGAAGTTCTTCCTCAATTCTATCCTAAATCTGCTCCTCCTAATTTTGAGGCTATGACCTCTTGTTCTAGTTTCACCTACCAGTAGAAACATCCTCTCTGCTTCTATCTTATCTATTCCCTTCTTCATGTAGGTACAGCAAGCAATAAAGAATGCGGATGGAATGTTGACATTTATACCTAAAGGAATAGAATATAAAGATAAGGACATATTGTTGCAACTTTACAAGGCATTGGAGTATTGTGCACAGTTTTGGTCCCCTTATGGGGTAGTGGCATTGGTGGCAGTTCAGAGGAGGTTCATTAGATTGATCCCAGGGATGAGGGGTTTTTGTATGAAGAGAGATTGGACAATTTAGGCCTATACTCTCTGGAATTTAGAAGAATGAGGGGAGATCAAATTGTGGTATTCAAGATGATAAAAGGCACAAGCAGAGGGTTGACAGGTATAGGATCAGCTCACTTGATATGTTTGAGCACCAGGTCCTCAGAGCATTCAGGCTCTCACAATAGGCCACCACTGACATCTACAGCCTCGTGGAATGAGATCTTCTTCCACTTGAGAAGGTGAACATGCATTGCCAGTGGCTGACAAATAGCCTGTCATGTACCAAACAGCACCTTCAGCTCCCTGCCTCTCACAAAGTTGTGTGCTCTTTCTTCCTGCACAGAGAGGGAGCAGAGAGCAAAGAATCATGGTAATGGCATGCAATGACAGGAAGACACTGCTTATGAACAGTCCCCATAAAACATGGGTGCAAGAGGATAAGTGTGAGTGTTAGCTGTGCAGATGGAAGTGTACTGTGCCTGTGGAGAGATTTATGGAATACAATGACCTGAAATGCCGTGTTCTGTGGAATGCTGGGTAGGGCGAAGTGTGAGAGCTGACATCTGAAGTGTCTTTCACCTTTTACACCTTCTTGGGATCTTGGCTTCTCTTGATGTACTATTTCCAGGTTTCTTGGTGCTACTTTTGCCAACAGACACTGACCCCTTCCTGGCCGTTTCCATCATGGCTGCTTGGTTGAAGAGATTGTCATCTCACTCCCATACTGGGGAGACCTCAGCTCTATTGAATCTACACCATCCTGTAAGTTGATCAGAGATGTGATATGAGAATTCTTAGAGGCTGGCACATACTGCATGCCTATGCCTATATATCAACAATACTCATGGAATGTGCCATGAGAATTTGGTGTCTGGTGTCCAACATGAAGCTCCTTTGGAATAAGAAATGAGCTGAAATCTCCAGGCACCTCTCTGATGTCCATGTCAAGCTTTCTCAATGTCTAGCTGGTTTGATGTGTTTGCTGAGATAAGAATTTGTATGTTAGTGAGGTGGTTGAACCATTAATAAGGCTATTAGCAAGTGACTCACTGCTGCCTGTGAGGAATTGGCCACTCTTCATGTCAAAAGCATAAAAGAGGGAGCAAGCGGCTCCCGATGTCAAGATCAGCCTTGTCGGATTTCTTGCCAATCTGACACAAATCTCACAATTGCCTACGTTGTTCAGCTTCCAATAAGATTTGGTCCAGTGTCTCATTAACTTCAAATACTATAAAGATCTCAGTGCATGGAATAGAAACCCTCCTAATGGATAAGGAATTAAACATAGTGGATGATGCAAATTAGCATTTCCAAAACAGAATTTCATGCATTGGGTGCACAGATTAGATATTCAAGTACTGAAGTAAATGCGGCCACATTACTCTGTGCAAGGAGCCCTCATTTGTAAAAACACTAGCAAGGTAACCATTAGCACCATTCATCACTGTTTATGAACTGACAAGACATTATTTATGATTTTCTTAGTATTGTCTGAAACAGACATTAATAAGAGGCAGAAATGATTGAAATAACTACGTACTTATTAAGCAAAGTCCACACTATTGGTCCTTAACATGAGTACTGGTCTACAATTTATGCAGGCGAAAGTGAGTATTGCAGATGCTGGAGTTTAGAGTTGAGAGTGTGGTGCTGGAAAAGCACAGCAGGTCAGGCAGCATCCAAGGAGCAGGAAAATTAATGTTTTGGGCAAAAACCCTTCATCGGGAATCAGGAATTTACTCGAAATGTCGATTTTCCGTTCCTCGGATGCTGCCTGATCTGCTGTGCTTTTCCAGCACTACAACTTTGACTACAAGTTGTGCAGTCAGGGGATTTTGCCTATGAACAAGGGTAATTAATGTTGTGCTCGAATGAATTTATTTTATATATCTCTTGGTATAACCCAGGAGAATAAGGCATTATATCAATGCAGGTAATATAAAATTCAGCTGGAAATTCATGCTATCTAAAAGATTGCATTCTGAACATCAACCAGATCTAAAAGTTGATAGAGATTGTCCATATAGATGTGGTGTACATGTTAGTTAGATGTGAACAAGAATGAATGAAAGTACATATCTTGCACTGTTGAGAGAGGCTTTCATTTATAATGGCTGTTTCAGAATTCTCATAAATATCTAATGCATTTAATTTTATTGAGATCTTAGATTTTTCCATTGGTATGTCATTGTCAGAATCTGACATTTTAATTCATACCTTATAGTGGCCCACTCCTAGCAATTAACAAGCCATGTCATTATGTTCAAATTATTTATTCACTACACGGTAGCTCAGAGTCAGTCACATTTGTAAAAATTACAATAGTGCAAGACTTCTAATAAGTATCAATCAGCACCAGATTGCCAAACTGCTCCTATTTTTCTGCCACCCAAGATTTCCAACTCAGGCCTGTAAAAAATGTGGAACAAACCGGTACATGTTTTCAGGGTCAATTTTTGTACTTGAGAATCCAACATAGGTCACCTTTTTCTATAATGGCACTAGCTGCTGCAACATAGCAAGGTCATTCATTTGGTAACATGCTGAAAAGCTGTGGGACATTTAAGTGGCTTTTTAGTGTGATTAAGAATGAGAATGAGTGAGGTAAGTGGATAGAGGGGTTTAGGGTGACTGGAATGCTACTGTTGTCAAGTGGTAAGTAGTATTATTATGTTAGGCTGGATGGGGTTTGGGGAGAGATCAGGGGTTGTGTAGCAACGTCAAGTGAAGGTTCCACATGGAGGAACTGAATAGTTAGGTGTATTAGGAGGTGTCAAGAGAGAGTTGGAGGGTTGCGAGGGGAGGAGGGAGAAGATGATCAGGTGATTAGGTGATTAGGTGTGAGTTAGGAGGGCCAGATGATGCTAAGCAGGCTGTGGGGAAGTTGTGGATGTGTTGGGGATAGATTGGAGATCTAGGCTTGAGCTAGAGAATTGGGAAAGGATTTGAAAGGTCAGGGGGATTTGAAAGGCCAGTGCAGAGTTGGGGGTAAGGGGCAGATTAGTGGGAGGGAGAGATTGTCGAAAGTTTACGTCTGGTCTTCAACAGTATAAAGATTGGAAATGCTCAACCATTCTGTTAAGTCATTAGCTAAAGGAGATTGTTCAATATTCATTGGGCTCCAATTTCTACACAATTGAATTCTGATAGTTAAAGATATTTCCCCACTGAATAATAATCCAGTCATTTTGCCTTTTAATATGTTGCACTTTATGTGTCTTGCTATCCCACAATGATACTGATAAAATTGATGAGAAATGGATTTTGGGGATAAAAGGCTATGGTGGATTGAAAGATTACATTTGTATTCTAGGTGTAAATACTTTGCAAAGAATTAGTTTATTATTTTTGCCACATCTGTATGGAGAAATTCTTTCCTCTCCCTTTGTATCTTTTCAACTATATCACCCTAGAAGCTTAAAAGAGTTAATGTATCTTTCTCAAGAATCCTGGAGGTGTTCAGTCTCAACCGATATCAAGACATGTATCTGTCTTGTAGATGGATGTGTTTAACCTCCATTGAAATGTCCTATTAGCCTGTACACCTAATGAAAGATGTGAAAAGTTTGCATAATTTGACAATGTGTTACGCTCTATGACCATATTTATTATCAAATTTAACAAGACAGTTGGCATTGACAAATAGTCAATCCACGTGTATAGATCATGTTGAGAACAAATTGTCTTTATCTGTACAATGTTGTCACTGCCATATATCTGTCAGACCTAATTCTCCAGCTAACTCATCTATCACTGGCCAGGATTCATAAGGGCAGGTCATTCATCTAAAAGCACCAGTAATAATCTAGAAGTGAGTTGAAATCAGCTCTCAAGATTTGGTTCCAAATACATTTGAATTTATTGTGACCATATTCTATTAAGAAAGTTGCAATGTCTCTTTTCTTGTGCTTTTGTATTTATGGTACATTGAAACTTTAATCAAAGCCACCTTAGAAACTGCCTCAATTCAGGCAGAAGAATAAATTGGACGGGGGAAGTAAAACTCAATTTTATATTTATATACTTTCCTTTTTACTACAAATATGTGCAATAATAATTATATGAAAATATGCTTTATAGGTATATTATATTGTGATATTCCAATGTTGGCATTTATTGCATATTTACAAACAGATTTCCTATCCTGTGTGTTATGTTGAGTGTAATATTGTGTGTATTATTGATGTTCAGATTACTCCTAATGTAAATTCTTAACTTCTGCCTGTGCCACTATATTTTTCTTTTCATTTTCACATCTCATCACAAGGAGAAGGATATTATTAATGAGGGATTACTATTAAGAAGAGATTTACCAGGATGTTGGCTGGAATGGAGAGTTTGAGTTAGAAGGAGAAGCTGGATAGGCTAGGACTTAATTCACTGGAGTGTAAGGGGTTGAGGGGTAACCTTATAAGGGTTTATAAAATTATGGGGGATATAGAAAAGGTAATGGAAGGTATCTTTTCACTAAGGTGTGAGATTTCAAGATTAGGGGGCATATTTTTAAGTGGAAGGGGAAAGATTGAAAAAAGACATGAGGGGCAGTCTTCTTTTTTACACAGAGTGTAGTTCGTGTGTGGATGGGTACTGTTAAAATGTTTAAAAGACATTTAGATAAGTATATGAATAAGAAACGTTTGGAGGGATATGGTGGTGCAACAAGTTTAGTTTGGGATTATGGTCAGCATGGACTGGTTGGACTGAAGGGTATGTTTCTGTGCTGTGTGATTTTATAAAAGGGTGTTACATGCATCCTAAATATAATCCTAAATTACACCCTTCTTAACCGTCAATGAATTACAAAAAGCTACTATCCAAGTTCAGCAGGGAATAGAAAAGACAAATAGAATGTTGGTCTTCATTTCAAAGAGAATAGAATAAAAACATTAGGAGGTTCTGCTATAACTCTACAAGGTACCAGTCAGATTGCAGCTGGAAGACTGTGAACAATTTTCAGCCTCTTATCTAATGAAATAAATATTGGCAATCCCGAGAAGGACAATAAAAATTAAGTTCTCAAATGGAGGGTGGTAAATTGAGTTGAGAGTGAATATAATCCAGATTTTTGGAATCTAAGATTGGCAGGTCAAATCATAAATGAGCTATAGGTGACCATCAAAGAAGGGATAGCTTAGTTACAAGCTAACCACGTTCCACAGTGGACAGTTTCGAAAACCAGAGTTCCCTGAATAACTAAGGCTGTAGGGATTATAATAAACTCCGACAGCAGCTCGTCATGAATTTCAGACTCATCAAGCTGAATTCAGAAAGTCAATAGGAGATCTAAAAATCGTAGAAACTTAAAGCTTATTTTGTGGGAATGTATCAGTGAGTGCCATAAAACTGATGCCCAAAATCCCACATACATATGTAAATAGTGCCACAGTCAAAGGGAAATGGGGGACAATTTAAATTATGATTGATTTTTTGAACTTGTGTCTGAGATAAAAAGGTATTGTTTGAAATACTGCTTTGTTTTTCTACACACATTGATTACTAGACATGCAAAAGGGTGCTCCCCAAACCTTATTATTTTTTTAAAATTCTAACTTTTGGAATAAATCCACAGAAAAATCCCTGAAGGTGAAATGAAAGATAAGGCACATTCAATAGTCCTATCATACAGGTCTGCGCTCAGAAAATTAAAGGAAGTGGGAAAGTAGAGGAAATGAAATCAAAATTATACATCTTAGGTAAATCCAGAGGTGTTAAAAATCAATGTTGAGATTTTCAACTTCCAGGAAGTTAGTGTCCACAATGAGAGTTTCCTGAATGAGCTGGGCTCAGTTGTTTTTCATTCGTGCAGGTAAAATGCAGCCTTGTTTGCACCAGCAACTTGGAGACAGAGATGAAGGGTCTGAGGCAGGCTGCAAACTCTGCTTGGAGTTTTGCATTTTCTCTGAAGGTCAAACAGCAACTTCTATTTCAGTGATCAGAAGGTGGTTAGCTTTATCTGCCCTATCAGAATTTCTATTGCAAGGTGACAAGGTAACTGTAAAAACCATTTACACTCATTCAAAATAATTGATGTTGATGCTTTTCTTTTTCCAAAGCTGGCTGGAAGCAGATGATTCATCTCCAGATTCCTTTGTGTCAATTTTAGTTGCAATGTTTAGCCCATGCAGGGGTTCAGAACCTTCCAGAAATCTGATCATGTGATCATCCACAGGCAATTTGAGTTCAGCTACTTGCCCATTTTAAAAAAAAACAGGATTTAAACGTGAACATATAGAAGAGAATAAAGTTTCCTTTGAGATTTCTTCACATGCTCTCTGGCCATGATGATAGTAAATCAGTACAAAAAGGAAGAGTTAACTCAGGATCAAAATGGAGATCTTCATATCAAAGCATAGGGGTGGCTGAAATACTAAATGGATATTTTAACATCAGTCCTCACTAAGAAACACGACACTTTCAATGTCACAACATTAGAAAAAACTTAATAGGATAAAAAATAGATATAGAAGGCAACTTAAAATGTTGGGTGAGATTGTAGTAGAACATCAACTGTTCAGACAAGATACAACCTATACTGTGGAGCAAAGCAAAGGTGAAACACACCTCATGTCTGGCTACAATCATCCAGCTCTTCCCAGAGTGGCAGTGGTGCAGACGTCAGGAGCACTGTAAATACTTCACTCCCATTCACAAAAATATCCAAAAGGGATAAATATTTTCTCATTAACCTGTTCAGAGATGCTACTCCACACCTCTGGAGCAGGTAAGATTTGAACCCAGGTCTCCCAGTCCAGAAGTAGGGAGACTAAAAATGTTTCCATTAAATTAGTGGGAGTGCAGGACAAATATATGAAAATTCAGTCCAATGAACATTAAGAAAATTCAGTCCAATGAACTATTTTCTTGCAACAAACAAATCACAGTTTCCTAATGTAAACTGCACTAACTGTTCAACAAGGGAAGTTAAATTATTCAGTTAAGTGAAACATGACTGGTGAGATTAGAGCATCTTATTTGAAAAGGGTAAACTGAAAAAGTACAAGACAACCAACCTAGCAATAATCAAAGTGAAAATTAATTAGCACTGGAGAAGTATGGGTAAATAAATGATTACTGCCAGGAACTTGATATTGGAAAATCAAGTTTGGCTAATGTGATTGTGTTCTTCAAAGTAGCAGATGTATATGTTGACATTCAAAAGGCATTTACCAGATACTGTACCTACTGAGAAGGTTAAAGCTGATTGGCTGCAGGGATTCAAATTTGGTTAAATACAGACAGAAAGTAATGGTGAATGATAGTTTATTCGATTGATGGGAATGGGATTACCCATCAAACTATCTTAAGGCCACAGCTCATTTTAAGTATATCTTAATGACCTATGCTTGGATTTAAAGAATTTAATTTCAAAAGATGAAGGTGAGTTTCTACAAAAGTCAAAAACCTGAGGAAGCTAGTAATCGTTTTTAGGTGGAAATATGCACTTTGATAAAATGGATGTACAGGTGGGAGATAAAATATAATGCTGAGAATGTGAACTGATTGGTTTTCATAGAAGGAGTGAGGAGGTCCTTAAATAAGTTGTAGTACAAGTTGAGAAGACTGTTAAAAATGACACAGGAGCGATCCTTGATTTTATAAATAAAGGCATTAAGTTCAAGGAAGCAATGGTAAGCCATTGTAAAACATTGGTCAGGCCTCAGATGGAAGGGAAATTATAGTCAATTCTAGATGTAATATTTCTAGAAGAATGTCAAGACCTTGAAGAGTGTGCAGAGGAGATTTATCAGAATGAGCAGGACTTCAGTTATGTGGGGAGGCTTGTGCCTCTTAGCTCAGAAGACTTAAAAACAAATTCAATTTAAGTGCTCAAAATCTTGAAGAGATTTCATAGAGTAAATAAGAAGATGCTGGCAGTAACTATGGAATAAGGATTTTAAGTAGTTGGCAAAGGAATGTGAGATGACATGAGATAAAATAAAACTTTATATAGTGAGGTATAATGACCTCGAAAATATTGCCTGAAAAGGTGCAGTAGCAAAAGGAAATCATATAAATAATTGTAAAAGAAACACTAGAAATGGTCATCTTAGCGTATAAGCACTGTGATCAGGTCATGGAAGTGTGGGGGGGGTGTGGTGTGCAAAGATTGCTCCTTGCTATTTTTAGAAGTTTATTCCTACAAGCACTTCAGGTCAGGACATTCCTGCAGTAACACTTGAAGGTGTATACAGAAGGACCTCAATTATCCAAATATCAATTATCCGAATATCAGATTATCTGAAGAAGATCTCAAGGTCCCGATAGAAACATTGCATCAAAGAGGAGTTTCCAACACTGATAGCATTTTTTGTAAAAAGCAGTTAAAAGTGATCTCAGCTTACTGAAATGCTATCGAGGACAGACCTGGATATTGATGGTAGCCCAGGCACCATCTCCAAATGACTGAACGCCCGCCCTCTCTCTTTCCCTACAGTTTTACAAAGGGGTGTACCCTAAACCCCACTTCCCCAGCTAATCTCTCCTACATTGTCCTGTGCAGGGCAAAGGTGGAACCTATCAAAAAGTTGCAGTAAAAACGCGCACACATGATTCCCTAAATGCAGCAGCTATCCAGTCTGGCTGTCCCACAGTGGAGGGATTTGTGGGGAGAACAGGGGTGGTGGGAGGCATGGGGGGTGCAGGTGTGGAGTGGCAGGGTCAAACTGGGTGCAGGGGCGCAGACAGGGGCCGGATGGTGGGTGGGGGTAAACAGGTTTGCGGGTGGACAGAGTGGGCAGTATTGGATGGGGTTGGGGTGCGTGCGGGGATACGGTGTTGGACAGGGTTTTGGGGGCGGCTTGAGCATGGACGGGGCCAGTGTTGGACAGTGTTGTGGGGCAGGCGGGCGAGGGTGCAGGGGTGCATGACGTGCTGCTGTTTCGGCTCCTGAATGGGGAGTGGACATAACAGAAAACTCCGAACCCCAAAGGAAAGGCTCTGAACCAATTAACCAAATAATCAATTCTCCAAATGAAATAATGCCCCCCTATCTCATTCAGATAATCGAAGTTCCTCTGTAAACACTTTGCATTTAATTTTCAGAATGTTCCAGTTTGCTCAGCAGAGTTCCCCTAGAACTCTCTTAAGGAGATGTGAGTTTATTTTTGGAACTTCTGAAAGCTCAACACACATAACACAGTACATGGACAGAAATACAACTTTCCCCTGTTTTTGTTTAACAGGGATCCTGCCTTCAGAAAAGGTACATGTGCATTTTGCATCAAAAACTTCCTGGAAGAAGGCCAGACAAAAATGACTTGGTGTCAGGAAGGCTGAGGAAATTTGTTTTCCAGTGCGCTTAGAAACAAGATCCATGTTTTACAACTTCTTCGCACCTCCATTGGGAGGTGAAAATCTGATGCCATTTCCAGATGATGTAACCAGTAAAATGTGGTTCAGCAGAGTTTAGCTGCAGATGGAGTTCAGTCTGGATAAATGTGAGGTATTGCATTTTGGTACAACAAACAAGGGTAGGGTTTACACAATGATTGGCAGGGCATTGGTAATGTTGTAGGTTAGATGGACCTAGGGGTGCAGGTACATAATGTTTTGAAGTTTGTGTCTCATATAAACAGGCTGGATATACAGTGTTTGGCATGCTTGCTTTCATTGCTCAGTCCTTTGAGTATTGGAGTTGGGAAGTCATGTTGAGGTTGTACAGGACATTAGTGAGGCTTCTTTTGGAATACCGAATCCAGTTCTGGTTGCCCAGTTAAGGGGAGGATATTATTAAGCTGGAGAGGGTTCAGAAGAGATCTACCAGGATGTTGCCAGGTATGGAAGATTTGAGTTATAAAGAAAGGTTGGATAAGCTGGAGAGGATTCAGATGAGATCTACCAGGATGTTGCCAGGTATAGAAGATTTGTGTTATAAAGAAAGGTTGAATAAGCTGGGACTTTTACCACTGGACCTTAGGTGCTTGAGAGGGGACCTTATAGAAGTTTATAAAATAATGAAGGGTATGGATAGTATTAGTGGTAGTTGTCTTTTCCCTATGACTGGGAATTCCAAGACTAGGGGGGCATATTTTTAAAGTGAGAGAGGAAAGATTTAAAAAATACACAAGGAACTTTTTTTTACATAGAGGTGGTTCGCGTGTGGAATGAACGTCTCAAGGAAGTGGTGGATGTGGATACAATTACAATGTTTAAAAGACATTTGGATAAATGCATGAATAGGAAAGGTTTGGAGGGATATGAGCCAGGAACAGGCAGGTGGGACTAGTTTAGTTTGAGATTATGTTCAGCATGGACTGATTGGACTGAAGGGTGTGTTTCTGTGCTATATGACTCTATAACTCCATGGTATGTTGCAAGTGCAATAAACATTGTTTTCTTTGCTGACAGAGTAAGATGACTAATTTTATTCAGCAAAATTTAATGAATGCTATTGTGCAAAGAAAGGACTTAAAACATATAGAATTAAGTCTGTGATCTTTGTTTTCCAAGACCAATAGTCAGTGAAAGGGCAAAGTAAGCTTTCCCCAAACAAGGTCAAAGCTTTATTGTAGTATTCAAATGAATTTGGGTTACATAATGAAACATCCTGAATTCTTAGTCAGGTTGTCCCTCAGGCTGCAGCCTCATGACCCAATAATTATCTGGACAAATGGAGTCAAATATTCAATGCACAAACATTTTGAAAGTTAAAGGCCTCACTTTGATTTGTTTCAATCAAATGCCTGATCGATGAATAATTTTTCAATTTGACATCTAAACCAGATTTAGGATATCAAATCTGGTGCCATAGAATCTATTGCACATCAAAATATGTCATATAAATAAGCATGCATGTGTAAAATTGAAATTAGATTTTTAGTAACTCTGGTGTCTATAGCATGTTTTTTGAGTCCAATGTCATGCCTGGATTAATAAGCTTCCCAGTGAGAATCTCTGTTGTGAAGTGCTTGTATGAATAAAAGGCTTTGCAAAACAGGTCAGACAACTTCTGAAAATAGCAAGGAAATCCTTCTAATATGTCCTCACTAAGCTTGCAGGCTGCGATGACTGTTTCATGTTTTGTCAGGATAGGAACATAGGTACATTCAGGACTAGAATAGGTCTCCAACCTGCTTCATAACTCAATTAGATCAAAGTAAGTTCCTCAAATTCAAGTTGTCTTTGTTCCATAAACTATGAAGAGGATGGGGAAATTGAGAAGCTAGAATGCAGGAATGTAGGATTGGACCCCACAGATGAAAAAAATATTTCCATCTAGCAAGATTTACTGACCTTCAATGGCTTACTTAGATTTTTATTCATGAATTAATGCCTCAGAAGATTATCCTTCATTCCAGTTGCAACGTTATGTTTGCAGCTGTTAGAAAATTTGCTGTCCATTCAATAAGGAAAGCATATTGTCAATAGGAGCTAAAGTGATCACTGCATTGATTTTCTTGTTTCTGCTTCCTTCCAAGCAGCATCAGATTACTCTTGCCATACAACTTAAAGCAGATGTTTGCCATTGTAAAAAGGTTGCAAACTGCTCTCTTCAAGCAGGCTAAGCAGAGAACGATCTAAATAAAAGCAAATTACTGTGGATGCTAGAATCCGAAACCAAAAGAGAAAATGCTGGAGAATCTCAGCAGGTCTGGTAGCATCCGTAAGGAGAGAAAAGAGCTGACATTTCGAGTCTAACTAGCCCTTTGTCAAAACCAGCTTTGACAAAGGTTCAGTTAGACTTGTAACATCAGCTCGTTTCTCTCCTTACAGATGCTGCCAGACCAGTTGAGATTCTCCAGCAATTTCTCTTTTGGTTTCAGAGAACGATCTAATTCTAATAACTAGAAGAGTTCAGCGAGTGAAATATATGACGGAACTGTGACACTGAATATCTCAGAGAATAACTGCACGATGAAAATTAATGGATTTCATTCAATTAACATGTGTGTAATGTGCAAAGCCACTACATCATAATACTCATTACTTTGTCATTTTGGATCATGTAGCATACTGGATCAGAGTACCTAATAAATAGAATAGTTGAATGGAGATCAAAGTTTTCCAGTTTAGCCATCATTTTTAATTTAGAATGGAATCTGCAGGCACAGGGAAAGTTAAAAGTTATAATGTATCCCGTGCCAATACAAGAAACACAGCAAAGTAAATTACATTCTGAAGTCTCATTTTTGGAAGCTAATTCTTGAAACTGAAGTGAATGCGATGGTAATGAAAAAGATAAAGGTCTTTCTTTTGTACATCAAAAGAAGAAAGAGACAAGGCAGATCAAGAAAGACATTCAATAATATTGACAGACCATATAATTTTTCTTCCAATCCGCTCACCATCTTCAACAATTTCATTAAGTTTGTATTCCCTACTGTTTCTGTAATTTGCCTCCATATCACAGAAAGAAATATTCATATATGCCATCCAACTCCATGAGACTGCAAGCAGTTACAGAAAAAGTGAAGACCGATTGGAGAAGTAAAATTGGCTTTTTAATGCAAAAATAATATCTGGCTAATTAATTACAACTTTCTAATTGCCTTGAGCAGCATTAGTGCCACCTACCTTTCAAGTTGTAGGCCCCTAATACTGTAACCTTTACTTATGAGTTGCTCCCTGATTGGTGCAAAGTATAGCGTTGGTCAAGATATGTCTTCAATATTTGAGAAACACAGTAAATCATCTCAGTAGGGCTTCTGTCCCCAAGTGACCCATTTCACATTGTCATTCTCTTGCACTGGCATCAGATTTTCTGAGCATAAGTCTAAGGCTCCATTAGGCATACTGTCACCATCGTAAAAGATAATACAATCTGTTCCGGTTCCTTGCAACTCGCTGTAAGTTATAGGCACAGATTTGATTACAGACTAAATAACTCCAACAATCCTTGAAACTTGCTCTATTCAGTTTCAACTTCAAAGAGTCAACTAAAGCACTGTTAACTGCCACTCCAGAAGCCATTAATGCCCTTTGAGCTTCTATCAAGGTCTGCGTTGCCATAGTAACATTCTGCACTTTCCTTCTCTCCAGTGTGTTTAGAATGTCATGAGAAGCTCCACATGCTAATGTTCATCTTAACAATAGCCATGGAAACCATTTCCATTGCCAGACCATATAATCTATACTCCCTAATAACAGTTCTTGAGAAGACTAGCCTTTGGTTGTGTTAAGCAAGGCAAGTTATCACTTCACTCTCAACATAAAATTGGTTTGCTCTTGCCATTTTCCATTCCCAGAATAGTTTTTATTTATTTCAAATCACACCACATAACTAATTCCAAGAAACATCAAGTGTTAGTCATAGAATCAAGGATTTTTAAAAAATTCTTTCCTAGATTGTGAACATCATTGGGTAGACCAGCATTTGTTATCCATTGCTAATTTCCCTGGTAAAGTTGTTGGTGAACAGTCTTCTTGCACCTGATGTGTAGCTACCCATTCAATGCCGTTAGGAAAGGAGCTTCAGAGTTTTGACACAACTATAATAAAAGTGACAATATATTTCCAAATCAAAATGGTGTGCGGCTTGGAGAGGAACTTGCAGGTATTCGTGTTCCAAACATTACTTTGTTTTTTTTAAAATTGTTTTTCCACCTCTCGATATTAGCTTTCCTTGTCTTCCTTGGTAACATCGATCACAAGTTTGGAAGATATTGTGTAAAGGAGACTTTGTGGGAAGGCAGTGCTTTTGTGATATTGTGACTGGGCAGTCATCCAAAGGTGCAGGTTAATGTTCTTAGGTGTTTGAATCCTGATACAGTAGGTCGTGAAATTTGAATTCAGTTAATAAATCTTGAATACAAAGCTATTTGAGTGGTAAGCATGAATTGTCACATAAGCTCATCTGGTTCACTAATGTACTCCAGGGAAGGATCCGACATCGTCACATGGCCTAGCCTATAAAGACCCAGACCTGGCGCAATGTGGCTGACTCTTAAATGGCCTCTAAAATGGCCTGGCAAGCCATTCAGTTGTATCTAACTGTAGTAAATTCTAAGGGTAGTTGCATGACTCACCAATGAGAAGAGATTTCAGTTTCACATTTTGATTTAAATCTGTTCAAATGTAGAAAGATTATGTTTGTAAAGTTTTGCTCTCAACCTCACTTGATCCAAAAGTTTCAACCATTTTGAAACAGAGGTTCTAGTCTTTTTTTCCAGTTTTTTTGTTTGATGATACCTTAGATGCCTGATGGTCCCATGGGCAACTTAAACAGAAAATCATCTTCAAAACCATGTAATCCAACCCTTCAAGAATTGATCCTATTCCAGATCCTAAGTGAGCCAAGCCAACCGTAGCAGTAGAATGCAATTCAGCTCCCATGTCAACTGGATCAACACGCAGACCAAACTGTTAGCCAGCCCATATGTTAGTCCCCCACCCTCCTCTCATTTATCTCTCCATCCTTCAGGCACTCTGCCTGTATTCCTGATGAAGGGCTTTTGCCCGAAATGTCAATTTTACTGCTCCTTGGATGGTGCCATTGTTTTTACCTAGCCCATATGTTAGTTGTACGAACAAACAAAGTGGCTAGAAAACAGCCCCATGTTATCTGAAGTAATAGAGGAAATGTTGAGCTGAAAATTACCTACAGTGAGTCACCTCTGATGGAATTGTAATTACTGGCTCTTAATTCCTTGCTGCATGAGTAAATCCTAAAACAGGAGCTGCAGCCAGCAGTTCAAATTACATCAATAGTTGTTTAACCCTTTCCTCATTTTAAAGCCATTGAACCTGAAAGTACCTCATTAGATACAAGTGCACAAATGCTTAATGCACTTATCTCTGAAATTCCACTCTGCATTATTTATTTTCAAAGCATTGCTTATTTATTCTCCACACCAAAAATTCACATCTCAGGAAGTGGATTTTACGAGAAGGGCATCATGTACTGGTGTTATAGGTGACCCTAATTTGAACAATCAAGATGTAGATCAACTTGAATTGAGATATAAAATAGAAAAGATGAAAGGACACTTGAGGGAATAGCAACTACACTGTATGACAGAGTATACAGGAAGAAATAAATGGAAGCATGTATGAAATATACCACAATAATTGTGGGTAATTCTAATCAACATGAAAGTTGAGAGAATCTATTGTAACAGTGAACCTGAGAAATTAGTTTATAGAATATTTTCAGATCAACTTTATGGAACTCTAGAGCCAACTATACAGCTGGCTTTTGAATTTTAAGAAGATTTGTAGCTCAGGTTGAGGTTCTGGATGCAGGTTTGCTCGCTGAGCTGGAAGGTTCATTTCGAGACATTTTATCACCCTACTAGGTAACATCTTCAGTGGCCTGTGGGAGAAGCACTGTTGCTGATTCCTGCTTTCTATTTATATGTTTTGGTTTATTTGGGTTAGTGATGTCATTTCCTGTGGTGATGTAATTTCCTGTTCTTTTTCTCAGTGGTGGTAGATGGGGTCTAACTTGATGTGTTTGTTGATGGCATTCCAGTTGGAATGCCATGCTTCTACAAATTCTTGTGCGTGTCTCTGTTTGGCTTGCCCTAGATTGGATGTGTTGTCCCAGTCGAAGTGGTGTCCTTCCTTATTTGTATGTAAGAATACTAGTGAGAGAGGATAATGTCGTATTGTGGCTAGTTGATGTTCATGTATCGTGGTGGCTAACGTTCTGCCTGTTTGTCCAATGTAGTGTTTATTATAGTCCTTGTTCGGTATTTTGTAAATGACATTAGTTTTGCTTGTTGTCTGTATAGGGTCTTTCAAGTTCATTAGCTGCTGTTTTTGTGTCTTGGTGGGTTTGTGGGCCACCATGATGCCACGGGGTCTGAGTAGTCTGGCAGTTATTTCCAAGATGCCTTTGATGATACGAAAGTCGGTGGAGTTGTTGACAGTGAGGAAGGATGTGGCAGATTATAGCAGGATATAGATAACTGCAGAGCTGGGCAGAAAGGTGGCAAATGGAGTTCAATGTAGCTAACTGTGAAGTGATTCACTTTGGTAAGAGTAACAAGAAGATGGAGTACTGGGCTAATGGTCGGATACTTGGTAGTGTGGGTGAGCAGAAGGATCTTGGTGTCCATATACACGGATCTCTGAAAGTTGCCACCCAGGTAAATAGTGCTGTGAAGAAGGCATATGGCGTACTGGCTTTTATTGGTAGAGGAATTGAGTTCCAGAGTCCTGAGCTCATGTTGCAGTTGAATAAGACTCTGGTGCGGCTGCATTAGATTAGATTACTCAGTGTGGAAACAGGCCCTTCGGCCCAACAAGTCCACACCGACCCGCCGAAGCGCAACCCACCCATACATTTACCCCTTACCTAACACTACGGGCAATTTAGCATAGCCAATTCACCTGACCCGCACATCTTTGGAGTGTGGGAGGAAACCGGAGCACCCGGAGGAAACCCACGCAGACATGGGGAGAATGTGCAAACTCCACACAGTCAGTCACCTGAGGCGGGAATTGAACCCGGGTCTCAGGCGCTGTGAGGCAGCAGTGCTAACCACTGTGCCACCATGCCGCCCACATCTGGAGTATTGTGTGCAGTTTTGGTCGCCATACTATAGGAAGGATGTGGAGGCACTGGAACACGTGCAAAGGAGGTTTACCAGGATGTTGCCTGGTATGGTAGGAAGATCGTATGAGGAAAGGCTGAGGCACTTGGGACTGTTTTCATTGGAGAAAAGAAGGTTTATGGGTGACTTGATAGAGGTGTACAAGATGATTAGGGGTTTAGATAGGGTTGACCGTGAGAACCTTTTTCCACGTATGGAGTCAGATATTACGAGGGGGCATAGCTTTAAATTAAGGGGAGGTAGGTATAGGACTGATGTTAGGGGTAGATTCTTTACTCAGCGAGTCGTGAGTTCATGGAATGCCCTGCCAGTAGCAGTGGTGGACTCTCCCTCTTTATGGGCATTTAAACGGGCATTGGATAGGCATATGGAGGATAGTGGGCTAGTGTAGGTTAGGTGGGCTTGGATCGGTGCAACATCGAGGGCCAAAGGGCCTGTACTGCGCTGTATTTTTCTATGTTCTATGTTCTATGTAGGGGAGAGTGGCTAGGGTTTCTAGATGTTTTTTGTTCTAATTAGGCTGTCTTAATCCAATCCAACAGATAAATAAGTATAATTGCATTTTAAAGCAGCCTTTAGGTAAACAATAATCGCACATGATAAAATGTTAAGTTCAGTTTGAAAACGTAAGTGCAAATCCGTGACCAATGTTTCAAACCTAAATAATGGTAACTATGAAGGTATAAAGGGAGAGATAGCTCACCACTTCCTGGGTGAAGAAACTTCTCCTCATCTTATTCCTAAACAGCCCAGTCCATTTCCTTAAATTGTGTTCCCTGTTCTGGACTCCCCCCATCATCAGGAACATCCTTCCTACATTTACCGTGTCTAATCAAGTTAGAATATTTGATTTTTCTATGAGATCCACCCCCATTCTTTTAAACACTATTTAATATAGACCTAACTAATCCATGCTCACCATCTAGTGGATATCCAGAATTCACCAGAATCTGCTGTGCTGCGCCATCCTTAAAAGCCCAGAGTGTACCTGGACAAGCATTGCCAGTTCAGAGCTACCTTACATGGTTGCTGGCATTTGCCCTGGATATGGCAGATGGGGGGAATTTAGCGACCTACATTGTGGGCAGGGTCCTGGAAGTCCTCTAGGTGGGTGGTGCCAAAATAAGACTTCCTCTTCTCCCCAGGACCATCATGCCAGCCTGCTCTGGGATGGTTATCCAGGGTAAAATACCCTCAGCTGTCTGGAGGAATGCACAGCAATGAAGGAAACAGGTCAATGTCACTCTTCACTCCAGCAAGATAATGTCCAACATTTCCTTTCTGAATCCTCACACTCAATCCACATTTTGCCTCTACACCTACCTCCCACCAAGGTTCATACTCTATCACTCTCACTAATGCCTGGTACATCTTGCTTCACTTGCTCTCATCTGCCTCAACCCTCCAACACCATTAATCCTACACATTCTCTGCACTGTGTACTCACTTGCTTGGGACACCTCTCAATATGCACCAAAATTAAAGCTGTGCCACCCACTTTTGTTTTCCAAAATAATTGCCTCTGTCTCATTAAATGAGGAAAACAGGCTACAATAGGAGAGAAAGACTCAAAATAAATAGCATAATGCTCAAATTGGCCTTAAGAGGAAGTATGATATAGTTCTTTGGGCTAAAGGGATCAAAATATTTGGGAAGCAAATAGGAAAAGGGAATTGAGTTGGAAGATTAAAAATGACTATTGTTAATGACATAGCAGGTTTGAGGGACTGAATGGCCTACTTCTGCTGTATGTTCTTTGTTTATATTCAGCTCTACACCATTTATGAGGAATGGATTCTGACACCGACTGCTTCTGTAATGCCCCAGACTGGCATCAGACACTAGCTCAGTAATAGGAGTAAGTGAGGTCTGTTTCCAAACTGTGTTGGTCCGAATGTGGTTCGGAGTCCATGTATAATAAGATGGTTCCATAGGCAGGTACTGAGGAAGGAGATATGGCTGTGGTAGCGAGTCTGCTTGAGGACGTGGCTGAAGAGCTTCAGGGCAGAGGAGAGGACTTGGGGAGTAGAGTGAGAGAGGGACTCACTGAATTCTTTGTAGAGAGAGGAGGAGAACTTCTTCAAGGTAGGCATCCTTGGTTAAAATCAACTAGGTAAAAACAATGACTGCAGATGCTAGAAACCAGATTCTGGATTAGAGGTGCTGGAAAAGCACAGCAGTTCAGGCAGCATCCGAGGAGCAGTAAAATCAACCTTTTTTGGCAAAAGCCCTTCATCAGGAATCCAGGCATCCTTGGTTCCAAACTGGGTTGGTCTGAATATAGTCCAGAGTCCATGTGGAATCAGACGGTTCCTTATGGCTTTCCTGATTAAGGGCTCCAGCCCAAAACATTGATTTTCCTGCTCCTTGGATGCTGCCTGACCTGCTGTGCTTTCCCAGCAACACACTCTCAACACTAGCTCAGTAATAACCTATTGACGAACACATAGCTTGATTTCTACCAGGCCCAGTCAGCTCCTAATCTCATTGCAGCCTTGGTCAAAGCATAGACAAAAGGCCTGAACACAAAGATGAAGTGCAAGTGACTACCCTTGATAGCAAGTTTTTAATTCACTAAGTATGTCGTCAAAGCCCTAGCGAAACTGGAGTCGAAGTAAATTGAGGGGAATGTTGCACATCAGGCATTTCTAGCACAAAGAAAGATCATAGAATTCCTACAGTGTGGAAACAGGCCATTAGGCCCATCAAGCCCACACTGACCCTCTGGAAAACATCTCACTACCACCTCCTCGGCGCCCCCACCCTATCCCTGTAATCCTGCATTTCCCATGCCTAATCCACCTAGTTTGTTTGTCTGCAAACACTGTGGGCAATTTAGCATGGCCAATCCACCTCACTTGCACATTTTTGGACTGTGGGAGGAAACTAGAGCACCTGGGGTGAACCAAGCAGAGACGGGAAGAGTGCGCAAACTCCACATGCGCTATTGCCCAAGCCTTTGAGGCAGCAGTGCTAACCACTGAGCCACTGTGCCATCAACGAGATGGCTGTGGTTTAACCTCAGTCCCAGGAAATCACTGTAGAATGTTCCAGGCCCAACCATCTTTATCTGCTTCATCATTGACCTTACAACCATACCATCATAAGGTCAAAAGTAGAAATGCTCACTAGTGATTGCACAGTGTGCAGCATCAATAATGATTCCTCAGATATTGAAGCATTGTGTCCATTAACAACACAACTTGTACAAAATCCATACTAGAAATGAAAAGTGACAAGTAGTATCCATATCACAAAAATGCAGGAACTGATATTTTCCAACAAGTTAGACTTAAACCATTGCCACTCCACAGCACAGCCATCAATGAATCCCCACTCTTATGCTGGTCATTACCATTGACCATAAACTATACAAATACTGAGTAATTCTCCCCAAAATCCTTCCACCATCTGCAAATGAGGAGGGTGATGGACTACTCTCCACTTGCCAAATGGATGCAGCTCCAACAACAATCAAGAAGTTCAACATCGTCCAGAACAAAACATTTCTCTTAGTTGACCTCATCCACCTCTTCAGGGTGGCAGCAGTGAATACCAGATACTAAATGCCCTGTAGCAACAGGCTGTTTTGACAGCTCTTTACAAACTTGTGACCTCGACCATCTTAAAGGGCAAGAGTAGCAGGTGCATGGGAACATCACCACCTCTGAGTCACACACCATCCTGTATCACTGCTGCACTTTCAAGATCACTCATTCAAAATCGTGAATCACCAACCTGAGCAGCATTTGGAATAACCTGATTCTGCAGGGACAGCAGCAATTCAAGAAAGTAGCTCACTGCCACCTTTTGGAAGTCAATTAGAGAGAGGCAATAAATGTTAGTATGGCCAACATCCCACAAACTGAAAATAAACAATAGAGCAAACTACTGATGTGCTGAGCTGAAAATGTGTGGCTGGAAAAGCACAGCAGGTCAGGCAGCATCCAAGGAACAGGAGATTCGACGTTTCGGGCATAAGCCCTTCTTCAGGAATGAGGCACTGATGTGCTGAAACAATGATTCCACTGCTCTGGAGAAACTGTTCAAGTGGGCATCAGAATACATCATTGTCTGCTCCTCACCATCATGAGGGATGTTTGTATAGGTTACAGTGAGCCATGAGGAAACTTGATACACATGCTCTTAATTGCTAAACTATAGACTGTCAGGAGCAAGAACATGAAGATGAAGATGAGGAGAAGGAGGACACAGCCTAGCCCGTGACAGTCTCATTTGAGTGCAATGGTAACATCAATACCCCATTCACTAACAGTCCAACACTTCAGCTTCCCTCTGTCCTGGACTATCATGTTTCTCTCAGAAACACACCATGCATCCTTCCACCCCTACTGATCTTCTGGTGTCATAGCTGTTTCTAGACAGTCAGCTAGCCCAGTCTACTACTGTTCTTACAAGGATGGTGTGAGTATGAATCAAATGAATGGTGCTGTGCATTCAGCAGCATTGATGTCTTGCAGTTCCTCCACTGCTCTCAAGATTGAAAAGAGAAAGGCAGCAGAATTGTGGGGTGAGTTGCAAATAATAGTATTATGTTTACAAAGTCTGCAGCCGGCAAATCAGATGAGATTGTGGGAAAAGGGCAAAGTGGAATGTTAGAAGTAGAATCTGATATGAGGACAGAGTCAGCTTTGATGGCTTCAACCTTACAGTGGCCATGATGCCAGCCCTGGGTGGCCCAGTAACAGTGACCAGCATCTCCTCCATCAGGGTCAGAATGGGCAACTGCGCCTATCATGTTCTAGTGAGCTCTTGCTGTCCTCATTTGAACAGCACTGTACCCTGTAACTGAGCAAGTGTCATTTGCTTTAATGCTATGGCAGACATGGTTGAATGGCAATGTGCATACTATGTGTTTGACTCTTGTAGAAATGTTAACTGTCTGTGATGATGTGCTAAAACCAACGCATGCTAAGTGTGATCCCTGATTTATGGAGATTGTTAGTATATGGGTCATTGGGATGATTTTGTATTGGCTGAAGTTTTGGTGCAGCTGATTAGACATGCCATTTGAAGATTTATTCGCTGACTTCAGCATTTATATGGTGTCACTTAACTTCTGTAGAGGACAGCATAGTGGCTCAGTGATCAGCACTGCTGCCTCACAGAGTCCATGATCCGAATTCAATTCCACACTCAGGCAACTGTTTGTGTGGAGTTTGCACATTCTCCCAATGTCTGTGTGGGTTTCGTCCAGCTGTTCCCTTTTTCTTCCACAGTCCAAAGATGTGTAACTTAGATGGTTTGGCCATGCTAAATTGAACATAATGTTCAGGGATGTGCAGGCTAGTTGGATTAACTGTGGGAAACATAGCATTACAAGGATAGGATTGGAGCATGAGTCTGGGTAGGATGCTGTTCAGAACATCGGTGTGGGCCCGATGGGCCAAATGGCCTGCTTCCACATTGTAGGAATTCTGTGATTCGATGAGCTGTGTCTCCAAGTCCTCAAGTCTGTCATTTCGCTGCTGAGCTTCCCACTCTGCCTTAATTCTGTTGCAATCCTTCTCAATACTCAATATATTTCTGAGTTTTTTGTGATGTCCAGTTTGAAGTTATGGCCTGCTTGCAAGTCCAAATCATTAATATATAAAGTCTGCAGTAGTTTGAACAGCTATACATAGGGAACACTGAAATCCATCTCCTCAACACTGAAACAAAAACTGTTCATCATTACTGTTTTCTATCCCTTAACTAATTTTGTATCCACACAGCCATTGCCCCTCATCCCATGGGCTTCAATTTCACTAACAAAATCTATTAAATGGACCTTTATCAAACATTGCATCAAGTGTATTATCCCTATCTGTGTATTCCACTGCTTCAAGAACTCAATCAAGCTAGTCAAATATAATTTGCCATTAACAAATCCCTGTTGGTTTTCATTGATTTAATAATATGCTTCCAAGTGTCTCTAGAAGTTTCCCCAGGCTCTGATGTTAGGTTGATTGGCCTGTACTTGCCACCATTATCTCTTCCCTTTATGAACATTGTTGTAATTTTGGCTACCATCCAACACCACACCCATGCCTAAGGAGGATTTGGACAACTCTGGCCAGGGATTTATTTATTTTCACTCTTAACCCCCTTAGCAATCTGGGATGCACCTCATGCATGCACGATCACCTTTCTATGTATGTTAAATATGTGAATGAAGAATTCTAGCTCCGCAAAATGGAACACCAACTTACACATTATCGGTTGTTGTAGCAATGGCAGTCGTCATGTTCGTCACCTTCTTTATATTTAAATTGGAAATGAAACCATTATATCCATCCGAGGGGGAAAAAGGTTAATATTTATTCAAATGTCTATGGACAACAGTACCCAGTAGAATTTCTATTATCAAAAGAATATGTCAATCCAAGTGAAGAAATACTGGCACAGCCAAAGATGATACCTTGCCTCGGGATGATGGGACCTGAAAGGACACAAGTATCCCCAAGATCTGAAGGTAAACAAGGAAAGTCTCCATTCAAGGATCATGTGCCAAGGACTTTAGAGTTGAATTTCAAATGGTCAGGACTGCACTGTCCTATCTTGAAAATGGTTCGGAGCTAATTACAGGTGTCAACTCTGATCGTCCATGTCTATCAAGAAAAAGAATGCAACTGAGAAGGGGAGGACAGAAACACACCTCTGACTTGATCTATTTATTTGATTTGCTGGGAGTTTCTGTCCTGGCAGAGACAGAGAGAAATAAAATCTCAGTAGAAGTGAGAAACAGTGAGTCAGTTTGGGTATTGGCAATCAAATCTTGCGACATAAATTGCCACAACTCTGCTCATTTTGTATGTAATCACATTGTGGAATTTCTCTCTTCATATCCTGCGAACATGCTGACGTACATCAAGGACAAGGAATATCTAATATAAGTACTGCTCAAAGTACTTATTTGGGAAATAATGAAATGTAACTGCCAATTCCATGTTCTGTACTCCATGAAAGGATTGTCAATTTCAAATGACTTTCCACACAAATAAAAGGAGGTGACTCTTCCCTTCAATCTGACTCCATTTCTGCAACTTTATCTCAAAAGACTTCATATAACAAAACCAATTTCAATCTTGAAAGTTCCAACTGTCCAAGTATCTGTGATCTTTTGCAGAGAGTAATTCAGACACCTACTACGCTTTGAGTGAAAAGCAACCTATGTCCAATTTTAAAGCTATGTCACTTTGTTCTGAGAGGAACTATGGTAGATTTGGAGAAACTATCAAAACATTTTAACATTTTAAGCAACTCAATCAGATTGCTAATCAATCTACATTTTTAAGGGACTTTAAACCAAGGTGATGCAGAATTTAACCTCCTAAGCATTGGCATCATTCTGGTGAATCTGCATTACATTCTTTCAACATCAATATATTCCTCATAACATGTCAAGCTAGAACTAAAACACAAATTTAGATGACGTCTTACTAGCTGCAATAAGCATTCCATAAGATTTTGTTTGGAAATTTCCTGTCACAAGCAAGAGAGTTTCCTGAAGAAACATTTATGGTCTACTTTGGTCATAAATGTGCCAGATCTGGCTGGGAGACTGGCAGTGGGCTTTCTAATAGAATTTTAAATGTTAACTGAGATGTCCATCCAACTTGGAGCTAGTATCTTTAAAGCATGTCAGTTCCCAAGATGGAGGGTCATTGCTGGAAAAGGTAGATGCTGTTGGAAATTGGGGTCCTCCTTAAAACTGAATCCCTTTCAGTATTTCATATTTTCTGTGTAACCTGAGTAACTAACTTTCTACAAATACATTTAAAAACTCTACATACGAAAACAAAGGGCAGGTCATAAGATTCACCGAGATTGTAACCAATATCAATGATTTATTGTTTACCATGCTACACTATTATCATTGTTTTTATTGGAAATTAGATTTATTTTCATTAAGAATGACAAACTAATTCTCAGATTTAGGTGGGCAATAGTAATCTTGGCATTATGAGTAACTACCCCATGGTCATTATCCAAAAGTGATTAGACAGAAGATTGACACAGCATAGATGACCAACACTCAAAATAATGTATATCAAAAGGAGTAGATGGGACAAGAGAGATAGAGAGAGATGGAATCAGGGACAACAAACCACCACCTTCTTGGAAGAAAACCAGGAGTTCTCCAACAATAGTCAAAGTTAAGCAAACACTGTTGTTACCAAATACTAGCACCAAACATTGCACAGCATCAGGAACGAACAATCCACCATTCTAAAAATTACTACCCACACTTCTCCATTTTACACAACTGCTTCAGGAATAATAAAGCATTCTCATCTATCATGGGTCATACATTTCCTTTCTTTGGCTCATTAAATAGTACATCGTGTCTAAACTGAAAATTGTATACAAATGGCTAATTGCCTGTATTAGACAACTATGATCACCAACACCCATCCCACCCTGAAAATTAATTCAACTAATGTGATTTTTGCCTCCATCAGGGTGTCTTTATCCAATACAGAAATGCTTACATAATCTCTCATAGCATATGAAACTAGAACCTGCCTAACATGATATTAACAGATCCAGGAAACATTTATTAAGGTTGACTAATATATATGTAAACATCACATTCACAACACATCCATGTCGGGGCTAACATTAAACTGTTCAGTTAGAAAGGATATCATGCATCCATCATTGTGTAATACTTCAGGTGACCAAGTTAAGATGGAATATGAGACCCTCAAGTCTCTGTGATAATATCATAAACATGTCTATTAAGGTTATGCTGACATTCTTAAAGTTATGTGAGATGTACAAGCAGGTTGCGTTTGATGAGGAACCTGGGGTTCAGGAGGAGCAGGAGTTCAGAAATGACAACAGGAGGGTCTAGGTTGAGTCTCTCAGTCATGAGTTCCTTGCACAAGCTGGTGTCAATTTAGTGACCCCCAGCCCCACATCAAATTTACAGCCTGTCAGTGCTGGCTGGTTCACCAGGAATAGGCAGCTGGTAATTGACTACTTAAGGCAGCAGGGCAATGAGGTCTATCATGGGCAATATTTCCATCCCCACCTCAATAATTTCTGCAGTGGCAGGAAATAGACAGGATATTTCCTAACGCCAACCCACTGAAGCATCAGAGGCTGAGAGGTGACCTTATAGAGGTTTATAAAATCATGAGAGACATGGATAGGTTAAGTAGATAAGGTATTTTCCCTGGGGTGGGTGAGTCCAGAATTCGAGGGCATAAGTTTAGAATGAGAGGGAAAACATTTGAAAGGAACCTAAAGGGCAATTTTTTCACACAGAGGGTGGTGCATGTATAGAATGAACTACCAGAGGAAGTGGTGGAGCTTGCTACAACTACAACATTTAAAAAGCATCTGGATGGGTATATGAATAGGAAGAGTTCACAGGGATATAGGGCAAGTGCTGGCAAATGGGACTAGATTAGTTTAAGATATCTGGTCAGCATGGATGAGTTGAACCAAAGAATCTGTTTCTGTGCTGTACATCTCTATGACTCGATGACTAATTGCCTGCCATCTTCAACATTTGTTCTGCCATTTTATGGAGGGAAAATTCACACATTATATTGGATACTATGAATTTGGAAGGAAGGAACTAAGGAAGGAAAAGTCTTAAACCTCAATGGGGAGATGGTGGTATATTAATAATATCAATGGACTAATAATCCAGAGTTTCAGGTTAATGCTCTAGGGACATGGGTTTCAATATTCCCATGGTAGATGATAAAATTTGAATTCAACCTGGAATTCTAAGCTAATGATGACCATGTAACCAAAGTTGTTTGTGGTAAAAATCCATCCAATTCACTAGTGATCTGTGGAAACTTATCACCCTTACGTGGTGTAGCCCACATGTGACTTTAGATCCACAGAAATTGATTCTTGTCCTCTAGCTATTAAGTGTGGGCAAAAACACTGGTCTAGCCAGCAACAGCCATATCCCATGAATGAATATAAAATCAGTATCTCATATAGGCTTTGAACTTGCTCAGGAAATAAGTTATCAAATTCAGAAACATCTACTTAGAGTTATAGAGTCATTAATGGAATGGAAGGAGGCTATTTGGGCCATTGAGTGCATACTCTCCATGCAATAATCCAGTGAGTTCCATTGCCAAGTTCTGTCCCCATACTTGCCTACATCTGAGGAAGCACAACCTTTTCAATTGAATATAGGCGAACTGTACTCAATTCAATGAGCATCAAAAATATTTGATCACAGCAATAAAAGATAAAATTAGGTAATAAAGCATGAAGCACTCACTTCCAGGGAGCCAAGAAAATGGCATGTGGTAATTGGTCATTTCATACAAGTGAGCAGAGTGAATGACGTACCTTCCCCTTGAGAATGTTAAATAATCATGCTCATCTCTTATTTTTATAGATTTGAATATTTTACTAGTGGTGTGTCATGGAGAACAAGGTCACAATTACTTACAATATATCTGGTGAATTGTATGAGGAAGTAAATGTACTATCACCAAGTTTGGTGATGACAAAAATAGGTGGAAGGAATATGGGAACAGAGTAGGCCATTCATCCCATCAAGCCTATTCCACCATTCAATGAAATCATGGCTAATCTGTGGCCAAACTCCACATACCTACCTTTGACCCAAATCCCTTAATATCTTTAATTAACAAAAATGTATGTAGCTTAGATTTAAAATGAAAAACTAAACCAGCATCTACTGACATTTATGGAAGGAGTTGCAAGTATCTACCATCCTTTATATGTATAAATATTTCCTCACATCTCTCCAGAAACAGTCTGGTATGTCTGGTCTGGAATCCCTGGCCAGTGGAAATAGCTTATTTTTATTGAGCTTGTCTTTTTCTTGTTAATCTTGAAGACTTTGGTCAAATTGTCACTTAACCGTCTAAATTCCAGAGAAAGCAGACAGAGTTATGTAATCTCTCCTTATAAATTAACCCCTGATATCCAGGTATCATTCCTACATTGCACTTCCTCCAAAGCTAATATATCCTTTATAAGGTAAACCATGAGGCTGACTCAAAGGGTCTGTAAAAGGTTAAATGAGTGGATGATATAATATGATGTGGGGAAATGTGAGGTGATGCACTTTTGCATGAAACATAAAACAGCTGAGCTGGAGAGAGACGATAGAAAACTGCAGCACAGAGAGGCATGCAAGTCCTTTCTCATAAATCAGAAAAATATTGGCATGACTGTTCAAGGGGTAATTAGAAAGGCAAAAGAATTGGGACAATATTGGGACAAAAGAATTGGCAAAAGAGTATAAAAATAGGGAGGACTTGCTATAACCATACAAGATACTAACTAGAGCTGAAAATGTGTTGCTGGAAAAGCGCAGCAGGTCAGGCAGCATCCAAGGAACAGGAAATTCGACGTTTCAGGCATAAGCCCTTCATCAGGATGAAGGGCTTATACCCGAAACGTCAAATTTCCTGTTCCTTGGATGCTGCCTGACCTGCTGCGCTTTTCCTGCAACACATTTTCAGCTCTGATCTCCAGCATCTGCAGACCTCACTTTCTCCTCGAAGATACTAACTAGATCACAGTTTAAGTACTGTGAAGAGTATTCATCCCCTTATCTAAGGAAGGATACATTGGCATTTGAGGCAGAGAAGATTCATGAATTTGATCGTTGTTATGGAGGGATTTTCTCATACCGAGAGGTTGGCAAGATTGGGCTTGTACTCTCTGGAGTTTCACAGAATGAGAAGAGACTTTATTGACAAAAACAGATTGTAAGCAGAGCCTAGCGGGGAAGACAGTAGAGCAAAAATGGCAGGAGTTTGTGGGTATAATTGAGGACACTGTACAGAAGTTCATCCCCAAGAAAAGAAAGATTATCCGGGGAGGGATTAGACAGCCATGGCTGACAAAAGAAATCAGGAAATGTATTAAAGAAAAAAGAGAGATCCTATAGAGTGGCCAAGAGCAGTGGGAAATCAGAAGATTGGGAAGGCTACAAAAACAAACAGAGGATAACAAAGAGAGAAATAAGGAATGAGAGGATCAAATATGAAGGTAGGCTAGCCAGTAATATTAGAAATGATAGGAAAAGTTTCTTTCAATACATAAGAAACAAATGACAGGCAAACTGACGCTGGAAGCCTAGTGATGGGAGATAAGGAAATAGCAGGAAAACTTAACAAGTACTTTGCGTCAGTCTTCACAGTGGAAGACATGAGCAATATCCCAACAATTAAAGGGAGTCAGGAGGCTGAGTTGAGTATGATTGCCATTACAAAAGAGAAAGTGCTAGAAAAGCTATAAGGTCTTAAAATTGATAAATCTCCTGGCCCCGATGGGATACACCCTAGAGTTCTGAGAGTGGTGGCTGAGGAAATAGCGGAGGCATTGGTTGAGATCTTTCAAAAGTTACTGGAGCCAGGGAAAGTCCCGGATGATTGGAAGATTGCTGTTGTAACCCCCTTGTTCAAGAAAGGATCAAGACAAAAGATGGAAAATTATAGGCCAATTAGCCTAACCTCGGTTGTTGGTAAAATTCTAGAATCCATCATTAAAGATGAGGTTTCTAAATTCTTGGAAGAGCAGAGTCTGATTAGAACAAGTCAACATGGATTTAGTAAGGGTCATGTCTGACAAACCTGTTGGAACTCTTTGAAGAGGTGACAAGTAGGTTAGACCAGGGAAACCCAGTGGATGTGGTCTATCTAGACTTCCAAAAGGTCTTTGATAAGGTGCCACACGGGAGGCTGCTGAGCAAGGTGAGGGCCCATGGTGTTCGAGGTGAGCTACTGGTATGGATTGAGGATTGGCTGTCTGACAGAAGGCAGAGAGTTGGGATAAAAGGTTCTTTTTCGGAATGGCAGCCAGTGACAAGCAGTGTCCCACAGGGTTCAATGTTGGGGCCGCAGCTGTTCACATTATATATTAATGATCTGGATGAAAGGACTGGCGGCATTCTAGTAAAGTTTGCTGATGATATGAAGTTAGGTGGACATGCAGGTAGTACTGAGGAAGTGCGGAGGCTACAGAAGGATCTAGACAGTTTGGGAGAGTGGTCCAGGAAATGGCTGATGGAATTCAACGTGAGCAAATGCGAGGTCTTGCACTTTGGAAAAAAGAATAAAAGCATAGACTACTTTCTAAACAGTGAGAAAATTCGTAAATCCAAAGTACAAAGGGTTCTGGAGTGCTAGTCGAGGATTCTCTAAAGGTAAACATGCAGGTTGAGTCCGTGATTAAGAAAGCGAATGCAATGTTGTGATTTATCTCAAAGGTTGGAATATAAAAACACCGTTGTGCTACTGAGATGTTATAAAGCTCTGGTTAGGCCCCATTTGGAGTGCTGTGTCCAGTTTTGGTCCCCAAACCGCAGGAAGGACATACTGGCACTGGAACGTGTCCAGCGGAGCTTCACACGGATGATCCCTGGAATGGTGTCTAACATACGAGGAACAGCTGAGGATCCTGGGTTTGTATTCATTGGAGTTTAGAAGATTAAGGGGAGACTTAATAGAAACTTACAAAATAATACATGGCTTGGAAAGGGTGGACGCTAGGAAATTGTTTCTGTTAGGCGAGGATATTAGGACCTGTGGACACAGCCTGAGAATTAGAGGGGCTGCAAATGTGTTGCTGGTCAAAGCACAGCAGGTTAGGCAGCATCTCAGGAATAGAGAATTCGACGTTTCGAGCATGATGAAGGGCTTATGCTCGAAACGTCGAATTCTCTATTCCTGAGATGCTGCCTAACCTGCTGTGCTTTGACCAGCAACACATTTGCAGCTGTGATCTCCAGCATCTGCAGACCTCATTTTTTACTTGAGAATTAGAGGGGGTCAATTCAGAACAGAAATGCGGAGACAGTTCTTCAGCCAGAGAGTGGTGGGCTTGTGGAATTCATTGCTGCAGAGTGCAGTGGAGATCGGGATCGGGATCAGTGGAACACAGGGGACTAACACCTTCAACATATTGTCTAGTTATCACCATTGTTAGCAGCTAACCCGAGAATGCAACTTTAAAAAGAAGGGTTTTGTGATTTACACATGAAAGAAGTGAAACTATCACTGTATTCTAACAGATGAAAGGCTTAACAGACAATCAATTTTTCAATGTATAATTTCAGTTACATCACACTGCAAATTTTTGCTATAAATTCTGTGTTACGATCGAGCCCTCCACAATCACCTGATGAAGGAGCATCACTGCGAAAGCTAGTGTGCTTCCAATTAAACCTGTTGGACTATAACCTGGTGTTGTGTGATTTTTAACTGTGTAAGATTCTTAGGGGACTTGACAGGGTAGATGTGGTGATGTTTCCCCTAATGGGAGATTCTAAGGCCAAAAGTCATAATCTCAGAGTGAGAGGTTGTCTATTTAAGGGAAAGATGAGAGGAATTTCTTCTGTCAAAGAATAATGAATCTGTGGAATTCTTTACTGCAGACGTGGATTGGAATACTAAATATATTCAAGGCTGAGACAGACAGATTTTTAATCAGTGAGGGAATCAAGCATTATGGTGATAAGGCAGGGAAGTGGAATTGATGATTCTGAGGTCAGCTATGTCCTTATTGAATAGCAGAGCTAACTCAGTGGGCTAAATGGCCTCTTCTGCTCCTATGTTTCATAGTCTTTTGATTAAGTAAGACTCATGTGTCATCATCATTTCTCATTGGGAATTCACTAGTTTGGAGATTTAGCTGTTTTTATGATCCACATTTGGTGGGGAGATTAGATAAATGTTTAAAAGACTAATTTTTTTCCAAAACTGAGGGAAAAGAAGAGGAAGTGAGACTAATTAGATAAATCTTTAAAATAACCAACATCGGCTAATGGCTTCATTAAACATGAAATGTTTCTATGATTCTGCTCAATTAGAAAACCTAGCCATTTCCAAAACGTTCACTACAGCATATAAATTAGGTATTATATTCCTGTATTTGGCCAAATTCACATTCTAGCATTGCTACGGTGTTGGCTACAAGAGGGGTCTAGAGCACAAAGATCACTCTTGCCTGTAATTTAGAACAACCTTTAGCTTCATAGCAGCAGCAGGACAAAGCCAGACAGTAACCACAGCCAAACAATTCAAAACAATGAGACATAGTGAGAAGCATATATTATAAAACTATCAAAAATGGCTGGCAGATACAGCACAGTAATTAAATCAATGTTTCTAATTTTACCAGAACCCCTTGATTCAATTACAGTTTTTGTGGCCTGCCGTCAGCTAGCTGTTACTTTCCATTTAATTATTGCATTACTGCTCTGTAGCACTCAGTATGCAGCTTCTTATCTTTTGTAATTTCTCGAATATGTTCTAGCTAGCATTACAATTAGAAAAATCATCAGTAACAGGCCCAACAAATGATAGATTGTATTTTTAAGGAATCAGCTAGATTTCATTTTGATGTTGCAGAAGGACTGTCAAAACTAAACACAGCTCAAACTGGGTGAAGAGGAGAGGATAAGAATGTAAAGTAGTTGAGAACTAGGGAGAGAATAATCAAAGTATGTGGGTATGGCAGAAAAGAGAGAAGTGGGAAAGGCTTATAAAGTGCTCTGAAAAATAATGAAAGGTGCTTGATAAGTACAAGTCTATTTTTTTCTGGAGGGAATATGTGGATGGCCAGTGGGGAATTGGGGCAGGTTTAAAGACCATAGGGACAAAAGAACTATACGTAGGAGAAGTCCATTCAGCCCATCTCACCTACTGCACTACTGAACTGGGTCAGGGCAGATCCTCCTCATTACAGTAGGGTGGCATGGTGGCTCGGTGGTTAGCACTGCTGCTTCACAGCACCAGGCAGCTGGGTTCGATTCCAGCCTCAGGCACCTATGGAGTTTGCACATGGGTTTATTCTGGGTACTCTGCTTTCCTCCCACCATCCAAAGATGTGCAGGTTAGGTGAATTGGCCAAGCTAAATTGCCCATAGTGTAGGTTAGGTGCATTAGTCAGGGGATATATTGAGTAATAAGGCAAGAAAATGAGTCTGGGTGGGTTAATCTGCAGAGGATCGGTGTGGACTTGTTGGGCCGAATGGCCTGTTTCCACACTGTAGGGATTCTATGCAATTCTATAAATGGCCTATCCCTTACATTGGGAATGTATTCTAGATCTAGGAGAAACATTCTTCCTGCAGATATCCTGTTGAGCCCTGTAAAGGTTGTGCATGCTCTGATGAGACAGGAAATGGAAGGAAAGAGCTTTTAGGAGAAAGGGAAGGAAAACTGAGCAGCATAGGGTGATAAGTGGAAGCAAGAGAGTGGAGAAGCAGAGGAGGAAATGAACAATTAAGGAAGATTAGGGAAGATAAAGCTGAAGAAGGGGATAAGAAGTTAACAGGAAGGTGGATAGGAAAATGGAAAACAAATTCTAGAAGGAAACATTTCTGAGCAAGGGCCAATGGATCAGATTTTCACATGAGAAAGAAAGGATGTGTTACCCTCTAACCAGCGATGGAAATTCTTCACTGGGAAAACCTTCATTGGCCATTTTTCTTGTTTGAAATATGACAGCGAGATTTACGAATTGAGACATGGGTAGGTGTTTGATGGACAGGAACTGAGGGACACTATCAGAATAGCGGAATCTGAAATCAGCAGCTGATTTGCAAATGAACAAGTTCAGATGATAATTAGTTACCTCAGGTTATTTAGCTATTAGACCCTTAGTTAAGTTTACCTGAGGTCTTTGACACACAGACATACACAGCCACACACACACACAGACACACATTTAATCGTCAGATGCATCTTTTAAAGACATCAACAACAAAGTCCAAGAATATGTAATTTGTTTGTGTTTCAGCTGCTGATCTGGAAGATTAGTCTAACGGACCTGGGAAGGGAAAATAAATTCTGATAGTGACATCCAAATCCAGGTTACAAGGAAGATCCCTAACAATCTCAGCAATATCTAGTGGTTTAATAGGACCAAGGTGATACTAATAGGGGGGCAATGTGTTTGTATCTCTATCTTTGCTCCCTACCTCTCCCTCACCTTTGAAACTTTGTGTTCTCCTTATTGGTCTTTGTACATAAATTTATCAATTATTCAACATGATTTATTGGTAATGGTTAGCAGATGAAAAAATACCACGGGTGATGGAGAAAAAGCATGCAGTTGTATGTGACAGTATTTCTGAATATGAGAAGAAAATAGACGGCTATGTGAAGGGCTCTTGATGTGCAATGGTAATGTCCCTGCTTTTGGACCAAGAGGCCCAGATTCAAGTCCCATCTCCTCAAGAGGTCTGTAATAATATCACAAAACAGTTTGATTAGAAAATAATTATGAAATAAAGTTCCTTTATGAGAGAAAAAAATAGTCAGTTGTTTCCCTATCACTCCCCCACCTTTGGTGTTATTTTATTGCCCTTAGTAGGCTCTCCATGTAAAATGAACAAATGGGAACACAAGCGAGTTAAAGACGGTAGTTGATGGATGAAAATTGCCATAGGTGGTGGGCAAAGCTAGTCGTTTGTGTGTCATAGCCCTTCTAGATATATATATATATATAAAATTTGGCAATTAACAAATTGTCAGCCACACACTTTGGGCACTCTTGTGATGTAGTGACTTTGTGTCTGCCTCTGATCCAGGAGGCCTGAGTTCACATCCCACTTCCTCCAGAGGTGTATAATAACAACTCTGAGCAGATTGATCAAGAGAATAACAAGTTGCTTATCACAGCAGTTAGAATGCATTATTTCCCCCTTGAACTCCATTTTAATTTAATCCTCTCTCTCTTCCGACCCTCTCCTATTTTTGTCATCACAGCACTGCTCCTGGTGGGTAATTTGTCCATTAACCTGTGACATGGATGATTTATTGGAGGTTTCTAGATGAAAAAAGGTGCTTTATTTTTTGGGGGGTGCAAGTTGTAATTGAGATATCACTGCCTTAGTAATTCTGATTCTGATTCCAGGCTAATGTTCTGGGGCCATGGATTTGAATCTCATTCAAGCAGATAACGAGAACGATTTGATGAAAATCTGGTACTAAAAGCCTAATGGTGAGCAGAGAACTATTATTGCAAAAACCCATCAGGCTCCCTTCCATTTCGGGAAGGAAATCCAATGTCTGATCTGACCTGCACACAAATCTATATCCAGAGCAGTATGGTTGACTACTATCTGGGCAATTGGGGATGGGCAATAAATACTGGCCTGCCCAGCAATATCCACTTGCCATTTTAAAAAAAAATAACATTGCTGATTAAATGTACACTCATTGTGTCATGTTGAATTCATAATATGACCTAATATTTGTAAATTAACTCTGTATGCAAGTATAGCAATAACTTAGGTTGAAAACTAGCACTGTTTTCTGTTACTTAATTTTAATAACAAAGATAAAATGTGGCCAAACACTTGCCTGAGAGATTTTCCAGGGACCCTAACTTCTTTTTCTACTGGGTTTTTACTGGTTGTCGATGTGGTCAAGGAGGGCAATATGACTCTAAAGAACATAGGAAAATTTGAGGCCATTTTGTACTTCGGTCTGAAGAAAATGAAGAAACCAGGCTATTCCGAGTTCATGCCATCTGATGAAGGGCTTATGCCCTTCCTGATGAAGGGCTTATGCCCGAAACGTCGAATTTCCTATTCCTTGGATGCTGCCTAACCTGCTGTGCTTTAACCAGCAACACATTTTCAGCTATTCCGAGTTCATGCCATCTTGTGGCTAAATGCACCACCAGCAACTAGTAGTTATGACACCACTTGCATTATAATATAGTGTTTAATATAATTTACTCAAATGTATACACCACTTATCTTAATGGAGAAAAACATGCCAAGAAAAATGAACATCAAAACTTGGAGAAAAATGAACATCAAATCAAAGAGATGTCAGGAGGGATAGCCACAAACAAGAGGTTTATAAAATCATGAGGGCCATGGATAGGGTGAATAGTCAAGGTCTTTTCCCCAGGGTGAGGGAGTCCAAAACTAGAGGGCATAAGTTTAAGGTGGAAGGGGAAAGATTTAATAGGGACCTAAGGGGTAAATTTTTCAATGAGCTGGTAAAGGAAGTGTTGGGGGCTGGTACATTTAGAACATTTAAAAGGCATTTTGATGGGTATATGAATAGGGATATGGGCCACGTGTTGCAAATGGGACTAAATCAATTTAGTATATCTAATCGACATGGATGAGTTGGACCAAATGTTTCCATCCTGTACAGCTCTGTGACAATGACTCTATGACCTTCAAAATAAGCAGCTGTTAAAGTGCATATTAAAGGAGAAAGGTCAAGTGGAGAGATAGATGGCTGGGCAGAGGAATTTCCAGAGGATAGGCCTAACTGTCTGAAGGCATATCGCAATTATAGGGCAAATTTGAGGATGGGTGTGGCGGGGGGGGGGGGGAATGGTGGAGGGCGATATCTTCAAGAGCCCTGAGTCAGAGGCACAGAGAGTTTAGTGGGGTTATTGAGGCATATATTAAAGAGCTAGGGAAGGACAAGAAAAACGAATGATTTTAAAACGATAAATGAAGAGATTTAAATTTGAGACATTGCTCGATTGAAAAGGGGAGCTGGTGATTGGTGGAACTCTGTGTGTGTGAATTAGATACAGGCAACAGAGTTCTGATGGTGAAGCCAGTAAGGGATTCTCAACCCCTTCTCAATCATTTTCATGTTGGACAATTTTGTATATCAAAACTGATCATGAGTATCAACTTCTAACTTCATCATAGTTGTTTTGAAAGACTTCAAATAGATTAGCTGGCTCGACATCTGGTTTGTCATACAGAGTGATGCCAACAGTGCAGGTTCAATTCCCACAATGGCTGATGTTATCATGAAGGATTTTTCTTCTCATTGTCTCCCCTCACCTGAGATGTGTTGATCCTCAGGTTAAACCCCCTCCAATTATCTCTGCCTATCTAATGGCAGAACAGTTCAATAGTCTGCTGCTTTACAAGCAAAGACACAAAGAGCAATGATGTATTGGATTATGTCAATGTCACTGTGTTGTATGAGAATGGGAGGTAGTGCAGTTAGCATTTGAAGACTCAAGTCAAAAAATGAAGGCAAGGATGATAGTTACAGTAGCTGATTGGCAAAGGTAGGGAACACTACAAAGGTGGAAGCAAATAGTCTGTGTGACGGAGAAAATATAGACCAGGTGTTCAAAGTTGAATTGTAGACTGATTCAGCCAAAAAGATTGGCCAGGGAAAGGAGTAAAGTCAATATTGAGTGTTTATGACAGGAGCTGAAGAAACAAGTTATTGACATTTCTATTGCTTAACTGTTGGTAAAGATTTTAACAACATAGGAACACTTGAGTTGAGGGACATGCCAGAGAGGCTGAGAATGTTATCACTAGTATACATGTGGAAATTGATCCAATTGTCGAGAATAAAATGTTCACGAAACATGAAATGAAAGTCTATTTGATGGATATGTGTAAAGCTCTCGGCACTGACAAGTGTTTGATATAACATTGTTTATTCTGGCTTCTGTTCATTACCATCTATAGTAATGCGAACAAAGGGTACTGTGAGAAGGTTTAATTTGCTTAAACCACTTCCAAATGTAGCTTCCTTTCTTTTATAAATGAGGTGTGTGCCCCTAGAACCTGACATTTTGCTATATGGTCCCTGACAGCATCCAATGTTTCTATCTATTCCCAAGAAGGGAATAAGTCATATCTATTTGAGGAGAAATGCCCTTCTGCTGAACCATCACCTCAGAGTCACGACAGTTCTGACTACACCAACCTGATATTTCAGTCCTGCTGTAGTCTTGCATTTGGCATGTCAAACTGAAATTGGCAAATTAGTGCTAATCAGTGTCAAATTTCACAATGTGTTTATATCTTGTCTCCTAAACTCGATTTAGACTGTCAAAACAGATTTTGCGTTTGAATTTTCAATACTGATCAGACATATCTCCTCTCAAGAGAAAAGTTTTATTAAGCCTAAGCAAGATTTAAACCTATGTCTAACTAAACAGATAAGAACATGCAGTTATTTGTTAAAGATTTGCATAGTGAATATCTTTGTCTGCACTAGCTATTGACTGCTGTTTGTATTGTAGCATGCAACAGAACAGGATCACCAAATTGTGTAGAAAGAGGCCATTCAGTCCATCATGCAATGCACTGGCTATCTGAACATATTGGCTTAAAGTCATAGAATCATAAAGTTTGCAGCACAAAAAGAGACCCTTTAGCCTATCATCAAGCACCTTGCATGGTGTTTCAAGTGATTATCTAAAGAATTCTTCAATATTGTGATGGTTCCCACTTTTACTACCATTTCAGGCAATGAATTCCAGATTTCCACTACCCTCTAGATGAAATAAAATCCTTTAATCCCTTCTAATTACCCTGCCCTTAAAATGCCACACACCCCAAGCTACCCCAGTTACTGAATCCTCTAATAAGGGGAAAGGCTTTTCTCCTAGCTACTCTATCTGTGCCCCTCACAACTTTGTATGTCTCAATCAGGTTCCTCCTCTGCCTTCTCTGCTTGAAAGAAAACAACGCTAGCCCATGTGTTATTGCCCATCCCTAGATGCGAAGGTGATGGAGAGCTGCCTTCTTGAATCACTGCAGTGCACTTGCTGTTGTTGGACCCACAGTGCCATTAAGCAGGAAGTTCCAGATTTTTTACTCAGTGACACTGAAGGACCAGTGATACACTTTCATGTCAAGATAGTGAGTTGTTTGGAGGAGAACTTGTCCTTCTAGATGGTGGCGAGCATGGGTTTGGACAATGATGGACAATAAAACATCAAAATGAGCCTTTAAGAGAGTGAAGGACTTGGCAAGTAAACCGAGTGCTGGAGAATTTACAAAGTCACACTTGATTAAAAACAAACAGCACTCGCTGAGTTGCTATGAGACAAAACCACAAATTTGAATTCAGCCAATCAGTTTAAAAAATATACCCCGAAAAAAAAAACTCCAATCCAATTTGAATTGAGTATATTGACAATCTTAAAAGCCGATGACACAATCTAATGCTTTTGGGGTATAAGTCTGAGGAAAATTGAACAGTAGAGAGGAGCCCTGCCAAGCCCAGCATATAACAGACTGCCTGAAAAATAGCTCTCTTAAAAGTATCTTTTCGATCAGTAACCTGTGATGCAGAAATTCCTAAGAAGAAGAAAGGAAGATACAGGATTCTAAATACAAGAAGAAAAGCTGCCTGGTTTTGAGATAAGTGTGTTTTTTGTAAATCATAATCAGAAATTTTATCAGACTAGTGTTATAGAGGGGAAGGTAAAAGATAGGTTAGAGGAAGGACTTGTAAATACTGGTTAGTTCTCTGTTGTACTTTAAGAAATAAAGTTGTTAATTTTTACTTTAAATAGTTCTTGGCCACTCGGATTTTTACAGATTACTGCATGGATTAAATCTTTTCTGTGTTTCTGGTTTACATTAAGCAAGAGGGCTTACCCTCTGTCATAACATTAGATTACTTACAGTGTGGAAACAGGCCCTTCGGTCCAACAAGTCCACACCGACCCGCCGAAGCGCAACCCACCCATACCCCTACATTTACCCCTTACCTAACACTATGGGCAATTTAGCATGGCCAATTCACATCTTTGGACTGTGGGAGGAAACTGGAGCACCCGGAGGAAACCCACGCAGACACGGGGAGAACGTGCAAACTCCACACAGTCAGTCGTCTGAGTCGGGAATTGAACCCGGATCTCAGGCGCTATGAGGCAGCAGTGCTAACCACTGTGCCACCGTGCCGCCCACGGCATGTCATCCCTTTTCATAGTTGAAACAGTCCAGCCCTGATAACATCCTGATGAACCTCATCTGCACCCTCTACAGTTATTTTTTATTCATTCATGGGACATGGGCATTGTTGGCTGGGTCGGTAGTTATTGCCCATCCCTAGATGCGAAGGTGATGGTGAGCTGCCTTCTTGAATCACTGCAGTGCACTTGCTGTTGTTGGACCCACAGTGCCATTAAGCAGGAAGTTCCAGATTTTTTACTCAGTGACACTGAAGGACCAGTGATACACTTTCATGTCAAGATAGTGAGTTGTTTGGAGGAGAACTTATCCTTCTAGATGGTGGCGATCATGGGTTTGGACAATGATGGACAATAAAACATCAAAATGAGCCATGTGTCATCTTTTCTCAGTAGCTGATGTTGAAGATATAACTGAGGTCAATATTGCCAAAATTTGGTTAAATTGTCAAATAATGGTGAAACAGTGTGCTATTTAGTATGTACAAAAGAAAGTTTGAAGAGGTTGAGCCCAATTGAATCTTTCCCCAAGTTGGATCCTTTCAACTTAGTTTAAATGTGTGAAAGGGATAGCAAACAGCACCTCTTTGACATTTCTCCAGATTTTCAATTCCCATTGTCGTATGTGAAAATGAAAATCATGCAAAATGCAGCATGGGCTTCCAGGTAGCTATCAACTAGTACCAACTATGGTAGTACACAATTGAATCACTCCACGTCTCTCCACACACTCACTCTAGATTAAATGTGACGAGGAGGTCCTGAATTAAAATAACTACCACGAGGCTGAGTTCATATTTAATTCAGTTAACTCAAGTGGACCAAGACCAATTGTAGCTATACCACATCCCAGCTGGAAAAAGCTAAGCCAGCGCAAACTAGATGCAAGAAATTCAATTTTTGTTTAATGGAAAGGCCCAACTCCTCAAAACCTACAATACAAGGCACAAGTCAGGAGTATGATGAAATACCCCCCACTTATCTGAATGGGTGCAGCTCTAATATTATTGACACCATTCAGGACAAAGCAACCAGCTTTATTGGAACCACATCCACAAATACTTGCTCCCTCCACGACCAATGGCAGCAGCAGTAATGCATAATGCACCCATAATAAAAGCAAAATATTGTATGTTTGCATTCTGAAATAAGAACAGCAAGTGTCAGAGAAACTCGGCATATCTGGTAGCATCTGGAAGTGTTAGAATGTATTATAAACCCCAGTCACCAGGCAATTGTAGAGCACATATGAGGTCAATTCTCTAAGGTATGTAAAAGTTTTTTTAAAAATCACTTATGAGACATGGGTATTGCTGGGTGGGCCAGCATTTATTGCCCATCCCTAGCTGACCTTGAGCAGATGGTGGTGAGCTGCCTTCTTAGAATGCTGAAGTCCATGTGCTTCAGGGAAACCCACAATGCCCTTAGGGAGGGAGTTCCAGGATTTGAGCCAGTGACAACAAACGAATGGCGACATATTTCCAATCAGGATAGTCAGTGATTCGAAAGGAAATTTGCAGGTAGTAGTGTTCTAATGTATTTGATGCCCTCGTCCTTCTAATTGAAGTGGTTGTGAATATGAAAGGTGCTGTCTAAGGACTTTTGATAAATTTCTTCAGTGCATTTTTTAAACAGAACACACTGCTGTCACTATGTGGTAATGTTTGAGGGAGTGGATGCTATGGATGTGTTGCCAGGCAAGCGGACTGCGTGGTCCTGGATGGTGTCAAGCTTCTTCAGTGCTGTTGGAGCTGTATTCATCCAGGCAAGCATTCCAAGATACTCCTGACTTGTGTCTTGTCAATGCTGGACAAGTCTTGGGTAGTCAGGAGATGACCTACCTGCCACAGTATTCCTAGCCTCTGACCTGTTCTTGTAGTCACGGTGTTATGTGGTGAGTTCATTTGAATTTCTGGTCAATGGTAACTCCCAAGATGTTGATAATAGGGAAATTCAGTAAAGGTAACACCATGGATTATCAAAGTTGTAATAGTTAGATTATGTCTTAATGAAGGGCGATCATTGTCTGACATTTGTGTGACATGAATGTTATTTGCCACATGTCAAACTAATCCAGATCTTACTGCATTTGAGCATGGGTTGTTTTCATCGTTATCTGAGGATTCACGAATGGTGCTGAACATTATGCAATTATCAATGAACATCCCTACTTCTGAACTTATTATGAAGGACAGATCATTGATGAAGCAGGTAAAGATGTTTGATTGGAGGTGGTTGTTTGAAGGGAAAATCTACATCGTATATGTAAGAGCATTTCAAACAACAGTTGATAAGAGTTCAGGAGCAACATGTTTCTGCAAGAATAAAGGATAGGTATGGCAAGTTACATGAACCTGGATGATCAGGGATGTTATGATCTTGGTCAAAAAAAAGGAAGTGATGCGTAAGGTTTAGGAGGATGTGAATTGCCAAAACACTTGAAGTATTTAAGGAAAGAATGAAGAATTAGAAGAGCTAAAAGGGGTCACAAAACGTCATTTGCAGTAGGGTTAAGAAGAATCCCAAGGATTTTTATACATTTATAAAAAGCAAAAGGCTAGCCAGGGAAAGGGTTGGCCCACTCAATGATAAAAGAGGGAATCTATGTAGGAGCCAGAAGAGGTAGGTAAAGTCCTAAATGAATACTTTGTATAGATATTCACCAAAGAGGAGGAATTGGTGGAGGATGATCTCAGGGAAGGGAGTATCAAATTTCTAAGCCAGATTGCTATTAAAAAGGAAGAGGTATTGTACTTCTTAAAAAGTATTAAAGTAGGTAAATCCCCGGGTCCTGATGGGATCTATCCCAGAATATTGAGGGAGGCAAGAGAAAGAAAACTGCTGGAGCATTGATGGAAATCTTTTGTATCCTCTAAGGTCCCAGAGGACTGGAGAATAGCCAATGTTGTCCCATTGTTTAAGAGTGGTATCAGGGAAAATCCAGGAAATGACAGGTCTTTGAGCCTTACATCGATGGTAGCGTAATTATTGGTAAAGATATTCAGGGACAAGATCTATAAGTGTTTAGAAACAAATGAACCTATTTGCAATAGACAGCATGGTTTTGTGTGGGGGAGGTTGTGCCTCACTAATTTGATCAACTTATTTGAGAAGTTGATGAAGATGATTGATGAGGGAAAAGCAATTGATGTTGACTGGAAGGACTTCAATAAAGCCTTTGAACAAGGCCCCTCATGGCAGTCTGGTACAAAAGGTGAAATCACATGGTTTCAGGATGACCTGGCAAGATGAATACAGATCTGGCGTAATCATAAAAGACAGAGGGTAGCAGTGGAAAGATGCTTTTCGAAATGGAGGGTTGTGAAAAGTAGTGTTCCACAGGAATCAGTGCTAGGACCTTTGCTGTTTATGGTCTACATAAATGACTTGTAGGAAAACATGGCTGGCGTCATTAGAAAGTTTGCAGATGCTACAAAGATTGGTGGAGTTGCAGGTAGTGAGGAGGATTGTTGGAGGATATAGGTCAGTTGGAGGTACGGGCAGAAAAATAGCAGATAAAGTTTAATCCGGACAAATGTGAGTTGATGTATTTTGAAAGGTCAAGTGCAGGTGGAAATTATACAGCAAAAGGCAGAACCTTAAAGAGTATTAGTATGCAGAGGGTGTGCAGTTCCACAGACCACTGAAGGTGGCCGAGCAGGTCGACTAGGTTGTAAAAAAGACCTATGGCATGCTTGCCTTCATTGGAGGGGCATTGAATATAAGGATTGGCAAGTTACACTGTAGCTTTATGAAACTTTAGTTAGGCCACACTTGGAATATTGCATATATTTCTGGTCACCACATGATCAGAAGGATATGAATGTTTTGGAGAGGGTACGGAAAACATTTACCAGATATTGGCTGGTATGGGGGATTTAGCGAGGAAGAAAAATTAGATAGATTGGGTTTGTTTTCACTAGAATGCAGGAGGTTGAGGACCACCGTCGTAGAAGTTTAGAAGATTGTGAATGGCATGGATAGACTGGCAAGTATGAGGCTTTTTCCAGGATGAAGGAGTCAATTATTAGGGGACCCAGGTTCAAGATGTGGGATGGGGGAGTTAAAGAGAGATATGTGAGGCATGTTTTCACACAAAGTTTGGTGAGTGCCTGGAACACACTGCCAGAGGAGGTGGTGGAAGCAGACACAATAGCAGCATTCAAAAAGCACTGCTGGACCTAATTCTGGGCAATGAAGCTGCACAGATGTTTGAGATAGCAATGGGGCAGCAGTTTAGTGATATTGACTACAGTGTTGCATGGCAAAAGAGAAAGATGGTCCTGCAAAAATATGTTTTGGGTTGGGGTAAGGCAGATTTTATTGAACTAAGGTAGAATCTGCCAAAATAGACTGGAAATAGCTGGTTCAGGGTAAAGTTACAGCAGATCAATGGGAGATGTTCAAACAATTATGACAGAGTTCAAGCCCAACATGTTCCCGTTAGGGTGAAATGAGACCAGCAAGTCCAGAGAACTCTGGATATCTAGGAATATTCAGGACTAGATGAAAAGGAAAAGGGAGGCAAACAGCAGTTACAAAGGGAATAAAACATCAGAGGCCATAGAAAGGAACTCAAGAAAGCAATTAGAGGTGTAAAGAGGGGACAATAAAAAATAATGGTGGACAGGATTAGGTAGAATTCCAAGATATTCTGCAATATATCAAGGAGAAGAGGATATCCAGGGAAAGAGTAGGGTCCATCAGGGATCAAGGGGGCAATCCGTGCCTGGAGCTGAATAACAGTGAAATGTTTTATCAATGATTTGGAGGAGCTGGTGTAGGATTGGGGTGGACAAAGTTAAAAATCACAGAACACCAGGTTATAGTCCAACAGGTTTGTTTGGAGGCACTAGCTTTTGGAGCATTGCTTCTTCATCAAGTGGTTGTCTTATCAAGTTTTATCAATGTTTTGTCAAATGTTTCACATCTGTCTTCACTCAGAAGAAGGAAGATGCAAGGACAGAATTTGAGAAAATAGACTGTGAAGCTCTTTAGCATTGATGAAAGAAGAAGCATGGAGGTATTGGAAGGTTTGGAATGTTTCAAATTGGACAAATGCCTAGGTCCAAATGGGTTATCTTCCACAGCAGCCTGGGATACACAGGAGGAAGTAACAGAGGCCCTGAACAAAACTTTTAATTAGTCTCTGGCCTTAGAGAAGGTGCCAGAGTCTGGAGGATGTTGATGTGGATGGCACGGTGGCACAGTGGTTAGCACTGCTGCCTCACAGCACCAGAGGCCCAGTTTCAATTCCCACCTGAGGCAACTGTCTGTGTGGAGTCTACACATTCTCCCCGTGTCCGCGTGGGTTTCCTCCGGGTGCTCCGGTTTCCTCCCACAGTCCAAAAATGTGCAGGTTAGGTGAATTGGCCATGCTAAATTGCCTGTAGTGGTAGGTGTAAGGGTAAATGTAGGGGAATGGGTATGGGTGGGTTGCTCTTCGGCGGGTCGGTGTGGATTGTTGGGCCGAAGGGCCCATTTCCACACTGTAAGTAATCTAATCTAATCTTACCACTTTACAAGCAAGATAATACAGATAGACCAGGGAACTATAGACCAGTCAGTCTCTAATCAGTGGTAAGAAAACTATTGAAGAAAATAGTGAAGGAGAAAATTAATCTTCACTTAGAGAGGCAAGGTTTGATCAAGGATCGTCATCAGCAAGGAGGTTATACCTAAAACCTTTGATTGAATTTTTTCAAGGAGGTGACCAAATATATCGATTTTATTAGGAAACTAATAAAGAAAATAAAAGCACACGGGATGCAATGTAATTTGCAACTTCAATCCAAAATTGGCTTACTAGCAGGAGTCAGAGGGTTGTGGTAGAATGCTGTTTTTGTGACTGGAGCCCGGTGTTCAGTGGTGTACCACAGGGATCAGTGCTGGACCCCGTAATGTTTCTGATATTCATAAATGATGTAGATGATAACTGAGATTGCAAATGACACAACGATTGGCCAGGTAGTTAACAGCGAAGGGGAAGTCTTAGGCTGCAGGAGCATATAAACCTATTGGTCAGATGGGCAGAGCAGTGATAGTTGGAATTGAACCCTAAAAACTGCAAGGTCATGCAATTTGGAAGACTTAACAAAACAAAGGAGTTCTCAATGCGCAGCAGAACACTTGGAAGCTCAGAGGAAAACAGGGATCCTGGGGATCTTGTCCACAAATCTCTGAAGGTGGCTGGAAAGGTTAATAGGGCAGTTACAAAGATGACAGGACACCAGTGTTAATTAGTCGAGGCATCGGTTATAACAGCAGGGAGGTTATGCTGGGGCTGGACAGAACTTTGGTTAGACCACAGTTTGAATACAGTGTACACCTCTGGTCACTGCACTGTAGGAAAAATGTGCTTGCACTGCACAGGGTGCAAAGGAGATTCACCAGAATGTTGTTTAGAATGAAGCATTTTAGCTCAGAAGATAGGCTACATAGGCTTGAGTTATTTTCTTTGAAGTAGAGAAGGTTGAGGTAGAGCCTGATTGGGATGTATAAGATAATGAGATAAAATGGATAGGGTGAATAGAAAGCAAAAACAGAAATTGTTGGAAAAGCCCAGCAGGTTTGACAGCATCTGTGGAGAGAAATCCGAGCTAATGTTTGGAGTCTAGTGACCCTTCCTCAGAATGCAATGAGTAGAAGGCAGCTGTTCCCCTTGCTGAAAAATCAAAAGAAGGGGGCATACTTTTAAAGTGAAAAGCAAGAGGTTTAGAAGGGTTTGGGTGAATTTTCCTTTTCAGCCAGAGGGTCATGGGGGTCTAGAATGCATTATGTGGGAGGGTAGTTGAGTCAAGTAAAAAGTACTTGGATGAACATAACATAACATTCCAGGCTGTGGGCCGAGTGCAGGGAAGTCAGATTTGTGTAAGTAGTAGTGTATTTTTGGAGGTACAGATTTGATGGGCTGAATGATTTCTTCTGCATTATATGATTCTCTGATTCTTCTGTGGAGAGAGAAATAAGGTTAATGTTTTTTGAGTTCAGTATGATTCTTCTTCAAAATTGCAAGGAGCTGGAAAATTGCGATTGTTTAATAAGTTGTTGACAGCGGGAGGGGAGAAACAAGTGGAACAGATAGTGAGGGAGACCATTGCAAAACACAAAGACAGTGACCATGGTGATAAAGGAGGGGCAGAGATGTGAAATAGGTGTAAATGTTAGATGTGAAAGTGAGAAAATAGGGTGACTCTGCTGAAAACAAAGCCAACAAGAAGCAAAATGAAGTACATGTGTCATAGTCTAAAACTGTGGAACTCAATACTGAGTCCAAGAAGCTATAAGGCACTTCAGCAGAAAATAAGGATTTGTTCTTCCAGCTTGCAGTGAGTTTCATTAGATCATGTAACAGGCCAAAAACATCAAATTGAAGGTTTCCATTTCAATAAACACCTCTCTGCCACACTAATATTTCAATTTCCTTTACAGTGTGAAGAAAATGGGATATTATGAAGGAAAATATGAACTTATTCACTTTGGTAGGAAGAACAGATATGTAAAGTATTTCTTAATTGGTTAAAGGTTGCACTGTCTGGTAAGGGGCCTGGATGTCCTCACCAATAAGTTACTAACATGAAGGTATTGGATACTACATAGGCTGTGGACCCTAACAGAACTCTGGCAATAGTACTGAAGATTTCGACTTCAGAAATTGTCGTTTCCCAGCTAAACTGTTCCAGTAAAGTTACAACACTGGCATTTACCCAACAATATGGGAAATTGCCTAGGTATGTCCTGTACTAAAAAAAAGTTGGTCAAATCCAACCCATCAGTCTAGTCTCCTGACTTCATTACAGCCTTGGTTCAAACATGGACAGAAGAGCTGAATTCCAGAGATGAGGTGAGAGTGACATCAAGGACGCAATCCTCAAGTGTGGCATCAAGGAGCCGAAGGAAAACTGGACTCAATTTATATCAGGTAGCAAACTCTCCACTTTAGTCATAGGTGGCACATAGGGAGATGGATGTAGTTATTGGAGGTCAGTCATCTCATATCTGTAGGACATATCTGTAGGAGTTCCTCAGGGTATTGTCCTACAACCACTATCTTCAGCTGCTTCCCCAATGACCATCTCTCCACCCTAAGATCAGAAGTGGAAACGTTTGCCAATCACTGCAAAATGTTCAACATCATTTGTGACTCCTCAAATACTGAAGCAGTCCATGTTCAAATGCAACAAGACCTGGACAATATCCAGGCTTGGGCTGACAAGTGGCAAGTAAAATTTACATCACACAAATGTCAGGCAATGGCCATCTGCAATAAGAGTCTCTTGACATTCAATGGTATTATTCTCAATGTTGATTTTTATTTAAAACAACAAGCTAATAGGAAGACTAATGAAATGATAGCCTTTATTGCAAAGGTATTTTGAATACATGAGTAAAGAAGACTTGCCTGAGTGGTATAGGAGCTTGGTTAGGCCACAGCTAGCATACTGCAAGCAATTTTAGTCCCCTTATCTCAAGAAAGATATTATTGCCACTGAGGGAGTTCAACAGAAGTTCATCGGATTGGTTCCCAGGATAGCGGGACTGTCCTATGAAGAGAGATTGGGCAAACAGGTTTTGTATTCTCCAGAGTTTCGAAGAATAACAGATAATCTCATTGGAACCTATAAATATTAATATAATGGACAGGGCAGATGTAGCTAAGATAGTTCCACAATCTGGGAGTAGAGAACCAGCAGTACAATTTAAAAATAAAGGGGACCAAGATGAGGAGAATTTTTTTTCTCAGAACTTTGGGAATGCTCTCCCTTAGCGGGCTTTGGACACTCAATCATTAAGTATGTTTAAGGTAGAGATTGGTAAATCTTTGATTGTCAGTGGCATAAAGGGTTATGAGGTAATGGCAAATAGGTAAATAGCATTGAAGTGTTCGATGTGCCATGATTGAATTAAAATGGCAGAGCAAACTGATGGGTTGAATGGCCTACTTCTGTTTTTATGTTCCTAAAACCTCTGCTAATCTGGCATACACTCTGCCTTAATCAGTCTGATCTAAGGAGGGAATTCCCAGCTGCTCTAATGTCTCATGTAACTGAAGTTTCAATTCCTGTCACCCTTCTTGTTGATCTCCTGATCCTCTCAAGGTCTTGACACTTGGTCTGGTGTATGGGGTCCAGAATTGGACTCCATCAGTGGCCTGATGAGAAATTTATGAAGGCTTATCAAAACTTTAATAAACTAACAGACAAAAAAAACGGAGAGGTTATACAGCTGACTAATGATTTTTTTTTCCAACATAAGCTTAATAACTTGTGCATCACCATTCTCTAAAATATTCTTAATATGTATAAGGAAGTAGAATTCCAGCCCTTTAGCACAGACAAGATACAAGGAACAGACACTGATCCTTGCAATGTCTGCTCCTTGTAAGCAGCTTAGACAAACTTCGATTATTTCTCATTAAAAGTGCTTTGACTTTGAAACATTGTTACAGGCAAGTGACATCACTTTTTGGGAAAAAAAACACTTTGTTTTCACGAAGACCTGCTCTGGCACGATTTGCTTCTATGAGCATCACTTTAGTCCCACAGCATGCATGTCACAATAGCTTCAATTATGAGTCTGTGATGGCTGCTGCGGTCCCTGCATGCGGCTTCTCGTTCATTAAATTTTGCAGCTGAATAAGTAGCCTGCTTTCTCGCCCCAACATTACCCCCATCCCGCACCCCCTCCCCCGCGCCCCCTATATCTTCTATTAGTCTTGCTTCCAATGAATCATGCTGACCCGACATACTCAGTGCTCTGCACCTGCTCCCAGCTATTAGTGAAGTCACTGAAATGGTAAATAAAGCCAGTGAGCATGGGAATTTGGTGGTGATTTCCTCTGTTCCCACTCTCTCCGCACTTTCAAGCAGATCACACCTTCCATTCCTTATGCTCCCTCTTGCAGCAAATGCTATCACCAAAACCTGTGCAGCAATTTAAAAAAAATTAAACCAGTCACTGTGTCATCATAATCCTGCTTTATGAGAAGAAAATATCTTCAATCGTAGTTATGCCGTGAAATGGAACAAGAAAGCGTAAATTGTTTCTTAATTTTTTATGTTCTTTTGTTGAATTTTCATCGTCATCTTAAGACTATTAAAGTAAGGGAACAACTAAGCAAATGCATTTATTGAAGTTTTTCTGCACATATTTATGACAAATGTTATTGAAGCCCAAGGACAGATGGCAGTCACCTTTTGCAAAATCAAGCAACAAATGTCAAAGTAAAATTCAAGCAGGAGTAGGCAGTTCATGCTTGAGTTCTAATATTTTGATTTATTGCTGATGAAAATCCATTAAAATATCTGAAAATTTTAGTAAGCATAAAAAGTTTTTTTTAACCAAAAAAAACCCCTCCATTTTGGTTTCAATAAAATTCTGAAAGAAAATGATGGCCTTCTGATGACCCTTATCAGCTATTACGAGGGGGCATAGCTTTAAATGAAGGGGGTATAGGTATAGGACTGATGTTAGGGGTAGATTCTTTACTCAGTGAGTTGTGAGTTCATGGAATGCCCTGCCAGTAACAGTGGTGGACTCTCCCTCTTTATGGGCATTTAAACTGGCATTGGATAGGCATATGGAGGAAAGTGGGCTAGTGTAGGTTAGGTGGGCTTGGATCGGCGCAACATCGAGAGCCGAAGGGCCTGTACTGCGCTGTATTTTTCTATGTTCTATGTTCTATTATCAAAAGCCGCCCAAGGTTGCAAATGTCCTTTAAGGAAGGAAATCCACCCATTCTTACGTAGCACAAATGTGACTCCAGATCTACAAAAAGGTCAAATCTTAATTGACCCCTGGGTAATTAAGGATGGGCAATAAACATTGGCCTATTCAGTGATGCCTACATCTCAGGAATAAATTTAAATACTTCACTCTTCCTGCTCCAGTAAGCTGAGAACTGACGCTGAGGGGTGACCTCACAGAGGTTTATAAAATCATGAAGAGCATTGATAAGGTCAATAGACAAGGTCTTTTCCCTGGGTTGGGGGAGAGGACATAAATTTAGAATGAGAGGGGAAAGATTTAAAAGAGACCTAAGGGAGGGTGGTACAGAGGGTGGTACGTGTATGGAATGAGCTGCCAGAGGAAGTGGTTGAGGCTGGTACAATTACAACATTTAAAAGGCATCTGGATGGATATATGAATAGGAAGGGTTTAAAGGGAGATGAACCAAGTGCTGACAAACAGGACTAGATTAATTTAGGATGTCTGGTCAGCATGGGCGAGTTGGGCTGAAGAGTCTGTTTCCATGCTTTGCATCTCTATGAACTCCAATTACCACTCTAACTGTGATGAACACACTGCAAATGTTTGAACACTTTGCTGAAGAATGGTATATACTCCAGACCGATAGTTACATGACGCCATGACATGTGACATTCTGGTATAAAGGTACCTGCCTCATCTTCATTTACTGACTCTGTGTCATGCAAACAACGTTGTCATTTGCTATGTACATGCACCATGTATAGCAACATGGGTCAACACAGAATTCATTTTCTGGATTAGTGGTGCTGGAAGTGCACAGCAGTTCAGGCAGCATCCAAAGTGCAGCGAAATCGATGTTTCGGGCAAAAGCCCTTCATCAGGAATAAAGGATTCAAATTGCCTGAACCAGTCTATGGTATTTGTTAATAGACGTCACACCATCTGTCTCATTGGAACTTGGCTCTTTGTGATACATGTTTCATTGACTAACCTTTAGAGAATATAACAACATTATCATGGTGTCAGCAAGTGGACTCTAAAACCTAAATCTGACCACTAGTTAGTAGCAATATTTGGAGCAGTAACGGCAAATAAGTTGATAACAGTATTACTTGCAAAACGTGTTTTCCCAACAGTTATCTGTCAATCTGTCTGAGTTCAGAGCCGACATTTCAACTACAACTAAAACTAAAGTGCTAAAACTAACCAAAGGCAACTAATCTCTACCTTAGTAGTACTGTATTTCTACTTCATTTTGCTCTTTCTAAAAAGATGCTGCTTTCAAACACAATTTATTTGTAAGAAAGGCAATTCAGATGTACTGAAGGACAATCCCAACCTTAAGAAAAGAGCAACAATATTTGAAAAGATTTAAAGTCCTACCTGTGTTCAGATGTTGGCCATTTCTGCTATTTTCTTATTCTAAATCAGCATACAAATAAAGAAAAAGCAGAACAGAATCAGTTCCTTTCTTGGCACATGTATTATTTTGGAAGGAACCTGGTGCTACAAATGAGCAAATCTTTAAAGGGGCAGCTGCGCACAGTTTAATTAGAGAGCAGAGAAGCTGACAAAAATGGAGAGTATGCAGATACCTGTACTGGAAGTTTGACGATCCAAAATGTGGCAAGCAAGTGTATAACCATGATTAGCATTTCATTGCCATTTTGTCAGAACCTCAGTTAATTAAAGAAAGAATCAATCATTATAGATCAGTAGATAACTAACAAAGAAAGATCAGCAGACAAACTCCTTCTTGCTTTGTGCACTGAAGGGTTAAGAAGTCAGTATTCCAAATAATGACTGCAAAGGCTCTGATAGCATCTTTCAGACATTAGATACCATCCTGAAGTTTGAGCCAATTTCAGGATACACAGGCTTGAGTTTATGTCGTACTGCGAAGGGCCATGTGACACAACAAACCAGTTGATAGGCAGATGTCAAAGAAAGATATAGAATCTGATTGTTCTCTGAAGCTAATTGAACTGAAAAAATATGGAGCTGACCATTGTCTATGTGCCTATCAGATCCTTTAAAAAGACACTTCTGTACAAACCTAAGGAATACATCATTGCTGTTTTGTTCATAGAAGGACACATTTTCAAAGCAACTATACAAAGCCAGCAGCAGGTACAAGTGCTTCATGCTGGAGCTACTATTGTAGCCATCAGCAGGTTCAGTAGATAATCTAATTAACATAAGTGCTGTCCCTTTTCTCACCAATCAAAACAGTGGCCAGTATTTTGAGATGTATATGTTATTTTTTACAAGAGGACATTGGGCTATAATGTTTGGGAAGTTCAATCTCCCAGAGAAACCCAGAATACAATGTTCTACAACAGAATGCGAAAAAGATCCAACGAATGGCATAGACGCTTTCAAAGTTCTGCCCATGATACAGCATCGTGTCCACGAAGCGCAAGAGATAACCATAAAATTACAGACTCCAGTCAGATAATACTTATGCTCAATTTGACATATAGTACGGATGCATTCAGAAAAGCTGAAGTTTTTACTTCCATCCAAATGATATTCCCAAAAAGAAATGGACAACATGTACAATACGCCAAAATTGACACTGGTGTGAGGATAACTATCATCCTTTATGCATCTTACATAAAATATTCTAAGAAATGGTATGGCACAGTCCATCTCAAAATAAGCCAACTACTTACAATGGTGTGCAACATTCCACATTTTGGCTGAAACTACTTTAAAAATCAACGTGGATCCTTGGGATAAACACCTGAAACCTTTGACATTGGCAGAACAGATGGAGCAGCTATTATGCGTCTGCCAGCATGCAGAGATTTGGATATTCTTACAGTCCACAAGGTAAAACACCTGTCAGCTTTAGCAGTAAAGGTTCCAGACAGCTACATCATTCTCATGTATTTTGGTCACAGCCAAGAAGAACAGGTTAAACAAGTTACGTCAAATGATGACCAGCTGCAACATTTCAAAAGGACATCATTGTTGGTGGCCTGAACACATCAGACAGGTCCCCAGACCAATATGTTCATTCTGATCATTCAGGAACAAACCAAGATTCTCCAGTAATGTAATCTTCAAAAGCAGAAATGTGATATATTCACAAGCTTGACATCAATACACACTGGACAACTAGTCGCATGGGCACAACATCTCTTATGAATCTCTCCCATTAGACACTACTGGAGCTAAAGTAGCCTGTTCCCAGGTAGATTCACACAGTTCTTCCCCCTCACACACTCACCACTCAATCAAGTCCACACAATGCATTGTGAGAGAAACAGACAGAATGGTACAAAAGCATGATCAATGAACATGCTGATTGTTATCCCAACTTGAAACCTGACAAAGAATACAAGTGCAACATTTTTATATGAACACAAGAGCTTATTGAAAGATACAATGCTGTTGTGTGGAGCCCAGAAAAAATGACACCAAATAACCCCACTGCCCTGTGGCTGACCACTTCAACTCCCCCTCCCACTTCTCCATGGACATGCAAGCCCTGGGCCTCCTCTATCACCAAATTAAAGCCACCTAACAACTGGAGAAAGAATGCCTCACAGCATCAATATCAACTTCACTAGATTCCAAATCTCCCCAACGTCCAGCTCATCCCAGATCCAATCCTCTAACTCGGCACCTCCCTCTGGACCTGGCCTACATGCCAATTTTCCATCCCACCTATCAGCTCTACCCTCCCCACCGACCTATCATGATTACGCCTCACCTGCAACCACCTACTGCCTTCCCACCTATCATCTCTCCAGCCTGACCCCATTCCCCTATTTATCTCTCATCCCCCTTTCCCCTCCACATTCCTGATGAAGGGCTAATGTCTGAAACGCGACTCTCCTGCTCCTCAGACGCTGCCTGATCTGCTGTGCTTTTCTAGTGCCACCCTTTTGACAAATGACACAATTGAAGAATCCAAGTATGGTGAAGAATTGGGCAACTTATCCAAAAGGCATGTCATCAACCACCCATCATACAGAATGGCTAATTAAGATATTAAGCCAGACAGTAACCACACATCTATGAAATAAGATACAGCATCAGTCCACAATGGCGGACAGCATACCATAGAGTTACGCTGTCAAGTTGTGATAAAAGTATGAAGACAACACCTAGTATTGTTGTACGCTACCTGAATGTATAAAAACAATACATCCATGTGCATCAGTGTACATGTTATCACAAAAAATTTCTCATTCTTTAAAGGGAAAAGGAAATTGTTATATATTAGCATAGATTCCAACCCAGCAGTCCTTTATCTTTATGACAGTAACATGGCATAATGACAGACAGCATTTGAGCTTAAAAGTATCAGGGAACTCTGAAGAAGACTTAAGTCAGACTCATTTCTTCTCATTCACAGATAATGTTAGGTGCGTGAGTTAACCTATTTTTCTAACCAAATTGTTCAGAGGTGGGACTTGAACTTTATCCAGAGGTAGGGACACTACTTCTGTACCACAAGAGGGTCCCCAGCACTTTGTTTTTATAATAGATAATTTCATTTCAAGGTAAGTAGAGAATTTAATTGGGGGACAGAGGTAAGTTTTCTGAGGTGTGTAACCTTAAAGCTAGAACTTGGATCTTCAATGATTGTACCAGAAGACACTTGCTTTCAACAAAGAGGAAAGGAAATCTCGAACTGTCTGTCACCAACCAAAAGCTTTTGAATCTAAGATTTGAAAATTCGAAACTCAGATGAAATAAACTTTGTTAGAGATAAGGTTATCAGGAATGTGGAGCAAAAGGTATAGGTACAGTTTATGTTCTAACTGAATCATAACAGAGAGACTTGAGGAGCTGATTGGCCTCTACTTGTTTCGATCTTACATCCAATTGATGAATTCTATTTAGTTAAAACAATTCTCAAATGAAGCTTGGAGACAGACTGTCACTGAAAGAGGAACATTTTGTTTCACAAATCTGCATTTCTTAACAGAGTTTTTCCATTCCCACAACACGAAAGCAGATATTTGGACTGCACATATGCTATCAGTAACCATTCCAAGGGAAAAGGTGCCCCAGTGGCAGAATGAATACAAGAAGTTACTACTAAGAACCAAACAAAATAATTTCTGTTTGCTAGATAAATAGTGGATAATCGTTAAGCTAATCCATTCAATAGTAGCATGTATCTGGTTAATTTCCAATTTGAGGAAATGTGTATCTCTTGGATTCAGCTGATGTTTCTTGATGAGGGATCATTTGCTAAGGACCGGAGAGTAATTCTAGGTCTTTGAGACTGGATCAAAGGAGGAAATGAGAGTATAATGAATAAGGAGTCAATATCAATCTACCAATAAATGCTCATTTTCCATATATTATATGTATTCATATTTCATTTTTTATAACTACAAGAATATACAATGACACCAGCCCCTGCCAGTTTCCCTGATTGTTAAAAATGTAAAGCTTCCAACAAGCATGGTGCAGAGGCATGTTCAGTCACAAAAGTCTCCAAATGGTTTCAATATTCTTGTGAAGGGATGAGAAAGAATCAGACATAGCTCATACTGATCGTAATGACAAGGCATAAACCTGACTCACTGAGTGGCATTCCAACAAGATGCAAGATGGTCAACAGTATTTGGGACACAGTGGCAATTTTAATTGTGACTCCACCACCACCACCCGCACCCCCCCCCCCCACCCCCCACCCCCACCCCCACCCCCTTTGTAAATATTCACTCCCTTCGTCACTGATGTACCATGGCAAAAGTATTATCATCTACCACATGCACATCAGCAACTTATTCTGGCTCCTTTTACAGCACCTTCTTAACACAAGAAGGTACAATCCTGATTGCAACAATATCACTGTGCCTTTATCGCCACTGGATGAAAAAAATCCTGGAACTTCCTCCCGACAGCACTATGGGAGTCACTTTGCCACATGGAGTGCAGTGACTCAATAAGATCCCTTTTCTCAAGGATAATAATGAACAAATAATAAATGTTGGCTTAATGAACAAGTAATAAATGATGTACATCCAGAAAAAAAATGGAACATGCTATTCAATGCATGTGGGTGACAGGGCTGGATTACTCCAACCTTAATGCCCACAGAATGTAACGGTGTTCTCCCATTTAGTTAAAATGAAGGAAGAAGAATCTGCTGGCTAGATCATTAATGTCATTAATTCTACTACTTCAACTTGTTAAAAATTTGATCTCCAGAAGTGATTGTTTCCTATGGTGGTTCACATTCAGAACCAGAAAAGTTCACACATATAAGGAGCCCATGTTCTCTATTATATCTTTCTTCAAGCATTCTAAAACCAGTTTCTATGTTCCATTTTCTATTCATGGACAAACATTTCCTGCTTCAATTTTTCTCTACTAATCATTCATGAGCCACTGTCTTCACTGGCTGGGCCAGCATTTATTGACCACCTTTAGTTCCCTTGTGAAGATGCCATGTTGCTTGCTTGAATTGCTGAATACCATTTGGTGTAAGGACCTCCACAATGCTGTTAAGGAAGGAGTTTTAGGATTTTGACCCAGTGTCATTGAAGGAGTGGTGATATATTTCCAAGTCAGAATGGTGAGTTCTTTGCAAGACAACTTGCAGGTGGTGGTGTTCCCATGTACATCCTGCCCTTGTCATTCTGGATGGCAGGGGTTATGCTGTCTAATCATGTTGATGGTACACACTGCTGCTGCTGAACATCAGTGATGAATGGAGTGAATGTTTTGGATCTGCCACCAATCATGTTGGCTGATTTACCCTGGATAGTGTCAAGTTCTTGTGTGTCACTGGGGCTGTACTCATCCAAGCAAGTGAGCAGTATTCAATCATACCCCTGACTAATATCTTGGACAGGTTTTGGGGAGTCAGGAGGTAAGTTAATTAATGTAGGATTTTTAGCCTTTGACCTGTTGTTGTAGTCATAGAATTTATATGTGTAGCCCAGTTCAGTTTCTTTTCAAAGGTAATCCCTAGGATAGTGGGGGATTCAACACTGGCAGGGCTAAATTGAACATCAAGAATTAATAGTTACAATCTCTTTCATGAGAGATTGTCATTGGTTGGCATTTGTGTCATGCAAATATTACTTGCCACATGCCAGTTCAAACCTGGATATTGTCCACAATCAACCTACACAACAGCAACATCAAAACAGAAACTGCTGGAAAAGTTGAGCTAGTCTGTCAGCATCTGTGGAGAAAAGTCAGAGTTAACATTTGAGTTCTGAGGAAAGGTCACTCAATCTGAAATGTTAACTCTGATTTGTCTCCACTCATGCTGCCAGACATGCTGAGTTCCTGTTTTTGTCTCTGATTTAAAGCATCCGCATTTCTTTTGGTATTTATTCTGGATATTGTTCAGATCTTGCCGCATCTGGAGTTCACCAATCGTACAGAACCTCATGCAATCATCAGCCAACATCCCCAAGTCTCACCTTATGTCAGATCCGATCTGGCACATTTCCGTGTGGCAGTCAAGCAATTAACACATCAAAGCTGTCTTACTTAGCTGTTGATCTGATAAAGGAACGCCAAGCACACTACTGTGCAGAGGAAGAGAAAAATTATAGAAAAAGAAAAAGAGAAGGAGTCAGAGTGGGAAAGGAGAAAGAGAGATAGACAGAGTGGGAAAGTTTGCGCTGCTGTCTTTAAATTGAGTCAGAGAGTGAAATAAAACTGGTGAGTGTTATCTAACTTGAATTTACAAAATATTTATTTTATATTCAATGATTTATTTTATCATTCAAATTATTTCAGCTAGGAACACACAGTACCACAAATGCATGTACAATATTTTCTTTGGGTTAAATAACATCTGAAGAAACCTGACTCTAGCTTTAATTTTGATTCCTATGGGAAACTATGGTTCACTTCAGATTTTCTCACTACAGTGAGGACTTAATTGTAGTTTTTTCTCTTTCTAGGTTCTGCCATGAGTCAAGGCAGCCCAGAGAAATCTTTTACTGCTGACCGTTTCCTAGTTGGTTGATGACAATTTGTTCCTGGACCAGTCATACCCTTTGAAACTAGTACAGCACCATCTGCAACCAAAGACTTTGAGATTAAGACTTTGTGGGCAGTGCAGGCTCAAACGTTAGTATGGTGTTTATAAATTATTTATTAATTAACAGCTTTTTATGCACTCATTGTGTTGCAATGTTCTGGGTAACATAGGTAAAATAACTTTACCCTAAATTATTCACCTGGAATCTGTCGGCTGACTTCAGCAGAATATGACTTCTGTTTAAGACAATATGACAGAATTATATACAGGATTTAATTACAGGCAATGTGCTGTGATTTGTGATAAAATTGAATGAGAGATCAGGTGATGCCTATCTCACCAATGAAGCAACTTACTCCATCTTTTAACTACATCCCAGGTGTCCAAGTAAGATTCTTGTTTGTCAGCGGACATTTGTCTATTAAAGGGGGATTTTTACTTGTTAGGCACCTTATTAACATAAGTCTTTGCTCATTAATATTTAACTTCCTATGTTACCAAATGTAATGAACAAACTAGGCATCGAGAATTCTTAACATGGACACCAAAACGGGCTCATGATCTCTTAAGCTGAATCTTGGCTGTGTAGAGCCTTCGTGATGCTCAGCACCGGTCACTCATAGCCCTCCTGCACAAACATTGCCATCTGACATTTGCCAATATGTCATGATGCTCATACCACCCCTCTGATCCACTTGCAGGACACAGGAAATTGGCCATGTTAAATTGCCCGTTGTGTTCAGGGATGTATTGGTTAGGTGCATTAGTCAGGAATAAATGTAGAGTAATAGGATCGGGGAATGGATCTGGGTGGGTTACTCTTCAGAGGATCAGTGTGAACTTATTGGGACAAATGGCCTGTTTCCACACTGTAGGGATTCTACGATTCTATGATTCTATGACACACATGAAGTACAGAACTGCACTGCAGGATGCACTGGCAGCCAAAATTGAAAAGCTGTTACAAGGTCACTTTGCATGCAGACACAGAAAGCTATCCCAAATTTAAGTGAGCTGCGTCTCAGGGCTGCTCACACACTCAGCACCTACCTACAACGCACAGCACCCATGCCCTGTCAGTTTAATATCTTGGCATTTCAGCCACAGCCAATGCTATTAGTAATGCCTTATTGATATGCTGGTTTAGGTAGACACAAAATCACAGACAGGCTGCTCGTCAGTTGGGATTTGTCCAGAGATGGCAGGGGACTGGAGGGATCGGGAGGAGCATTGTGCATGGGAGAAGGGCACTGCTTCATGAGACATCAGGACATCCATCTAACGCAGCATGTACCAGCTGTCAGTTTGGCAAACACACTGCATGTAATTTCAATCAAATGGTCATGGTGGAAACTTGGTGGGGCTAGTCTTCCATTCAGAGTCTAGATTAGAGTGGTGCTGGAAAAGCACAGCAGGTCAGGCAGCATCCGAGAAGCAGGCAAAAGCCCTTCATCAGGAATGAAGCAGGGAGCCTCTGGGGTGAAGAGATAAATGAGAGGGAGGTGGTTTCGCCTAGTCCTCCATTCAGTCAAGGGTGGGGATGAGAGAGGATGGCACTTTCAGTCAGGGATGCTAACAGTCATAGGCACAGTCACACTTGGCCATTTTCATTGCCTGCTTTGACCCTATCACTATCACTGACATTTCAAGTAAACATCAGCAGTTACAGCCTTAATAAATCTCCTCACCAAATCTGTGGTTTAACTCCTGATATTATCACAGTCTTAATGGTCTTCTAACTACTATTTATTTGTCAGACTCTGTCTTGTAAATCTTTCAAGTTGCCATTTCATCAGCTTAAGTATGCTCTTCAGTGTTCCCAATTCAGCAACCTCAGTATAAATTAATGTAATGACCCTTTACTTCATGCCATAATATTGGTGTTTGCTCACTCGGGTGGTGATGCTCACTGTGAATGTAACCATTCTTGTTTTCACCTTTATCATTCAAACTATCCAGGGGATGGGGGGATTTGCACGGTGAAAATTCTAATCACCAACAAGCTGATATATTCCTTTAATTACAACACAGACAGCCATATCCATCAGGGACACTCCTGTCATGAATTGGTTAAAGTTTTGATGTTTCCAAGGTGAACTATTTTCACCCTGCAACATATGGTAGACATTAAGAAAAAGAAAAGTTTGTCTGCATCATAGGATAAGTAGAGATCACTGACAAAAAGGTGTGAAAAAAAAATCTGTGGAGGTGTAGAGTAAGTGACCTATTAGTTTGGTGTGACCTGTTATGAACAACATTTTAATATCTGACTATGGACCATTAATAGATAATTAATGGTGTAAAATGGAAGATTGAGAGGATTAAGGTCACCTTAGCTGAACATTAGGGAGGGCGGTGTAATTAAAGAAGTTTGTCTAACCATAAAGAATAATCTCTTTCATTTCAAATCGACATCCAATCACCAAGCAGTCCTGCTATTTAAGTTTTTGTGACCATGGGCCCGATTTTAGTTCATTCAAAACCCATCATTTGTATACAGTTAAATTCAGGTTGCATAAAATGGCCATTGAAAGATGGTCATTCTATTTACGCACCTACGATGGTTCTTTCAAACAACTGAATAATTATTCTCATTGCCTGCTCTATCGCCACAGAATTTTTTTTTCCCTTTTTAAATTTATTTTCTTTACTCTCCGCACATGTCCCACTGCTTCCCTTTTTTTAAAAACTTCCTGTGCTGAAGGTATTGAATCATATAAATTTCCATAGGTACAAGCTCCCTTTTAGTTTCTCACCAAAGGTAAAAACAAAACATTGAGCCCAAATTTCAGTGGGACAGGCAAGTGCACCTAATAAACTTGGATCCCCAAGGATCTAATTTTTAGATTGCTGTTCCAGTTTCCCCACCAGGGGAAATAATTTCTATCTACTCTATTCAATCCTCTATCATTTCAAAAAGCTTAATTGGATCAATCTTCTAAATTCAAAAGAATACAGGCTAAATGCAGGCAACCTCCCTTGACATATTCACCTTCTAAGCACGATATAATAGTTAATCTTTACTGACCCCCCTCAAAGACACATGTATTATTCTGGAGATGGAGTGCTGAAAGTACTTCAGGACAAAATCTGATCAAAGCTCTGTGGAACTGAAGCAATACTTTCTTCCCCTTGCATAAACATTCTCTTGAGATAAAGGCCAAGATTCCATTAACCTTTGGATTACCTTTGTATCTGTGCACCTGCTTTTCAGCTACATCTCACACTGTATTGTGTCTCCCCTGCCAGGTTCCATTCTCTCAATTCTCAAGTTGTCAGTATTCCACAGAGGTCAAAGAAAACACTTCTTGGACTCTTTGAAGTTCCCTTTGAAGCAGGGCAGTATTGATATTAATGACTGGGAGGGGTCTGCTACCAATCATTCAAAATCAAGATAACCTATACCCAGCAAGTTGCGTCGTGCTTTGAATCTAAACACTATATTGATGAAACAAACGGCAGCTGAGAAGGAAAGAAACACTAGGAAATTCTGGGCTGTGGATCCTTGTATCTACGTGAAATTCTTCCCCATCCGTGGATTGAGAAAGGTCCTGTTATTAAATGAAGACTGATGCCCGAAACACGTCTATCATATTGAATGAGAAAAAAATGAATTCAAGGGATATAACATAGATATGTATGTAACTTGTCTAGAATTACAAAGGTTTAACATTGGAACAGCTTTTTGCAACCAGTCTGTTGTTTCCATTCTTATTTTATTTATCCACCTTTTTCCTGCATTCCTTCATCTCCATTTCCTTAACCCACATATCCATTCTAACTTTAAATGTTTGCGTAGTTTCTAGTGCATTTAAGCTTAGAAATATTCTCTACAGTCTGAAAGTGCTGCATAAATAATTTTCTCCTATGATCTCACTTCAACATGTACATTTAATCTTAGTTCTATGACCCTTTGGTACATATGCCCCAACTAGGTTATCTTATCAACTCCGTCTCTACTTTTATTATTTTAATCTCTTCTCCCCATAATCTGCAATGTTCAAAATGAAAAGAAGAGTTGATATTTTCTAAAATGAATCCAGTTTTACATTTTATTTCATTTACATGGAAATTAGCCACTTTTATCTCATTTTTAATTACTCAGTGGCACAAGTGAAATGAGAGCTCAAACATCTCTTTTAATGAATCCCACACTTTGCATCTGTCCAAAGCAGAGTTAGAAACAATTGATTTAATCAACGGTCACAATTAAGAAATAGACTATGTAAGGGATGAAGTTCCTGCACCAAGAAAAAAAATGGAAAATGTCTGGCTTCTTCTGAAATTAATGACCCGCTGAGAATAGTGCTCTCTCTGAAATTGGCAATTAAAAGCATGGTCTGGATCATAGGGCGTGAGGGCATTCTGACAGGAATCATCTGACACTGAACCTAAGAAAGATAACTAGCGTGAGTGCTGAAAATGTGCTAAATTCAAAGCCGTTCTTTACTGCAATTTTATTAGCAGATTGTTAATTATAGAGAAAAATTGGCATTCTTCAAACTCCTGTCTTTTTCATTTAAAATGACATTTTAACCCTGCGGTATGATTTCTTTTTTTGAGTCGCTTTGAAGCAGAGCTCACTCTGTCTAATTCAAGCGCATATTTTTCCAAGCCTTGTGGCTGCATTTAAAATGAAAAGCATCAGGCGGGAGGCACACTGGCATTATGCATTCTGCCACAAAGCACCAGCTTGATCTTGCAAATTCTCTGCTCCACATGACATTGATTTCAGCCCTGGCCAAGCATTTTTTCCTACAATGAGGGAGCAAAATGAGTCACTGACAGGCTGCTATCACGCACCTTATATCAGCTATAACAAAGATCGGAGTGCAAACTGTTTATTTGTCTCTCATCCAGAAATGTAAGGTAGCATCGGGGGTCTAACAAAATTGGGAAGGCATTATTAGATCATTCTATTCAGATAACTTTCCTTAATAACAGAGACTTTTATTCCAACTTTCCTTTGTCCATTGTGTTTCCTCTGGATACCAATGACCCCAGGCAGTTCCTAAGACTGAATATAGGGGTGGCACAGTGGTTAGCTCTGCTGCCTCACAGCGCCAGGGTCCCAGGTTTGCTTCCAGCCTCAGGTGACTGTCTATGTGGAGTTTGCACATTCTCCCGTGTCTGTGTGGGTTTCCTCTAGGTGCCCCAGTTTCCTCCCACAGTCCAAAGATGTGCAGGTCAGGTGAATTGGCCATGCTAAATTGCCCATAGTGTTAGGTGCATTAGTCAGAGGGATATGGGTCTGGGTGGGTTACTCTGCAGAGGGTGCTATGGGCCAAAGGGCCTGTTTCCACACTGTAGGGAATCTAATCTATACCCAGTGTTCTTTATTAAAGCAAAGTACACTATCAAAAAAAATCTGAATGTTAACAATGACAAGTAAACACCTTTACATGGGATTGTCCAAAGATCAAACCAGGAAAGGTGACCAATGTGAACCAAAAAGAGAAATTGCTGGAGGAACTCATCTGGCAGCACCTTGAGTTAATGCCTTGAGTCCGGTGACTTTTCATCAGAACACTTCATCAAATCGGCCCACTTTACCTTAAATTCTCATTGTTTATCAGTCGGCCTTCCTCTGAACTCGTTATGTTTTAATGTGAGGCAAACTATTTTATACTCTTCCCATACAATATATTTTGGCAATGTCCAGTCTCCAGAAAATGATCAGTTTGACCACCAGTAGACATCATAAACTTGTAATGTTGTCCCCCTCAGTTTGACCACAGGTAAACATCATAAACATGTTCTGTTTTCCCCCTCAGGTTTATCAATTAACTCATTAAAATTTACATGAGTCTCCTTCAAAAAACACTCTTCTCTTGACCTTAATAAACTTCAACATAAAGTTATAGCTTATCTTGCCGTTAGCCATTAATATGTCATTTAATCAACTGCATAATATTTCCACAGCATAATACCATGACAGTCACAAGTTCAGCTGATAAAGTCTATATTATTACATCTGATTCACTGTGAATGTTTTGAATGAAATTTCAACTTTTTCAGAGGTAATGTGACAGTTCAGCCCATTAATGTTTGAGTTGCAAGGCTTGATATTAACCACCACACACATTCCGTCAGCTTCACAAAAACCACTTCAAAAGCCCATAACCTTTCTAAGAATTGGACCATCACCAAGTTCTATGTGTTTTATTCTCCTCATTTCAATCTAATTTCATTTCATTTCAGCTAAACTAGCAAGTTTTTGGCTAATACCTGCAGTAATGTTACAGAAAAAGAAAAGTTAGGTAAAATGCATGACATGCATTCTTCTTGAGTAGTGGCTCAGGATAGGGTTGAAAGACATCTAGCAGGATGTTTAATCATTGAACTGCTATAATTTCAAAGTTAATAGACTATTGAATAAATAGGCAAAATAAAATCCAAACTTTAAGCATGGATCCAGTATTTTCCTTGAGCAGTGCAGCAAATACTCCAAGCTATGCCCATCAAATAAGTTCAAATTGTGCTCGTTCATTTCTTCTAAAATAAATCTGATTAAATATTTTGATCAAAAAGGAATTGAAACTGTACAGATGGAATAGGGCAGATTGAGCAATTAAACATTAGGCATAAGAAGCTGGAATTTATGAAAGGATTTGTACAAAAGCTTGCTTCAATCCCAGTGGTAGCTCAAAGGAAACTATATAGACAGCCAATTATTCAATTTTTTTAGAGTTTCAGTTAATCTTTCAGCAATATTTGTGCAATAGATCTAGGAACTCTCTAGCACTTTTTAGCAGAGATCACATGACAGCTGCCAGAAGTAGAATTTAGAGTTTCTCTTCCAACAATAACAAATCTATTTCTTCATTTCTCCATAGGATGTGGATGTTCTGGCAATGTCAATGACCAATGCCCATGTTTGTGCCACCTAAGCTCCCTTGAATTAAGTGGCTTGTTTGGCAAGTTCAAAGGGCAGTTAAGAGTCGAGCTCAATAGTGTGGATCTGGAGTCATGTGCAGGCCAAGGTTGGCGGATTTCCTTCCCTAAAGAGACGTTACTGAATCACTTGAAGTGTTATGGTAATTGACAATAGTCTCATGGTCATCATTAATAGCTTTTCAATTCTGGATTATTTTCATTAATTTTCTCAGTAAAAGGTTAAAGGAATGCTTCCAATATTGGGACAAAGGAAATTAGGGATACACCTAATGTCAGAATTAGAAGTAAGCAGTTTCAGAGAATTGTAGGTGTAGCAGAGGTTACAGAGATAGAGTGCCTGGGACCATAGATGAATTTGAACACAAGGAATATCATTTCAAGTTTGATGCATTCTTGGACTGGGAGTCAATTTATTTCAACAGCATGAAAACCAATTGTCGCATCCATAATTTCACTGTTACTCAAAGCAAATAATTGTAACCTTCTGATCTATATAAACTAGTATCCCACCAGTTAGCACATTCAGAATCTGAACTATTTAGGGCTATCATTTTAAATAAGTCCCTTTGTATTAACAATTTGCACTGAAAACGTATTCTGAATCCACCAAAATTACACACGAGGCTATAATACTTTCATGTTTTTGGACTGAAAGGTTTCAGGGAAGTAACTGGCTTCAGACAAGGAGCAGTTATTATTTAATTACCTTTGTAAAGTGGGAGGTGGAAAGAAGTTGGTACCATATGTGGGAATTATAATGAAAATATAGAGTAATTGTTCTGAAAGTGGGAGGATTAAGATGTATAAAGCAGGAAATTAGTATAATAAAGAGCATTGAACCAATTAATACTGCCGAGTACCTGAAAGCTTTGCAGTTAAAAATTGCAACATCATCCCGCACAAAGATTCTGAGTAGCCAATATAATGATGAAGAATACTTAACCTGTTATTGCCATATTCACATTTGTCCACTTAAACCAAAGACGTTAGTAAACCATAAGGCCATGGCAGAACCTTTTCTTCTTAATAAAAAGTAATTGACAAGCAGAACAATTTCTGGGATCCAACTTCTGCTTTTTTGCCATCAGCAAACCCACCTGAGAGACCATTGCAGATGTGGCCACCATCTTTAGTCCACCATCAAATTAAGGGCAGGCTTCTAAAGCTGCAGACCCAACCAGAGGGCATACATCCCCTTGTAAGGATAATAACCTCACTGCCAGAGCTGGCCACTTACTATTGAAGATCGAATGCGAGTGCATCTCAATCTTGAGGTACACTCTGAAGAGTTTTGAACTTCTATAAAACCCCATGAGCAATCCTAAAAGGATGCAGTAAGTCATGGTACGGAGCACATTTTACAAGCAGGTGCTATAGATGGGGTAGCAATGGACAGTCATAGTCACAGTCAGATTTCATCTTGTATCAATACTTCTTGTCCTACAGGGACCTATCACAGAGGCTATCTGGTGAGGAAAGGGGCTGTGGAACCACGGAGCGATGAAAGGATGAAATATTCATAGCAGCCATGTATTATCCACTTGCATTGGTTGCATTATAGCTGCATCTTCATGGGGCAAAAGCATGGCTTGGCTTCAGTACTACATGTCTGATCTCTATCAACTCTAACCCCCACCCTGCCACTGCTCCCACCAACCTCCTGCCCAAGGATTTCCAAGGCATCTTAATACAAGGATGACTAAGGCTGCCCAATAAAAACCCAGCAATTTTAATTTGAAGGAACTGTTCCCATTAGTAATGTCCTTTCAATGTGCATTATCACAGGCTTACTGGTATAAGTGTTCAGTACCTGAAAGTCTAAGGCTGAATCTATAAATATGTTTCACTGTTTAAAAATCCCATTAAAAAAGATAGATCAGGCTAAAGACTTTCGCTGATGATCATGAATCTTTCTGAATCAGTTTCCTGAAAAGATGTTGCAAGCAGAGTTCTTAGGTATTTTTAAAGCAGAGGTAGTTAGATTCTTATTAAGCAAAGGCTTGATATGTTATCTGGGCTGGTGAGAATGTAGATCTGACATTACTGTCAGGACATTCTATGATCCTATTGAATGGTGAAGCAGACTCAAAGGGCTGTATATTAGATGTAATGCAACTAGCTATTAAGTAATATGTAATAAATATATTTACTGTTCACCAAGTTTGAGTCATTATTTTGCTGTATATTGTATCTGGGCATCCTTCTCCAAATAGTATGAGTAGCATATGTTGATACCACCAAGAAGGTGTGTCCATACACCTAAGGCATCTCAAAGGTTCCAGCAAAAGGCAGCATGTACTAGAGTTTTGACTCCAACATGCTGTGCGTACTGGATCAGTTACACTTTTCACTGAGTTTCCAGTGTGCACTTACTTTTTCCAATCTGCTGAGTTGCAAACTCAGTGTGTAATCTGTGCTGTGTCAGAAAATAGACTGCCTGCTTAAAAAAAGGCTCTTAATTGTATTTCTAAGTCCTTAAGAGGTTTCCCCATAAAACCCATGTGCACTGATATGGGGCTTTGGGAGGAAGCTGAAAGAGGGTGTGATGACACTGGGACTTTGATTCCCCCAATGTCAGTTCCCAGGACTTTCCCACTAGCTCTCACTGGACTATACTCCCCAGCTAAATTGGAACATTTCACCAGCAGTTCGTTTCAGTCATTACGTTGTGACCAGTGAGGAGTCAGCTACAAAGATTCCGACTTTAAAAACTGACGCTTCTTTTCCTGGCAGGGCTTCCTGCCTCTGCTTGCCCAACTGAGGGACCATCTCCTTCAATTCATCTCTGATAGATGCTTGGTATTAAAGCCTCTCCCAGTAGTTGTGAGGGGATTTGGCTTGGAGTCTCTAACAGAAGGAAATCAGTAATCAACCACAGCTGCACCAGCAATAACTGAAAAGCAAAACTCCTGCGGATGGGCTTACTCCCTTGTGACCCACGTGGTACAGCTTGCTGATTTTAACCAGGTTTTGCATTTCATCAGTTGAGGATGCTTTGGTTAAGTAGATCCCTCCTGACTGAAAACCTCACACTCAGCATTTGTCCACTATTGACATCTTCATGCCATCAGCACTGATTTAATATTCTGGTTGAATTCTGATTTTATTTTGACACTGATAAGTTGAACAGATAAAATAATCTCCTGAAGAAATGGGAAATAAGTCCAATTTGCTGATAATTTATAGACTGAAAATAACACAAAATGTTTGATGAAAAAAAACTCCAGCCTACAACCATATGTTGTGCCTATTGAGAATATGTTTGAACATAACACCTCTGGCAATTTATTCTGCAAGTACTCCTGTCATTGCTTTATAAACCTGTGTCATTGCCAAAGACTGTAAAGTCTCTTTCTTGTTTTTCTTTTCAAAGATTTTATTTTAATTGTGACATATTTTCACACAAGAATACAGTGTATAGTTCACCCTTTTCTAGATAAACTCTTGGTATCAGGTGTTACCTAATATCTTTTGAGAACATAATGACAATATAATTTGGAAGAAGATTTAATACCCCAAAATTTGAGACTGAAAATTCAGCTGTGGAGATGCATTCCAGACTGTCTCCAGACAGATGAAGTCATGTACCCTGTCCTAAGTCACAGAAATGGGACAAATTGCACACTTAGGGCCAGGAGATCCACACATCAGGATCCACAGCCAGCAGAGAGCCTGTGCCCAATTCCATTGCAAGCAGGAGGCTCAGGGTGATGCCAAAGAACAAAAGAATGAAAAATTCTCTAAAGAATGCCTCATTTATTCCCTAGTCAAGCTGTTCAGAGATGCTATTGCATACCTCTGGAACAAGGAGGACTTGAACTCAGGCCTTTTTCGGACTAGGGAATAGGAATACTACCACTGCACCACAAGAGGGCCTAGCTAGAGGATGCCTCACCAAAAATAAGCAGCTAATTTCATTTGGGACTGATTGTTCCCTCACTAGTACAGAGTCATAGAGATGTACAACACGGAAACAGATCCTTCAGTCCAACTCGTCCATGCCAACCAGATATCCCAGATTAATCTAGTCCCATTCGCCAGCGTCTTCCCCATTTTCCCCATATCTGTCTAAACCCTTCCTATTCATATACCCATCCAGATGTCTTTTAAATGTTGTAATTGTACCAGTGTCTACCATTTCCTCTCCATACACCACCCTTTGCTCCTTAAGTCCCTTTTAAATCTTTCCCAACTCACCTTAAAACTATGCCCTCTAGTTTTTGAATCCCCCAATCTAGAAAAAAATTTTTGTCTATTTACCCTCATGATTTTATAAATCTCGATAATGTCACCCCTCAGCCTCTGACGCTCCAGAGAAAATAGCCCTGGTCTATTCAGCCTCTCCCTACAGCTCAAGTCCTTCAACCCTGGCAACATCCATGTAATCCTTTCTGAACCCTTTCAAGTTTCATAACATCCTTCCTACATCAGGGAGACCAGAGTTGAATGCAATATTCCAAAAGTGACCTAACCAATGTCCTATACTGTTGCAACATGACCTCCCATCCCCAACAATCAATGCACTGAGCAGTAAAAGCAAACATACCAAATGCCTTCCTCACTATCCTGTCTACCTGTGACTCCTCTTTCAAGGAAGTAGGAATCTGCACTCCAAGGTCTCTTCGTTCAGCAACATTCCCTAGGACCTGACCATTAAGTGTATCAGTCCTGCTAAGATTTACCTTTCCAAAATGCAGCACCTCATAGTTAACTAAATTAAACTCCATCTGCTACTCCCCGGCTCATTGGCCCATCTGATCAAGATCCCATTGTACTCTGAGGTAACCTTCTTCGCTGTTCACCATACCTCCAATTTTGGTGTCACCTGCAAACTTACTAACTATACCTCCTAAGTTCGCATCCATATCATTTATATAAATGATGAAAAGCAGTGGACCCAGCACCAATCCTTGTGGCACACTGATAGTCACAGGCCTCCAGTCTGAAAAACAACCCTCTACCACCACCCTCTGTCGTCTATCTTCGAGCCAGTTCTGTATCTAAATGGCTAGTTCTCCCCATACTCTATGTGATCTAACCTTGCTAACCAGTCCAAACATGAGGAACCTTGTTGAATGTCTTACTGAGGTCCATATAGATCATGTCTACCATTCTGTCATCATCAATCTTCTTTGTTACTTCTTCAAAAAACTCAATCAAGTTCATGAGACATGATTTCCCACATACAAAGTCATGTTGACTATTCCCATTGGTCTTTGCCTTTCCAAATACATGTACATCCTGTCCCTCAGGATTCCCTCCTCCAACAACTTGTCCACCACTGACATCGGGCTCTCCGGTCTATAGTGCCCTGTCATTTCCTTACCACCTTCCTGAAATAGTGGCACTACGTTAGCCAACCTCCAGTCTTCCAGCACCTCGCCTGTGTCTATCGGTGACACAAATATTTCAGCAAGTGCCCCAGCTATCTTTTCCTCAGCTTCCCACAGATTTATAGGGTACACCTGATCAAATCCAGGGGATTTATCCATTTTTATACATTTTAAGATGTCAAGCATCTCCTCCGCTGAAATATGGACTTTTTTTTGAGATGTTGCTATTTACTTCCCCACGTTCTCTTATCTTCCAAACACTTTTCCACAGTAAACCCTGATGCAAAATATGCATTTAATATCTCCCCCATGTCCAATGGTTCCACACATAGGTGGCCTTGTTGATCTTTAGGTACACTATTCTCTTTCTAGTTACCCTTTTGCCCTTTTTACCTTAATGTATCTGTAGAATCTCTTTGGATTCTACTTAACCCTATTTTCCAAAGCTATCTTCTGTCCCCTTTGTGCCTTTCTGATTTCCTTTTTTCATATACTCCTACTGCTTTTATACTTTTCTAAGGATTCAGGTGATCCCTGCTGTCTATACCTGACATATGCTTCCTTCTTATTCTTGAGCTGAAAATGTGTTGCTGGTTAAAGCACAGCAGGTCAGGCAGCATCCAAGGAACAGGAAATTCGACGTTTCGGGCCCTTCATCTTATTCTTGACCAAAACCTAGATTTCTCTCATCATCCAGCATTTCCTACATCCTAACAAGAACATAGTGCCTCTGGACTCTCGTCACATTTTTGAAGGTTTCTCATTTTCTAGCCGCCCCTTTACCTGACAACATCTGCCCCCAATCTACTTTTGAATGTTCTTGTCTAATACCGTCAAAATTGGCCTTCCTCCAAATTAAAACTTTGACTTTTTGATCCAGTCTATTTTTATCCATCACCATTTTAAATCTAGTCAAATGATGGTCACTGGCCCAAAAGTGGTGTCACACTCACACCTCAGTCACCTGCCTTGCTGTATTTCTCAAGAGGAGATCAAGTTTTGCACCTTGGAGGAAATGAGGACTGAAAAGCTGGAGATCAAAGTCGAAAAGTGTGGTGCTGGAAAAGCAGCGAGTCAAGCAACATCCAAGGACAGGAGAATTGATGTTTCAGGCATAAACCCTTCATCAGGAATGTGTTGTGGAGCCAGTCCCAGTACCAGAAATCTGACTGTCAGTGTTCCATTTGTCTAAGAGTCCATCACCCCTAAATTTTCCAAACCAGCATACCTATTTGATATGGGGTTAGCCACAGGACAGTCCTGCACTACCTGCCTCCCTGTCCTACCTTTCCTATAGGTCACCCATCTACCTGCCTGTATCTTCGGTTTATCTCCTTCCCTGCAACTATTACCCATTATACTCCATAGCTCCATAAAATTCCTCATTGCCTCTAACTGCTGGCCCAACCAATCCAGGTGATCTGATAGGATTTGCAACCAAACACACTTTCTGAAGACATAATTATCAGTATTCTGGAAACTCTCCCTATACTCCCACATCCGACAGGAAGAGCACATCACTCCACTAAAGGCCACCTTTGTCCCTTAATTATCAACAGACCCAGAAAATAGCACAGTTTGTTGCTCCATAAACACTACTCCGGGCCAGCTTATAAAGTTTAATCAATCGGCAGATCTCAATAACAACATCTGTAAAAAAAAAGTCTATCCACTATTGTAGCTTAATAAAAGAAAATCAGTTTGGTTAAACTTTAAAAAGTCACTTAGCTGCTGCCTGACTGTGAGCTCCCATACACAGGCTAATGTGAATTTTGCTGTTTGTTAATTTTTCTTAGAACGAACTCCGATGTCCAGAGATACATGAAAACAGATAGTAAAGGCAACAGCTGTGCAGGTTACTGCTGGACCACACAGCAGTGTAGGTTTCTTTTTCTGTTTGCATCACTTTCCATGTTGTCACTTCCCTTTGTCTGTCTTCCTCCTTTTTAAAGTGCCATTGTTTTGATTTTTTCCCCATAATTTTGTGACTTTATTGGCTGATCCTCAAGTTGACGTTAATACCAAGCATGGCTACTGGAATTTCTCAGCAAACCTGCATCCTCCATTTGAACCCTAGGCCTCCACTGCATCACAGAATAGGAACTGATGCTCGTGATCCTACCGCAGAGCAGATATGGATTGATTTAAGAAGACCTTGATCATGTTGTCTGCCAACTACATCATCTGGTCCTCCTTGTACACACAGAGATTACAGGTAGCATTCAGAAGCCGATCGCAATACTGGAGACCCTCAAGCTAATGGTACAACCATTCAATTGAGCTGGATACAAGACCATGTTGATCACCTTGATCTGAGCAAGTAGGGCCAAGTCAGGATGTACATATGGGCAACATGGTGGCACAATGGATAGCACTGTTGCCTCACAGCTCCAGAGACCTGGGTTCAGTTCCTACCTCAGGCGAGTCTCTGAGCGGAGTTTGCACATTCTCCCTGTGTCTGTGTGGGTTTCCTCCCACAATCCAAAAATGTGCAGGTTAGGTGAATTGGCTTGCTAAAATGTCTGTAGTATTAGGTGTAGGGGTCTGGGTGGGTTGTGCTTTGGCGGTTTGATGTGGACTTGTTGGGCCAAAGGGCCTGTTTCCACACTGTAAATAATCTAATCTAATAGTTCAGAGTTAAATAAATGCCTGCTCATTGAATGTCAGTGTATTTTTTGGGGGGGAAAAATATAGTTTGCTCCCTCTCCACTTTAATTTCAATGCAGTTCTTTATTTTTCCCTCCTTCACCCTGAAGCTTGTCAAACCCATGGGACAGAATCTCCAATGTTTCATGGACAGCTTTATCTTGTGATACCATTCATGAGGGCTGACACGGCCATCAATGTTATGAATGCCAATTAAGTGACTGCCTGGAGAAATAAACCCATGGAATAAATCTTTGCTATGGTTGAAAAGAGAGATCCAAACCACAGCTCTTCAAAAGAGGGTAGAGGCATGTTAAAGCAGGTTATACTATGATTTCTTTTGTCAACAAAGATAACAAAAGTCAAATAGCCCCCACTCAAAAATAAGCACAACAAGCCATTTCCTTCAGACTATATCACAAACCAGAGACTTTTCGTTTTTTCACCTTTTTAAGAACACTCAAGAGCTGGATTTAAAAAGACAGTTTCAACCCTACTAGAATGGGCTAGTGGGACTGAACGCTTCCATGTGTACCAGCCGGGGGTCAAGTGTTAACATTCTGTGCCTGTCACAGTCAAAAGCTGTCCCATAGTAATCAGGTAAAGACTGTTTCCATTTCCAAGAGCTCTAAACCAAACAAAAGAAAATAAGACAATAACAGGACAATCTCTCACCTTGAAGGATAAAATTCAATTACTGTTGAAAAGAACTGGAACTATAGAATCTCGACCAATCTGCAAAACAAAAGATCATGAAACCAACCTTGCAACTGCCAATGTCCAGGCTAATGGGAATCTCCAATGCAATGGCTGTAATCTTCATTATCCACTCTCTGCAAACAATTCAGAGAGTGATCTGTATTTCTTAAAACTGTTCTCCTTTTGGATCATATCTTATGTATGCATGTGAGTGCATTATGCTACTAATTCATAATCAATAAACTTACTCATTATTAATTTTAAAATGTCCAGTTAAGTTGTCTCCTTTTAAAACAAGAGTTAATTTGTCTCTGGAAGAACAGTTCCAAAAGAGGAGCGATCATTTTTATATTTAACCTTATTATGACCGACCAAGGGGATTGGTGAATTTAAAAAAGGGGAGCCAGATCATCCACCTTTCCTGAGAGCTAAGCAATTTAGAGTATGACATGAAACCATAAACTGAGGAACTCGCCCTGGACCTGCTCATAACAAGCTCATAACTTGTGGCCATTCCTATTAAGTGAAAGTAAAAAGGCCAAGAGTTTCTATTTGAAAATTGACCTTTACAACCAATCTGGAATCTATCCTTTGTTTACATCCATGCATTCACCATTATTTATATTAGCAAGGTTGGTTTCATGATTGAGAAGAAACACAATCTCAATTTTGCCTTCCTTAACCTAGGTACACATTACTACAAATGTATTATGGACTCCCTCTTCCTTAGAGCGAAGAATAGAGTATTTTATTTTTCACCATCCCTGCCCTAATGTAACAATCTCCCAATTTTAAGCCAGGTGTTTGTCAAAAATTTCTATGAAGGGGGAAAAGTTGTATAAAATTTCACTAGGGCTTGACATTATGTAATTGTGTAAGGTGAGTGAGAAAGAGTCAAAATGCTTCATATCACTTCCCAGTTTCATTTCTATACACATTCCTTCTAAATGTCAGCCAGTTCTATAAATAAGTTCATTATCAAATATATCTTTGGAATCTGTTTTAGATATGTCAGATGAACTCCACATTAACTATCCCCTCTGTTCTTCATATATTGTCATATGATCTTTAACATTTTCTGGAAGCAAGAGATGGGGTTTTCATTTAATATTATTTGCAGGATAGTCAGCTTCAAGAATTTATTTTGCCAGTACTACATTGCACTAAACTAAAGTTATGCTTTTGAGGCTTAAATTGAGGCACAACCTCACAATCCCATCATTACCAACTGAGTCACACTGAGAAAGGCACTCTATCCTCATAGCCATTCTCTTTATTTTTCTAACTCCATTCTAACAGCAGTGCTATAGAAATCAGCATATAAATAGGTCCCAAATAATTCATGCATTCACTTGAATGGTAGGAGCAAACTAGGTTTCACACTGAGATTCACAATGGTATTATTAAGCTTTTAGTTTGCTAAGATACGTTTGAGTTACTTCACCTCATCTACATGGGGCAGCAAGTCGTTGTACTGTACCAACACATTTATATAATCCTTTTACACATGAGATGTTTGTTAGACTAACCAGTGTTAGGACAGACAATTCCTAGTGGACCCAGTTAGCACACTGGCTGCATGAACAATGACTGCACAGTCATTATTGTGTTATAGACACTTTGCCTTGCAGTTTTAGAGACTTGAGTTGTCAAATGTAATTGTGCGGAATATGTGATATGCATACAATTCCCTGTGCTTGCACTTCCAGGGTTTCTATTGATTAAACTGCTGCAGTAGTTTGTGTCAGTGACCCTCAATTCATTGGCATTGATTTTGTTTAAGTAAGAACAAGAAATGTTTGTATGAATTGATTCACATTTCCCCCAATCTCATCTTATACCATACTGTAGAGTTCCTATCAATAAAGATTCACTATATGATGTCTATTCTTATTATTTTACAGCATTCTGTATTCTGTATTTCTGAGAAATTCATTCGTTATACCAAATTAAGAGATAGCAAAATTCATCCATCATTTTTACGTTAAATCATGACTAAGATTGATATAATTATTTCTACATCTTTTCTTCAATTTTTTAATTTGTTTTCACCCCAATCAAGTGTCTGCTTTTTCACCCTTCATTATTTCCAAAGTTTGGGCCATGCATATCCATTGTATTGGTCCATGCTTATGAGCAAATTATTGCAGTGGCTTACCATTGTCTTCCACACTATTACTGGTCAGAAAACTCTTCTACTCTTACTACCACCCTAAAGGCATATTGGAAAGAATCATAGACTGCTGATCAATCTGTTTATTACATTATGAGGACATCATCCTTGACCAATAAGTCTTGGCATGAGACTTGAATCAGGACCTTCTTGCCTGATTAGTGACATTACCATTGTGCCACAAGACCTCCATCAAAGAAGTAATCTAGCTGAATACCTATTGTGCAGACTCAAAAAAAACCTCCTGATTGAACTATTGCAGCCAAAGGGGGAAGTAGGACCTGACCATTATAGGCAGGATTTGTTTACACTTGCACAAAATTAAAACATCACACCTTTACTTCATAGAATCCTATGGCAACAGGCCACTTGGCCTAAGGAGTCTACACCAACAGTCCAAAATGTGTCCCACCTAATCCCTGTAATCCTACACTTTCTCCATGGCTAATCCACCGAGCCAGCACAAATTTCACATGACCAATCCACTTAACCTGCACATCTGTGTGGACTGGGAGAGAAAGCCAGAGCACCTGGTGAAAACCTACACAGACAAAGGGAGAATGTGGAATCGCCACACAGACAGTGGTCCAAGGATAGAATTCAATCCAAGTAAAAACAAGGGGCGGCACGGTGGCACAGTGGTTAGCACTGCTGCCTCACAGCGCCAGGGACCTGGGTTCAATTCCCGCCTCAGGCGACTGACTGTGTGGAGTTTGCACATTCTCCCCGTGCCTGCGTGGGTTTCCTCCGGGTGCTCCGGTTTCCTCCCACAGTCCAAAGATGTGCGGGTCAGGTGAATTGGCCATGCTAAATTGCCCGTAGTGTTAAGTAAGGGGTATATGTAGGGGTATGGGTGGGTTGCGCTTCGGCGGGTCGGTGTGGACTTGTTGGGCCGAAGGGCCTGTTTCCACACTGTAAGTAATCTAAAAAAAAAGATGCTGAAAACCAGATTCTAGATTAGAGTGGTGCTGGAAAAGCACAGCAGTTCAGGCAGCATCCCAGGAGCAGGAAAATCAATGTTTCAGGTAATAGCCCTTCTTCCTGAGGATTTTCCTGCTCCTCGGATGCTGCCTGAACCGCTGTGCTTTTCTAGCACCATTCTAATCTAGAATTCAACCCAGGCCCTTGGCGGTATGAGGCAACAGTGCTAACCACTGAGCCACCCTACCACCCCATCACTGAGTTTTACTTGCTGATTTTTAGTTGGATTAGAAACAAATTAATTCCTCCATTTCTCTTGACTTTATGCAACTGTGTTTGTCAGAAAATCAGAATCTGTTTGTCGGAATGGCCCGTTTCCATACTGTAGGGAATTTAATCTAACCTAAACCACTGACTTTCTTTCTAGGCCAAGCAATGCCTTGATTTTTCATCCTAATTTTCAAATCCTCAAAGGCCTCATATCATCCTAAGTGTCTTTTGTAATTGCCTCCAACCTAATAACATCTGAGATACCTGAAATCATCTAATTCTGACAACTTGAATATACCTTATCTCTACCTATAGTGCAACATTGACAACTGTGTTTTCAGCACTAAGTCTGGAATTCCCTCCATCAAACTTTACATCTTTCTACCTCTCTTTCCTTATTGAACAAGTTCATAAAAACCTATCTTTTTGACCAAGCTTTTGATGGTTGCTCTAATATCATGTTTTGCTTCGTAGTGCCTCGAGAAAGTGATATGGAAAATTCTATTATATTCATTAATGGAATCTAGGCATTCCTGGCTGGACCAGCATTTATTGCTGTTAAAGATTCTGCATGAATGCTAGTTACTGCTGAATATTTTAGTGAAATTCGTAAAACTACTCCTGTTATTTAGATGAGGCGAAGAATGAATGTCAGCATTTTTCAGGCTGGCTTCTTTGGACACATGTTGAAGTCATATAGCATATTTGGTACTTTTAGTTGGACCAGAAACAAATTAATTCCTCCATTGCTCTTGACTTTATGCAATAATAGCCAACCGTGTTTGTCAGAATACTACTGGCATTTAGAACACGAGAAGAGAGGGACCAAAATGTCAAAATCATATCTTACAAGTATTTCATGTTACACTTAGGCAGCTGACACATGCAAAGACCAGCACCTACAAATTCTCTTTCAAATCACATTCCATTCTGATTTGGAATTATACCTCCATTCCTTCACTGTCATTCAGGTAACTCCTAAGAATCCCTTCTGAAAAGTTTCATTTGTGTGCCTCCATGACATAGACTGTAATGGTGCAGGAAAGTGGTTTGCTATCATTTTATTGAGGACAACAGGGATTGGTAATAAATACTGCGATTAACATTTTTTCCATGATTTGCTTTTAAGAACCCACATTTAAATGTGGCATGTGGGAAATAAGTGGGTGTCACAGAAAGACAAGTTGATCATTGATAAGACCATCAAAGCTGAATCTTGGATCTGGTTCTAGTAATAAAATTTTGTATCTAAGGATTGATTAAATAATGTAGGAGAACCCATATCTAAGTTGAGCATAAGAATCATCTTTTCTATTATCTGAGAGGAATGCATCACTCAAAAGTGATAGTTAAATATCAGAGCTGATTTAATGGATTGATTTCTTTAATATTGAATGATACGTTTAACAATTCTTTTGTTTCCAGCCCTTCCTTGATGTACCACGGCGGTAAACCATAATTCTACTACAGTAACCAAAATAAAATTTTGAAGAGGTAAGAGCCAGTCCATACATAGCAAAACAAAAACTGTGTTAACTGTGTGCCAAGTACAGGTAATGGGGTAGACACATATTAAACAAATCATATACATTCACTCCAAATCTCATGTGTGTTTGCATTCTCATAATGTTTTATTTAACTGTCAGAACAGCTTGGAGAACCACTTCTCCATTTATTATATTTGCAGCTCTTTTCAGTAGGAAAACTTCATTCTTCATGGCACAAACATTAATTCTGAAAGCATGAGGCCAGATTTCTAAGTGGTTCCTCTGCCCGTTGCATTGCTGAGCCAATTCATTTCTGATAGGCCTGCATTTATTGCATCTCCTTAATTGCCTTGCAGATGATGATCTGGAGAGCCGCCTTCTTGAACCGCTGCAGGCCTTGGGGTGTTGGGACACCCAAAGTGCTCTTCGAAAACAAGTTTCAGGATTTTGACCCAGCAACAGTGAAGGAATGGCAACACAATTTTATGTCAAGGTGATGCAAGACCTGATGGGGAACTTCCAGGTGGCGATGTTCCAATAGATGTACTTTCTTTGTTGTTCTCGGTGGTGGGAGGGCACTGGTTTTGAAGAAGTTGTCTAAGGAGCTTTCATGGGTTGTACAATATATCCCACTAATGGCACATACAGCTGTCATTGTATCTTGGTGATGAAGAAAGTGAAGGTGAGTGATGGAATGCCGGTTAAGTGAGCTGATTTGCCCTGAATAATATCAAGCTTTTTGACTATTGTTGAAGATGTTGAGTGTTGTTGATGTTATTTGCACCTGACCAAGAAAGTTTCTGCCAATTCTTTTCAGCTTGAATCTTATTTTCATTTGTAGGTTCAGCACATTCAAATTCAATAGCATTTGACAAGCATGGATCCAATTTCACACGACAGAACTGGGCTGGATTCACATTTTGAAATTGTTTACCACTTCCTTTAAATGGCACCAGGCATGGGGGCAGTAAGGATGTAGAATGTGGTTTAAAGACTAAGAGGACTGGCTCCAATTGTAATAAAAACCTCAAGTAAGATTTGATGACACACTTGAAGAATGCCTTCAAGGTATTTAATAGACAGAGGCACCCAAATAATGGAACTTGACATTTCAAAGAAACATCACGCCTATGTCACACTAGAGGTCAGTCTCCAATGATGAATGGCAACTGACAGCTGTGACTGCAAAGTCTACAGCCCTCATTTGTGTGAACACCATGGGACATTTTTCTTCATTGCAGGATTCAATGGACTGTGTGGCAGCTTCACTGTAATATGCATCAGCGCCATCTCTCAGAAACAACCGGAGGTCTCCCCAGAAGCAGACTGTAGTGACAGCAGGGAGCTAATTAGATAGCAGGCTTTATATTAGTGTTCAGACAACTATGGGGTCACACATTTGCGACTCAGGGCTCTCATCATCTGAGAACTGCCAATGAACAAAGTGATCAAGGGGTTCTCAGAACCTGGGCTCAGTTCAATTTCATTACAGAAAACCTTCAGAACACAACCAAGCCAGTCCTTTGAACTGGTGTACAGTGTCATATATGACATACAAGCCTTCTACATCTCTCTACCCTCTGTAACGCCACGTCCTTTCTTCCCATTCTATCACTATTGTTTGCTCATGTATGCATTCTTTTCAAAGGATCAACAACATTGCTTCAGCTATTTGACATGGCAGGAAATTCCACATTCTCACTTCTCTATAATGAAACTCTTATTGCATTCCTCATATGATTTAATTACATTTTACACTTAAGCCTCCTTTCTTCTGGACTCACCCACTACAGGAAGCAGATTCCATACATTCATTGTATCAAACCTAATCATCATTTTAAAGGCCACCATTACTTGAGAAATGCAGATAGTCACTGTGAAAACTTGCTGGGCTAAATGTTATTGCACCCTGGGAGCTACTGGCAGGGAGAACAAAAGATTTCAGTTAATCCTGTTCCCATGCCTGCAGACCCCTGACTATGTCACAGGCACTTTTCCCGTACTGGGGGAAACATCACGCAGCCTTCCTGCATGCTATTGAGCAGCAAATTAAGTGGTCCTCTCAACAGCACTGGGACTTTATCCACAGTCAGCAGTACACATCCTGGTCAGCAGTACAAGTGCCACATAGGGCTAGCAGTCGAGTCCATTGCTCCCACTCCACCTCCCACTCCAGTGTTTCCTTGCCCTGTTGATCCCACTCACTGCTCCCCTGACCCTCTCCTCTATTATCTGGCACCAGTGAGACCTAGACAGTCCAATTCATGGTATGGCTACTTCACAACAGATTGCAGTTCCAGCAATGGCTACAGCTCCCATTGGTGCAGATGAAACAAAGGGCTGCTGGCCTTTATGATTAGCCAGCAAGTCAGGGGGACAGAACTTCCTCTTCAATGGAGGCAGCAGTCCCACCTCAATGGCTAAACATCTTCTAAATGTCTCAGAATAAGCCAGCCAAATACAGGTGATCCCACCACCAACCTTTGCACTGGAGATTCCTTGCTCCTACAAAACAAACTGCCCACCATTTCTCCAAGTATTATCACATGCCTGACATTCAGCTGACTACCAAGAACCACATCTCAATCTTGAGATGACATCCTTTGCAAAGATTATGTGATAAAACATTGCCTCCTCATTTCTCTCTATCTTTGTGCAATCTTTAGCATGGTTGATCTTATTTGTCTCCTTCACCCACCTCTTCTTATTATCCAGTTGTTTGACCGTGCCCTTGGCTAGGTTCATTCCCAACTACCTGAACCATCTTCTGCAAAGTCTTCTCTTCCTCCTTTCATATTGTCAACTCGAGAGTTTTTAAACTGTTTATCTTTGGCCTCTTCCAATTTGTCAGTTTCATTCCATTCCTTGGTGACATTACCTGAAGATACATCAGTATCCACAGGTATGCTAATGATGCCACTCAGTTCCTTCATTACTTTTGATTGGTAACATTGCTTGTCAAGTGTTCAGCATTAAGCAACAAAAGATGTCTTTGGAACAACAAACTCATTGCCATAGGAACCCTAATGCACACTGTTACTTGGATTTCAATCTATCACTGTCACTGTCTGAGAGTAAACTAGGCTGTTTGCAAGCTTACTAACCAGAGCTAAATGTCTAGTGTGATATCTTCTCTAATACTAAGATCGCTTATTTTGACCTTCATAATATTGCAGTTCTCTATCCTTGCCTCTACTACTATACTTTTGTTATTTCTAGGTTAGACCATTTCTATAGCCCCTTGAGCTACTGGCTTTATTGTATTCTAATGTACTGAATCCTCCCAGAGTGACATAAACTTTCCATTGTGGTGTCTGAGTTCCTATCCTGATGCAGAGAGGAGGAAATCTTTCATCATGCTTTCAAACAAGCAACATGAATGGTGATTCCTGTTCCCTTGGCAACTTCCACTGACCGAGGGTTGTTGGGAGGTCAGGGAGAGTTTGGCAGCAATACAAAAATGCAGATACCTCACATTATTCAGCTATTACAAAAAAAAACACAGTGAAACGTTTACTGGATCACTCTTACCTTGAAAATTGGACAAAATGATTGCAACAAGGGAGATCAAAAAATTAGGAATTTATGGTTATGAGAATCATTCAGTTCATAGGTCATAAGAATAAACTTGATCTTCAGAACAAATGAAACCAAGAAAGGTCAAGATTCAGAATAAGACGATCCTTACATGGAACTCAGACACCACGATGGACAGTTCATGGAAATAAAAGTTTGCCCATGCAGATTGATGTGGAGGCATACATTTTTCTATGCAAACCTCTTTTGTCCAGCAAGGCAAAAGATGAACAATTTAAACAGTCATCACCAATTTGGAGGAACACTAAAGGTGGCAGAGGATTTGAAATTTGGAACTAAAAATGAGAAAAGTAGTTAAACTGTTAGTGAGTACATTGTTGATTTGACAAATTCATCATTCCATTGCAACCTTGGCGGCACGGTGGCACAGTGGTTAGCACTGCTGCCTCACAGCGCCAGGGACCTGGGTTCAATTCCCTCCTCAGGCGACTGACTGTGTGGAGTTTGCACGTTCTCCCCGTGTCTGCGTGGGTTTCCTCCGGGTGCTCCGGTTTCCTCCCACAGTCCAAAGATGTGCGGGTCAGGTGAATTGGCCATGCTAAATTGTCCGTAGTGTCAGGTAAAGGGTATATGTAGGGGTATGGGTGGGTTGTCGCTTCGGCGGGTCGGTGTGGACTTGTTGGGCTGAAGGGCCTGTTTCCACACTGTAAGTAATCTAATCTAATCTAATGTGTAGCTTAAACTTTACACGATAAATGTGTATGTGATTTGGAGGATAAATTGAATTTAATAAACAAACAAAAATATTACACTTAAGTTATCATGCAAATTGATTTTACCGTGGAGATGGCACCAAAGATGCTTGTAAATCTTGTTCGAGGCAAATACCTAGTACAGCCTCTGACAACTATTGAAAGGCCTTGAGTCTAATCTTGAGTAGACCTGATCAGTAGAGTGCTGTTGCTAATTGTTTATTGACTTCTTATCATTGCGACGAGAGCCACGTAGCATTGACCTTATTGGCCAAATGATGAACACTATATTACAACTTCCTGTAAAGCAAAAGCCGAAGTACCAAAGTAAGAAAGACGACTTATTCCAGTTGTGATAGAAAACATCAACATCATAACCATGGAGTTTGCAATCCTGAAGAGAATACCAAGAGCTTAAGTTGAGTATACCTAGACATGTACAGTATTTATGCCACTAATGATAATTCAGATGACAGACTTTTATACACAGCTAATATTAAATCAACAGAAAATCAACATTTGCCTCAATCCACCTGTAGATTTCCCATTATGTCTGGTCACACGGATCAGAGCATTTTCAGTTACTGAGAGGACAGTTTAACTGAAAACCTACTCTGGCATTAGAAAGATGTGGACAACTGAGTCCAAGGTCAAATAAAAAGGACACGTCCCTCAAATTTCCCAATGTTACAGTGAGATGTATTAACAAAGAATTGTTAATAAGTCAAGATTGGCATTACAAGCTGAAGTTAGATTAGAAGCATGTTTTTAAGTCAAGGCAACTAAAACATTTCATTACCTTTCAAATAGCTACAGCAACATTTGAGAGGACAATTGGGATGGTATGTTTTGTGTGGAAGCAGACTTAATACAGATGAAGGCATTCCTGAAAGATTGATTCTCCTGCTACTTAGATGCTGCCTGACCTGCTGTGCTTTTCCAGCACCACACTCTCAATCAGGCTTCATACAGAGTAGTATATTGCAAGGCTAGGTCAGTTTTTTAAAATCATCAGCAAAATGTGCGTGCTGCTAACTAGCCCAGCATACATTGCCTATCTCGAATTGTTTCAAAAGGCTGAATTGGCCTTTTGGAATCATTGCTACCCTTGTGGTACAGGAGCACTCTCAGTGCTGTAAGGAAGTTCCAAGATTTTGACCTGCTGACTGTAAAGGAATGGCAGTTTGCCTCCAAGACAGGATGGTAAGTGACTTGGAATGGAACTTGCAGATGTTGGTACTTCCATGTACTTCTTGCTCTTGTTCTTCTGGGTGCTAGAGGCTGAGAAGGTGCCGTTGAAGGAGTCTTGGTAAATTATTACAGTGCAACAATCTCGGAACAAGCATTGTATTTGCAAACTTTATATCACATGGGCCTCTTAATAGTACATGGTGCATTGCCATTGCTGGTGAAGATAGCAAAATCACATTGTAGTGATCATTTACATGCAGAGAGGACAGAACTCCTCTACTTGTATATCAATGTCTGTAGTTGCAATGATATATTGAATTGTTCAAGTTTGCTGCATGTAACTGTGGGGACAACTGCTCTTCAGGGTTCCCATATTGCCAGGACTTTTGAGACTGCTGAGCATTTTCACTCTGGCTTTCTCATAGCTCAGCTCTAGCATTGGCTTGGTCATTTTGCCAAAGGGAAACTTGGCTTTCTGTCACATTCCCTCTATTTTGTCACTCACCCTGTAGCTATTTTTGTTTCCGGTAGTTTCTTCACTATTGGAGGAATAGTTTGGGTGCTGCATAGCTGACCCTAGACTGGATGAGTTTCCATGTTTTGAGTAGGTATATTTCTTCACCCAAGAAATGTCATGTACAAATCTGTTCCAGATTTGTTCAATTTCTTTATGATTCCTTTTGTAATAGTTACTGTCAACTCAATCTATTCACTTGACTGGGTATGTGTGGAGGTGATGTATGGTACTGAATTTCACAATCTCTTCTAAAGCAGCTGAACTCCTACAGAGATTATAACCTTTGAAGTTCTGCTTGTGAAATTAGTGCCCAACTCCTCATACTTTCTATGCAGAACCTTTTTCCTAGTTCATCCTATGTCAGTGATGCTTATGTGGACTCTGACCACTGGTCCACCACTCCCACTGCAAGTTCAATTCCAGCCACCTCCTCAAGGGTAACTTGATATGGGCAACTAATGCTGATCCAGCCAGTGTTGTGTACCTCTTTAAAAAGCATTGGATTGTGCCTCAGTTTAAAGCAATACCATATCTGTTCTAACGTTAATGCACTTCAGCTAATGATAGACGATCTCAGAGCTCCATTGATAGATTTCTTGAAAGTAAGTTTCTCCTCTATCTGAAGCTGTATTCTCAATGTCTGATCATCTCATCATTGGGCAGAAAAGATCCTATCTTAGAATCTAGCTAGATGTCCCAGTCTGGTTACTTACTGATCATAAGTAAGAACAAAGAACAAAGAATATTACAGTACAGGAACAGACCCTTCAGTCTTCCAAGCCTGCACTGATCCAGATTCTCTTTCTAAACCTGCCACCTATTTTTTTAAAGATCTGTATCTCTTTGCTCCCTGCCCATTCATGTATCTGTCTAGATACATCTTAAATGATGCTATCATTCCTGCCCCTACCACCTCCACTGACTATGCATTCCAGGCACCCACCACTTCTGCATGAAGAACTTTCCCTGCATATCTCCCTTGAACTTTTCCCCTCTCACTTTGAACTCGTGGCCCCTAATAATTGAGTCCTCCACTCTGGGAAAATGTTTCTTGCTATTCACCCTGTCTACACATCTCATGATTCTGTAGGCCTCAATCAGGTCCCCCCCACAACCTCCTTCTTTCAAATGAAAATAATCTACTCAACCTCTCCTCATAGCTAGCATCCTCCATACCAGGCAACATCCTGGTGAATCTCCTCTGCACCCTCTCCAAAGCATTCACATCCTTTTGGTAATGCGGTGACCAGAACCGTATGCAATATTCCAAATGGGGCTGAACAGAAGTCTTACACAACTGTAACATGGGTAATATTAGAATGTGGCTCAAATTGGTTGTTCAAAAGCTGCAAAATGTCTCCCATCCTACAATACAGCCCATGGCACTGTATCCCAACATGAATATCAGACTTGCTATAGTTACACCACAGAACGGAAAAAAAAACAAATCCCAATTCTGTCTCAGCTCTTAATTCATTTTCCACAGCAGTAGGGAGTAGAAAATGCATAGCCATTGTGGTTCACCCAGTAATTGAATTTTTTTTTTCATTTTTACAATGTCCTTGCTATTTCTTTCAATAACTGTCTTTCTTCCAGCTCTGGAAATCCGAGCATTTTTAGCTTCACTATTTCAATGCCATATTTGAAGCGATGTTTTGTAATGGTTGCCACAGGCTGCACATAATGAAGCTTGCAACAGAGATGGCAGTCACATGACTATGGAAAGCCATCCAGTAAAGCAATTACAATTGCATTTTTCCCAACACATAGCACTTGTATTGAAAACAATTAGCAGTGTCACAGAAAATGCACAGCTTGAAAAGAAAGTGTTTGGAATCATACTGGAATCAAAGGTTTTCACCAGTTTTTTTTGGGTGTGAACTTCATGTTAGTAATAGATCATGAAACTGTAGCAGCTGTTTTGAAACAAATGCCAGCAACACAACTGATGACAGTGTCAAGACATTTGTGGTGGGTATGCCTTTTTCATAGTCTAATTAAGCATTAAATATCACAATGCAAAAGAGAAAGCCATTTTTGATGCACTGTTACACTTGTACATATGAATGTCTGAAATGCAAACAGTAGAAGACCATTTGGCCCCTCAACCTTGTTCGACCGTTCAGTAAGATCATGGCTGATCTGTTTCCATTTCAAACTCCAGTCCTGATAATACTTGATCCCATGCCTAACAAGAGTCTAACCACCTTTGTCCCAAAAATATTCAATGAAGCTGCCTCCAATGCCTTCTGAAGCAGAGAGTTCCAAAGTCACCCTATAAGAGAAAAAGAATTTCCTCATCTCTGTCCCGAAAGGGTGACTCCTAATTTTAACATATTACCCCTGAGTTCTGGACTCACCTAAATGAGGTATATATCCACTTTGTCAAGATAATTTAGTCCATACAATCTACCCTTATAAGACAACACTTTCATTCCAGGTATTAATGTAAACCAGTTCCAATGCATTACATTTTTCTTTAAACAGAGAGACCAAAACATTGACACGATATTCAAGAGTATGGTCTCAACATTGCCTTGTTTAACTGAAGCACAACATCCCTACTTTTATGTCCAATTTCACCCATCATAAAGGACAGTATCCCATTAGCCTTCTTAATTAGCTGCGTGATAAATTTTTGTGACTCATGAGCTAGAATACCTCAGAATTCTTCAGTTATTCTCCATTTAAGTCATATTTTGCTTTCTTGTTCTTCCTGCCAAAGTGATTAACTTCCCATTTTCTGACATTATACTTTATCAGCCAGATTTTTACCCAATCACTTAAATTGTCTGTATTTGCCTGCATCATTGTTTTTGGTTTTCTTCACAACATACGTTATTAGTTGTCTTGGTGTTATCTGAAAAAGTAGCTATTATGCTTTGATTGCTCTCAGTTAAGTCATTACAGAGTGATAGGGTCATACAGCATGGAAACAGACCTTTGTCTATGCCGACCAAGTTTCCCAAACTTAACTAGTCCCACTGCCTGCATTTGGCTCATATCCCTCTACACCTTTCCTATTCATGAACCTGTCCAAATGTCTTTTAAATGGTGTAACTGTGTCTGCATCTACCACTTCTTGCAGTAGTTCATTCCACATACAAACCACCCTCTGTGTGAAAACGTCACCCCTCAGGTCCATTTTAAATCTTTCTCCTCTCAGCTTAAAAATATACCCTTAGTTTTGAACTCCCCCACTCTTGGGAAAATACTTTTGCTGTTCACCTTAGCTATGCCGCTCATGATTTTATGAATCTTTATAAGGTCAACCTTCAACTTCCTATGCTCCAGTGAAAAAAGATCCGATACTATCCAGCCACTCCTTTTAACGTAAACTCTCCAGTCCCAGCAACATCCTGGTAAATCTTTTCAGAACTCTCTCCAATTTAATAAATCATTCCTGTAGCAGGGTGACCAGAACTGCATGCAGTACCCTCACCAAAGTCCTGTACAATCTCAACATGACGTTCTAACTCCTATACTCAATGGTCTGAGCAATGAAGGCTAAACATTTTTTAAACCACTCTGTCTACCTGCGATGCAACTTTCAAAGAACTACATACCTGAACTCCTAGGCTCTCTGTCTCTTTGTTTGACTATACTACCCAACAACACTGAACTACTTTCATTGATGTAAATTGCAAAAGTTAAGATCCCAACACAAACTTCTGGAGAACTCGACTCATCACATCCTGCCAAGCAGACAGGGATCCATTTATCTATAGTATCTGGTTCTGCCAACCACCCAATCTTCTGCCCATTCAACTGCAAAACCTGCTACAGGCTGAACAGGCTCTCTGGAGCATCGGAGGCTGAGGCGTGACCTTATAGAGGTTTATAAAATCATGAGGGGCATCAGTAGGGTGAATAGTCAAGGTCTTTTCCCCAGGGTAGGGGAGTCCAAAGCTAAAGGGCACAGGTTTAAAGTGAGAGAGGAAAGATTTAACAGAGATCTAAGGGGCTACTTTTTCACACAGAGGTTGGTGCGTGTATGGAATGAGTTGCCGGAGGAAGTGTTGGAGGCAGGTTTAATTACAACATTTAAGAGGCATCTGGGTGGGCTTATGAGAAGGAAGGGTTTGGAGGGATATGGGCCAAATGCTAGCAAATGGGACTAGATTAATTTAAGATATCTGGTGGACAGGGGCAAGTTGACGAAAAGGTTTGTTTCTGTTCTGTACATTTCTATGCCTCTATGACCATCAGCTTTTATTTTGCATTATGCTCTTCTTGTCGGATGTGGGAATTTCGGGAGAGTTTAAGGGTTACCAAGAATTATATCTGCAATAAATATTGTTGGTTGCGAATCCTACCATATTGAATGGATCGGTTGGAATGACAGTTAGGGGTAATGAGGAACTTACAAGGGCTAGGGGATAAGATGGATGGCAGTTATAGGAAGGGAGAAAAGCTGCAGATACAGTCAGGTAGATGGATTAATTGCAAGAAAGTTAGAAGAGGTAGAGAGGTAGTACAGGAGTCTTCTGTGGCTATACTTATTTCAAACAAGTATGCTGTTTTGGAAAATGAAGTGGGTGATGGATGTTCAGGGGAATGTAGCATGAACAGCCAAGTTTCTGGTATCAAGAATAGTTCTAATGTAATGAGGGGTACATCGGGATCCAAGTGATTAAGACCATAAGACCATAAGACATAGGAGTGGAAGTAAGGCCAATCGGCCCATCGAGTCCACTCCGCCATTCAATCATGGCTGATGGGCATTTCATCTCCACTTACCCACATTCTCCCCGTAGCCCTTAATTCCTCGAGACATCAAAAATCTATCAATCTCTGCCTTGAAGACATTTAGCGTCCCGGCTTCCACTGCATTCTGCGGCAATGAATTCCACAGGCCCACCACTCTCTGGCTGAAGAAATGTCTCCGCATTTCTGTTCTGAATTAACCCGCTCTAATTTTAAGGCTGCGTCCACAGGTCCTAGTCTCCTTGCCTAATGGAAAAAATTTCCTAGCGTCCACCCTTTCCAAGCCATGTATTATCTTGTAAGTTTCTATTAAGTCTCCCCTTAATCTTCTAAACTCCAATGAATACAATCCCAGGATCCTCAGCCGTTCCTCGTATGTTAGACCAACCATTCCAGTGAACATCCGTGTGAATCTCCGCTGGACACGTTTCAGTGCCAGTATGTCCTTCCTGAGGTGTGGGGACCAAAACTGGACACAGTATTCCAAATGGGGCCTAACCAGAGCTTTATAAAGTCTCAGTAGCACAACGGCACTTTTATATTCCATCCCTGTTGAGATAAATCACAACATTGTATTCGCTTAGTTAATCACGGACTCAACCTGCATGTTTACCTTTAGAGAATCCTCGACTAGCACTCCCAGATCCCTTTGTACTTTGGATTTATGAATTTTCTCACCATTTAGAAAGTAGTCTATGTTTTTATTCTTTTTTCCAAAGTGCAAGACATCGCATTTGCTCACGTTGAATTCCATCAGCCATTTCCTGGACCACTCTCCCAAACTGTCGAGATCTTTCTGCAGCCTTCCCACTTCCTCAGTACTACCTGCCTGTCCACCTAACTTCGTATCTTCGGTAAACTTCGCTAAAATGCCGCCAGTCCCTTCATCCAGATCATTAGTATATAATGTGAACAGCTGTGGCCCCAACTCTGAACCCTGTGGGACACCGCTTGTCACCGGCTGCCATTCCGAAAAAGGACCTTTTATCCCAACTCTCTGCCATCTGTCAGACAGCCAATCCTCAATCCATCCTAGTAGCTCACCTCGAACACCATGGGCCCTCACCTTGCTCAGCAGCCTCCCGTGTGGCACCTTATCAAAGACCTTTTGGAAGTCTAGATAGACCACATCCACTGGGTTTCCCTGGTCTAACCTACTTTTCACCTCTTCAAAGAATTCCAACAGGTTTGTCAGGCATGTCCTCCCCTTAATAAATCCATGTTGACTTGTTCTAATCAGACTCTGCTCTTCCAAGAATTTAGAAACCTCATCCTTAATGATGGATTCTAGAATTTTACCAACAACCGAGGTTAGGCTAATTGGCCTATAATTTTCCATCGTTTGTCTTGATCCTTTCTTGAACAAGGGGTTACAACAGTGATCTTCCAATCATCCAGGACTTTCCCTGACTCCAGTGATTCTTGAAAGATCTCAACCAATGCCTCCGCTATTTCCTCAGCCACCTCTCTCAGAACTCTAGGGTGTATCCCATCAGGGCTAGGAGATTTATCAATTTTAAGACCTTTTAGCTTTTCTAGCACTTTCTCTTTTGTAACGGCAACCACACTCAACTCAGCCCCCTGACTCCCTTTAATTGTTGGGATATTGCCCATGTTTTCCACTGTGAAAACTGACGCAAAGTACTTGTTAAGTTCTCCTGCTATTTCCTTATCTCCCATCACTAGGCTTCCTGCATCAGTTTGAAGTGGCCCAATGTCTACTTTTGCCTGTCATTTGTTTCTTATGTATTAAAAGAAACTTTTACTATCATTTCTAATATTACTGGCTAGCCTACCTTCATATTTGATCCTCTCCTTCCTTATTACTCTCTTTGTTATCCTCTGTTTGTTTTTCTAGCCTTCCCAATCTTCTGATTTCCCACTGCTCTTGGCCACTTTTTAGGATCTCTCTTTTTCTTTAATACATTTCCTGACTTCCTTTGTCAGCCATGGCTGTCTAATGCCTCCCTGGATAATCTTTCTTTTCTTGGGGATGAACCTCTGTACAGTGTCCTCAATTATACCCACAAACTCCTGCCATTTTTGCTCTACTGTCTTCCCTGCTAGGCTCTGCTTCCAGTCTATTTTTGTCAGTTCCTCTCTCATGCCCTCATAATTACCTTTATTTAACTGTAAAACCATTACATCCGATTTTGCCTTCTCTCTTTCAAACTACAGACTGAACTCTACCATATTATGATCGCTGCTTTCTAAGGGTTCCCTTACTTTTAAGATCTTTTATAAAGTCTGGTTCATTACAAAGCACTAGGTCTAGAAAAGCCTGCTCCCTGCAGGCTCCATGACAAGCTGTTCCAAAAAGTCATCCTGTAAGCATTCCATGAATTCCCTTTCTTTGGATCCACTGGCAACATTATTTACCCAGTCCACCTGCATATTGAAGTCTCCCATGATCACTGTGACCTTGCCTTTCTGACATGCATTCTCTATTTCCCAGTACATGTTGCATCCCTGGTCCTGACCACTATTAGGAGGTCTGTACACAACTCCTTGATTGATTGTATTAAGGGATTAGGTAAAAACAATGACTGCAGATGCTGGAAACCAGATTTGGATTAGTGGCGCTGGAAGAGCACAGCAGTTCAGGCAGCATCCAAGGAGCAGTAAAATCAACGTTTTGGGCAAAAGCCCTTAATCAGGAATAAAGACAGAGAGCCTGAAGCATGGAGAGATAAGCTAGAGGAGGGTGGGGTGGGGAGAAAGTAACATAGAGTACAATAGGTGAGTGGGGGAGGGGGTTAAGGTGATAAGTCGGGGGGGGGAGAGACTGGAGTGGATAGGTAGAAAAGAAGATAGGCAGGTAGGACACGTCATGGGGACAGTGCTGAGCTAGAAGTTTGGAACTAGGGTGAGGTGGGGGAAGGGGAAATGAGGAAACTGTTGAAGTCCACATTGATGTCCTAGGGTTGAAGTGTTCCGTGGCGGAAGATGAGGCATTCTTCCTCCAGGCGTCTGGTGGTGAGGGAGCGGCGGTGAAGGAGGCCCAGGACCTCCATGCCCTTGGCAGAGTGGGAGGGGGAGTTGAAATGTTGGGCCACGGGGCGGTGTGGTTGATTGATGCGGGTGTCCCGGAGATGTTCCCTAAAGCGTTGTGCTAGGAGGCGTCCAGTCTCCCCACTGTAGAGGAGACCACATCGGGAGCAACGGATACAATAAATGATATTGGTGGATGTGCGAGTAAAACTTTGATGGATGTGGAAGGCTCCTTTCGGGCCTTGGGTGGAGATGAGGGAGGAGGTGTGGGTGCAGGTTTTGCAGTTCCTGCGGTGGTAGGGGAAGGTGCCAGGCTGGGAGGGTGTGTAGTAGGGGGGCGTGGACCTGACCAGGTAGTCACGGAGGGAACGGTCTTTGCGGAAGGCGGAAAGGGGTGGGGAGGGAAATATATCCCTGGTGGTGGGGTCTTTTTGGAGGTGGCAGAAATGTCGGCTGATGATTTGGTTTATGTGAAGGTTGGTAGGGTGGAAGGTGAGCACTGGGGCATTCTGTCCTTGTTACGGTTGGAGGGGTGTGGTCTGAGGGCGGAGGTGCGGGATGTGGACGAGATGCGTTGGAGGGCATCTTTAACCATGTGGGAAGGGAAATTGCGGTCTCTAAAGAAGGAGGCCATCTGGAGTGTTCTGTGGTGGAACTGGTCCTCCTGGAAGCAGAAATGGCGGAGGCAGAGGAATTGGGAATGCAGGATGGCATTTTTGCAAGAGGTAGGGTTGGAAGAGGTGTAATCCAGGTAGCTGTGGGAGTCGGTGGGTTTGTAAAAAATGTTAGTGTCAAGTCGGTCATCATTAATGGAGATGGAGAGGTCCACGAAGTGGAGGGAGGTGCCAGAGATGGTCCAGGTAAATTTTAGGTCAGGGTGGAATGTGTTGGTGAAGTTGATGAATTGCTCAACCTCCTCGCGGGAGCACGAGGTGGCGCCAATGCAGTCATCAATGTAGCGGAAGAAGAGGTGGGGAGTGGTGCTGATGTAATTATGGAAGATCAACTGTTCTACGTAGCCAACAAAGAGACAGGCATAGCTGGGTCCCATATGGGTGCCCATGGCTACCCCTTTGGTCTGGAGAAAGTGGGAAGATTCAAATGAGAAATTGTTAAGGGTGAGGACCAGTTCAGCCAACCGAATGAGAGTGCCGGTGGAAAGGTACTGTTGGGGACGTCAGGAGAGGAAAAAACAAAGGGCTTGGAGGCCCTGGTCATGGCGGATGGAGGTGTAGAGGGATTGGATATCCATGGTGAAGATGAGGCATTGGGGGCTGGGGAAATGGAAGTCTTGGATGAGGTGGAGGGCTTGAGTGGTATCTCGAATGTATGTGGGGAGTTCCTGGACTGGGGGGATAGGACAGTGTTGAGGTAGGTAGAGATGAGTTGAGTAGGGCAGGAGCATGCTGAAACAATAGGTCAGCCAGGGTGGTCAGGCTTGTGGATCTTAGGAAGGAGGTAGAACCGGGCAGTGCGGGGTTCCCGGACTATGAGGTTGGAAGCTGTGGGTGGAAGATCTCCTGAGGTGATGAGGTTCTTATGGTCTGGGAGATGATGGTTTGGTGATGGGGGGTGGGGTCATGGTCGAGGGGGCGGTAGGAAGAGGTGATCTCGAGTTGTCGTTTGGCTTCAGCAGCACAAACAGAGATTTCTGTGGTCAGCAGCGAAAAATCAGAATGGTGTGTTGCCTTCCTGGTGCCAGAATCAAGTATATCTCAGAGAGGGTGTAGAATGTTCTCATAGTGGAGAGGGCCCAGCAGGTAAGGTGCCAGAAGACTGGAGGTTGGATAGCATGGTACCATTATTTAAAATAGGTGGTCAGGACAAGCCTGATCACTCGAGATCAGTGAGCCTGACATTGTTGGTCAGCAAGTTCTTGAAGGGAATCCTGAAGGAAAGGATTTACACATATTTGGAAAGGCAAGGACTGACTAGGGATAGTCAACATGACCTTGTTCATGAGAATTGTGTCTCATAAACTTGATTGAGTTTTTTGAAAAAGTAACAAAGAGGATTGATGAGGGCAGAGTTGTTGACATGATCTATATGGACTTCATTAAGGCGTTCAACAAGGTTCCCCATGGACTCTGGTTAGCAAGTTTAGATCGTGTGGAATACTGGGAGGCATGGTGGCACAGTGGTTAGCACTGCTGCCTCACAGTGCCAGAGACTTGGGTTCAATTCCTGTCTCAGGTGACTCTCTGTGTGAAGTTTGTACTTTCTCCCCGTGTCTACGTGGGTTTCCTCCAGGTGCTCCAGTTTCCTCCCACAATCCAAAAATGTGCAGGTTAGGTGAATTCGCCATGCTAAATTGCCCATCAAAATCGGAGATGTAGTGGACAGCAAAGAAGGTTACCTCAGATTACACCAGGATCTTGATCAGATGGGCCAATGGGCTGAGAAGTGGCAGGTAGATTTTAATTTAGATAATTGTGAGGTGCTGTAATTCTGGTCTCCTTCATATTGGAAGGATGTTGTGAAACTTGAAAGGGTTCAGAAAAGATTTACAAGGATGTTGCCAGAGTTGGAGGATTTGAGCTATAGGGAGAGGCTGAGTAGGCTGGGGCTGTTTTCCCTGGAGTGTCAGAGGCTGAGGGGTGACCTTATAGAGGTTTATAAAATCATGAAGGGCATGGATAGGATAAATAGACAAAGTGATTTCCCTGGGGTGGGGCAGTCCAGAACTAGAGGGCATAGGTTTAGGTTTTTTTTAGATTAGATTACTTACAGTGTGGAAACAGGCCCTTCGGCCCAACAAGTCCACACCGACCTGCCGAAGCGCAACCCACCCATACCCCTACATTTACCCCTTACCTAACACTATGGGCAATTTAGCATGGCCAATTCACCTGACCCGCACATCTTTGGATTGTGGGAGGAAATTGGAGCACCAGGAGAAAACCCACGCAGACACGGGGAGAAAGTGCAAACTCCACACAGTCAGTCGCCTCAGTCGGGGATTGAACCCGGGTCTCAGGCGCTGCGATTCAGCAGTGCTAACCACTGTGCCACCGTGCCGCCCAAGGTGAGAGGGGAAAGATATAAAAGGGACCTAAGGGGCAATGTTTACAAGCAGAGGGTAATGTGTAAATGGAATGAGCTGCCAGAGAAAGTTGTGGAGGCTGGTACAATTATATTATTTAAAAGGTATTTGGATAGGTAAATGAATAAGAAGGGTTTGGAAGGAAATGGGCCGTGTACTGGCAGGTTGGACTAGATTGGGTTGGGATACCTGATTGGCATGGATGAGTGGACTGAACGGTCTGTTTCCGTGCTTTACATCTCTATGACTCCAATAGCCTTTGATTTTGCATCTCATCAAACACCTTTTAGTAATCCACCCAACCCACCCACCCCCCCCCCCCCCCCCACCCACCCCCACCCCCACCTTTATCATCAGTGTGTGGTACTCCTTCAAAAACCTCCAATAAATTGACTTCTCCTTGTGATTTCAAATAAACCTGCTGGACTGTAATCTGGTGTCATGTGACTTCTGATCTTCAATAAATTGTTTCAACATGATTTACCTTTGATGAAACCATGCTGACTCTTTGTGACTTGGTGCATTAGGCCTTTGACTGCAAGCTCTGAAAGTGTAATCTTTGTGAGGGCTGCTGACATCCTCATCACTGCAGCTGAAAATGCAGTTGGATTTCAGAAAAAAATCAGAATCCAAATGCATTCAAAAACAGATGCTGAATGTTTGCACATGGTTTTGTCAGTGTAAAGATGAGTAACTGAAACCATTCCAACACTGTCATCATGAGTTGTCATATCAATAGTGGGTCACAGTCAGATGATATTTAGTTCTTTTGAGAGATAGAATTGGACTTAACTCTGTGCTGAACATAAGAAATAGTCAATATGAGATGCAAAGAATTTTGTTTATCAGCTTGATCTAAACAGTGATTTCAAAACAATGGGAAATAAACGTATTATCATCTAAAACTGTTGAAATAAACTACTAATCATGGAAGACTTGTTCCTGCCAAAGAGTTCATGAAGACATTCTGAAAAAGAAAATGGCAATTTCTTGGTGCTTGTCCATGAATTGCATCAATGTAAAGCACATATGTCAAATAACCAATACTGATTGAGCAATAGATAAGTCCATTTTTGCTTGCTATGGTTTACTTCTGATATGTTCCCTTAAGTTCATTCTGCTGTGTTTGAATATTTCATGAAACAAAACAGTATCGTACATGCCCTCTCTCCTCTTTGCTATCAGAATCGAATGGAGCTGCAAGATCTGTTCAGATAATCAAAGGAGCTCTCAGGTAACAAGTACTGAATGGCTGTTTAAGGTTCAGTAAAAGCCAGCAGCTGGCTAATTCTTCACTGAAGTATATAATAACTTCACACTCCTCTCTCTCCACCTGCTGAGCATTTAATGAGGAGAAGAGTCTTCTGAGTCTTTCAAATTTGACTGCGAAAGTTGAACATGAGCAATTCAGCTAATTTGTCAGTATGACCTGACCCAAAATCAAAAGGCATGCAATCTCTGGCATAATCTGCAGGTTCATATTCTAAACCCTTTCCGACCTTCCCTACCTTAGCCTTCTCAAAAATCTCACAAGCGTGATGCGGAAATGTCGTAGAAATTTGTGAAACCAAATGAAAGTCAGTTGAAATTAATGTAAAGGTGAGAAATTCTCATGTTGATCAGATGATCCCAAGGAAGGATAAACCAAAATATGATAATATTGACTTGATCATGAGTTCATGCTCAAGTGTGATTCAGTTCAGACTTCAGTGCCTGAACTATCAGGTTCTGAAAAATAAACTGCATTTTGCACATATATTGAATTGAAGCCAGTCAGGCAACTGACTCTACAACAAAACCAATAAGGAGATCAAGAACTGAAAACAACAAATACTGGAGATCACAGCACCTGAGGAGAGAGACCAAGCTAACATTTCAAGTCTAGATGACTCTTCATCAGAGCCCTTCAACATTTGTTATTTTCAGTACAGATCCCAGCATCTGTAATAATTTGTTCCTACAAGATCAGGAAGGTTTCTTAGAATGGTTATTAAACTTATTTTTTAAATGGAAGTTTCAAGTGAAAAATGTTACTTTTAATCATGATAAGTGTGCACCTCTTTAAGGTGTTTATTTGTTTTTCACTTTTGTAGTTGTTAGTGAGTTAGGAAATAATTTATAGTTTTAAAAAGTGCTTTATTAAAACAGGGTGACATATTCATGTGCTATGAATATGCACAATATGCAGTGATGGAATTTAACCCGTGAACTAGCTATCTTGATGTCTATTCTTGCTAGCCGGTACCCCCAAAGTGCAACATGTGCCAATTTGCATCATTCAGAAATTTAAGTTCATCTAAATTTTTACTGCTGATTCCCATTCATCCGTCACCACTGGGCTCACTGACCAACCTTTGTTAATGATTCAGCAATGTCTCAATATTAAACTTATCTTCTTTGTTTTCAAACCTGTCTGTGATCATAGGTACCTGTTGTTAGTTAGTAGAATTCTGATCTCTGAATCATAACAGTTCCAGATCCCAATCCCATTGCAGAGTTTTGACACAAAAATCCCGATCCCAATCCCATTGCAGAGTTTTGACACTTTAGAGCAGTACTAATGGAATGCTTTACAATCAGACGTGCTGTCTTTCTGATGAAATGTTAAATCTGAACAGAGTTTCCGGTGTTCGCAATCCCATAACATTAATGAAAAGTAAAGTCAAGATTAGAGTGGTGCTAGAAAAGCACAGCAGGTCAGGCAGCATCCGAGGAGCAGGAAAATTGACATTGTGGGCAAAAGCCCTCCATCAACAGTCAAAGTTAAAAATCACACAACACCAGGTTGTAGTCCAACAGGTTTATTTGGAAGCACTAGCTTTCAGTGCGCTGCTTCTTCACACACCATCTGAGGAAGGAGCAGCGCTCCAAAAGCTAGTGCTTCCAAATAAACCTGTTGGACTATAATCTGGTGTTGTGTAATTTTTAACATTGTACACCCCAGTCCAACACTGGCATCTCCAAATCATAAAGCAGTCAAATTATCCCCAGTATTCTGTCAAATTTAGACCCTCAATGACAACACAAACATGAATTATCTGATCATTATCATATTGCAGTTCACAGGAACATGCTGTGTTCAGACTCACTGTCCTTTTTCCGTAACAAATACACTTCAAAAGAACTCCGTTAGTTGCAAAGTGGTTTGAGATATCAGGTGGTGATGAAAGGCAGTATATTATCCAAGTCTATCTTTAATCTGTTCAGCTCTACAACTTTACAAAAACTTGGTCATCTCAACTCAAAACATTATTTTCCTCTCTCTCCTTGGCTACTGTTTGACTCGTGTTCTCCAGCATTTGCTGTTTTCAGTACAAATTCCAGCATCTACAGTAATTTGCTCCTAGCCAGGTTGTCAGTCTTACTGCCCTGGACTATTTTGTCAAAAAGTAGAAAAGCATTATCGATCTGGATGAAAGCCTTGTTGTCAGGTCTAGCAATCCATTGACTATTAACTGTCTTTATGTGTATTTGATGTTCATGTTGACTGATGGAGATTTCTATTATCAAGCTGCAGTGATATCATCAAGTTGTCTACGCAGGAAATGAAAACCATTAATTATAAAATCACCTTCCATAACTGTTACAGAGTGAAATAAAGATTGGGTCATTCATAATGTGTTAAGGAGAAAAGAAACCTTTAAGAAAATTTATATTAAAATCTGAAAGGTAATAATTTTTGAGACATTTAACAATATTCCATATGTAACTTTTTTTTTAGAGCAAGGTCAGTTTTGTTTCGCCAGTAGCTTTTATATAACTTACTGCTAAAAAGCCATCTCACCTCACAGAATAAGACAGGATTTTTAAAAATAGAATTCTAATATAAAAGCAAAAGACAGAAATTCTAATTCTAATATAAAGGCAAAAAGCAGGAAGATCTCTTCAAATCAGTTGATTTAACTGATAGAAGCTTGGGGAATAGGAGATTGAGAGTGCAGCTTGTGGTGAAACAGCGAATGATGTACTGCAAATTCAGAATGGCTATGTTAATCTATACTGACAGTTCACTCTCAATAAGTTTTAGAGCAAGATTTCCTTATGTGGCTTCAGGGTTCACTTTGTTTAATAACCTTCATTTGAAGAGTCTGAAAATATTTTACTGGGTTAAAGGCACTGCAGATGTGTAAATTGTTGTCCATGTTGTGGAAAACTACAGTAAGCTGCTCCAAGATAAACTCACAACAATTTACTCAGAAGAATTACACAAACCACAATTAGATGACAGACAATTGAATCTTTTTTAAAAAGTGTTAGCTGCATAATGGAAGATCCCACCTGCACTTCAAATGACATCATACATTATCTGGCATTTTGCTGAACAGGAGGGGAGCCTTTTGAGTCAAATTTCACACAAATTAACAGTCTTGCCTCTGAAGCAGAAGGCTATATATTCAAGTATTATTCCGGAGACTTGAGAGACATAAGATTGAGGTTCAAGTGTAGTTTGAGGGAGTGCTGCACTCTCATACATGCAGTATTTCCAATGAAGTGTTAAACCTCTGCCATATCAGATGTTGTATAGGATGGGAATACAGGCTGGGAAAGTTAATAATGATATTCAACAGCTGTATGACCTTGAATAAGTCCTGTGTATCTTTCCTTATGGGCTGAAGACAGCGCAGCAGCTTGTTTTTCTGTACTGGCTATTTTTGTTACACCGAATAAAAGACAGAGAGAGAGAAAGTATCGTTCCAAGAGTTGGACTTCACCTAGGACTGGGATCACGAATGGTGCCAGGAACAAAACTAAACCTCCAGATCAGCTGTCGATCGAGGGTTCCCTAACGGACAGAAGGGCGAGTGACTCATCGCTTTATTTTTCCCTTTCTTTTCCATTTATTATTATTAATATTACCTAATAAATATCCACATTTAAGCAAATTGCAGTTGTCAAGTCTTTTCTTAACCACATTTAATCAAATCCAAAAGAACTGCTTCGATTCACCAAGTGATCCAAGACAGATGTGAAAGTTTCCATAACAGTATTTCAATGAAATCTGATGGATTTTGTCATCCTTTTGCCAATATTCCTTCCTCAACTAACAACAAGTGCAAATTGTTTGGTCTTTATTATATTGCTATTTTAGGAATGACTTTATTAAAATTGGCTGCCAAACTTGCTGGGTTTCAACAGCATCAACACTTTAAAAATATTTCATGTGCAGTGTGAATGCACATTATTTATTTCTTCTTTCTTTATTTTATCCTCTGATAATGCTTCTGTGTAATATTAATGTGTCAGCATTGAATATATGCTCAAAGCCCTACTTTCAGAAATATAAAATGTTCATCCTCAGCCAAGCTGACTACAGAGAGGCTTCATGCTGCTGGTGCAGAACAGCATCCAAAAAGCCCTCAGGCCTGTTCTGAGTGAAATATTATGCTAACTTAATACTGCTTTGATCTTTGAGGTGTTTCCAAATCCACCACAGAAGCACTTACACAGAATGCGAAAATTCCCCATCTCCTAGTGCAGCAGTAGGATTGGAAATATGACAGAGACCCAGTTCATTGGGTCCTGATTGGCCCCATTTCTTCATGATATATCCGGGAATTGTACTCCCCTGTTGTCGTGTACTGGAAACTGTAACCAACTAACTAAATACATTGTGGCTGCCCTTGTTTAGAAAACAACATTGTAGTAATCTGATAAATCCAGATTGTTCATCCTATAATATTAGTTATAACTGAATTACTTCACATATTTACATACAATATCATGGATACTGATCAGAACGCTGAAATACTATAGACAACATTAACTTTTGATTACAAATATATTGTATGAAAAATCTGCAACAGCCAAAAATTGAACATAAATGTACATTTAGTCACATTCTGGCAAATTCTGGTTTGATGTCCATTGAATATTGCACCTATCAAGTGTCAGGCAAATGTTGGAGCGAAATGTAAAAGGGACAAACAATGAGGAGTAAAAAATGAGGTCTGCAGATGCTGGAGATCACAGCTGCAAATGTGTTGCTGGTCAAAGCACAGCAGGCCAGGCAGCATCTCAGGAATAGAGAATTCGACGTTTCGAGCATACATTCCTGATGAAGGGCTTATGCTCGAAACGTCGAATTCTCTATTCCTGAGATGCTGCCTGGCCTGCTGTGCTTTGACCAGCAACACAAACAATGAGGAGTCCATCTTCTGGCTCCCTCTCTCAGCAGGAAGCCACTTCTTGGAGAATATTTATGATTTGGCCTTACGGAAATTTATGTATAAAAAAAGAGTTAAAACACGATAGTTTGTGTGTTAACGGCCTCCCATCCGAGAGCATGGACTGCTATCAAAGCCACAGCTTTGAGAACAACCATTAAACATCTGTGTGAGGCATTTGGGAACAAAGGAAAAGGCAGTTTCTCATTGTCTGATAACCAGTGCTGCCAGTCAACTGCTGATTTAAAAAAAAATCAGCACACAAGTTTCAATCAAGTTACAAAGTCAAGAATCTCAAAATCAACTGGATGACTATTGACATCAATGGCACCAGTAACATCCACTGTACAGCCAGAACATTCAACCATCTGCTTTACACACACAATTCAAAGGCTAATCCATATTTTAAAAAATCTTTTATCTTTCTGAAATGTGTTCATTGTATTGTGCTGCTATTTCTTCTCGCATTCAGTAATAAATGAAATCAATGTGCAAATCTTGGTTTGAATTATGTGGGCATTGGGAAATAACGTGACAGAATGGCGTGAAAATTACATTGAGGCCTACCTCAATGTCAGCAACAATTCACTGCATCTTTTAACTAAGTTCTGGTTGTGGAGGCAAGATTTTTGCTCGGCAATAGTGAGGTGCTTATTAACGGGGATTATTATTGTTAAAGATCTTGTTCATTGCACATGTCACCTCATTAATATGGAGCTTTCTACCCTGTCACCCTGTGCAGGCAGGCTGAATGCCAAAAATTCTTGGCATGGAAGTCCGAGTTGGAGACCTGGCACTTTCAATTCATCACTTGCTCCAAAGGATCTTCATGGTAAACGCTAGGGATCAATACTAGGTCACACTCCATGAACACTATCTACATACAGTCCACATCCACAGACCTTGCTATTTGATATTTGCCAACCTCTATGAACCCAAGTGGCACATTTGCAATCCACTTACATGTCACTTCTGCACTTCAATACTGCCTCTGGAGGTACACCAGCAACTATCACTGTAATGCTGCAGCAAGGTCATTCAGAGACACTCACACAGATAACACACACTGGACCTGACTGAATTTTTACCTGCACATCCACTAATATCATTTGTTTTATCTGTTGCTCCCGATGCGGTCTCCTCTACATTGGGGAGACTGGGCGCCTCCTAGCAGAGAGCTTTAGGGAACATCTCCGAGACACCCGCACCAATCAACCACACCGCCCGTGGCCCAACATTTCAACTCCCCCTCCCACTCTGCCGAGAACATGGAGGTTGAGGGCCTCCTTCACCGCTGCTCCCTCACCACCAGACGCCTGGAGGAAGAACGCCTCATCTTCTGCCTCGGAACACTTCAACCCCAGGGCATCAATGTGCAACAGTTTCCTCATTTCCCCTTCCCCCACCTCACCCTAGTTCCAAACTTCCAGCTCAGCACTGTCCCCATGACTTGTCCGGACTTGTCCTACCTGCCTATCTCCTTTTCCACCTATCCACTCCACCCTATCCTCCCTGACCTATCACCTTCATCCCCTCCCCCACTCACCCATTGTACTCGATGCTACTTTCTCCCCACCCCCACCCTCCTCTAGCTTATCTCTCCACGCTTCAGGCTCACTGCCTTTATTCCTGATGATGGGCTTTTGCCCGAAACGTCGATTTTACCGCTCCTTGGATGCTGCCTGAACGGCTGTGCTCTTCCAGCACCACTAATCCAGAATTGCTGAACTGTTTGCTTCCTCTTTTAGTGCTCACTCATTTTGAGCATACCTGGATGTTCACAGCAACCCTGGCTTGCCTTTTTGTACCTTGACCCTTAGCAACAGATACCAGGAGCAGAGTACTGCTGTACTTCTGTGCTGTTTAGCATAGATACAAAAGAAGGAAGCTTGTCATGTGATTACCAGCAGTCCTCAGTCACATCACGGGGGGAAGGCCATCAGTCTGGGGATCCTGGCACAGGGCAGCCCTTGATGACAGTCCAAGAGCTTGGACATGGTCACTCAATCACTCGGTGTGGTCAGAGATGGATTTTCTCTTCATAAGTGATGAGGAGTCAAGTACCAGGTAACTCACCACTAGTCCTGAGTCTTTCTGCCTCATTTTGGGATGTTTTCCTCCTGCAATGAGACAGTGACAGGTATTAAGGGAGATGAAAGGGAATGGCACAGCTGTTACTTTTGGTGCAAGTGGCTACACTACCTGACTGAGGAGTGGACAGTGCAGAGGATGGACAGAGTTAGCGGTGTGAGCAATTAGCGAGGATGACAATGTGAAAAAAGATGTTGAAATCAACAGTGAGAGTAATAGAGCTTTGGTAAGAGGTGGGTACAGTAACAGAGGTAGAGGAAGTACAGTATAGAGAGAAGATGGTGACATTTAGCTTGATGAGTAGAAAAGGAACTTCTTCATACATTGTTGTGTGTGCCTTCAAATGGCTGAGACTGTATTGATCCTGGAATGGCCTGGTGGCATGGCTTCCACCCCTGGTCTTGAAGGATGAGGATATTCCTCCTCTGCAACTCCCTGTCCAGCCAGGCTTCCAGAGCCATTCCCCAAAGCAGGACTCTAATTTCTCCTTCTCTAGACAGTTTCAATGTGCAAGACAAATGTCCGTTACTATGCAAGTCAGTTCCAGACTAGCAGTGCTTGTCTGGATGAATAAATATGTTGTTAAAGATGCCAGTCCATTCCAGGATATACCAACCATGGTAAGCTGTTCTTGGCCAGTCATTAATGAAGTATGTTTGGTCAACAGTGAGAAATCCACTTGACCTCACAGAGAGAAACCCTGCATGAAATTTGATGAAACTAACACTTAGCCAAAACACATAAAAATCATCCCACCCTTTTTATTCATTTAAGAAAGCCTAGTTAAATCATTTCCTTTTAAAAGATAAGCTCATTTGCATCTGGTATAAGGGCATCCACAAGGAAAGGGATTTTTTTAAAAATAACCTCGCGGTTGGGACAAGGATAGCTGAGTAACCAAGGGGAGCTTTTTCATCTCTCCCCACCGGCACCTTAATGTCCCATCTGTAACTAGAACAAGCTGAGGACTGGTCTTAACAACAACTAAAAAACAACTGTTTTTGAATAACTGTCCCAGAGGACATTACAAAAACAATAAAATCCTTTGTTTAAGGAATGAGATTGTGTTCATAAGAAAATGATTTATGTTTTTCAGTAAACTTCAGCATTCATTTGTCTTTCTGCATTTCAACAGATTGATCTGAAAATGTTTTTCTTCAAGGTTTACATCATTACTGACAAGTTGAAAAACTTTTGTTCCTTATTTCAGTGAGTCCTGTGTCTGATCAGTTGGTAAGATCAATTTACTTCACTTTCAGAAAATTGATCACCTGACAATTTCAATTGTTGTTGAAACCATTATTTACCCATTTGTAAATTTAAAAAGGAATCTTCCCCCCCCCTCCCACCCCCCACTTACAGACTCAAAAATAAGACTACAAAACTCTTTTTGGGTTTCTTGTGAAGAAATGCAATGCTAAAAAAGAGATAGATCTGAGATCACAGAACACCATCCAAATACTGCCCACTTTATCAGTTCTGTACAAGGTTTTCAGATCTTAAAACATCCTATATTCCCTTAAATAACAATGAGTTTTGACTTTTCCTGAGTCTTCTTTGAATAATTCCCACAAAGAAATATACTTCTACACAAGTTGCAGAAATTGTTAGCGAATCTATCTCCTACTTGATGTACTCCTGGCAACGCAATAACCTGTTGGTGAAAACTGTTATATAAAAAAAGCATTATATCTAAGTACAAGTTAGGAGCAACTGGGGATTTAAGTATGAGCAGATGGAAAGATCCTAGTCCACAAGTTGTCTAAAAAAAAATCCAATGCAGCGAAGTAATTGCTGAGAGGGATAAAACTGTAAAGAGATTTTAGGTCCTCTGAGAAAGTAAAGTCTGGAAGCAGCCAAATTGTTGAAGTGTATGATTACTGTCTGTGATGCAAGATATCAGCAATTCAATCTGCAATCTTATGAGACTGTCAAGGAATATATAAGGTTAGTAATAGGGCAGTGGAGTTCGGTGATAATGGACCCCTGACTTTCTTACATTAGAATGATAGAAATTTCCAGAACAGGAGGAAGTAATTTGGCCATTATGACAGTGCTTGCACATTGCCAAGGACATTTAAAATTAGTCCCAATGACCTGTGCTGTCTCAACAGCCTGTACCTTCAATTATTTATCTAATTTTCTTTTTAAAGATGAAATTGTCTTTGCCTCAACCATATCCCCTGGCAAAGCATTCCATTATTCATAAGGAGTAAAGGAAGTTCTTCTAATCTCTCTCTTCAACCTTTTAGTGAAATCTATTAATTACCAATCCCCCACTTTTTACTGTCCAAGCTAATGAAATGATATTTCTCCACTCGGTTGATTAATATTCTCCACAATCTTAAAAATCTCAACTAAATGTTCTCTTAGTCATCGTTCCCCAGTAAAAACATTCCAAATATATCAAATCTCTGTCTTCCTAATTAGAGTTTCCTAACTCTGACAGATGTTTCATCAGTGTTAATGTCTGCGTTATAATATTCTTTAAGCAGTCCTTTTTAAAATTAATTCATGGAATGTGCTTGTTGCTGCCTGGGCCATTTACTTTCTATCCTTAGGGAAGGTAGTGATGAGCTGCCTTCTTGAACCATTGCAGTCCATGTACTGTGGTAGACTCACAATGTTGTTTGGGAGGGGGTTCCAGGGTTTTGAGCTGGAAACCTTGAAGAAATGTGATATATTTCCAGGTCACCACTTACAGAGAATCATGTTTGGTGGTTGTATCTGCTGCCCTAGTCCTTCTAATTGGAGGTTTTTTGTGGGATTGGACGTTGCAGCCTAAGGAGCCTCGATGAATGCCTGCATTACACCACATACAAGATACACACTTGCTGCTACTGAGCATCGATGGTGGAAAAAGCGGATGATGGCGAATGTGGTGGCAATCGAGCAGACTACATTGTCTGCGATGGTCTCAATTTTAAAAAGGATTCAGGTACCTGGATCGCATCCACCTTCACTGTATAGTGTGCCCTCCACTCAAAACTGAGATTCCTGAAAATTTTAAAGTAAATAAGTCTCATAGTTCTTAGAGCCATTTGAGTAGATGATCACTCTCACAGTCATTAGTCTACAGTCTTGATTATCCCCATGTTTATGGCCTGTTCATCCTTGCTGCCCTTCCCTTGAGAGGATATTCCAGTAGTCCACACTTTGCTGTGGGAGGCTACATCCAAATAGTTCCAGGCTCCAATTTCACAAGGGTGTTCATCTGTCTCTGGTAAAATACTGGTGACATTTGAAAATGGCCCATTTGGGAATAGCGCGGAGAGCCTTCAACCAACTAATTGTCTGTTTTCCTTTGGAAAACCAGGTACCAATTATCACAAAGCTAGTCCATTTTTTTCTAAAGCTGTTCCTTGGCTCAAGGAGACTCTATCCTTGATATTTTTCAGAGGGACAATAAACTGGGCCGGACTCCAGTCAGTCTGGCTGGTACAGAAATGAAAATGATTTTGAGAGGCCTTTTGTTTATATGTAAACAGATGAGACTTCAGACTAAAGTGGTCATGCTTTAGAAGTGACCTGTACAAAGAGAGGGGAGTGGTCAGCTCTCTCGCTGAGCTGGGCTAAGCAGCTTTAGTTCAGTCTTGAACTGGGAAGTTCAACAGGGAACTGTGTGGAATCTCTTTGCGGGATTTTAAACAATGAGGGGTAGTGCTGGTGTCTTTATTTCGGGTGTTGGTTTGGCTGGATAGACAAAGCTTGGGATAATAATGACTCTTTCAATCACCAAAGGTTTTCTGAATATGGATGTGGTGACTTTGGAAGTTTTGCAAAAAGTGAATAAGACCAAATTGCAAGTTTCAGTGGACAGAGGACTGTCAAAAGACATTTGACAGCCCAAAAACTGTGTTAACCACTGTCCCAGTATTAGCCCTGCCAGATTACATGAAGCCTTTCAAGGTGGCTATTGATGCCAGTGATGTGGGTGTCGGTGCTGTGCTCCTGCAGGAGGAGGATGAGGGAATAGAAAGACCCTTCGGGTATTTTTCCAGGAAATTGAATGTTCATCAAAGAAATATTCAACAGTGGAGAAAGAGACTTCAAGTTTGGTGTTGGCATTACAACATTTCACTGTTTATATTACCAGCAATGCAACTGAGGCAATCGTATACATTGATCATAACCCACTGACATTTGTGTAAATATTTAAAAACAAAAATGCCAGACAGTTTAGATGGATCTTGTTGCTGTAGCCATTCAATTTGACAATTATGCATGTGGCAGGTTGCGAAAACATGATATCCAATGTTATCAAGACTCGAATGAGATAGGGAGGTGTACGGCAGTGGGTGTACCGTGGTCTGAACTTGCATGGGATTGCGCATGTTTGCATGTTTATAGTTAGTATTGTGTATATGTGTGTCTAAACTAGTAACCGGGGTTTTTAATGGTTAAAAATAAAGCCATCTTGTGGTACTGATGGTTCTTTTTTTTTACGGGGGAAGATGTCCCCTTTTTTTTCCTGAAGCCGTTCCTTGGCTCAAGGAGATTCCGTCCTTGATACTTTTCAGAGGGGCAATAAACCAGACCAGACTCCAATCAGTCTGGTTTGGTATGGAGATGAAAAGTATTTTGAGAGGCCTTTTATTTATATGTAAACAGATGAGACTTCAGGCCAAAGTGGTCATGCTTTAGAGGTGACCTGTATAAAGAGAGGGGAGGGATCAGCTCTCTAGCTGAGCTGAGCTGAGCTGAGCAGTTTTAGTTCAGCCTTGAACTGGGAAGTTCAACAGTGAGCTGTGTGGAATCTCTCTCTCTTTTTTGCCCTTCAACTTCAACCTGTAAGCATGTGTTTCATTTATACTGGGTTTTAAAGGGAGTTTGCATATTTGGACTGTTATGTATATGCTTACATTCCTGAAGAAGGGTTTATGCCCGAAACGTCGATCCTGCTCCTTGGATGCTGCCTGACCTGCTACGCTTTTCCAGCAACACATTTTTCAGCTCTGACCTCCAGCATCTGCAGTCCTCTCTTCCTCCACTGTTATATATATTCAGCATAACACAATTCATATGACAACTCAGTCCTGGAATGGCACCAGAGGCAGGACAGCATCAGACATCCAACTCAGTTTGTAAGTTTTACATTTTCCCACATTCCTGCCTCCGAAACAGTTTTCGTGTGACTGGGAAGATCGATCAGTGTCTTTACCTTGGAGTACAAACTAACATTCTATGCTTTTTTCCTTTGCAGTGTATCTCTGATTACAATAATGATTTGCATTTGCATGGTACCATTAGCACAATATAAAACCTACCAAGAAACTTCAGAGGGGTCTTAACAAAAGAAAATTGTCACAAAGCTACACAAGAAGATTTTGAGTAGATAGCCATAAGTTTGGCTAAAGTGGCCTCTGGAATATCTTCTACAAAGAAAAACCATCAGAAGGACAGAGGGGGTCATGAAGAAAATTCCAGACCTTTGGAACAAAGACAGAAATTCCTGGAAAAAGTCAGCAGAAAAGTTTTCATCAGAACTGCTTCAGAATTCTTATGAAATGTCACTGGACTTGAAAAGTTAACTCTGCTTTGTCTCCACAATTGCTGTGAGACTTGTTGAGTTTATTCAACAATTTCTGTTTTGTTTCTGATTTCCAACAAATGCAGTTTTTTTTTGTCCTGAACTGGGAAAGTATAGCTGCCACTGTGGAGGGGAAGCAATGGCATGGTGGTAATGTTACTGCGCTAGTAATCTAGCAGCCTAGACTAATGCTTCGGAGGCATAATTTCAAACTGGACCAAGGCAGCTGGTGGGGTTTCTGTTTAATTAATTAAGTGTGGAATTGAAAGCTCATCTCACAAGCAGTTTCATGACACTACCAGCAATCATGGCAAGAACCCAACTGGTATGATAATTGTTTTTAGGGAGCCAAATCTACCATCCTTATTAACCCTGCCCTATATGTGACTCCAGACCCACAGTGGTTGGTTCTTAACTGCCCTCAGAAATGGACTAGCAAGCCAAGCAGTACAAAGTCAATTAGAGATGGAAAATAAAAGTTGATTTTTCCAATGATACTCACATTTGAAGAAAAAAATATAAAAATTAGAAAAGCATCATAATTCAAGAAGTACCCACGTCTAGAATGGGTAGGAGGCTGGAGGATATTATGGAGATAGTAAAGGACAAGACAATAAAGAGAGTGAAAAGTAAGCTTGAAAATTTTAAAACAGAGGCTTTGTTTGACCACAAGACAACACAAGTCAGTGAATATGGGATGATGGACAGATGGAACATGGATTGAATTAAGAAACAGCAGAAATTTGGAATAAACATAGAGAATGCTGAAAAACTTCTCAAGTCTGGCAGCAGTTATGGAGAGAGAGAGAGAAAAACAGTGTAAAGATAATGCCAACCTGCTGAATTTCTCAAGTATGCCTATTTTTGTTTCACATTTCCAGTATCTGAAGTTTTTTGCCTTTATTCAAGCAGAAATTTAGTTCTGCTTCAATTTATGGAGTGAGTAAGATGGAAATCCAAGCAAGGGACATTGGATAATCAAATCAAAAGTTACCTTACTTATTGTAATACAATTGCCACCACATTTCAGTTTGACAAACAACTTCCTGAAGTAATGCATAGTTATTTGTCACATCCTCCACATTTATGTTACCATCATGTTATGAATTAGAATCTTCTCCAACAGTATAACTGGCCTGTTTCTTATATCTGTACAATATATGGGAATTAAGGAATAAGGCATTTCGCCCTTGAGCTTACTGTACCATTCTACCAGATTATGTGTGATCTGTCTGTGCCCTCAATTCTAAATTCTTGCCTAAATTCTAATACCATTGGATTCCCTGCTAAGTGAAGAATTTAGTTATCTGCCAACCTGTAATAAGCTGAAGTCTGTCTTGTTTTGCACAAGCGCAGAACCTGCTCCTTATTCCTTTTTAATTTTCACACTAAAGAATCATCCAACCATTGTGTACACATTGTAGTTACGTGTTTAAGAAAATATATCTGTGGAAGTTGATAATGTAATTCATTCAAAGCCTTCAAAATAAGTGCAAAGGAACAAAAAAAACAATATAACTGCTAGGGTTGACAACACAAAAATTTGATTTCAAAAATTGCCAGAAGATAACAGAAATACAGCTTTGGTTCCTGATGTCTCAAGCTTAGGAGCAAGTTTCCATCTTGGTTTAAAGGTAGCTACATCTCTTTTCTTCCCTTCGCTTCCCTTTTCTCAGCAGGGTTTTCACAGAGGTTATTCCAAATGGACAATAACAACAAATTGTTTTTGTATCAATGAGCACAGTAGCTTGAGGAAATTTGTGCACAAGACAAAAACCAGGACAAAATTCTCATTCTTTTATTGGCCAAACTCTTGTGAGAATCAAACATTTCTTACTCACTTTATATAGGGTCACAGAGTTATACAGCTCAGAAATAGGTCCTTCAGCCCAACTCATCCATGCTAAACAGGGTTTCCTAAACTGAATTAGTCCCATTTTCCTGCATTTGATCATATCCCTCTAAACATTTTCTATGCATCATTTAAACATGTATTTGTGCCATCCTCTACTACTTCCTCTGGCATTTTGGTCTACATACGCACTTCCCTCTGTGTGAAAACGTTGTCCCTCAGAACACTTTTCAATCTTTATTCTCTCACTGTAAAAACAATCAGTGCTAAATTACCTATGAGGCTGAATTTCCATTAAAGCAAAAAGTTCTTCTCCTAACGTATCACAATTTGAGTCGGAAGGTTATAGGTAACATGCTGGAGACTTGAGAATATTATTTAGGCAAACTGCCCAGTGCAGTGGCAAAGGAACTGTAGTTACCTCGATCATTTCAGAGGGCAATAAAAGACATCCATGTTTCTGTGGAGCGAGAGCCACATGGAGGCCAACCCAGTTAGGGACGGCAGATTTCCTTCCCTGACGGAGATTAATGAGCCTGATGGCTTTTTGCAACAGTCAACAATGGTTACCATTAACTTAGCTTTTAATTTCATGTTTTACTGAATTCACATTTCATCATCTGCTCTGGTCGGATTCAGAGCTACACTCCCAGTACTGTGGGGTAGCACTCTAGATTACTAATCCTGTGACATTATCACCAACCCACCATCAACCAAATGACTGGGGAGGTACCATATTTCAGATGAGACATTTTAGCAAAAATAACTTTTATCAGCCCTTTTAGAAGTTAAAATCAAGATTTTCTGAGAACAATATCTGCAAAGTTGTTTTGGTGGTTCAACAAATATTACATGTTTTATTTTCATTGTCTTGTACTAGTAAATCAATTGTGTTATTTCCACTGTGATACCCACACTTGACAGAGATACTAAGTATTCATCAAGGCTACGAATGGTGGAGTGTTTAGGATTCTATTGTTGAGGGAGAGAGAGAGAGTAAGAGAGAGAGAGAAAATGCTGTGAGGTGAGTGATGGATATGAGACTGTCAGGAAAAAGAATAGAAAAATCTAAGAGTAGATGGAAAACTATGGTGGCAAGTAAATATCGTGAGTTTTGAGTTAGAATAGTAATGGACAGGAATAAATAGGAAGTGATGATCAGCCAGTATTGTGGGGATCTCTATTTAATTGGGAAAAGCCAGAAGAAGAAGATATCAGGGGCAGACAACAATGGTAAGCCACAGCGTACAAAAGTATTTACCCAACTATTTGTGTTTTTGTGCACTCTAGTATAACTCAATTTAATTTGTTCTTATATAGCCGTTGGATATGAAAGCGGTGTTTACACATAGAGGTAAAGTTGCCATAGTCCTAGAGGAGCATAGGGCTAAGCTCTCATTAGTTTGACGCTGGAGTGATGGTGAGCTTAACTTGAGGGTCACCATATCTCAGGCGAGGGACAAAGCTAAGAACATGAGACCTTTGTGGTAACCTCAGGCAGTACGTGAATTGAACCTGTGCTGTTGGCATCACTCTGCACCACCGTCTAGCCAGCTGAGCTAACTGATCCCAAAAAGCTGTGTTTAATCGAGGCAATGCAGGTCATGGCTGCCATTTGAGGAGCTGCCAAGAAAATCCATGTAATCTCTTTTCAGGAAGGCAGCCACATTACGCGCTAGTTGTCCAGGCAGCAATGAGCATTCCCTAGGATCAAGAACTCTGGATGAGGGGAGGGTTGGGGTAGGGGGTGGGGGCAGTGGAATCCTTTCCACCAAGAGCTGCCAACTATTCGAAGGTCAGCATCTGTAATTGAGTGGCAGTCTTACCAGAGAAGGGTGCCACCTTGCTAAGAACCACTATGGGCACCGGGTCCCAAAATGCACGAGTAATGGTAGGAAAGAGGTCATGGGATAGAGGAGTTGAGATGTAGGGAGGCATTGTCAGTGAGGGAAAGGCTTTCATCTTACACCTGCCTTTCTGATTCTGTCCTTTAGTCAGGATATTTTTGAAGAAAGAACAACCCTGAGACTCCAAAAAACCACACAACACAGATTTAATCCACACACCAGGATTCTCTGGTCACGATTTGGTTAGAACCATGGAAAGCAGCATGATTCCGTTAAGTGAATAGCATTTTGCTTTGTTTCAATTGTGATTCCACTATTCATGCCCTTTTGTGCCAAGTAGGCTGCTTTTTGCTGAGTGTGTTGAATGTTTGCTGTCTAATTTGTTCTCAAAGTCTTATCACTAACAATGTTTCATCAGCTTTATCAAAATAGAATTTGCCTTTCTAGCTTCTGAGTTTCACCTAGCCACTCATTCCTATTAATACTTCTGGCCTCAGTAGCACTTTAGCTTTTTGGAAGAGCAATCTGAGGAGGTGTGACATTAGTTGGTGAACTTGCCTATTTTTCACATCTTCAATTTTATGTTTCTCCACTTTTAAGATGGCCTTGTGCAAATCTGTGCTGAATCTAGCTATTTTTGTAATGATTCCTTTGAGAATTGTTATCACGACTTTAGATTTTCCATTTGACTAAGTAGGTGTGGAGGTAATAAATAGAACTGAATTTCCCCATTATTCATTATGAACATAAATAATTCACTCAAGAATTGAGCACCATTACTATTCATCATTTTGTTGGAGATGTCATGGCAATTGAAGTGTGTTTCCAGGCATTCTATGATCCAATTGGTAGTCCTTGCCATAACGAGCCTTACTCCCAATAGCCTGAAGAATATTTTACTGTGATGGGATATTCACTAAGCATGAAGAGGTCTACTCCAACCTTCATCCATTATCTGTCTGGGGTGTTACAAATCATTAGGTTGCTTATCTTGATGTTCATTGCAAACAGTACATTGGCTGATGTGGTCCTTAATGTGGTTGCTCATGTTTGGTCAGTAGGGTATTCTCTTCCATTCCTCAGTATGGGTTTGATTCCTTGATATCTTATTTGATTTGCTTCAACATCTCTTTTCTTAACTCTTCAGGACTGTCGTTTTTGTGTTTCCAGATACTATGCCATACTGAGTAATCATTTCATTTCCTTAGGTCAAATCCTGTCTCACAGCAACTGGTGTATCCTTAATGGTTCCAACACATGCTTCCATCACAACTTCATTCAGCACTTCGGTAGTTTGCAATTCCTACAAATTGCTGAACTTCAGTCAAATCTGCTGCAAATTTAATGCCATTTAATAGTCAGTACATGATCTATGTTCTGGACTTCAGTCATCTTTAGTTGTAGCTTCTTTTCCTGTTCAGCGTCAGGTTCATCTGATAAGCTCACTCTCGCAGTCTCATTTCATTCTGATCATGGTTTGCATATTCTTCTATCCTGTCACCCTATCTACAGAGTAGCACATCATTCGTTCCAGGAAAATCATCAATTAACTCTTGATGTCTGCACTGATGTTTTTCCAGAATAGTAGAAATGCCAGCATGCATGCAAAACCACCTAAACCTCTTGCATGGTGTCCAGAGCTGAATAAGAGAGTTACTAATTTCATCCAGTCTTGCTTGCCAGTGCCCTTTATCAACTTTTAAAAGAATAAAACTTTTGACTTTGTAAGCAGATCATAACTACTTCAGCGCTTGCTGGATTGGTTATACTCCTTCTTCCCAAATATTTCCAGATTTTGTGTTTAGTGTGCTCTGTTATGATCAAAACCCCAAAATGTAACCGGTATTTTTAATCCTTAATTCCAAAATATGATTTTTTAGAAAAAGACTTCTATAGAGACAAAATAACTGCAGGTGTAAATTTATTGGTGCTCCGGTAGAAAGTCTGTGCGAGATAAATGGGATGTAACACTGAATGGTGTCAAAGAAACTTGAAACAGACTAAACTGTGATCTTCTGTCAGTGCAATGATAACAAGGGGCTGATGACACTGTACTAAATATCATGGCATCCCTAGTAGATTACACACCAAACTACAGAGAGATTTTGTGTGCTTCCTGTTGAAGAATTCACAAGGACAGGAGTTATAAAGCCTGTTTATACTCTACTGGATTGTGTTAGTGCAACTCAACATTCTTGTCCATACCAACCTAGGTATGAATGTTAACGTGCTGTGAAGATCACAGTCAGGCAACTATTTCCTCATCAATCCTGTGTTTCAGGCATACAACATCTACATGTCACAATAAAGTTAATTCAATTCAATTCAATTCTGAATGCTAGAAGTCACTTGGCTAATAGCAAGACAAAGGGAACATCATACACACAGACCCACACACAGACACACACACACACACCCTTGAATGCTGTCATTCAATCATATTTAGAAGGAATTAGAACTACAGAAACTCATCAAATTCACAAAACAAAGGATCATGAAATCCACTGTCCACCATCAACATCAATATAAATGGTAACCTTCACTGCAAAACCATTCTTTGAGAGTAATTCAGAGAATAATTCCCGTATGTGTTAATTTTATTTTTATCTTTTTAATACTCATTTCTTACTTCAAATCTGTGTGCATAGCTGCTATGTTACTAAATCATCTTGTGTTTAGTAATTAATGAATTCACTATTTGTTAACTCAAGAAAGCCTGGTTAAATTATTACATTTTAAAACATGCATACTAACTTGTTGCAATTAACCAAAGAAGCAGGTATATAAAGGAGGAGAGTCAGTTCATCCTTCCTCAGCTGGGAGTTTAACGATTCGACATATCCTGTCATTAACTGTAACTAATTGGGAAATCGCACCCGGGGTCCAGGCATAACAATGTAAGCTTGAACCTGACCAACATCTCCTAACATCTTGAGAGAGTGCCCTCAATTGCTGACCGAGCAACCTTTCTCCAGTGGATCCGTGAACTATACAATGAGATATCAGCTAGTCAAACATAATTACAATTTAATGGAGAACAAATTAAATGTTTTGTACACGGAGGTCAATAAATTCATCAGACGTGGGAAACGATATAGATGCAATTCATTCAAGAATCCCTATAGGATGGAAACAGGTCATTTGGCCCAACAAGTCCACACTGACCCTCCGAAGAGTATCCCAACCAGACCCTTTCACTGCTCTATTATTCTACATCTACCCCGACTAACACACATAAACTACAAATCCTCGAATACTATGGGCAATTTAGCTTGGCCAGTTCATCTAACTGCACATCTTTGGACTGGGGGAGGAAACCAGAGCACCTGGAGGAAACCCATGCAGACACAGGAAGACTGTGCAAATTCCACGCAAACAGTCGCCTGAATCTTGAATTGAACCCAGGTCCCTAGTGCCGTGAGGCAGCAGTGCTGACCGCTGAGTCACTGTGCCACCCCAAGCTTTGTTCAAGCTTCAATCAAGCTAGGCTTCACCACCCAAAAGCAATATCAAGCACCATGAGTTCAAATTAAAAAGCAAATAAAAAACAATCATTTGGTTAAAACTTAAATCATGGCTATCAAGGTCCGAAAGCAGAAATTATATAAATAACATGGCAAGGAGGCAAAATTAGTAATGAGTAGAATCATGCAGCAATATCTTACAAAAAGAAGTGAAGGGGATATTTGTTAGCATATCAATGAAGAAAGAAATGCCACTTTTATTTTGTGATTAGATTTAATGGCAAAATCACTGAGGTTTTTGAAATTGTTTCATGAAAAGCTTATCTTCCTCAGAATTTAAAACAAATGGAGAAGTTGAACAGTTAATATGATTCAGTCTCTGCAATTGGTGAAACATTAACTGGAGAAGTATTGAAAAGCCATTATCTTTCTTGGAATTACAAACCTTGGTTGTAATGGGAGGAAGGAAGGCCTCCAGTAATGATTGTTGTACTCATGGGTATACAAATACTTCTTTCATGAACTGGAACCAATCGTTTTGGAAGTGGTCCAGCACATGATTTTAAGTTGCGAGCTATCCCAAGTTTTTGATTTAACTTAAAGCTTTTGGTTTGTGGCTGTTAAGGCTGTTTGGTCGATAATTCTTTATCAGAATCCTTATGAATGACTTAGTGCAATGTCTGCTGTCAGACAATCAGCGCAGACTCAGAAAATGTCAAGACGCCATTGATGTGGGGTGCAATTTTATTACGAACCACTTGGTGATAGAGTGGCATTTAAGCTAAGCTTTGCACTCAGTGATGTAACCCAGAGTTTAATCATGGGGTATATTCAAGAGTGAGATACAGAGTTTATAGTTGGTCATGGAATCAAGGGATATGGGGATATCAAGGGTGAAACTAGAGTTAAGGCAAATGTTCCTCCGGGGTCTAGATTAGAGTGGTGCTGGAAAAGCACGGCAGTTCAGGCAGCATCCGAGGAGCAGTAAAATCAACATTTCGGGCAAAAGCCCTTCATCAGGAATGTTCCTCCATCAATCATTCATCAATTTAATGGCAGAACAGGCTGAAGAAATAGTTTGAACATATTTCCAATGTTTTGATGATCTTATGAAATTATGCTGTCAATCTGAGCCACATGGCCAGCCTTCAGTTTAATGTTTCCTGCCTCTTGATTCTTTAATTCATATGCAGATGATGCACTTAATTCCTGGAATGGGATTGGAACAACTCTGATCTTCTTCCTAAGAGATACTCCCATGAGGTTTCAAGTCCAATGCATTTTTTGCATTTTGAAATGTCTTAGACACCTAATTAGGTGTGACATACCAGAATCTCTCACTCTCTCGACAAACAGCCACTGAATTCAAGTCTGCAATCAATTTTTAGCTGTGTATATGTCCCTTCTTTAAACAAATAATCCTCATGTTGCAATTAAAATGTGATATATTGGTGGGTGGTCTGGAGTTATGATCCATGTTTGTTACAGTAAGAGTGAGCAAAGAGTTGACAGAAAGGGTAGACCACTGCAATGGTTGGCCATTTATTTATCATTTTCCTGCATTTTCAAAAGTTTTCTATTGAAATTATGGTGGACAAATGGGAGAACCACTGTGTACCTAAGACAATAAAAATCTATTTTAATAAGGTATTGCTCACACACGTGGCTGTACATTATTAGAGTGATTGTATTGAAGGTGTTGTAATTGACTTTTACAGCACCTACAGAGGATTCTCCACTCTCCTAGTCAGTTTCATTTGTCCAGCTCTTGTTCAATATAATGCCATGGTATCTTTCAAGCCCACCTGAGAGGGCCAAACTGACCTTACTTTGATATTTCATAGGAAAAGTAACATCTCCAACAATGCAGTTCTCCCACGGAACTGAAAAGTTAGTTTAAATTATTTGCTCATATTATTTAAACTCTAATAGGCCCAAGTCTACAATCAAAAGGCAAACTGAAAAAAATCAGTATATAGTCATTAACTTTTCTAACATTCTCTTGTGAAGAACAATCTACTCGCTGCAATGCATTTTGGAAATTCTGTTTCATTATGTCAATGGCTTTTGCCCGTTTTAATAATGTTACACATACAACGCTCAGGCTTGTACATTTTAAGTGTCTCTGTCAAGTGGTTATGTGAATAAAATTGAAAGCAGCATACCTCACGATATGAATTATTTATTGATGGTAGTACTTCAGGGATGCCCTATTGTTTCTCTTCTTCAAAAGTTAAAAGGTTAATTTGGTTTTACACTTGATACAAAAGGAAAATGTGTTTAATTGTATTAATCTTGTAATTCACTTTTGGTATAATTTAACTTCTGCTCTTCAAATCAGGAGGAATCAGGCAGTTAAAGCAAAGCATTTCAATTTTTTCAAATCTTTGGGTTTATTTGAAGTGAGTGATTAAATTTGACACACTGAACTGCCTTCTTCCAATGTTTCATTCCTATGGTATAGATCAGTAGAAATGTATATTAGCTGATCTTTCCCCTGTCCATATCATTCTGGTATAAGGTTTCCAGCATTAGCAGCATTTCTTTTCCTTTTGTATGTGAATGAAGATGTTAGATAACATTAAATTGAAACTGGAAGGCTCCAATGAATAAGGAGCTACCTTTCTGGTTGAAGTAGAAGAGTTTTGTTGGGTAAATGATAAGAAGTTTATTTTCCTCACTAAATTGTCTCAAATTATATAGAGTCATAGAGTCATAGAGATGTACAGCATGGAAACAGATCCTTTGGTCCAACCCGTCCATGCCAACCAGATATCCCAAACCAATCTAGTCCCACCTGCCAGCACTCGGCTCATATCCCTCCAAATCCTTCTTATTCATCTACCCATCCAAATGTCTTTTAAATGGTACAATTGTACCAGGCTCCACCACATCCTCTGGCAGCTCATTTCATACACGTATCACCCTCTGCGTGGAAAAGTTGCCCCTTAGGTCTCTTTTATATCTTTCCCCTCTCACCCTAAACCTATGCCCTCTAGTTCTGGACTCCCCAACCCCAGGGAAAAGACTTTGTCTAGTTATCCTATCCACACCCCTCATAATTTTGTAAACCTCTTTAAGGTCACATCTCAGCCTCCGCGCTCCATGGAAAATAGCCCCAGCCTGTTCAGCCTCTCCCTGTAGCTCAGATTCTCCAACCCTGGCAACATCCTTGTAAATCTTTTCGATAGGAAGGAAACCAGAATTGCACGCAATATTCCAACAGTAGCCTAACCAATGTCCTGTACAGCCGCAACATGACCTCCCAACTCCTGTACTCAATACTCTGACCAATAAAGGAAAGCATACCAAACGCCTTCTTCACTATCCTATCTACCTTCAACTCCACTTTCAAGGAACTATGAACCTGCACTCCAAGGTCTCTTTGTTCAGCAACACTCCTTAGGACCTTACCATTAAGTGTATAAGTCCTGCTAAGATTTGCTTTTCCAAAATTCAGCACCTTACATTTATGTGAATTAAACTCCATCTGCCACTTCTCAGCCCATTGGTCTATCTGGCCCAGATCCTGTTATAATCTGAGGTAACCCTCTTTGCTGTCCACTACACCTCCAATTTTGGTGTCATCTGCAAACTGACTAACTGTACCTCTTATGCTCCCATCCAAAATCATTTATGTAAATAACAAAAAGTAGAGGGCCCAGTACTGATCCTTGTGCACTCCACTAGTCACAGCCCTTCAGTCTGAAAATCAACCCTCCACCACCACCCTCTGTCTTCTACCTTTGAGCCAGTTCTGTAGACAAATGGCTAGTTCTCCCTGTATTCCATAAGATCTAACCTTGCTAATCAGTCTCCCATTGGGAACCTTATCGAACGCCTTATTGAAGTCCATATAGATCACATCTACTGCTCTGCCCTCATCAATCTTCTTTGTTACTTCTTCAAAAAACTCAATCAAGTTTGTGAGGCATGATCTCTCACGCACAAAGCCATGTTGACCATCCCAAATCAGTCCTGCATATCCAAATAAATGTACATCCTGTCCCTCAGGATTCCCTCTAATAACTTGCCCACCACTGAGGTCAGGCTCACCGGTCTATAGTTCCCTGGCTTGTCTTTACCACCCTTCTTAAACAGTGGCACCATGTTTGCCAACCTCCAGTCTTCCGGCACCTCGCCTGTGACTATCAATGATGCAAATATCTCAGCAAGAGGCTCAGCAATCACTTCTCTAGCTTCCCACAGAATACGCCTGATCAGGTCCTGTGGATTTCTTCACATTTAACCGTTTCAAGACATCCAGCACTTCCTCCTCTGAAATCTGATCATTTTGCAAGATGTCACCATCTATTTCCCCACAGTCTATATCTTCCATATCCTTTTCCACAGTAAATACTGATGCAAAATATTCACTTCATATCTCCCCCATTTTCTGCAGCTCCACACAAAGGCCGCCTTGCTGATCTTTGATGGGCTTTATTCTCTCCCTAGTTACCCTTTTGTCCTTAATATATTTATAAAAACCCTTTGGATTCTCCTTAATTCTACTTTCCAAAGCTATCTCATGTCCCCGTTTTGCCCTCCTGATTTCCCTCTTAAGTATATTCCTACTTTCTTTCTACTCTTCTCAGGATTCACTCGATCTATCCTGTCTATACCTGATATATGCTTCCTTCTTTTTCTTAACCAAACTCTCAATTTCTTTAGTCATCCAACATTCCCTATACCTACCAGTCTTCCCTTTCACCTTGACAGGAATATACTTTCTCTGGATTCTTGTTATCTAATTTCTGAAGGCTTCCCATTTTCCAGCCGTCCCTTTACCTGCGAACATCTGCCTCCAATCAGCTTTCAAAAGCTCTTGCCTAATACCGTCAAACTTGACCTTTCTCCAATTTAGAACTTCAACTTTTAGATCTGGTCTATCCTTTTCCATCACTATTTTAAAACAGATAGAATAGAATGATCTACATTACTGTTACGAGCACACTACCAGATTTATCACCTTCTTTATTCTTGATGTAGACGTGGGTTGGACAATCTCAAAAATCACGCAACACCAGGTTATAGTCCATCAGGCTTATTTGAAATCACGAACTTCCAGAATGCCGGTCCTTCTTCAGGTGTTAGTGAGAGAGGGAGACCTTAGACACAGAATTTATAAGTAAAAGATCAAAAGGTTATACAACGGATGCAATTCATGCCATTATTAATGATCAATTGGCGAGAAACTTACAGCAAGGAAGAAATACGTCATAAATTGTAAAATCATTGACTGTTGCTTCATGTAAGCTTCATGGAAGTGGTCTATGCTCATTCTCCCTTTAATATGCATGAAATGTCTTCATTTATACATCAGCTGCCCATACAGCTTGATACAGAAAGTTATGTATTGTAACTAGCAACCTAAGTACTGTTTTAATCATGTGATGCTTATGACTAACTGCCAATTAAGCTCTCATTCCCAGAAAGTGAACGATTATAAGTTATCACATGGACTTTGGTCTTTATCCATCAAACAATTCCTATGTTTTCAAACTCTAAGTGAGATTGCCAAGCAAAACTTCATTCAGAATAGATGGATAAAGTAATTAAAACTGACACAGAAGCTTTCTTCTCTCTCTGTTCGTGTTCTACTTTGTTCAAGATGTGGAGGTGCCAGTGTTGGACTGGGGTGGACAAAGTTAAAAATCATTCCTGAAGAAGGGCTCATGCCCAAAACATTGATTCTCCTGCTCCTTGGATGCTGCCTGACCTGCTGCGCTTTTCCAGCAACACATTTTCAGCTCTGATCTCCAGCATCTGCAGTCCTCACTTTCTCCTCAAAGTTAAAAATCACACAACACCAGGTTATAGTCCAACAGGTTTATTTGGAATTATTAGCTTTCAGACCATCGCTCCTTCATCAAGTAACTACTTTGTCGAAGACCTTGTGCTAACCTGTTCAGGATCATTTCTACTTTTGGCTGTGGTTTCAGCTCGCCTTCCTCCTGCTTCTGTCTCTCTGGACAACAAAATTGTGCAAAGTGCATCAGATAACAGTAGTCTTGATCCATATTCTCTAAAATATAGTTTTAACTTTCCCTCGAATGTGCTTGTCAAGGACAGTGGTACTTTGACTCACTATATTTTCAACAGATGTTTTAACTTCATAATTAATCAACCTACAATCTGTAAAAGAAACTCAAAACTAAATAACATTTTGTTTTCTCCCTTCATCAATAGGTCAGCTACATCTTCATTTTTGCAACATTTAGTTCAATAGGCACTAATCTCTTTTACAGAAATATTCTCTGCCGGAACCTTGACTCTGCATTTGCAGAGAATATCTGTAGCCAACAGTGTTGGCAGCAGCTCTTATAGAATCATTCTATTTCTGTCTGATCACTTTGCTTCATTTCAGTTGACTTTGGCATTCACTGTGATTTCATGAAGGAAACTGCAGTTCATCCAAGGATGTTGAACAAGCAATCCAACAACATGGAGACAGTGGAGGTGGTTATGAAATCTGGCCTTCATCCCCCATGCCAGTTTCCCAACTACTTCTTTATTTGATTAATTTTTCAGTCATTATGCTCACTAGCACATGGTGCACAGAGTACAGGATCATAGAAATGAGTAAACTGGTGAAATCAACATTGATTCAGCTTCCCCATCAACTTCATCTACCTATCACATTCTCAGCACTCCACCCTCCTCTCCGAACTATCACCTTTCTGCCCCACCTTCATCTACCTATCACATTCCCAGAATAAATGCGGATTTCACCAGTTTCCTCATTTCCCCGCCCCCAACCTTATCCCAGTCCCAAGCCTCCAACTTGACACCACCCTCTTGAACTGTCAACCTATCAACTTTACCCCCCCACCTTCATCTACCTATTACATTCCCAGCTACCTTCCCCCCACCCAGCCCCACCCCACTCCCATTTATCTCTCAGCCTCCCTGGCCCACAAAACTCATTCATGATGAAGGGCTTAAGCCCAAAATGTCAATTCTGCTGCTCCTCCGATACTGCCTGACCTCCTGTGCTTTTCCAGCACCACATTCTCAACTCTGATCCCCAGCATCTGCAGTCCTCACTTTTTCCCTGTGCTAAATTTACTTTTCTTTCATTAATAAATATGATTTCAACTTTCATTTAGTCTGTGCTATATTTTGTGTTAGACTTAGTGCGATTTTTAAATGATCGTGAGTGATATTTTATGCTGGCCTGCCCCAACCCGACTTTTCCCATAGGCCCCATTGCTGCTATTCAGTGACTTTCTATAAAGCGAGGTTTTGCTGGAACACAACTGGGGCATTATAGGAGAACTACCTGTATACAACATCCACAACACTCTTTCATCTGATTACCTTGTCAAAGAACTCAATCAAATTTGTCAGACATAATCTGACCTTGACACAACCGTGTTGACTGTCTAGTATTAACCTATTTTTATCTCAATGAATATTTATTACAGCCCATATTTTGGCCACTATCAGTTTTCACACTATTGATGTCATGCTGACAAGTCTGCAGTTTCCTGAGTTTTTCGTTGTCTCTTTCTTAAATAACAGCATCACATTTGCTATCCTCCAGTTCCTGAGGACTAATCCTGTATTCAGAGAGATCTGGAAAAGTTTTGTCAATGGCTCCACAATTTGCCTGCTTACCTCTCTCAGCAACCTAGGAGGGATCCCATCTGAACTTGGTGCCTCTCTACCTGAAGTGCTGCCAGCCTTTTTAGCTCCTCTTCTTTATTAACATTATACCAGTCAGTTGCTCAATATCCATACTTTCAACTGGGCTATTGTCACCATCTTCCAATCTGGTAAAGACAGAAGTAAAGCAATTAGTTAGCACCTCTTCCAAACCCTTTGCTTCAGTTTACCCTACTTGTTTGTTATGGGCCTTCCTGTATCCATTGCTAATTGTTTACTATTAAAATATTTGAAGAACATTTTACAATTTGTTTTAGAGCAGCCTGCCATTTTTGCCTCACGCTTCTTCTTAATCTTCCTTTCTGTGCATGTGCTGGTGTTGGACTAGGGTGGACAAAGTCAGAAGTCAGTGACACCAGGTTATAGTCCAATAGGTTTATTAGTCTAACAGTGCTGTTCCTTCATCAGGACCTGATGAAGGAGTAATGCTCCAAAAGCTTGTGATTTCAAATAATTTACAGAAATTTATTTTCCAATAAATTAGAATTACTGCTCTTGAAGTCTTGCTTTTTAATTTCCTTTCTTACTCTCTGAAATCTTTCAGGATCTCAATCCTCAATTTACATGTGTCATCGGTACCAATGTTCATCACGATATATGGCTGATCCCCTGTCACAGATTATATTACAATTGTTTCATAATGTCCTCGACCCCAACGTCAAAGAAGCAAGACATTCTCCTGGAATCATGTTTGATGCTGCAGAAGTGCCTGTCTGATCATCTGACTATGAAATCCAATGTCATTTTACCCTCTATGGCTGAGATGTCCATGGTGCCACAGACCTGGCTCTGGTTGCACTTCCTGAAGACCTTTATACCCTCATTAGTTTCCAAAATAGAATACAAATTTGGAAACATAATAGACTCAGATGACTCCTTCTTGACTTTGTCACACTCATTCCCACCCCATCGACACATTCCTAACCTGCAGTGTGATCACGATGTAGTATTCACTGATGCACAACAGAAATTCCAGCCATTGCTCAAGTTCTGAAATTCAGAGTTCAAGCTTGTACAGCAGGTGACAATTCCTGCAAATGTGTTTGTCTGGGACTTATGACTTCACACAAAATGCAGGGTGTACACTCAATGACACGCTGGCCTGCCATCATGCAACTTCATACTTGTTACACTTAAAATGCATAAAACCAACTGGTAAATTGACCTTTTTCTCTTACATTTACTTTATTTCTCTTCAAATCTCTTTACTATTTTACTTTGATTTGATTTAACTTTGCTTCTCATTTTGTAATTCCCTTAGTGAAATCCAAGTAGCTACTTATATCTATGCTGATACATCTATCTAGTTTTAAGTTATTCAAACTTGCTCCCTAACAGCAGCTTCTTGCTGATCATTGCACTTACAGTTTTCCAATGAATGTTGCTGTTGGATATTTGGTCACACAGCATGACTACAGAATAGCCTCTAGAATAGAGATGTCTCTCACAGGTATGATGGTCTCCTACCTTGGAAGGTGAGTAAAGGCCCTGAACGTCACTTTTCATTTATCGTTTTGAGTAGATTTCAGTAGAGTTGACTCCCACAGGTCCAATAGCTTTGAAAGTGAGAGAAAAAAATCTGAAGAGGCAAGTTACAATGTTGTCTAGCAAGGGAAATTGTGTGATCTATAGTTTAGTGGAAATGATGACAAGAGGTCAGGATGCGCATCTCGTGAGTAGGTTGATCTCAATCGGGGTATAATAGAAGATAAGACAGAAAAAAGAATAACTTCCTCATAGATATTTATAGCAATGAATCTCAAGATTTTTATGCTGGAGAAGAAAAGGCCATATCATACTTTAGGAATTCCAGTCGGGTCAGGTATTTGCTGCCTTATCCAGCCACACATCACCTTTGCTCAAGTCAGCCTCCCTTGGGTAAAGGAGAGCAGCTAGAATGACAAAGAGAGAAAGCTCTACTGGGGGCTATGGCATAAGCTGGAACAGAGGGAGTGTTTCAGCAAAATTGACAGCAATAGATGTATTGCTCAACATAATTTAATGTCTTAATAGATTGGCTGCATGAGCTACCAACAGCAAGCTAAGAACCATTTTAGATGTAATTTCCAATGGGCTTGATCATTTGTCCCACTTCTGCAGCTATTGCTGCATAATGAGAGTGAAAAAAATATTGTTAATTGTAATTAATATAGCCTGGATTCTGCAGAAGTACATTGGAAAAGACAATAATGTCTGTTTAGTGAGTCTCTAAAGGATTAAGACAATTGTAATCTAAAAACTGACAATTACCATTGAATATAAGATGAACATGTTTAGATAAATATTTAGTGGTTAATTAAAGTTGTTTTAATAATGATGTGGGAAACAAATAATTTCAGACTATTGTGGAACCAGTTATATTGTAACAAGATTGATTTATCTTTTGCTGCACTTTCTATGTGTATCTATTTTTGAATGCTACATATTCTAACAAAGTTAAGCAAGACATATCTTGTGATTCATTGCAGTGTTTACCATAAAGACAGAAAGACTTCAGGAATTGTAAATGAACCACAAATTGTCTACAACTAGGTTATATTCAATTGTCCAATTCTTCTTTTAAAAATTTCAACATCACTGATCTTATATAGTTTACATTACACTGATGGGAATGAAATTTGTTATTTGGGAACATCAACAATAATCCAATAATGTATTGGTGGAATATTGTTGAGATGTGAGTGACGTGGGCTATAATGAAATTTGCTGCAGAATTGGACAAGAATTTCCATGAGGCCTATTTTGATATCAGAGGATGTTAATCCATCATTTATGCTTTTGACAAGTGGTGAGGCAGGAAGGTAGCAGTATGTTGTCAAAAAAGAAAGAATTATTGCTTGTTAAATGCCTTGTTGATGGCCCAATTTGCTTCATTAATATTCTCCTTTCAAATTATGAAAACTTGCCAAACAATCTATCCATCAATACAGCTCGAGATGGAAACCAGGATGGGTACCTGGTAAATTTAGCTCGCCACTGCTCTGAAGGACCTCCATGTTAGTCATGGGGCACCAATGTTTCAGGGCATACTCCATGCGCACCAGCTACAATCCAAGGGTATTGGCATATCAATGTATGGAAGCATCAAAGAACCCTCATGGCATATCCATGATCCACATTTCAATGCTACGCCAGCAGCTATCATCGTAATGCTGCAGCTACAGTCCAGCACTAATTATCATTGTCCATCCCTTTATCTATCTAGCTATCATTCTGGCCTCCATTTCCACCTATCACTTACTCATTTACTTCCACCACTCAGCAACATGTACCCAACTCATGGACTGGACCTGGCTGCTCTCATAGCACTCACTCATTCTGGACATTCACAGTATCCCTGTCTTATACAGCTTTTCCCTGTGAGTCAGAAATACCAGGCTCCTATTACATTCGTCTCACAACCCACAGCAATTTCCCATTGCAGAAGACGTAAAACTTGCTTGCTTACTTCCTCTGTCCTCACTATCCACTTCTCCAGATAGATGTTCCAAGTGAAAGAGAAATTTACATGCTCTTCACTCAATCTAGTTGACTGTACTTACTGCCCATAGAGTGCTTTCCACTACATTATGGAGATGATGCACAGACTGGGCAACTGCTTTGCAAAACACCTTTATTCTGTCCACAAGAAGGACACTGAGCTTCCAGTTTGCCTGCTAACCACACTATTGTGTTCCCCAGCCAACATCCCTGTCACAGGTTTGCTGCAATGCACCAGAGGGGCTCAGTGCTGGAGGAATAACAATTCATTTTTCACTCAGGAGTCCAGCAGCTTTCAGGACACAATATTGAGTTCAATAATTTTTGGGCCTGAATACCTCCTTCCTTGTCCCTTATCTACCTCACATCCCAGCCCTTGTCATCACATGGGCTGCTTTCAGCACAGCCAACCCATTTTTACCTACTTAGGGTTCCCATTAGCATCTTTTCATTTCCCTGGATTATTATTAGCCATCCTTTGTCTGCCGAGATAACATTCGCTCCCTTTGGGTTCCATCTCCACCTCTCACTTATTCCTTTACCTTTCCCCTCCTCCTAATATTCAGTTTATATGCCATCTTTTCCTAGCTACTACTAGTAAAAGTCACTGGACTCAAGACATTAACTCTGCTTTCTCTCCACAGACACTGCCAGATCTGCTACATATGACCAGAAAATGCTGCTTTTGTTTCACATTATAAACAATGAACGCCTTGCCATTTATTGCAGATGCAAATGAAGAAAGCTTGTCAGAGTTGTCAGCGGGCTTCAGTCAGGTGGAGTGGCCCTGAGTCATAGAGTCATACAACACGGAAATAGACCTTATGGTCCAACAGTCCATGCCAACCATAATCCTAAACTAAAGTAGTCCCAAAAAGAGTATTTTTATCCTGTTGTAGGTTGTTTTCCTCACAGAATGAGAAAGGTAGGTTTTACCAGAGATGGAAGTGGGTGGCATAACTGTTAGTGTTGGTGCAGGTAAGAAGGTCCCCAATGAGTTGGAGTGGATGACAGTGAGTGAGGGAAGTTGTTGTCATCATTACTGAGAGTAGTAGAGCGTGAACATTGGTGGGATTTGGGTACAATAGCAGAGATAGAGTAAATGGAAAGTATTGGAGAAAAGGTAATGTACCACATGCTGATGGACTGGAGAAATACATTGACCTCCAACCTATACTGCTGGACATTTTCCTCAATGGCTAAATCTGGTTTAACCCAAGTAGTAGCCTTGTGAAACAGACTGGCATGTTCTGGTGTCATGGCCTCCTCTTCCGATGCTGTGAGAGCGGGAAGTCCCGTCTCTGTGCCAACCCATTCAGCGGGGTCTCCAGATCCCTGCCTACAAAGAGGGATACCAATTTTACCTTGTCGAGTCAGCAGCAAGTGTTAGGAACAATGCAACACAACTCCAACTGACAGGGTTGCTGAGGTGTACACCAGGCCTGTAAAGACAGCACAGGCACAAAGAATGCTGCTGAATTCTGGGAGAACTGCTAATTGGCGAGTTGTTCTGGGAATGATATATGGTAAGATGGAGCCAGAATCGGATAAAAGGAATAGCATAGGGATTGGGTAGGTAGTTAATGAGCTGAAAATGTGTTGCTGGAAAAGTTTCAGGAGGTTCTGCCTGACCTGCTGCGCTTTTCCAGCAATACATTTTCAGTTCTGATCTCTAGACCTCACTTTCTCCTAGATTAGGTTAGATTACTTACAGTGTGGAAACAGGCCCTTCGGCCCAACAAGTCCACGCTGACCCGCCGAAGTGCAACCTACCCATACCCCTACATTTACCCCTTACCTAACACTACGGGCAATTTAGCATGGCCAATTCACCTGACCCACACATCTTTGGACAGTGGGAGGAAATCGGAGCAAACCCACGCAGACACGGGGAGAACGTGCAAACTCCACACAGTCAGTTGCCTGAGTCGGGAATTGAACCCAGGTCTCTGGCGCTGTGAGGCAGCAGTGCTAACCACTGTGCCATCGTGCCGCCTTAGGTAGTTAATGAGTCAAGTAGGTATATAGGGTGAAAAAATCTGTTAGGTACTCGGGCAGAAATCCATAAAAAAAATCATGCAACTCAGACTTAGTAAAAAAAAAGCATAAGATTCATGCCCATATCTGCATCCATGATTTTGAAGCCCAGAATTGGGGTGGGGAGCAGAATTTCTGCAGCTGAATAATTTGTATGACCCCATCCATCTATTAATGAGCTCTGTTCATCAATGATATAGCTGTTGTAAATGAGGAGAATGTGTGGGGCCATCAGCATTACATCATACATGTGGAGGTCAGGCACTTAGGAAACCACTATGATTAATTTATCCTGGTGTAGTTAAGAGAACAATTATAAGAGTGCCATTATACGAAATAGCATCTAAATACAAATATCTTTGAATTGTATTATATTGAAATAGAGCTTGATGAACCACATGCTTCCACATGCAGAGAATTCTTTGTTCCTACAGGCAAACTGAAGCAAAGACTCTGCTCCTGGCATTGCTCCACGCTGTATAATGAATAACAGCAGTGTCTTGCAAGATTCTCAGTTATACCCTCACAAGTCACAAATTGGAAGAGGCCGAAAAGATAAATGAGCTTAAAGTTGTAGCAGAAATTCTAATAGATTAACAAAAAAAACCTGGGCCTGAACACAAATTAAAAATAAGCATTAATTGGATCTGAAGAATGTGGAATAGCCACATCCTTTCTTACCTTAATAATATTATCCATAGTAAGCATGGCAATACTGGTGAAGTCTCATGGAAAATATACAGTGAACCAATTGACATTGGTCTACATTGTTGCATGTGTAGAATGGTGTTCTCCAAATGGACATGACCATGATTAAAAAGATAAGAATGCTAACCACATGCAGCCCTTTAAAATTCATTAAGAGTTGGTATGCTAATTTAGAAGAAGTGAATAGTTTTAAAATGGTGGCCATGATATATTAGATCTGGAATCTGTGGAGAGGTAATGAAGTGTTTTGAAATGTATTTCCCTACTTAGAAAATATTCTTGTTATTATCGGTGTCATTTAACATTTACTCACTTGTTCTCTCTGATACAATTGCAAAGAAATGTAGAAACCTAACAGACAGCAAGACAGTGAAAATCAACAAAAGGATATTAAGAGATATCAAAGTGAGCACTAAATGTACTATTTTAAGAGTTAAGAGTGGTAAGGAGGAAATGTTGCTCTAATAAAGGCAATATCGTAATGAACAATAAGGAAATGATATGATTCATGCATTTTACGAGGTTTTGGCAGTAGGTTTGGAATGTGGTTTTGAGTTGACTTGGTTTGACAATATGTTTCACCTTGGGCTGGTGTTCTGCACAACCCATCGATTTCAGCCTACGCTGCTCTGTTAGCATTCCAGATACTCTCAAGTGTGGTCATATATCATTCCTCCCTTTGAAGCTGGGATATGCCTGACCATGGATGAATGCTCCATGTCCACATGACCCCTTCTCAATCACATCCTCACATACTCCCTCAATTGCAAATACAGTCATGTCCCCTTCGGAATAGTCATCCCTCCTTCCCCTCAGCTTGCAGCTCTCAACTCCACAAATAGATTCCCAAGTCTCCTACTTCAGCAGGCCCCCTTATACTCCCAAACACTCTTTTTCTTTGTTGTTCCAGTCACACTTGACAGGGGCTGCATGTGGCCCTGGGCAATATTAGAAGACAGTCCCAGATGAGAGGTGCCCATATCTTTGCTAACACCTGTTCACTTCCCCAAGCATTAGTCCTTCCCACTGAACTTACTTCTATGGAGTCACATGACTGACTGCAACTCGCTGCTCGGAATGCAGAGGAATACCTCAACCTGACATCTGACTATGGCCAATTCCCTAGACGAGTTCAGAGGCTGCCCTTGACTTACAGTGCCATGGAACATGGTGCAGCTGTGGGATTGATGTCACACAATGCCAAACAGCAAGATGTCCTATCCCTTGACTGAGGACTGCTGACCAAGAAAGACAGGCTGCCTGGCTGTGTGACTGCACTAACAAGCACAGCAAGGCAGGGATGCTGTGAACACTTAGGTACCAATAATAGAGATACCCTTAAATGAGCAAACAAGTAGCCCTGAGATGCAACCTGGTCCAATTTGTCAGCTGGGTGTCTATCCTTTTGCACTGAAAGTCACTGCTGCAGTCTTTCAACATTAGTTATCAGTTTATCCCAAAGACCATAAGACCATAAGACAAAGAAACAGAAATTAATCCATTCAGCCCATTGAGTCTGCTCAGCCATTCAATCATGGCAGAGAGGCTTTTCAACCCCATTTTCCCACTTTCTCTCCATAATCTTTGATCTCCTTGGCAATCAATTACTTATTGATATCTCTTTTAAATGTACAAAATGACCTGGCTTCCACAGCCTTCTTTGGCAATGAAGTCCATATAGTCACCACTCTCTGGCTAAAGAAGTTTCTCCTTACCACAGTTTTAAAAGGTCTTCCCTTTAGTCTAAGACTGTGCCCTTGGGTCCTCATCTCTCCTGCCATCTTCCCAAACTTCACTATGTCCAGGCCCATTCACTACTCTGTAAGTTTCAATCACATCCCTCCTCATCCTTCTAAACTCCTTCGACTATAGTCCCAGAGTCCTCAAATGTTCTTCAGATGTTTTGCCTTTTATTCCTGGGAACATTCTCATGAGCCTCCTCTGGACTCACTGCAGGGCTAATACATCTTTCCTGAGGTATGGGGCCCAAAATTGCACACATTACTCTAAATGTGGTCTGACTCAACTTTCAAAGTGGATCAGAGGGGTCATGAAATTACAGAGAGGTTGGTAATTATCGCATTCCAATGGGAATGAAATCATTAATAAGTAATAAGCCTTCTTAATGAGTAACTCGCTGCTGCCTAGTGCAAAGCACATTTCAATGCCTAGAACTTAATTAAGATATGCAGCAAGTTCTTCCTGCCGTCAAGGTACGTCTCACTTGACTTCTTAGGCAATTCTACTAGATTTCTTACAGCCCCTGGCAATCAGGCCTCTACAAGATTTTATCCATAGTCTATTTTATTGGATGTAATATATGATGATCTCCAGAGTTCCTTACCAATTCATTCAATAATGCATTAAAATCCTTTATATTCAAGTTTTCAGCTAATATTAAGATAGGAGACATGATCAGCTAAATTATGGGTACAATAGATTATGTAGGTGGGAGCAAAAGGGCAGCAATAGATTAACTGAGTTGGAAAATTAGTGATAGCAAGAGTTCAAAGTCCTTTGTCCAAACATCAAAAAACCGTAAAGTTCCAAAATCCGAAGGTTTATTTGTGAAGTTTTTTTCCTCATTAACAAGGTTGTTTGGCGAACAAAGAGTTAACCCAAGTTGACACCTACTCATAGAGTTATAGAGTCATAGGGATGTACAGCATGGAAACAGACCCTGCAGTCCAACCTGTCCATGCCAACCAGATATCCCAATCCAATCTAGTCCCACCTGCCAGCACCCGGCTCATATCCCTCCAAACCCTACCTATTCATATATACATCCAAATGTCTTTTAAATGTTGCAATTGTACCAGCCTCTAACGCTTCCTCTGGCAACTCATTCCATATACGTACCACCCTCTGCGTGAAAAAGTCTCTTTTATATCTTTCCCCTCTCACCCTAAACCTATGCCCTCTAGTTCTGGACTCCCCAACCCCAGGGAAAAGACTTTGTCTAGTTATTCTATCCATGTCCCTCATAATTCTGTAAACCTCTATAAGGATACCCCTCAGACTCCGACACTTCAAGGAAAACAACCCCAGCCTATTCAGCCTCTCCCTATACCTCAAATCCTCCAACCCGGGCAACATCCTTGTAAATCTTTTCTGAACCCTTTCAAGTTTCACAACATCTTTCTGATAGGAAGGAAACCAGAATTGCACACAATATTCCAACGATGGCCTAACCAATGTTCTGTACAGCTGCAACATGACCTCCCAACTCCTGTACTCAATACTCTGAGCAATAAAGGAAAGCATACCAAACGCCTCCTTCACTATCCTATCTACCTGCGACTCCGTTTTCAAGGAGTTATGACCTGCACTCCAAGGTCTTTTTGTTCAGCAACACTCCCTAGGACCTGACCATTAAGTGTATAAGTCCTGCCAGGATTTGCTTTCCTAAAATGCAGCACCTCGCGTTTATTTGAATTAAACTCCATCTGCCACTTCTCAGCCCATTGGCCCATCTGGTCCAGATCCTGCTGTAATCTGAGGTAACCCTCCTCGCTATCCCCTACACCTCCAATTTTGGTGCCATCTACAAACTTACTAACTGTACCTCATGTCCTCGCATCCAAATCATTTCTGTAAATGACAAAAAGTAGACGACCCAACACCGATTCTTGTGGCACTCCATTGGTCACAATCCTCGAGTCTGAAAAACAACCCTCCACCACCACCCTCTGTATCCAAATGGCTAGTTCTCCCTGTATTCCATGAGATATAACCTTGCTAATCTGTCTCCCATGGGGAACTTTGTCAAACACCTTACTGAAGTCCATATAGATCACATCTACTGCTCTGCCCTCATCAATCTTCTTTGTTACTTCTTCAAAAAACTCAGTCAAGTTTGTGAGGCATGATTTCCTACACACAAAGCCATGTTGACTATCCCAAATCAGTCCTTGCCTTTCCAAATACATGTACGTCCTATCCCTCAGGATTCCCTCCAACAACTTGCCCACCAGTGAGGTCAGGCTCACTGGGCTATAGTTCCCTGTCTTGTCTTTACCACCCTTCTTAAACAGTGGCACCACATTTGCCAACCTCCAGTCATCCGGCACCTCACCTGTGACTATTAATGATACAAATATCTCATCAAGAGGCCCAGCAATCACTTCTCTTGCTTGCCACAGAGTTCTTGGGTACACCTGATCAGGTCATGGGGAATTATCCACCTTTAACCATTTCAAGACATCCAGCACTTCCTCCTCTGTAATCTTGACATTTTGCAAGATATCACCATCTATTTCCCTACAGTCTAGATCTTCCATATCCTTTTCCACAGGAATGCAAATTATTCATTTAATATCTCCCCCAAATTCTGTGTCTCCACACAAAGGCTGCCTTGCTGATCTTTGAGGGGCCCTATTCTCTCCCTAGTTACCTTTTGTCCTTAATATATTTGTAAAACCTTAGGATTCTCCTTAATTCTATTTGCCAAAGCTATCTCATGTCCCTGTTTTGCCCTCCTGATTTCAGTCTTAAGTATATTCTTACTTCCTTTATACTCTTCTAAGTATTCACTTGATCTGTCCTGTCTGTACCTGACATATGCTTCCTTCTTTTTCTTAACCAAACCCTCAATTTCTTCAGCCATCTAGCATTCCCTATACCTACCAGCCTTCCCTTTCACCCTGACAGGAATATGCTTTCTCTGGATTCTTGTTATCTCATTTCTGAAGGCTTCCCATTTTCCAGCTGTCCCTTTACCTGTGAACATCTGCTTCCAATCAGCTTTCGAAAGTTCTTGCTGTCAAAATTGACCTTTCTCCAATTTAGAACTTCAACTTTTAGATCTGATCTATCCTTTTCCATCACTATTTTAAATCTAATAGAATTATGGTCGCTGGCCCCAAAGTGCTCTTCCACTGACTCCTCAGTCACCTGCCCTGCCTTATTTCCCAAGAGTAAATCAAGTTTTACACCTCCTCTAGTAGGTACTCAGTGCATGTCACTTAGATGCGACATGGGGAGATGGGGCCAAGCAGTGACCGGTCTGGGAATTCTCTGTGAACGCCCCCAAGTCGACACCCATTCAATGTGTGTCACTCAGATGTGATGTGGGAGGGGCATGGCCAAGCACGTTCTTATTTAGAAGTCTGCTCCTCCGGTAATATTTTTAAAAGTTTCTCCATTAATCAGTCACTTATTCTGAAAACCGAAAAAATTCCGAATTCCGAATTCCAAAAACCAGCTGGTCCCGAGCATTTCGGATAAAGGATCTTCCACCTGTACAGAAAGGTGAGACCCCACATATTTGACACAAGAAGAATAGACTCAAGTATTTTTCAATTGATGAGAAACTAAAAATCATCTAGGAGAAAAAAAACTTCGGAGTCCAAATATACATCTGCATGCAGTCTCAGTAGCGCCACCCTGAGTCATGTTCACTTTTGTGAATACAAGCAGTCTCACCAATCAAAGTGCACCCAGCAGAAGCGTGGGTTTCCTCCGTGTGATCCGGTTTCCTCCCACAACCCAAAAATGTGCAGGTTAGGTGAATAGGCCATGCTAAATTGACCGTAGAGTTAGGGTGAAGGGGTAAACGTATGGAAATGGGTCTGGGTGGGTTACGCTTCGGTGGGTCGGTGTGGACTTGTTGGGCTGAAGGGCCTGTTTCCACACTGTAAGTAATCTTATCTAATCTAATCAGCAGCATCTCATGATAGAGTTGGAAAGGAATGTTAGTGGTCAGAGGATGTGAGGATTTGGCTATTTTAGTGGCAGGACCAGATCGGGCAGGTGCATCCTGGATGAGAGCAGACCTTGAAGATGGTAGAGGAGGGAGTCTACCAATCTGGAAAGAAATACCACCTCCCTTTCTCACCCAAAGCCTGAGCAGAATGAGTTTGTGTCCTTCTTCATGTGCATTTCTGATCTCCTCAACGCCAGCTGAAACATCGTGGCTGGCTATAACTGGGTAGCCCTAGGGCATACGTCTCCTCCCCACATCCCACAGCCCTCCAGGAAGATAACAGACAGGTTGGCAGAGAACAGCAAGGCCACCGGCAAGTCTGCTGTCAAAGCACTGCACAATTCTGCCTGTACATATAGATTTGTAAAACTCATTGTCATTATCTGAAGACTCAGATCAGCTGTGGCTCTGTACACAGCAGTTCCATCTCTGAGTTAGAGATTCTGGGTTAAAACACCACTCCGAGAGCTATAGCACAGATATAAAATCTGACACTGAAGGGCTGCTGTCTATGTTAAAAACCTCAGACCTATTTGCCTGTTTTCTTAGAAGAAGAACTGGAGAATTTGCTCTGGTGTCCCAGCTAAGGGCTTGGAAAGGTCCCAGCCACGCAGTGCAGGTCGATAGGAGGTTGACTGATTTGAAATAAATAATTAATTCTTGTGTTAAAGAACAAGTTGGGGAAATGCACCACAATGCACTCAGCATTCAGCTACTCACAGAGTCATATAGTACAGACCCTTTGGTATAACCAATCCATGCCGAACATAACCTCAAACTAAACTAATCCCACCTGCCTGCTCCTGGGCCATATCGCTCTAAACCTTTCCTATTCATGTATATGTCCAAATGTCTTTTAAACATTGTTAATGTACATTGTTGAAAATGACAACTTCTCTGCTTTAGTCTACCACTTGTGATCCAGATCAACTAAAAGCTTTACTCATTCACCTACGTCATCTTTTTTTTGTTCTTGAAATTCTTTTTAGTGAGATAGTACAAAGGCAATTTACAAAAGGTGCCAGTAAGGGCAAGCAGCTGTGTAAATAAAAATAAACATAGATGGCTTTGACATCTTAATGACTATGGAATTTGAATAATTTCTCCTCTTCTATTGTCTAGTTTAGCATTTCCTTTTTAGTTGAGGTTAAATTGTAATGAGGATTGGACTGCAACAGATGTATCATCACCATGCACGATAGGGAACAAATTGAATTGTACTGTTGATTGACAACTTGCAGTCAAACTCAACATTAGTTATTCGATGCTTAGTGCCAGAAACAACAGAAGGACAGCAACATTCATTCACAAAGGGACCAATGGTGGTGGCACTTTTGAAGTAACAGCAGGAACAGTCTAAGTGGGAGTCAAAACACAGCCTAACTTTGATAAACAATTCTCATCAATTGACTTTTGGAATCATGATTTTCTTTTAGAAAAACTCATTACAGCATTTAGTGCCCATTTATACGGCCTAGAGGGCTGTTCAGAACCAACAAAGATGTGTTGATCAAATTTCAGGTAAAACACACTGAAGGACATCGATGAAAACGCTGGGTTTTTCCGACTGTTGATAGTAATTGAACGGTCAGCATTAGGCTATCTTCTTATTACAATTTTACGTGCAAATCTTATTCAAATTTTAAAAATAAGTGGTCACCCATTTAAAACAAAGAAAATAAGTTTTTTTTAAAGCAGATGGTAGTGAGCCTTTGGAATTGGCCATGCTAAATTGCCCATAGTGTTAGTGCCTTAGTCAGAGGTAAATATAGGGTAGGTGAATGGGTCTGAGTGGGTTACTCTTTGGAGGGTTGGTGTGGACTTGTGAGGCCAAACTCTTGTCCTCAAAATGTCACGCTTGCCCTCAGATGCAAGCAGAGTTTTCTGAATGTTCTAAAGGATGATGTAGATGTAGCCTTGATAAACAAGGGGTTGAAAGATTACTAGTGCTAAATGGGAATATGGATTAATCAAATTAGCCATTATCTTATTGAACAGTAGGTCAGGTTCAAGGGATCAAGTTGCTTACTTCTGCTTTTAATTTTTAAGTTTGTATTTAATAGACTTCTGGAGCACCTGTAGGTCTGATATTATAGATTTTTGGAATGTATTTGTTGTAATCAATTAAGGTTTGGACTTCCTGTCCATGCTTCTCAATCACCTTCAGGATTGTTTATTTAACCGAGTCAGCAGGATTTTGGACTGCCTGTAAAGTTGACCTTATGTAGATTTAGGAAGGTTTTATGGTTTGACGAAAATAAATACGCAGTTTTTCTGTATCTAAAATATACTGCTTTAAGCGGGAAAAGGCAAAACAGAATAGCTTAGACACTGGCTCAATCTTCAGGCAAGGTACTTTGCAGTATTTTGTGTGAGGAAAGCAAGTGTCTACAGCAGGGAATGAATCAAAGAATGATTGCAGGCAATCATTTGTTCAGAAGCTTGCAAATCAATGTGGAACTTGAGTGTGGACTCTTGTCACCTGTCAGATGCACACTAGTTGTATCTACACAGTTGGAAAGTGCAAGAAACTTGTGCAAGGCTCATCAAGGTATCAAACTTTTATTGCAACATGCTGGAGGGCATGTGTATTGTTCCACATGTTTGCCGTCTCTTACGAATGTGATAGTGTCCACATCATTAAATTCTTCTCTTTCACCTCAGGTTGGGTGCCTTTGGTTTCTTACAATTATATGCTGCTTATTTTCTCTCGTAAAGCTGCACAGTAGCATAGTGGCTTTTCTATATTTCTGATTAGGCACAAAGGGATTTGAGACTGGATAATAACCTTCAGCAGTACATACTGCAGTTACAAACTCAAACGCTGTTATTCACTTCATTTCACATTATGTGACCTATATTGGAATTATTTTGACCATTCTTCGATTTGGAATAGTAGGATTGCAGAAACACGCTGGATAAATAGACTGCTGTGCTTCGATATCCACCATTGTTATGCAATTACAGGGATAGGAAGAAACCTTAGCATTACGTGAATCCCACTGACAGCAGAGTTCTAGCAGAAAGGATGAACAGTGCAGTTACAGTTTAAACCAGTAATTGGAGATTTATGGTTTGGGGGCAATGAATTGAGGGGAGCTCTCAGGTAACATAAACAAGAAATGTGAAACAAGCAGAAGGAAATGAAATAGAGGAATAGTCACAAGCTGTGCATTAGGCACTACACATTAAGAGAAAGCTAAAGGACACAAGGTAATTAAATCAGAAGAGAGGAATAAATGTGTGAGCAAAACATTGAAGCAAATGAACAGCTTAGGATTTTGTTGTACAAGCACATGGAATACGTACGAGAAATACCAAATGAAAACTCAACTTGAAGGATAAAACATGACCAAAATTTATTCAGGATAAGGAACTGAATAGCAGGTTGGAATATGAAGGGCCAATAGGAAATCTAACGGAATTGAAGAGGTAGACTTGATAATTGAGGATGAAATCGCTTTAATGATACAAGTGGATACAAGGAAAAATTAACAGGCAATGAAGGTAGGAGTCTAAGTAGAGTCAACTTGCAGGAATCCACATCTAGTACAATGAGTCCACAAAATAAGAGACAAGACCAGGCAATTTAGCCCCGCAAGCCTATTTTGCCATTCAATAAGATCATAACTGATCTGATGATGGGCTCAAGTCAACTGTCCTTCATGCCCTTGCAGACTAAAGATCTAACTCAGTTTGAACATGAAGAGTGACTCAGCCTCAATTACCTTTGCAAAGAGAAAATTCTAAAGATCAATGAATGTTTGAGAGGAAATTGAATTGTCATTATAATAAAGGAGACCTTTTATTCAGCAAATGTGCCCAATAGATGAAGATACCCCTGTGCAGGGAGACATCCTCTCAGCATACACCTGTCAAGCCTGATCAGAATCTTAAGGACCAGATTTTCCAAAGAATAGACAGTCAATATTCCAGCACAGATGGGTGTTGCACATCAGGACCTGTGGAATCTCCAGTGCAACAAATTCCAAAGCAATTTGCCTCGAAAATTGAAGATTCCAAAGGCAGAGCTCTTCCATTACATATGAAGAATTAGTGGAGTGACAAATTGCATATGATTCCCATTCTTCAGAAGATTTAGTCTATGATTCAATAGGCTCACCTCCTATAGTTATAAACTCCCTCGAGTATAGACCCAAACTACTCAACCTTACCTCATACATCACAGGAATCAACACAGTGAGTCTTCTCTGAATTATATCCAATGCAAGGCTATCTTTCTTTAAATAAGGTGACCAAGTAATACACAGTATTTTAGGTATTGTCACACCAACACATTTGTAAGAAGACTTCCCTGTTTTTGGATACCATCGCCATTGCAGTAAAGATCAATGCTCCATTTGACTTGACAATTACACTTGCTCTATGTCAGGCTAACATTGTGATGCATGTACAAAGACACCCAAATGTCTTTCCACCATGGCATTCAGCTGTCTACCATCATTAACATAATATTTTGCTTCTCTAGTTTTCCTACCAAGATTGCATTTTGGCACAATTGAGCTATATTTGGCAGATGTTTTGCTGTGGGAGAAGGCGCCATAAGTATCCTTATTGTCAAAGATGGCAGGAGTCCAGCTCATTATTGCAAAAGATATTGCTGAAGAGTTCTTGGCCTCCTCCAGAAATTGCATGAATCACAGATACTAGTCTTCCTCCAATTTGATTCACTCTATGTGATATCAAGAAACAGTTGGAGGTATGAATACTGCAAAAGCAATGAACCAGACAATATTCCAGCAATAGTACCAGAGACTTGTGCTTCAGAACTAGCTGTACCATGAGCCAAACTGTTCCAGTACAGCAAAAACATTGGCATCTTCCCAACAATATTAAAACATTGTCCAGGTATGTCCTGTGCACAAAAAGCAGAACTGATCCATTTGATCAGTTACTGCCGCATCAGTTCATCGTGATTATCTGAAGTGAAGTGAAGTGATGGAATGTGTACTCAAGCACCACCTTCTTAGCTATAACCTATTCAGTGTTGCCCAGTTTGAGTTCCACCAGGGCCACTCAGCTCCTGATCTCATTACAGCTTTGATCCAAAATATGGACAAAAGAGCTGAATTCTAGAGGTGATACTGGCTGCCCATGACATCTAGGCCACATTCGACTATTTGTGGCATCAAGGAGTGCTAGCAGATCTGAAGTCAATGGGAACCAAGGGGAAAACTCTCCACAAGTTGGAAACAACCTTGCACTAAGAAAGATGACCTTGGTTGTTGGTCAGTCATCTCAGCTCGAGGATATGTCTGCAGGAGTTCCTCAGGGTAGTTTCCTAGACCCAACCATCTTCAACTGCTGCATCAATGACCTCCCATCACTACGTCAGAAGTGAGGATGGTAACTAATGATTTCACAATATTCAACAGCATTCCTGACTCCTCAGACACTGAAGTTCATGTTCAAATGCAGTAAGATATGGACCATATCCAGGCTTGAGATGAAAAGTGGAAATTCCCCACTCGCCTGGATGAGAACAGCACCAAGGACACTCTAGAAACTTGACACTATCTAGGACAAAGTAGCCCACTTGATTGGCACGTATCAGGCAGGAAATAAACCAATCCAGACCATGACCTCTCCATCACAAGGCAAGTGGGATAATTTTAGAATAGACACTGCATCTGTGTTGACCTGAATCTAATTCAGTCAACTCTTTTGGTAAATATGAATATATAACTATGAATTAATACATGTTGGGATGTTATGAAAGTGTATGGTCTAGGTCGCATGCTTGAGTCAGCCTTGCGTGACTGCAGCCTGTCAGGTGACAAAAGATGAAGAAAGGTGACCACAGTAGAACATGAAGGTCTGCAGCAATCCAGAAGATAATTGTGGCAGAGTCTGATTGGTTAAGGGGATATAACGTAGGCTTAGTGCGATTGGTTATGCTAATGTAATGGGGATAGGGCGTGGCTTTTAGAACAATATAACTTTAGAGTACTCTTGCTGTTCAGGGTTGACTGCTTTGATGGTCATAGCTTTTGTTTACAAATAAAGGCTTATCATATTGAGGAAATCTCTGCACCTCCTGATCTTTCCTAAAAGTGCCATCAACCACAATGGAATTTGGTGTTGTGAGCAGGGTTGGAAAGAGACCTACACAAAGGAGATGGCAGGATGGGGGCACATCCTGGTCCACTGGGGACTCTCCCGAGCCTGACAGAATAAGGGCTGGCCACCCACAAAAAAAGACAAGCCTTTTTCTGATAATTCAGATTGAATTATGTTGAGTGAGGGAGGTCCTCAGGGATGCAGAAGTGCAGAAAAGCTGCTGGAAGGTCTCTCCAATCCAAAGAAACAAAGAGTTCAGTAACAAATTGAAATTTGAGGAGACTCAGAGAATTGGTCAAGATAATTGCACAATGGGTGAGTGAGAATAGAAAGTATAAATTCTCTGATATAAAATTTCACATGGTGTTAGAAGTCCCTGTGGTTACCGCCTTGCCTGTCACAAGAGGTTGCGTGGGCAGGGCAGTGTGGTGTGAGTAAATCCCTGTGGTTACTGCCTCACCAGTCATGAGGGCCTGCTCAGACACGGCAGCATGCTATTAGTAAGTCCATATTGTTACCAACTCATTGGTTGTTGGGCCTGCACGGCAGGGCAGTGTGGTATTAGTAAATCGCTGTGGTTACTGTCTTGCCAGTCATGAGGGCTTGTTCAGACAGGGCAGTGTGGTGTTAGTCACTGTGGTTACCACCTTGTCAGTCATGAGGGCCTGCTTGATCAGGGCAGTGTAGTGTTAATAAGTTCCTGCGGTTACCGCCTCGTTGGCCATGAGGGCCTGCACGGGCAGGGCAGTTTGGTGTTAGTAAGTTGCTGTGGTTACCGCCTCACAGGTCATGAGGGCCTGCTTGGACAGGGAAATGTAGTGTTAGTAAGTCCCTGGTTACCACCTCGTCAGTCACAAGGGCCTACACTAGCAGGACTCTGTGTGTGTGTGTTTGTGAGAGAGAGTCTGGCTCAGTGCTGATTTCCTGGCTGCTTGTAGAAAAGTGTCTATCTGTGTGTGTGTGTGTGTGTCTGTGTCTGTGTATGCGTGTGCGTGTATCTGTCTGTGCATGTGTGTCTATGTGTCTGTCTGTGTGTCTGTGTGTGAGTGTGTGAGAGAGAGAGAGAGAAAGACTCTGAGTTTAACCCTTTTTAATCTGGCTTGAATGCACATATGCTTGTTGGTGATTGAATATTTGTGTCTTGTTCCCCAGAGCTCAAGATCTGGGAGTGTTTTGATTTTAATTTGCACTGTAGAAATTTAAGATAATTTCCGTTAAGGGTTTTTAAGGAATCATTAGTGATTAGTAAGTTCTGTGGATACTGCCCTAGAACAGTATGGGTCTGCATAGGCAGAACAACTGAGGATAGATTGTCTTGATAAATTAGTTGAAACCCAGGAAATTTAGGGACTGACAGATCGATAAGGGATGGTTACAAGCTGTAGATTTAGGGAATGCTCATAATAATTGTTAAGGCATTACCGGACTTGTAAGGCAAAGGGGAGTGAACATGGGAGACTTCAATATGCAGGTGGACTGGGTAAATAATATTGCTAGTGGATCCAAAGAAAGGGAATTCATGGAATGCTTACAGGATGGCTTTTTGGAACAGCTTGTCATGGAGCCCACAAGGGAGCAAGCTATTCTGGACCTAGTGCTTTACAATGAACCAGACTTTATAAAAGATCTTAAAGTAAAGGAACCCTTAGGAAGTAGCAATCATAATATGGTAGAGTTCAGTCTGCAGTTTGAAAGAGAGAAGGCAAAATCGGATGTAATGGTGTTACAGTTAAATAAAGGGAATTATGAGGGCATGAGAGAGGAACTGACAAAAATAGACTTGAAGCAGAGGCTAACCGGGAAAACAGTAGAGCAAAAATGGCAGGAGTTTGTGGGTATAATTGAGAACACTGTACAGAGGTTCATCCCCAAGAAAAGAAAGATTATCTGGGGAGGGATTAGATAACTATGGCTGACAAAGGAAGTCAGGAAATGTATTAAAGAAAAAGAGAGATCCTATAAAGTGGCCAAGAGCAGTGGGAAATCAGAAGATTGGGAAGGCTACAAAAACAAACAGAGGATAACAAAGAGTGTAATAAGAAATGAGAGGATCAAATATGAAGGTAGGCTAGCCAGTAATATTAGAAATGATAGTAAAAGTTTCTTTCAGTATGTAAGAAACAAACGACAGGCAAAAGTAGACATTGGGCCACTTCAAACTGATGCAGGAAGCCTAGTGATGGGAGATAAGGAAATAGCAGGAGAACTTAACAAGTACTTTGCATCAGTTTTCACAGTGGAAGACATGAGTAATATCCCAACAATTAAAGGGAGTCATGGGGCTGAGTTGAGTATGGTTGCCGTTATGAAAGAGATAGTGCTAGAAAAGTTAAAAAGTCTTAAAATTGATAAATCTCCTGGCATTGATGGGATACACCCTAGAGTTCTGAGAGAGGTGGCTGAGGAAATATCGGAGGCATTGGTTGATATCTTTCAAGAGTCACTGGAGTCAGGAAAGGTCCCGAATGATTGGAAGATGGCTGTTGTAACCCCCTTGTTCAAGAAAGGATCAAGACAAAAGATGGAAAATTATAGGCCAATCAGCTTAACCTCGGTTGTTGGTAAAATTCTAGAATCCATCATTAAGGATGAGGTTTCTAAATTCTTGGAAGAGCAGAGTCTGATTAGAACAAGTCAACATGGATTTAGTAAGGGGAGGTCATGCCTGACAAACCTGTTGGAATTCTTTGAAGAGGTGACAATTAGGTTAGACCAGGGAAACCCAGTGCATGTGGTCTATCTAGACTTTCAAAAGGCCTTTGATAAGGTGCCACTCGGGAGGCTGCTGATCAAGGTGAGGGCCCATGGTGTTCGAGGTGAGCTGCTGGTATGGATTGAGGATTGGCTGTCTGACAGAAGGCAGAGAGTTGGGATAAAAGGTTCTTTTTCAGAATGGCAGCCGGTGACGAGCGGTGTCCCGCAGGGTTCCGTGTTGGGGCGAAAGCTATTCACATTATATATAAATGATTTGGATGAGGGGACTGGGGTCATTCTAGCAAAGTTTGCCGATGATACGAAGTTAGGTGGACAGTAAGGTAATACTGAGGAAGTGGGGAGGCTGCAGAAGGATCTAGACAGGTTGGGAGAGTGGTCCAGGAAATGGCTGATGGAATTCAACGTGAGCAAGTGCGAGGTCTTGCACTTTGGCAAAAAGAATAAAAGCATAGACTACTTTCTAAATGGTGAGAAAATTAGTAAAGCCAAAGTACAAAGGGATCTGGGAGTGCTAGTCGAGGATTCTCTAAAGGTAAACATGCAGGTTGAGTCCGTGATTAAGAAAGCGAATGCAATGTTGTCTCTTATCTCAAGAGGGTTGGAATATAAAAGCAGAGATGTGCTACTGAAACTTTATAAAGCTCTGGTTAGGCCCCATTTGGAGTACTGTGTCCAGTTTTGGTCCCCACACCTCAGGAAGGACATACTGGCACTGGAACGTGTCCAGCGGAGATTCACATGGATGATCCCTGAAATGGCAGGTCTAACATATGAGGAACAGCTGAGGATCCTGGGATTATATTCATTGGAGTTTAGAAGATTAAGGGGAGACTTAATAGAGACGTACAAGATAATACACGGCTTGGTAAGGGTGGACGCTAAGAAAATGTTTCCATTAGGCGAGGAGACTAGGACCCGTAGACACAGCCTTAGAATTAGAGGGGGACAATTCAGAACAGAAATGTGGAGACATTTCTTCAGCCAGAGGGTGGTGGGCCTGTGGAATTCATTGCCACGGAGTGCAGTGGAGGCCGGGACACTAAATGTCTTCAAGGCCGAGATAGATAGATTCTTGTTGTCTCGAGGAATTAAGGGCTACGGGGAGAACGCTGGTAAGTGGAGTTGAAATGCCCATCAGCCATGATTAAATGGCAGAGTGGACTCGATGGACCGAATGGCCTTACTTCCACTCCTATGTCTTATGGTCTTACGGTCTTATGAACTGTGAAAACAGAGCAATAGATTAGCTGGACTGAAAAATATGTCAAGGTGACTAAAGGAACTGCAGTTGAAATACTGGGTAAAAGAAAAAAATCCTGTATCAAACATGACATCGTGAGGATCTCTGAGAAATGTGAGAAAAGAACTAAGAACTTATTAACTAAGTGGCCAAAATCAGGTACCTTTGATATAAATATGTGTGATAAAATGGAAGGATTAATTAAAAATCACAAACCAAAAGATGGTTCAAATGAGAGGAATTGGAAAAGGGAACTGGAGATAGAAATTTTAAAACTTTTCAGACAAGAGGGAGGGAAACTGATAAGACCATAGCAGACATCTGTCGTGACAAGGCAGGCTGCCAAAGAACAATAAAAGCAGTCTGTGAACACTGAAGGTCAGGCAGACAAGGCTCAGGCATTCTGACTTGCAGGAGCTAGATGAACCGCCACATTACTCAAACACAGAAAATACAAAGCAGTGTCCTTTGATAAAGGGAACAGTGGAAATAAAAGGAGAGCTTGCATGGGTTAAGGACAATGCCAAGAAAGATAAACTGACACAGAAAAAGATGGACAGAAAGAGGTTAATCAAGGAAAGGCAGCATAAGGAAGAATTGTAATGGGATGCAGTGGAGAAAACTAAAACACAAAGGGAGAAATTGGAGAAGGACTTCAAGTTACTGCGGACAGTACGGGAACAGATAAAGTACAAGGACTTTCTAAACTATAAACAGAGTATTGATTGGGGTCAGAGGGAACATGACCCTTTGATGGGCCAAAAGGTTTTAGAACATCGTGATCAGAGGAGGGTCAGAAGGGAGCCAGTAGAGGACAGATGGGATGAGTTGGAATTAGAATCAGGATCAGGATCCGAAAGGGACTCCCTGGATGGGTATGCTTGAAGGGATGAAGAACCCCCACATGCAAAACAAATGACACCTTTGCTCATAAAAGGGAGGGAACAGTCGAAGTATGTTCCCTGGGGGAGTCGGGATCTGGAGGGGCTGAGAAATTCGTTGCCCAGTTTACATAAGGGTGCAGGGTTGTTGTCTAGAGCCTTTGAAGATGAAACTACAGGAAGATTGTTGGCCATGGGACATTTGAAGGCACTGTTGTTATAGCTGACGGGGCTCCCGAAGTTAGGTCACAGACTAATGCAGAGGCACAAACAACTTGCCATGAAAATATTGTTAGAATTGCAAATGGAATGGTATTGAGAGATATTTAGATTTTTGCACACTTGGTTAAGCAGCTATGTGTCACAGCCAAGATTTATGAGGCTAAACTCCCTAACTTTGCCTGTTCTAGAATGTGAGTGCTTCATTACAAGCAAGGATGAAACAAAAGCTACAAACTGAGAGAGGAAGAAAGTTGGACAATGTGCATGTGTGTGCGAGAGAGAGTGAGACAGAGCGAGAGAGAGAAAGAGAGAGAGAATAACTGAAAATTTTGTAAAAAATAGGTTATATTAATGAAATATTAACCCACCTATTCTTTTTACAGACCATGACTGCTCAATTTTTAAATAGTCACATATTACGTTTACATGAGAGCCAATCTTAATTAAATTTGAATCAGTTTAATATGGAAGAAGACAACATGACAATTTGACACCTGCCCTCAAATCCCCCATAATTTCATGCCAAAGACTAATCAAAGATTTGACTAAAGGAGGTAAAAGCAGTAGCACTGTAAATCCTGGCCTCCCCAGGTGTCTGCTCAATTTTTAAAATAATAATCTAAACCTAACATTGAGGAAAATCACCTCAGACTTTAACATTTGCTCATTGAGTGTAGGAATTCCATGAACTTTATAGAATTTAGTTTAAAAATTTGGAAAGATAGATCCAAAATACCCCAAACAACAATACTGTTTTCAGAAATACTGGCAGAATTTTTTTGTTGTTGTTTCTGACTCATTTGTTTCCACTTAAGACTGCTTCATCTCATTGGTGATTATGGAGTGCCAGTTGTAGCTGTAATCTATATGAGTTTCCCTCCCTCACTGAGAATTGAAGTTTTGGTTGAACATTATATTCTGAAAAATCATGTAACAAAACTTAATATCCTATCATTAATATCTGTGTTGTTGCATCTGGCCATTACTTGTGCATTAGAAGTATTTTGTTACCATGTGAGTAGACAAGACCGTTTACTGCAGCTGCAGTCATTTCGCAGCCTTTAACATTGTAAATGAGGAATGACCGGTCAGAACCGCTTAAGGTACCTAATCTGGGATTTAAATTAAGGGACTAGAACCAGGTAATTATCAGAGTTTTCAGACTTGGAAACTGCACATTTTACATTTTATGATTGATTTTTGAATAAATGAATTTTCAGTTTATATTGATACCTTATAAAATTTCTTAGCCATTTGTTCAGTTTCTACCTGTGAATTAATTATATTAGTTTTTTTTTTAAATAACAAATTGTATTAGCCCTGATTCACAAAATCAGAAATATTTGGCAGGATGGCTTGGTTTGATTACTTTACACATTGTAAATGACCTGTGTCATTGCCTCATGGTTAATTTGAAGCATGGTTGCACTAATTCATTGCTAAATAAAGAATGGAAAGATGCCTTACTGGCCAGTTGAAGGAATTCTGCATGTGACTGGGGATAGAGGTATGTACAGCAGATGGAACTCCCAAAAGCTGGGAGAAGTTAAAAGTGAACAGTGAATCGATCGATATAAAGCAAAGGGAACAGGAGAAACTGCATAAGACCACTAAGGCTGAGGAATATATAAAAAAAAACGTTAAAGCAATAACGTTATAAAAAACGACTTACATTTTACTTGAAATCCCAAGCCAATGTCTGGCATACCGAACTTTTTTGAGGATGGGAATGACACTGACAGGAATGAGGGATGGGGATTTTATTCCAGGATACCCACTAAACTCCTAACATCTCCTGATTTTCCCAGCACCAACAACAATCCCCACCCCCACCACCACTGTCTCCCATTACAATCCTTACCTTACTTTGAAAATGAAGCGACCAATCTTCATACCTGATATTATGGGGATTAACGACTTGCGTCATCCTAAACCAGGGGTTATCCCAGGAGTCAGAGTAATGTTAATGAAGCATGCCCCTGACCGCAAAAAGAAACCCACCCAACTGGCTCAATATGTCCAAAGAATGATACAGATGTAAATGCAGCAAAGTTCTGGGAGTGGCCTGAATACGAATGGCTTGTGTATAAGACTGAAATAAGTGGCCATTTCTCTTCCGGAAGTGGTATACAGCCTATAATTGAAAAATAATTGAGAAGCTGACTCACCTTTGTTTAAGGAGAAAGTGAGGTCTGCAGATGCTGGAGATCAGAGCTGAAAATGTGTTGCTGGAAAAGCGCAGCAGGTCAGGCAGCATCCAAGGAACAGGAGATTCGACGTTTTGGGCATAAGCGTAACCCTATGCTTTTGCTATGAATTCTTTCTGGTATCGCCAACATGATCTGGACAAACAATATGAACGGGTCCAGGATTTTCCAATTGCAAATGAGGTGGTTTTCAATTGGAATTGCCAGAACTGGAGTGATCCACGATGCAATTTACAGGTAAAACCAAATATGTCCAGCGCCCTCGCAAACCCAAACACCATGTGCCAGCACTCACAGGGTTGATTGGGTCCAAGATACACACTGGGAGTGGAACCTACCTCAAATGCCCACCCAACGACTATTGCTGAGCAACCATTTCCTGAGGGGACCCTGACAGTGGGAACAGGCAGGCCCCAGTGGGACTGGGAACAAGACAGCGGATTATATCCGGTCACAATGCGAGGTATATACTCAGAATAATGTTAGAAAGAGAATATCAACCCCTATAGGTCACATATCAGTGCCAAAGGATCATTAAACATTTGATGGTTGACAAATTATAGGCAAATTAGCCTAATCTCGGTTGTTGGTAAAATTCTAGAATCCATCATGAAGGATGAGGTTTCTAAATTCTTGGAAGAGCAGAGTCTGATTAGAACAAGTCAACATGGATTTAGTAAGGGGAGGTCATGTCTGACAAACCTGTTGGAATTCTTTGAAGAGGTGACAAGTAGGTTGGACCAGGGAAGCCCAGTGGATATGATCTATCTAGACTTCCAAAAGGCCTTTAATAAGGTGCCACATGGAAGGCTGCTGAGCTAGGTGAGGGCCCATGGTGTTCGAGGTGAGCTACTGGTATGGATTGAGGATTGGCTGTCTGACAGAAGGCAGAGAATGGGATAAAAGATTCTTTTTCAGAATGGCAGCTGGTGACAAGCGGTGTCCCGCAGGGTTCAGCGTTGGGGCCGCAGCTGTTCACGTTATAGATTAATGATCTGAATGAAGGGACTGGGGGCATTCTAGCGAAGTTTGCCAATGATATGAAGTTAGGTTGACAAGCAGGTAGTACTGAGGAAGTGGAGAGGCTGCAGAAGGATCTAGACAGTTTGGGAGAGTGGCCCAGGAAATGGCTGATGGAATTCAACGTGAGCAAATGCGAGGTCTTGTACTTTGGAAAAAGAATAAAAGCTCAGACTACTTTATAAATGGTGAGAAAATTCGTAAAACCAAAGTACAAAGGGATCTGGGAGTGCTAATCGAGGATTTTCTAAAGGTAAACATGCAGGTTGAGTCTGTGATTAAGAAAACAAATGCAATGTCACTTATCTCAAGAGGGTTGGAATATAAAAGCACCGTTGTGCTACTGAGACTTTCTAAAGCTCTGGTTAGGCCCCATTTGGAGTACTGTGTCCAGTTTTGGTCCCCACACCTCAGGAAGGACGTACTGGCACCAGAGCGTATCCAGCGGAGATTCATACAGATGATCCCTGGAATGGTAGGTCTAACATACGAGGAATGGCTGGGACTTTATTCATTGGAGTTTAGAAGATTAAGGAGAGATTTAATAGAAACTTACAGGTAATACATGGCTTGGAAAGGGTGGACGCTAGGAAATTGTTTCTGTTAGGCGGGGAGACTAGGACCTGTGGACACAGCCTTACAATTAGAGGGGGTCAATTCAGAACAGAAATGCGGAGACATTTCTTCAGCCAGAGAGTGGTGGGCCTGTGGAATTCATTGCTGCAGAGTGCAGTAGAGGCCAGGGACGCTAAATGTCTTCAAGGTAGAGATTGATAAATTCTTGATATCACAAGGAATTAAGGGCTATGGGGAGAATGCTGGTAAGTGGAGTTGAAATGCCCATCAGCCATGATTGAATAGCGGAGTGGACCCGATGGGCCGAATGGCCTTCCTTCCACTCCTATGTCTTATGGACTTATAGTCTTATGGTGTACATGATCAAGACGGTAAGAGGGAAAAGATATATGTTCATAGTGATTGTCAGTAGATGGATGGAGACAACACCCCGAAGACTCAGGAACTGGAAAGGTTGCGAAATTTTTAACAAATGAACAGAGGTCAATGTGATAGGCAATACCCCAATGTGATTACACCTTGTAGAAGAAAGCACTGCCTCATAAACAACCCATGCTACCTCAACTGTATTAGCAATTTGCTTTATTGCTCATATTGGTGTTTGTTATATCAGGCATCTCCTCAATACAATCAAAGTGAACTCATCCGAAAGTTATTCCTTGGTCTAGCATCAAAGACAACCATACTTCACCAATATAGACCCTTGTCCTCCATCACCTTTTGGGCTTTGAGTGTTTCACGCAGCGTGGTGATGTCCTAGTTGGCCACTTTGTGGGAAAGTGCACCCAGACATGAGATGTCACATCCGACGTAGTGTCACTTTCAGGTGACCCACCTCCAGATCGTGCATCGGATGCCCAGCTTATCCTGTTAGCGGATACTTGGTGGTCGTGTGGCATGGAAAGGGGATTGAGTTCAAACATTTCTCCTGGAATGGGGAGGCACCTGCAACCGAATGATGCTACTACAGAAAATTGTTATCTTCCCAAAGGCTTAGTTAGACATGCCATTTCAATGGATACTGTTTCAGCATAGGAGAGATTATGTCCTAACGTGGCAATCTGCATTGACAATATAGGGCTGTCATCAGAGCATCCTTCATGAATTCAAAGCCAGAAGCAAGATTGCTGTGAGCTGGGAAGCACTTATGCCAGCCATTGGTGTTCGCAAAAATGCTGCATGGATTAATTACATTTACTATAATCAGCAGAGATTTATTAATTACACCGATGATGCCCTGTCAGCATTAGGTGAGTAATTGGATGCAACCAATAAAATGGCATGGCAAAATAGGCAGTCCTTGGACTGGCTATTAGCTGAGAAAGGCAGAACATTGCTACACCTTCATACCCAATGATACTAGCCTGGAGGGATCATTTACTAAAGGGATGGATAAGCTGAAGAATCTGAGGAAAGAGCTTAAGGAAAATACAGGATCAGGCGCCCTCAGTTTTTTGACTGGTTGGATTGGGGAAGTGGGAGGCTTTGGAATTGTTGTTGTTATTGTGTTATTTGTCCTTGCCATTGTGCAATGCTGTACTTTACTTCTCATTAAGTCTCTTAGAGTCAAAGAGATGTACAGCATGGAGACAGACCTTCAGTCCAATCCATCCATGCCGACCAGATATCCCAACCCAATCTAGTCCCACCTGCCACCACCCCACCATATCCCTCCAAACCCTTCCTATTCATATACCCATCCAAACGCCTTTTAAATGTTGCAATTGTACCAGTCTCCACCACTACCTGTGGCAGCTCATTCCATACGGGTACTACCCTCTGTGAAAACGTTGTCCCTGAGGTCTCTTTTATGTCATTCCCTTCTCACCCTAAACTTATGCCCTCTAGTTCTAGACTCCACCACCCCAGGGAAAAAGCTAGGAAAGAGAACAAAATTGCACACAATATTCCAAAAGTGGCCTAACCAATGCCCTGTACAGCCGCAACATGACCTCCCAACTCCTGTACTCAATACTCTGACCAATAAAGGAAAACATACCAAACGCCTTCTTCACTTTTCTATTTACCTGCAACTCCACTTTCAAGGAGCTATGAACCTGCACTCCAAGGTCCCTTTGTTCAGCAACACTCCCTAGGACTTACCATTAAATGTATAAGTCATGCTAAGATTTGCTTTCCCAAAATGTAGTACCTCACATTTATTTGAATTAAACTCCATCTGCCACTTCTCTCCTCTGTGTCCACTACACCTCCAATTTTGGTGTCATCTGCAAACTTACTAACTGTACCTCATATGCTTGCATCCAAATCATTTATGTAAATGACAAAAAGTAGAGGGCCCAGCACCGATCCTTGTGGCACTCCACTGGTCACAGGCCTCCAGTCTGAAAAACAACCCTCCACCACCACACTCTGTCTTCTACCTTTGAGCAGTTCTGTATCCAAATGGCTAGTTCTCCCCGTATTCCATGAGATCTAACCTTGCTAATCAGTCTTCCATGGGGAACCTTGTCAAATGCCTTACTGAAGTCCATATAGATCACATCTACTGCTCTGCCCTCATCAATCTTCTTTGTTACTTCATCAAAAAACCCAATCAAGTTTGTGAGACATGATTTCCCACGCACAAAGCCATGTTGACTATCCCGAATCAGTCCTTGCCTTTCCAAATAAATGTACATCCTGTCCCTCAGGATTCCCTCCAACAACTTGCCCATCACTGAGGCCAGGCTCACTGGTCTATAGTTCCCTGGCTTGTCTTTACCACCCTTCTTAAACAGTGGCACCATGTTTGCCAACCTCCAGTCTTCTGGCACTTCACTTGTGACTATCGATGATACAAATATCTCAGCATGAGGCTCAGCAATCACTTCTCTAGCTTCCCACAGAGTTCTCAGGTACACCTGATCAGGTCCTGGGGATTTATCCACCTTCAACCATTTCAAGACATCCAGTACATCCTCCTCTGTAATCTGGACATTTTGCAAGATGTCACCATCTATTTCCCCACAGTCTATATCTTCCATATCCTCTTCCACAGTAAACACTGATGCAAAATATTCATTTAGTTTCTCCCCCATTTTCCGTGGCTCCACAAAAAGGCTGCCTTGCTGATCTTTGCGGTGCCCTATTCTCTCCCTAGTTACCTTTTGTCCTTAATATATTTGTAAAACCCTTTTGGATTCTCCTTAATTCTATTTGCCAAAGCTATCTCATGTCCCCATTTTGCCCTCCTGATTTCCCTCTTAAGTATACTCCTATTTCCTTTATACTCTTCTAAGGATTCATTCAATCTATCCTGTGTGTACCTGACATATGCTTCCTTCTTTTTCTTAACCAAACCCTCAATTTCTTTAGTCATCCAGCATTCCCTATATCTACCAGCCTTTCCTTTCACCCTGACAGGAATATACTTTCTCTGGATTCTTGTTATCTCTTTTCTGAAGGTTTCCCATTTTCCAGCCGTCTCTTTAACTGTGGACATCTGCCTCCAATCAGCTTTTGAAAGTTCTTGCCTAATACCATCAAAATTGGCCTTTCTCCAATTTAGGACTTCAACTTTTAGATCTGGTCTATCCTTTTCCATCACCATTTTAAAACGAATAGAATTATGGTTGCTGGCCCCAAAGTGCTCCCCCCACTGACACCTCAGTCACCTGCCCTGCCTTATTTCCCAAGTGTAGGTCAGGTTTTGCAATTTCTCTAGTAGATACATCCACATACTGAATCAGAAAATTGTCTTGTACACACTGAAGAAATTCCTCTCCACCTAAACCTTTAATGCTATGGCAATCCCAGTCGATGTTTGAAAAGTTAAAATCGCCTACCATTAACGCCATAATATTCTTACAGATAGCTGAGATCTCCTTACAAGTTTGTTTCTCAATTTCCCTCTGACTATGGGGGGTCTATAATACAATCCCAATAAGGTGATCATCCCTTTCTTATTTCTCAGTTCCACCCAAATAACTTCCCACGATGTATTTCCAGGAATATCCTCCCTTAGGACAGCTGTAATGTTATCCCTTATCAAAAATGCCACTCCCCCCTCCTCTTTTGCCTCCCTTTCTATCCTTTCTGTAGCATTTATATCCTGGAACATTCAGCTGCCAGCCCTGCCCAACCCTGAGTCATATTTCTGTAATTGCTATGATATCCCAGTCCCATGTTCCTAACAGTGCCCTGAGTTCATCTGCCTTCCCTGTTAGGCCCCTTGTATTGAAATAAATGCAATTTAATTTATTAGTCCTACCTTGTCCCTGCCTGCCTTGACTGTTTGATTCACGTCTGTTCTCAGCTGTACCCGACACAGATCGATCTCTTTCCTCACTATCTCCCTGGGTCCCACTCCCCACCTTACTAGTTTAAATCCTCCCAAGCAGTTCTAGCAAATTTCCCTGCCAGTATATTAGTCCCCTTCCAATTTAGGTGCGATCCATCCTTCTTGTACAGGTCACTTCTACCCCAAAAGAGATTCCAATGATCCAAAAATGTGAATCCTTCTCCCATACACCAGCTCCTCAGCCATGCAAACTTTTTAACAATGCCTCTTATCCTCGCATCCAAATCTATTATATAAATGACAAAAAGTAGAGGACCCAGCATCGATCCTTGTGGCACTCCACAGGCCTCCAGTCTTCTAGTATGCATCGCTGCAAAGCAACTCTTCATTGTACAAATCTGTTCTGAGTTGTCTCCCATCACAAAAAAGGTGACAATACTTTATTGTTATCACCACTCTGAAGTACGGATGGCATGTGGGGACACGGCGTCTTGAATTTTTTTTCTGTTTCATTTTTCTCTAAACTTAGTCTGTAAGGATTTCTGGGTCTTTGTTCCTGTCCTGGACACCCCACAGATAGAGGAGGAACCCTTTGAGAACTGAACCTCGAAATTTTCTACTGCCCACTTTCAGGCTGCAACTACATGAATTGGGTTCTAATGGTCTAGCCTTAATGCATTCTTTCTTTGTATGAGACAAAAGGGGGTAATAGATGGTAAATATGAATATATAGCTACAGAATAAAACATGTTGGGACGTTACGTAAGTGTAAGGTCTAGGTGAAGAAAGATGACCATGGCTCAACATGAAGGTCTGCAGCAATTCAAAAGACAATTGTGGCAGAATCTGATTGGTTAAGCCTAGATATAACGTAGGCTTAGTGTGATTGGTTATTAGATTACTTACAATGTGGAAACAAGCCCTTCGGCCCAACAAGTCTTCATCAACCCTCAGAAGAGCAACCCACCCAGCCTCATTCCTCGACATTTACCCCTTCACTTTACACTATGGGCAATTTAGCATGGCCCATTCACCTAACCTGCACATTTTTGGACTGTGGGAGGAAACTGGAGCTAACCCATGTAGACACAGGGAGAATGTGCAAACTCCACACAGTCTGTTGCCTAAGGCAGGAATTGAACCCAGGTCTTTGGTGCTGGGAGGCAGCAGTGCTAACCACTGTATCACCATAATAGGGATAGGGCATGGCTTTTAGAACAACATAACTTTAGAGTCCTCTCGCTATTTGGGGGCTTTTCAGGGTTGACTCCTTTGATGGCCACAGCTTTTGTTTGCAAATAAAGGCTCATCATCTTGAGGAATTCTCTGCATTTCCTGGTCTTCCCTAAAAGGTGCTATTAACCACAACACTCTGCCTTCATAACTGCCTTAATTTGCCATAAAACTTGTAGTCTTGGACCCATACCTCTCTTTCTCAAACTGAAAGTAAAATTACATCATTTTATGATTGCTACTATCAAGGAATAGCTTCACTGTGAGGTTATTAATCAGTCCTATCTTTTTGCACAATCCCTGTCCAGCCTGTTCCCTGTGTGGTTCCAGAATACGCTGCTCAAATAAATAATCATAAAATGATTTGATTAGATTAGATTAGATTACTTACAGTGTGGAAATAGGCCCTTCGGCCCAACAAGTCCACACCGATCCTCTGAAGAGCAACCCACCCAGACCCACTCCCCTACATTTACCCCTTCACCTAACACTACTGGCAATTTAGCATGGCCAATTCACCTAACCTGCACCCGGAGGAAACCTATGCAGACACGGGGAGAACGTGAAAACTCCACACAGACAGTTGCCCGAGGTGGGATTTGAACCTGGATCTGCATGGTCTTCGAATCTAAACTTTGCTAGTCCGATTTTCCCAGTCTATATGTGGATTAGAATGTTTGATGATGATCACTGCATCTTTCTGATAAGCGCCTATTGGTTATTAATATCTTTGTACAACATGTTATAATATGGTCACTGTGAGGGATGCCTGGTGACTACCCTCACAGATGACTTTTTCCCTTTATCATTTATGTGATTGCAAACTATTTCTACATCCTGGTGTCCTGACCTTAGACTGTTGTGCTAATACCATAATTAATTAACAGAGCACATGATTTGGAATGCAATGCCGCAAAAGCAGTGGAAGTAGAAATATCACCTTTCAACCAGGAACTGGATCAACACTTGGAAGGGAATAAATTGGTAGGGCTATGGTGAAAGATTGGTAGTAATGATGCCATTCTTTTAGAGAGCTGGCACAGAATCACAAGGCCTGATGGCTTACTCCTCCTTCTGCCTGGTATGGTTTTACAATGCATGACAATTGCACTATTACTGGGTGATATTGTCAGTTCTTTTCATTTGCAACATTACAGCAGGCTGTTGAAAAAATGAGCACACATGCCCATTCATATATACACCACTGTCTGTATTGATTCTCTCTATTTGCAGTAAAGGATAATTGTTTTTAAAATGACCCATTAAGACGTTTGCATATACTTGTATGAGAACTTGCCAACTATATGAAGCCTCATATACACCTTCTTTATTTATTGATACATTCAGGTCTCGAAGTGAATTTGTGTTTACATAATCCATTCACAGCACATTTATTATGAGCTGGACAGTTGGGTGGCCTTCATTCCAAATAATGCCAGGTCGCACTGACGGACTTCCTACAGCCGTACCTGCATCATTTGTTTCAACATGACGTGAAATGTCTTTGATAACTGTCAAGAGCAGATGGAAGAGATTAAACAGCAGCTAGCAGCACTTTAAGAGAAGCTGTTGAAGCTAGCATGCTACCTCTAATTAATTAATAATCAAGACAACTGATACAACTATGTGGAGCAGAAGCCAATGGTCCAGTCAAGAGGGGACAAAGATATAAAACGTTACAGCAGTATTTCCTTCAAATCATTGAGCAACAAGACAGGAAATTGATAATTAAAAAAGCCTCAGTTGAATTCAGCAAATTCAAGTCCCACCAGCTGCCAAGATTGACTCTGAACCATGTCCCCACAGACCTAGTTTAGTCCTCATTTTACTCGTCGAATGACATTCCTGTTACATCACCGTCTTTCCATAATCAATTCAGGACTTCTCTTTTGAATGTGTTATGGTTTTACCCCAAATCCTGCCCTTCCTCTAAAACAATGGCTCTGGTTTTCTGCGTTAATATCTTGTCATGGCCTGTAGGGAATCAGTGGAGCCCCTGGATAAATGACATAACGGCTGAAAATGATAATTCGGGCCTTTTCTCCAAGATTCTAGCAAAGCTCCCATCTTTTTTCGTTCATCTGCTCCTAATGTAATCTCTTCCAAGTATGTGATTGAAAAATTGCTATGGTTAATTGTAATTAATGCAGCTGAGACTCTCGAGATTTCCAATTGAGAAGTAATGAAATGTCTTTAGAGAAGCCCAGAAAGACTAAAAGCTTTGTTATCTAAATCCTGCTGAATGATGATAACTGCACAATAAATATGTTCAGATAAGCATTGAGTATTTAATTATAGTTTCAATAAAAGACCAGACTCACGAAATATAATTAACATTTTAATCAGTAGCATTGCAAAAATCAGTGGTTTAAAGAATCCTCTTGTATAGATATGAGCAGACAATAATGGTGAAATGGGAGAAATTAAATCTAAATAACTCAGAGAGGCATGAATTCAAAAATTAGATCATTTTCTGAAAGGGTCTTTTCAACACAAATAAAGGCTCCTGTATCTAAGACACAGCAATCATTATCCAGATGTCACAAGGGTATGGACTTCGTTACCACAAAGGGCTACAGAGGCTAAGTCATTACATATATTCGTGACTGGGACAGATTTTCAAATCAGTACTGGACTCATGGGTTGTCAATAAAATAAAACAAATAATTGTGATACTGGAAATCAGAAACAAAAATAGAAAATGCAGTAAAAAGTCGACAGGCCTGGCAGCATCTGTGGAGAGAAAGTATAGTTAATGTTTCAGGTCCAGTAAATGTTCTAAAGAAGCTGCCAGGCCTACTGAATTTTTCCAGCAATTTCTATGTTTGTTTCTGATTTCCAGAGTTATCAATCCCCTAGATTAACCATGAGTAATAACATGGAAGATATCATTTTGGGTAGAAGCTGCAACAAATGCTGAAACAATGCTCCAAGAATCGGGAAATCTTCTCCATATCTTTGCAGACTCACTCACACTGCTGTTGGTTTGTCCATCATTGTAGATGCTGACAGCCTTTGATTTCTCTCCATTTTAATGGAGGCTGTGAGTTATCCTATGACAGCAAAATCCAACTTCTGCAAGGAATGTTTCAAGGGCTCATCTCTTCTTAATTTCTTTCAAACTATTGACATGGCATTTTTATCACATCTTACCAATGCATTGTTAGATAGATTTCATAGGTTACCCACTACTGGAAAAGATGTGGATGTGCCGGTGTTGGACTGGCAAAGTTATAGGTCACACGGGACCAGTCCATTTGAAATCACAAGCTTTCGTAGTGCCACCCTTTCGTCAGGTGAAGCAACGTGCATGGTCTTCTCTGATGAAGGGGTCAGTGCTCTGAAAGCTTATGATTTCAAATAAACCTGTTGGACTATAACCCAGTGTCATGCAACCTCTGACTTAATGGAAAAGGTGAAGAGGAGCCAATTTGCATAAAAATTACAGAGTCTTGTAGAAAGTAAAGTGTTTTGATAATAGGCATCTATACTTATACTATTAACTGTGATGGTAGTCATTGAAAGGACAGAACTGAGAAAGGTTTCTGAAGACTGTTCAGGAGAATTGCCTTAATCAGTAATGTTTCTAGTACAAAGGGGAATTGTTGCATTCAGTTCTCGGGATCGCAATAGGTCAAGTGTCAGAGAACATTTAGAGTTCAATGCTCACAGCATCACTCAGTTTAAATTAACCATGGAAAAGGCAGAGTTTAGAGGATAACCAGGGTTGTTGTTGTGAGAATAGATTAAATGTGAGATCATTCAGGTACAATCAAGACAAATTCCCTCATTGAAAGAGAGAAGACTAAGCCAGGGATCATATGAAAAATGTTAGGTTAACATTACAAGTAGGAACCAGGGTAATTGCAGAAAGTCAAGAGAAAAATAGGGGAGAAAAAACAATATAATACATAAATAGTGAGGTGACTGGATTGAATTATGTAAGATCCTGAATGATCTTGGTAAGGTTACTGTGAACGGAATGTTTTGGCTTGTGGGTGAGTCTACAACTCAGGAACAGTGTTCAGAGCAGATATGAGGTGAATCATTTTCTTTCAGAGGTCTGTGTGACTTTGAAAATCTCCACTTCAGAAGGAGGTGGAGGTGAGCTCATTGAATCTTGGGAAGGTGGAGGTACATAGCTTCTTGTTAAGCAAAGAAGTTAAAGGGCAGATCTTACTAGGAGCCTGAGCAAGGTAAGCAATAATGAAATGTGTTGCAGAATCAGGTGATGAGTGCATCTTCAAAATCATAGAATCCCTACAGTGCAGAAAGAGGCCACCTTAGCCCCTCTGAAGTCCATCCCAGACCTTATCCTCTACCCTATTCCCATAAATCTACATTTACCATGGCCAATCCACTTAGTCTGCCAATCTTTGGGCAGTTGGTGAAAACTGGAGCACCCGGAGATAACCCATACAGACACACGGAGAACATGCAGATTCCAAGGCTGGAACAATTCTAAAGGAGTATCACAAGAGTCGAAATGTTAACTTTCTTTGGCTCCACAGAATCTGCCAGACCTCTGAGTTTCTCCAGCAATTCTGTTTTTAATTATGTGTGAGAAATCTTGATATTTTTATGAAAATAGGCCAAATACCAGACTGTATGTTATTGGAGATTGGAGACACTGTAGCACTCTCCTCAGAAAAGAAAAGGTGCAAAGGAGATTTAAAACATACATTTGAAATCTTGACAGCTCTAGAGGGAGTAGAGAGAAAATGTCTTCATTGACACAGCTCAAAAATCAGAGAAATTGAATGGAACTAATCAATTAAAAAAAAGAAATAATGGTATCATGAGGGAAAAGAAAACATTTTTCATTTAGAGAGTGGTTAGAATCTGGAACGCAAAACATGAGATGATGATGGAGGCAAATACAATCCAGGCTTTCAAAAGATTTTGGGATAAGCATTGAAGAGAGAAGATTTTGAGGGGAGCAAGAATGCCTATGTAGCTCTTTCAAAGACCATAACCATGTCTGCAATTTTCTGATTGTACAGGTATATTATTTCCATGGGTTATCTTGATACCATGTTTACCTAGATTGATGTATTGACATCTTCAGAACCGATGACCATGAAAGCTTGAGCTCTTAATAGGGTTAGCTTCTTAGACTGAAAGTTGCTGAGTAGAGTGTGCTAGAGAAAAAAGGAGAGTACTCCATCAGAAGACTTGACTAAACAACACTAATTCATCCTAGAGAATTGGATGTCAATTGAGCACTGATTCAAATTAAAGTTAGAGCATTAGACAAAATGTCTCAGGTTGTGGCCCAAGCGTTGGGAGAGGCTGATATTCTCAAGTAAAAACTTTAGTAAAGGCATTAAAAGATACAAAAAACAAATGAATTGCCATTGTTATGAAATAAGAAGATTTTGTGTTTTAAACTCTTATTTAGTTATTACATATTTGATTTACAAGAGGGAATATAATACTTAAAAACTTTTCAGAAAATATTTTCTGCAATTTATGGGAACTCAATGACCAGATAATACAATTTCAGGATGATCTATAACATATAAACCAAACATTTCCAAACCTTTTGATTAGATTCCAGGCTGCAATTGAGTCTAAGTGATCCATTATTCCCAAAGTGAGTCATCCAAGCTCTTTGATTAGATTTGAAGCTAAGGTATCCATTATTCAAAGCATAAAGTCTCCAAACTGAATGAATTATTGTTTTCTTTCTCTCCTAACTATATAAAAAGAAAAACAAAGAACAGAATAACTTGAAAATAATGGTACTGATAGGAACTGGAGAACCATGATTACAGCATGTAAATGCGTTCAGACCAATTCAGTCATTTTCCAAGATTTACTGCTTCCCTTCTTTTCAAGAGGTCATAAGGTAGACTACTGTGAAAAGGACAAAAACATTTCTGATGAAATGTAACAAATTAAATTTAATGTGAAGAGATGGACTTTGGAAAGAAGATTAAGGAGAAGTACAATAATCTAATGAAGGAACAAGGAAATCAGAGGTTGAAATATAGAATTCTATGAAGGTGCCAGGAAAGTTGATAAAACTGCTAAAATAAGTTGGATTCTTCACTTGCTAAAAATAGGCAAAAGGAAGGATTTTAACATCCAAACACAGCTTTGATTGAGTCAGATAGGACATTAACATGTAACTATTTAAAATGCACCTCAAACTTCCCCCATCCCACCTTGTTCCTTATTGACCCCTTACTGCAAATTAATTTATGATGGAGGGGTTTTAATGATGATGTATACCTCAGAATTCTTCTTTGCTCTAGTTTTAATGCAGGCTGAGTGGTGTTCCTGGACCTTGGGAAATCTAACCCATAAAAGGAACTGAATGGTGCAACATGGAACACTGAGGGAATTTTCCAAACTGTTTATGGACCATTGCCAACCCATTGACACCCCAGTGTTCCTGTGATCTGTTTATCTTCTGTGATCTTTTTCTCTCCTTCTCTCATTTCTTATCCCCAACATGGATTGTATCTGCTTCCCTCATCATCCTGGACCCTCAACCAATGTCACTCCAATGCCTGATCTGGATAGCCATCCATTAATGAGCTAACTAACCATTCATGGATTCTTTATCTCCTCCTCTCTGCTAAAGCTAGATGAACCAGAGGAAGATCCAATCATTCAGTGTCCTGAATACCAAAATGGTTCTATCTCCATTCAGCTCTCTTCCTACGTCCCCTTTAATTTCAGGGCAATCGGACACAAAATCATGCAAGTTATGTTAAACCTTTGTAAGTCACTGATTAGGCCTCAAATGGAGTATTGTGTGTAAAAATATGGTGCAACTGTTTAAGAAGAGCAGTAAAGACAATCCAGTGAACTATAGACCAGCGAGTCTGACCTTGGTGGTGGGCAAGTTGTTGGAGGGAATCCTGAGGGACAGGATGTACATGTATTTGGAAAGGCAAGGACTGATTCGGGATAGTCAACATGGCTTTGTGCGTGGGAAATCATGTCTCACAAACTTGATTGAGTTTTTTGATGAAGTAACAAAGAAGATTGATGAGGGCAGAGCAGTAGATGTGATTTATATGGACTTCAGTAAGGCGTTCAACAAGGTTCCCCATGGGAGACTGATTAGCAAGGTTAGATCTCATGGAATACAGGGAGAACTAGCCATTTTGATACAGAACTGGCTCAAAGGTAGAAGACAGAGGATGGTGGTGGAGGGTTGGGGGTGTTTTTCAGACTGGAGGCCTGTGACCAGTGGAGTGCCATAAGGATCGGTGCTGGGCCCTCTACTTTTTGTCTTTAACTTAAATGATTTGGATGCGAGCGTAAGAGGTATAGTTAGTAAGTTTGCAGATGACACCAAAATTGGAGGTGTAGTGGACAGCAAAGAGGGTTACCTCAGATTACAACAGGATCTGGACCAGATGGACCAATGGGCTGAGGAGTGGCAGATGGAGTTTAATTCAGATATATGCGAGGTGCTGCATTTTGGGAAAGCAAATTTTAGCAGGATTTATACTCTTAATGGTCAGGTTCTAGGAAGTATTGGAGGCATTTGGATGGGTATATGAATAGGAAGGGTTTGGAGGGATATGGGCCTGGTGCTGGCAGGTGGGACTAGATTGGTTTGGGATATCTGATCAGCATGGACGGGTTGGACCGAAGGATCTGTTTCCATGCTGTACATCTCCATGACTCTATGACTTTATATAGGCACTATAATTTAGGGAGATGGTGTGAGGGACTTCAGTTAAATGGTGAAAATAGAGAAAAGGTGCAGAGAAATGAAGAAAATATTTGTTTTGATTTACTCGCTGATGAGGCTAGCATTTGTTCTCCATTCTTTATTGCTTTGGAGAAGGTGCTGGGGAGCTGCCTTCTTGAACCCCTACACTCCTTGGAGGCCTGTGAGAAAAGGACATCCATGATTTTGACCTGGTGACTGTGACGGAATAGTGATACAGTTCCAACTCAGGATGCTGTATGAATTGGACAATGGTGACCCTCCAGGATGACACCTCGGAGGTCCATGCAGAAGAAATTAGAGGGAATGTAGATTGTTAAGGGGCAATAGATGTCAAAGGGAAATGATTGTATTCTTTCTCTCAGCAACTGTCACTGCCTAGCACTTGTGTGGCACAATCTTATTGCCACTTCTCAGCCCAAGCTTGGATGTTGACTGTTAGTTTGCTACACATGCAAGATTGCCTTCAGTGACTTATTGACAAGAACAGGCAAGTCTCTATATACATCAGCACTTTCCAAACTCTTGCTATTAAAAAAAAACTCTGCACATCTCTTTCTCCTTCCAAAGTACATTATCTCAAGTTTTTCCACATTATATTCCATCACCCTGTTCTTGCTCATTCACTAAGCCCATCCCAATCCTCCTGAAACCATTTTACCTCTTCTGCACAACATTCTCACTTAATTTTGTACCATTTGCAAATTTGGAAATATTAAATTTAGTCCACATATATGTTATATGATGAACAGATTGAACCCAATTACTGATCCTTCTGGCACCCAATTAGTCACAAGCTATCGACAAGAGAATGACTCACTTATTCCTACCCTGTTTCTTGTCTGTTGTCCAATCATTTATCCATGCTAGTGGATTATCTCCTATCCCATGTGCCTTAATTGTTCTAACTAGTCTTGTGTGGGGACTTTATTAAAAGAGTGTGAAAATCTATAAATCTATGTATGCTACATTCATTGGCTCTCCTTTATCAATTTTGTTAGTAACATCTTCAAACAGCTCCAACTAGTTGTATATCTATCCCATCTTTTATGACAGATTTTAACATTTTCCCTACTACTAAAGTAAGGCTAATAGGTCAGGTCTGTTGTTCACTGTTTTCTCTCTCACTCCCTTTATAAATAATGGGATGACATTTGCTATTTCCAATCCACAGCAATCATTCCAACATCTACAGAATGTTGGAAGATAATCATCAATATATCAACTATGTCTATCGCTAGCTCCTACAACACTCTGGGATAAAGACCATCAGCTCCCTCAAATTCATCAGTTTCTCCAGTACATCCTTCTTACCAGCACAAATTTCCTTCAGTTCCTCAATCTCTTTTCTCACATGCATCTCCATTTTCTTGTATCTTCCTCGTGAAAACAGATGCAAAGTAATCATTTAACTTCTGTGCCATTTCTCTGTTTCACATTATAGAATGTCCTGACTTCACCAGTAATTGACCCATATTTGTTTGAGCCAGACATTTCCTTTTTATGTACCTGCACTTTTACAGCTCTTACAGTTCATCATTGTTTTATTTTCCCCTCGATTCATATCCCATTCATCCTTCCCTTATCAGTTTTTCAATCCTCCTTTGTTATATACTGTGAACCTCTCAATCCTCAGAATTACTGTTATATCTGGCAACTTGTTGAGGTTTGTACCTTGAAGGAATGTGTAGTCATTGTGAGTCATGTAATAATTCTTTAAAGATTATCCATTGTCCATGTACAAGCATGCATTTTAATGTATTTTCCCAATCCACTGCAGCCAATTTGTGCCTCTCACCTTCATCTTTTTCCTTTATACAAAGTTAACTCTCTTGCTTTATAATAAACTACCTCACTTCCAAATATAATGTAAGTTCCTGTCATATTGTGGTCACTCATCCCAAAATCCTTTCAAGTCTATCTCACTAGTTATTATGATCATGGCTGATCATCCAACTCAGTTCCCTGCTCCCACAGGACTGTTAGTTTAATCCCTTTAGTCCTAAGAGCTATGTTTACATCTTTATTGGAATATTTCACTGTTTTGGCCACAACAGTGTCCCTACAACATTTCTGGGTGATTCTTTTTCAACTATGTCCTAATAGGCTTACTCCTTATACTTAGGCTGTGACCCCCTGATTCTGAACTGCCCAGTCATGAGGAAAATTCTTCCTGGATCTATTCTACATAATCCTGTTAGAATTGTATAAGTTTCTGTGAGATCCCTGGCCATTTCTGATTTTCTCTGCTTCCCAGGTCAACTCAGACTAGCCAAGCTTCCCAAAGTTCAGGAATTGCATTAGGAGGCAAGGAAAAATTCTGGAATGGTGACTTGAGAGTTTGGATTCACCAAAGGTGAGAAGTCAGAAGAATAAGAGAAAATGACAGAGGGTGATAGAGAGAATAAGAGAGGAATGAGAATGAGAGCTGTGGGAAGAAAGCATCGACAATAACTCAATGAGAACATTTTCATGTCACGTGTGCCCAGTCAAGATCAAAGAGGGAGAGGCAGAGGGTTCGTGTGAGAGGATCACAGAACTATAGGGAGACAGATTTAACTGTGATTTGGTTGCAGGAGTTCTTTAATCACTGTGACCAACTGTGTGAAGTTGAATGGAAGGTATCACGGGGTAGGGAATCTTCCCTTTGAGGGAAGATATCAATACCCCACACCCAGGATTCCATCAAGGTTATGCAATCTTCCAGAGGAAGGTCATGGCTGGTGAGGGCCAAGTGAGCATTCCAGAAGGAGTAACACAGAAGCTTGATAGAAGCAGATTGGCGTAGCTGGTTCCACGTGACTAGTATCAATTTGGGTGAGTTGGACAGGGAGGAGATTGGCAAGAGTGGACCCCAGCCTGTGATTTTGATGCACTCTGTGTTTCAGCTTATACACAAAGAATGGTAATTTGAGTAAATCAGTGGCAGCCAAGACTTTATTTCTGCAAAATATACCTTGGCTAATGGAATAAGGAAAATGAGATAGAGCAGAAAAGAGCTGGAACTGATTTTCAGACTCCTATCTGACTGACAGATGTCCATTGTTCTGTATGAGAGAACAAATTATCTTTTGAGTTATCAAATGGGGCCTGTCACTAAGTGCCGAGGCAGAGGTTATTTTCTTCTTACTCGATGAGAAGATTGATGAGGTGCTGAAAAGCTTGTGAGAGAAAAAACTGTCTTTCAATTGCCAATGAAATAAAAGGTTTTATACTTACTGAAACCTTAATTAAAGATAACTGGTCTTATCTTTTTTTTATTCAACTGAGCCCAACCGAGAACTTTCCTTGGTGTAAAATGGTGTTATTTGAAGAATAAGAAGCATATTTCTAATGAAGCCACTGCATTTAACACTTCAGGAAAAGAACCTTTAACCATCAGTTAGCTCCACAGAATATTTCTTTAAAGTTGTGAGGAGAGACCCCTCCCAGTCCAACCTGTCTCCCTCTGAACTAACTGCACTCCATGTGCTTAGATCCAACCTTGACTTTGTTATCAAGCCTCCCAGTAAGGGTGATGCTGTTGTAGTCTGGTGGACCGACCTCTACATTGTACAGGCTGAGCGCCATTTCTCAGGTACCTCCTCCTACCTCCCACTGGGCCATCACCCTACCATGGCACATCAGGCTGTTGTATCAGCTACAGTCATTGACCTCATTTCATCTAGTGATCTCTTCCCTACTGCCTCCAAGCTGATAGTCCTCCAGCCCTACACAGCTCGCTTCTAACTCCTTCCAAAAATCCACAAACAGGACTGCATAGGGAGACTCATTATTTCAGCCTGCTCCTGCTGCACAGATCTCAAATCTTTCTACATTGACTCAGTCTTTTCTCCCCTGATCCAGTCCCCGCCTACTTACATCCACGATTTCTCTGACACTTAATGCCAGTTTTGGAATTTCCAGTTTGCAGGCTCCAGCTGCCTCCTCTTTATTGTGTTTGTACAATCCCTGTACACGTCCATCCCCCAACAGGATAGTTCCAAGTATCTCTGCTTCTTCCCGGGCCAAAGGCATGAACCACCCTCCTCCACTTGGCCGAGTTAATCCTCACCCTGAACAACTTCTCTTTTAACTCTCTCACTTTCTCCAGTTCAGAGAGATGGCCATGGATATATGCATGGATAGTTATGGGATACATAGAACATTCCTTGTTCCAGTCCTATTCTGGCCCCTCCTCACAACTCTTTCTCAAATATATCAGTGATATAATTGGTGCTGCTTCCCTGTCTTATCCAAAATTGGAAAAATTCAATGATTTTGCTTCCAATTTTCAACCCTCCCTCACTTTTACCTGGCCCATCACTGATTCCTCCTTGCCCTTCCTTGACATCACTGATTCCATTTCTAGGAATAAACTAGATACCCATATCCATTATAAACCGACTGACTCCCTCAGTTAACTGGACTATGCATGCTCCAACCCTGTTTCCTATAGAGACACCATTCCATTCCTCTCGTTCCTCTGTCTCCATCACATGTGTTCTGATGAGGCCAACTTCAATACGAGAACTCAGAAAAGTCTACCTCATTCCTCAACCGAGGATCCCCCAACACTGTTGTCGACTGGACCCTCAGGTGGGTCTGAGCCATCTGCCACACCACAGCCCTCAACTCCTCTCTTCCCCTTCACAACAGTTTGATATTGTTCCCCTTGTCCTCACTTACCATCCTACCAGCAGCCACATCCAGAAGATCATCAGCCACCATTTCCACCACATCCAGTGAGATACAACCACCAGACTCATGTCCCCCTCCTGTCCCTTGTCTGCCTTCCATAGGAGCGCGCTTCCACCGGGGCACCCTGATCCACTCTTCCTTCACTCCCAGTACTCCCCCCTGGCACCTTCCCCTGCAACCATTGAAAGTGTAACACCTGCCCACTTACCTCCTACCTCCTCAGTATCCAAGGGCTCAAACATACCTTCTAAATGGAGCAGCATTTTACCTGCACTTCTCGCAATTTAGTTTATTGCATTCGCTGCTCACAATATAGTCTCCTCTATATTAAGGAAAACAAAGTGTAGATGGAGTGACTGCTTCACAGAATATCTATGTTATGTTACAAAAAAGACCCTGAGCTTTCAGTTGTCTATGACTTGAATACAACACCCTGTTCCCTGACAAACATCTCTGTCTCAGGCTTGCTACAGTGCTCCAGTGTAACTCAGCGCAAGCTGGGAGAACACCATCTCATTTTCCACGTGGGGACCCTAAAGACCTCTGGACTCAATATTGAGTTTAACACTTTTAGGGTCTGAACTCCTCCATGCCCTAGCCCCCTACCCCACACACCAGACCTTGTTACCACTTAGTCTGCCATTACACAATACTTATTGTTAGCCACTAATAGTCTCCATTAAGAGCTATTTACTCTCATTGCTGGACCATTAAAACTCTTTTGTCTGTCCAACTGTTCTTCTCTCTCTTTGGCTCTGTCCCCACCAATTGTTTATTCCTTGCCCCTCCCCCACCCTATTTTCTGCATATGAACCAATATTTTATTGGCTACCATCAGTTCTGAGGAAGGGTCACCAGATTCAAAGCGTTAATTTTGATTTCTCTGCACAAATGCTGCCAGACCTGCTGAGTTTTTCCAACAACGTCTGTTTTTGTTTCTGATTTAAAGCATATGCAGTTCTTTCAGTTTTAACATTATTAATTTATTTCTTGTAGCCACCAATTGTGTAACAAGCTAATCCAATGATAAATGTGTAATGTACCTCAGGAGAAGTTTTCTGATTAATTGTTGGCCTAGCCAAATCTGTCCACTCAGCCACCATTATGGTCTCCAGGTGTTAAGTGTCGGCTCCTTCCTCATAAGTCAGCCCCAAGGCAGCATTGGAGACAGGACGAATGGTAAGGCTCACAGGTTTGAAGCCCCATGTTTGTTTACTAAGAAATTTGCCCAGTTCAATTCACAACTGTTAGGTCCGCCCATTTCACCTCTTTTATCCTGCCATCTATAACCTCTCTAGGTCCCCTCAAACATGCCATTCCCTCCTTTGAAACCTCCATTCATCCTTCCCCCCCACCCACTTTGTGCTTCCTGCATATCCTATGATCTTCCCTGACACCTCTTATCTCGCAAGCCCCTCCATGCCTCCATATTTGTCCCAGACAGTCCAGACTTCCTGTGCACCCATCCTATCCCCTCATATCTCCAATGATGCCTCCACATCACTCGATTCTCTCATGCCTGCTTCATGCCGCATCACATTTCACCACTCCCCTCCAGGCTGCTCTACTTCCTTCAATATCTCTATCATCCACTTTCTCATGCTCCTGCCTGCAACTGCATTAACAGACACACATTGTACAAATAGCCATTTATCTCATTTTCCAAATTCCCTCAGTGTGAATGCTTCATTGATCTTCAAGACTGACTATTGGGCTCATCCCAGCAGGGGTTTGTTTACGTTTACAAAGAGAAGTACAACCTCTGTGTGAATAAAAGAACAGCAGAGGCTGAAATTAGAAACAAAAATTGGAATTCCTCTAAAAGTTCGGCTGGTCTGGCAAAACCTGTGGAGAGAAATCAAAGTTAACACTTTAGGTCCGTTGACCCTTCCTCAGAACTACCTTTATGTAATTGGCACTCTTACAAGATTGTACTAAGTTATTGTTCCTTTGATTTTTTTTTCAATATCCATTTCCTTATTTGGACAAGAGTGAGAGATGTGAAGTGACCTATTGCTCTTTTTTCTGTTGATATTATGAACACTTATGTTTAATTGCCACTTTTGTTGGGTTTGTAAGAAGAGCAGTGTTTCTTAAAGGATTTTTTCAACAACTACTTTTTATCTTGCCAGTTTCAGCAACATTTCAAAGATTTGTGCCACAATATGTGGCTCTTTGTGTTTTTGTGAAGCTCCTTTGGGAAGTTTTACTTAATCATAATACAGGCGCTACATAAATACAAATTGTTTTTGTTGAATTGACTGATTGCTGCACAAGTGGTAAAAGTAGGCATTATTATGATTTAGATGGAGAAGGAGGATCGACCAAATGTTCGGCTTTAATTGAATTCTCCACATTACAGTGGCAGCTACACTTCAAGAAAACCACATAATTGGCTGCAAAGCGCTTGCAGACATACTGAGATTATGGAACATTCTTTTAAATCAGCGACAGCTGCCTAATTTAAATGACTCAGCAAGGTCCGCTTAGCTGAGTGCTAAATGGTTTGTGTGTTCAACCCTCTGAATGATGCATTGCACGAACACTGTGGGTCTTGGCACCTTGTACCTGGAATAATGGAGAAGCAGACTCCCAATAGAATGCAATGTACTTCTCTCTTTAATCATCCCTGAGTTGTGGGCATCATTGGCTAAGCCAACCTTTACCGCTCACGTCGCTAAATGCCCTGGAAATAGTTAATGAGTGATGAGCTAACTTCTTGAGTCCCTCAGTCCTTCGGGTGGACATATGCAAATAATGCCAACATATCCTTCAGTCAAGAAAGGAATGAATATGTAAGGTGGTGAATTGAGTGCCAATCAAGTGAGCTTCTTTGTTCTGGATGACATTAAACTTCTTGAGTACTGGTAGAGTGCATCCAACCAAAATATTCCATCAAATTCTACTTTGTGCTTTGTAGATGGTGGACAGGCGCTGAGCGTCAGGAAGTGAGTTATTCACCATAGAACCACCAGCCTGCCTCTTTTAACTGTTGCTGGTCCAGTTCAACGTTTGGTTGACAGTAACACCCAGGATCTTAATTGTAGGAGATTCTAAATGATAATATTATTGAATGTCAAGAAACTATAGTTGGCTTCGTTCTTGTTTGACATAGTCTTTGTTTGATACTTCAGTAACATGAATCTGAGGACTGCAGATGCTGGAGATCAGAGTCAAGAGTGTGGTGCTGGAAAAGCACAGCCAGTCAGGTAGCATCCGAGGAGTAAGAGGACCAACATTTTGAGCATAAGCTTCTCATCAGGAACATCGCTCCTGGTGAAGAGCTTATGCTTGAAACGCCGATTCTGAATGTTACTTGACCCTATCAGGTGAAGCTGAACATTGGCTTGCTGCAGATGTACATGATCTACTCCATAATCTGAGGAGTCATTGACAATATCCCCATTTCTTACCTCATGATGGAGAAATCCTACCGTGATATCCTGGGACTGAGAGGATTGACCTTTAACAATCACAACTTTCTCCGTTTTTTTTAGATTAGATTAGATTCCCTACAGTGTGGAGACAGGCTTTTTGGCCCAACAAGTCCACACCGACCCTCTGAAGAGTAACCCACTCTGACCCATTTCCCTCTGACTAATGCACTTTACAGTATGGGCAATTTAGCATGGCCGATTCACCTGACTGCACATCTTTAGACTGGGAGAAACCGGAACAAACTCCACACAGACAGTCACCCGAAGTTGGAATCAAACCTGGGACCCTGGTGCTGTGAGGTAGCAGTGCTAACTACTGAGCCACCATGCTATCCAAGAGATGGCACCTAAAGAATGGTGACTGCTACACTGGTGGGTCAGACACAAGCTGCGGTGAGACAGTAGAGGTACTCATGTCATTGGTGAGCCAGCTCAGCACTCAGCACTCATGGCTGAGGCATCAGAATGAAGATATGCTCTCTTTCAGTTGTATCTTTTTATTCTTTTTATTCTTAAACTATTCAACATGGCACCAGATTATGGATACAGTTGAAGACTTTCACTGTACTTTACTATATTATTCACTGTGAAATGCAAGTGACAATAAATCAATCAATTGAATAAATCCTACATTTCATCACTGAGCAGGATATTGATAGGCAAATATCTCTTGATAACAATGGTGATGGCCCCTTCCAACATTTAGCTACTGATCAAAAGTAGACTCATCGGGTGATCATGGCTGGATTCAATTTGTGCTACCTTTTGTGGACAGGATATGCCTGAGCAATTTTCCATATTGATGTGTCGATGTAACTGGTGTCTGGGATGGTCTGTCCTGACAACAGCCTCCTTGTTAAAAAGCCATTGTCATTCTGTTCATTATAACTTCTTTAAAAAATTCACAATTAGAATGAATGAGGCAGTAGATAATGGCAAGTGTGATATCATTTTTGACTTTCCACTCTCCATTATGTATTACAACAGTAATAGCTTTTAAGTGAGGATATATTATATTTTAATCATTCAATGTGTGGAGAATTGTGACAATGCTATCTGAAAATTTCTCAGTTAAACAATGATTTTTAATTGCGATTGAAGCCACTCCGAGGAACCGTGGCTTAAGTGTGTTGCTTTTGTACTATTTTACAATAGTTAAAGCACCTGGAAATATTTATTAGAAAGCAACACTGAACTAATTAGGAAAGAGAAAAACTGGGAAAGTTCTTTTTTAAAGAAAGGATCGGCTGATTCGCTCAGACCCATCTTCTACTATTGCTCAAAGACAAGCCCTGTCCTACAATCTTGGTTCACACATGAAGAATTATCAGTTAATTGAGCAGAGAGAGAGCTTCTGGTAACTCAATAGCTACATTCCAGCATGAGCCCAGTCCTTCTGGAGAAAATGGCCACTGGCATTGTATCAAAGCTCAGCAGTGACAGATTAACTGTTCCCCTTCAAAAAGTTAATACCTTCAGGAGATCAAAGCAGAAAACTGGGAGGAGATAACCAAGTGACAGTCATATTAACAATAATTATGTTGCACTACATTTAACATCTGCTACCATATCCTTCCCAGTTTAGCTACTGGAGCCATTGGCCCTTGGCTGCTGTTGAGATTTCATGCATGCAACCTCCTAAATATCACAATTTTGACAATTAGTTGAGATGCCTCAATTAAAATCTTATATCACACATGTTACTATCTCCTATTGTATTCACAGTGGAATATGAACATTTCAGAAATAAAGCAACATTTGGAAAATCAGCTTTACAATATCATAATTTTATTTTGACCCTTCATTCTTTTCAAGCATGGCTTTTTACCAGGGACCTAAGACCAATAAATTTGCCTCTACTTGTTTCCAATTGTTGGAGGGATTAAAAAGTAGAATTAGAACCATCAACATTTTTTGAATTATCAGTGACAATATTTTCCTTGGCTTCATTCCTTACTTTCTCCAACATTCACAAACTTCAGCTAATCTAGAATTCCATCTCTTGCAAACTGACTTGTATCAACTAAATTCCACCCATCTCTTTTACCCAAGTGATCCTGGTGCATATTTTTTCACATTTTCCACAGTCCATTGCAATCCTAGTCAACTGATGTTCTCCATAACATAATTCTTTGTCAGTGATCCCTTAACCCTGCCTGCAGGTGGAATTCTAGACCTTCATTTTTCCTTCAGTTACTATGGGCTGAATTAGGGTCAAGTCCCTTCCCCAATTTGGTTGCCTTGTGCTGCAGCCATTTAACGGATCCCTTGAATTGGTTTGAGAATGTTTTACCTTTGAGAACTGCCAAACCAATGGCCATCAGCTTTCTTGTCTCAGCAGCACCACTTGGTACTGTGGCCACAGCTGGAACTGCAAATAGTCCCCGAAAGAAGTCTAGCCTTGGATCTAAGACAGGGGTAGGTTTAGTGTCTTGCTGGGTTCAGATTGGCAGATGCCAGGAAGGAGGGAAAGACATAGATCGACAGGAGAAGAGAAGTGAGGAAACATTGAGGAAGAGCATTGGGAATTATGGGACGGTTTTGCCTGTGGGCACAGGCTGCCAAAAGGAAGGCACCTCATATGTCTGGCTACACCTCCCTCCCCTTCCTGGACCCCTCCATTTCCATTAATGATGACCGACTTGACACTGACATTTTTTACAAACCCACCGACTCCCACAGCTACCTGGATTACACCTCTTCCCACCCTATCTCTTGCAAAAATGCCATCCCGTATTCCCAATACCTCCACCTCCGCCATATCTGCTCCCAGGAGGACCAGTTCCACCATAGAACACACCAGATGGCCTCCTTCTTTAGAGACTGCAATTTCCCTTCCCATGTGGTTAAAGACGCCCTCCAATGCATCTCGTCCACATCCCACACCTCCGCCCTCAGACCACATCCCTCCAATTGTAACAAGGACAGATCGCCCCTGGTGCTCACCTTCCACCCTACCAATCTTCGCATAAACCAAATCACCAACCGACATTTCCGCCACCTCCAAAAAGACCCCATCACCAGGGATATATTTCCCTCCCCACCCCTTTCCGCCTTCCGCAAAGAATGTTCCCTCCGTGACTACCTTTTCAGGTCCACACCCCCCTACGACCCACCCTCCCATCCTGGCACTTACCCCTGCCACCACAGGAACTGTAAAACCTGTGCCCATATCTCCTCCCTCACCTCTATCCAAGGCCCTAAAGGAGCCTTCCACATCCATCAAAGTTTTACCTGCACATCCACTAATATCATTTATTGTATCCGTTGCTCCCGATGCGGTCTCCTCTACATTGGGCAGACTGGGCGCCTCCTAGCAGAGCACTTTAGGGAACATCTCCGAGATACCCACACCAATCAACCACACCACCCCGTGGCCCAACATTTCAACTCCCCCTCCCACTCTGCCGAGGACATGGAGGTCCTGGGCCTCCTTCACCGCTGCTCCCTCACCACCAGACGCCTGGAGGAAGAACGCCTCATCTTCCGCCTCAGAACACTTCAACCCCTGGGCATCAATGTGGACTTCAACAGCTTCCTCATTTCCCCTTCCCCCACCTCATCCTAGTTTCAAACTTCCAGTTCAGCACTCTCCCCATGACTTGTCCGGACTTGTCCGACTGTCTACCTTCTTTTCCACCTATCCACTCCACCCTCTCCTCCCTGACATATCACTTTCATCTCCTCCCCCACTCACCCATTGTACTCTATGCTACTCTCTCCCCACCCCACCCTCCTCTAGCTTATCTCTCCATGCTTCCAGCTCACTGCCTTTATTCCTGATGAAGGGCTTTTGCCCAAAATGTCGATTTTACTGCTCGTTGGATGCTGCCTGAACTGCTGTGCTCTTCCAGCACCACTGATCCAGTACCTGTTCACTCTGTTTGACCTGATGAGCTGAACACTTGGCACTGGCCTTCACTATCAATTCCTAATGGCAGTTAGAGGAGATACTGGAAGGGATGGGCAGGTCTGGGTAAGAAGAACAGTGCTAATGCCCTCACACCCTGTTTTATGGCCTGTCATCCAGCCCCAGACTGACTATAACATTCTCAACAATCTAAATCCTCTCCCAAAATCCTTCTCTTTACTTGCTGTCACTAAGCCATAAAAAAAACCTGCTTAAAAACTCTTCCAAATTTTTGATAGTTCTTTCATTTTCTTTCTATTCACTGCTCAAAATTTACTTTTTTTTTAAGTTCTTTTAAGTGTTATACAGACATTTCCTCATCACTGCCAGCCACATTAAATCATCGCATTCAAATTTCACTATCTACCATACTGGATTTAAACTCATGTCCCCAGTACTTTTTTCCAGGAGCTCTGAATTGTTGGTACCATGATAGTGCCATCCTTCTGAGTTTGATCTTAACTCTTGGTAAGAATCCCTCTTTTACATGATCCTAAGCAAAGTCATTTTGGGAAGGTTACATTCTGACAGCAACTCTTCACGAGGAAACCCATTCAAAACAATTGCACTGTGTTCTACTGTGGATTCTATTCCAGACTGTAGTTTATATCTTCATCCAAATACACAGTATCTGTTTAGTACAACACTATTATATGTTATGAATAGTCCGTGGATGAATACCCATAATTTATGATTATCGTGGTTGAGTAGAGATGAGCTGGCTCCACTTCTTTAATATTTTCTAATCAATCTGTTCAGAATGTTATGACACACTTTTGGGGCACCTGGGACTTGAACTTCGACCTCCTGGTTCAAGGGTAAGCTTAGGGACATTTCCATTGTGCATCTTTATTCATTCCCTCCCTTAATTAGTCACAACAAGATTAGTTCAACAAAGAGTCTCTTTTCATATGGATGCCTTTACCCAGCCCAAATTCTTATGTTTTAAAAGGTGACAATCTAACCTTAACTTATGGAGAAACTGTGATTATTGACGACTATAGGGAGCGGTAACAGTAACAGTATATATTATGCATCTATTAAAAATGAGACTTGAGTCCAAAAGATGAATATTAAAATGAAATTTGCAAGTCAGTCTTTGGCTTATCCATGACAAATCAATTGTGAAATGACACAGCTATTAAGGTGGTTGATTTTGGTAGCACTAACATTGGCAGCACATTAGTCGTTTGAAAATCTTGGTTTCGCAGTCAGCTTAAAGAAATTTGCTCAGTTTTCTTTAACAGTGGTGTTGCTGACTTGAGGTACTTTCAGTAGAGATACTTTATTTCTTTAACCACACATGCACAGATGTCTAGATGTTTCAACTTCACAGCACATTTTGGGAACAGTGGAACTTGAACCACAAACTTGTATGCTGGCACATTACTCTCTAACAAAAACAGAAGTTGTTCAAAAAGCTCAGCAGGTCTGTCAGCATCTGTGTAGAGAAATCAAAGTTAACATTTAAAGTCAGGTGATATTTCCTCAGAACTATTCTCTAACCTATAAGAAAGTAGGGACAATGGTTTCAGCAACTAGGAATTAGTGAGGACTGCAGATGTTGGAGAGTCAGAGTCAATAAAGTGTGGGGCTGTAAATGCACATCAGGTCAGGCAGCATCCGAGGAGCAAGAGAGCCGACCTTTCAGGCAGGACCCTTCATCATATCTGGGGAGGGGGAAGCGGGCTGAGAAATAAATACGGGGAGAAGTGGTGGGGTTGGGGGAAAGGTAGGTGGGTTGGTGATAGGTGAATGGAGGTAGGAGGTAATTGTGATATTTTGGTGGGAAGTGTGGTGCGGTAGGTGGGAAGGAAGATGGACAAGTAGATCAGGTCAAGAGAGCAGTGCTGAGTCGGAGAGTTAGATCTGGGATGGGATGGGGATGGAGAGATCGGAAAATGGTGAAGTCAATGTTGAGGCTGTGTGGTTCTAGGGTCTCAACATTTGGGTCCTGCCCTCAGATACTGCCTGAACATTCTGTTCTTTTTCCCGTGTCATACTTTATCGACAATGGCTTCAGTATGTCTTTACCCGCTTTTTAAAATAGTTCTGAATGATAAATCATAAATCTGTTCTTAACCCAGAATTGTCCTTCTTTTAATTCATAGCATGTCCATAGACTGGAACACAACCCATGGAAGATCAAAGTTCAGTTGTTTTGAATAGCCTTTTGATTTAGGTGTTGCTGTCTGAAGTTCCCTTGACACTCCTCAGGGACAATGTTCCATGATCTCTCCCAACATAATCCATGCAGGAATTTTAGAATCCTGCTGAATCTACATGCACAGCAATCCTTTGGCGTGTATGCCTTTCTTTAAAAGAAAACATGTTGTACTTAAAAATCCATAAGTAAATTTAGGATTGTGATTCATTTCATAACAGAAACTAAGCCATGTTTTACAGTGAGAAATGTTCACTTGTATTGATAATTCATAGTAACAGTAATTCCTTTCTACATTGGCTTTGCATTCTTTTTGCCTTCATGAAGGATTAATCAATGGTTGAAAAATATTCAAATTTTTATTCTCTTCCCAACAGGCTAGTCTTTACAGTGGATCGGGTCATTAATTCTCACCACCTCTCTCACACCATTCCTCCAGGATTATGTTAGATTGTCATAGCAAGGATTGCAGCTTTGTTGGCATTGTGCTCTTGATTGACTGCTAGATATAACTTCATTGCAGTGAATTTTCAACTTTTTTTTAGTCTATTACAGCAAGGCTTTGATAGATCTACCCAATTCCCCCTTGAATGTCCAGTGCTGCATTGTTCTCTTTACATTTTGTCAGCTTTTCATTTTTTTTATGAGTACATGAAAATCTGTTCCCTCTGCATAAAGAATTTTATTTGTAGTGAGGCCTGAAGGCTCTTTCTAAAAAAAAGTCATTGGTTATTATAGTTCTGTGATATTGATACTTTACACATTCTTTATTTGTGAGTTGAAACTGACCTGATCCTCACTTAGAATTAGCAATCGCATACTCTTCAAAAGGGGCCAGTGGATATTTAACCATTATTAAAAACCCTGGACAGTGTTATCCTGTTCTTACTTCAAAGACGTTGGGATCACCAGCAGCACCCTTTTCACTGTGACTGCTGAGATCAGTAACTGAAAACCGACTAAGGACCTGAGCTATTAACTCTACAGCTCTCAAGTTCATACAAAACCAAAAGCAGTGAGCCTATTCTAAATAGATATCAGCACGTGAAGCTAATACAACAAAAAGATGAACTTCAAAGCCACAGGTACCCTTCACTTTCACGCATGTTTTCTACATTTCTCATAAGCAGTAGGTGTTCCTCTCAGAGATAGAAGAATTGTGTATAAATATAATACCAACTTTATATGCTGCAAATTGTATTGGCCTGTTCCAGCTCCAACCACTGTTCTGAGTGGGTTTGATTTTCATGCCAGCTAGTTACCATTATTGTCATCTACCAGGCAGCAAATCCCCAGTGATCAGAGTGGTGGACCTTCCAGTGGTAATCCATGGGCACACCAATTGCTGCTGAAGATTCTGTTCATGAGCCATGCAGCCTTGTAATAGGAAGGACATTAATGAAAGCCTCCCTCAACATTTCCACGTCTCCCTCACACCACCCTAACCCCCACAGTAGGGGACTCACTGGGAGGTGGCCATGGTCTAACTGGCGATATCATCATGTTCTTACCTCAAAGACATTGGGATCACCAGCAGCACCCTTTTCACTGTGACTGCTGAGATCAGAGAGCGGCGGGAGCTGGGCGGAAGTGAAGTCGGAGCGCAGAGCTGGTCGAAAGGTAAGTGATTGTTATTTGAGTGGAGAAGGAACCCGAGACATTACACATGTAGTGTCTCCCGCCCTCCCTCCTCCTCTAACCTAAAAAAAAGGACTCAGTCGGCTGAACAGGTAAGCTACTTGGAGAGTAAGTGTAGAGTTATGGCAGTGCAGACAGTTGAATGTTCCTCCTGCAGGATGTTTGAGGTAGGGGTGACCACCGATCCTCCTGCCGACTTCATCTGCAGGAAGTGCAGCCAGCTCCAGCTCCTTCCTCCTGCATTAGGGAACCGGAGCTGGAGTTGGATGAACTGAGAATTATTTAAGAGGCTGAGAGGGTGATAGATAGAAGCTACATGGACATAGTTTCGCCAGAGAACAGAGGTAGCTGGGTAACAGTTAGAGGTGGAAAGGGGAGGAAGCAGGCAGTGCAGGGATCCCCTGTGGTCATTCCCCTCAACAATAATTATACCGCTTTGGATACTGTTGGGGGGGACGGCCTAGCAGGGGTAAGCTGCAGTGACCAGGTCTCTGGCACAAGGTCCGGCTCTGAGGCTCAGAAGGGAAAGAGGGAGAGGAGGAGAGCGCTAGTTATAGGAGACTCTATAGTTAGAGAGACAGACAGGCGGTTCTGTGGACATGGGCGAGACTCTCGGATGGTTTGTTGCCTCCCGGGTGCCACGGTCCGAGAGGTCTCGAACTGTGTCTTCAGAATCCTTAAGGGGAGGGTGTGCAGCCTTCCTACCTATTGGCACCAACAACATAGGTAGGAAGAGGGGTGGGAGTTCATTCAGGAGCTCAGGGAGTTAGGCTGGAAGCTAAAAGCTAGGATGGACAGAGTCGTCGTCTCTGGGTTATTGCCGGTGCCAGGTGACAGTGAGGCAAGGAATAGGGAGAGAGTGCAGTTGAACATGTGGTTGCAAGGATGGTGTAGGAGGGAGGGCTTCAGGTGTTTGGACAATTGGACTGCATTCTGGGGAAGGTGGGACCTGTACATGCAGGACGGGTTGCACCTGAACCAGAAGGGCACCAATATCCTGGGAGGTAGGTTTGCTAGCACTCTTCGGGGGGGGGGGTTAAACTAATTTGGCAGGGGGATGGGATCCGGACTTGTAGTCCAGCAAGTAGGTTAGCTGTTTTTCAGGATATCCAAGAATGTAGGGAGGCTGTGGAGAAGGTAGCACTGACAGGGAATACTTGTGGGCATAGGGATGGGTTCAAGTATGTATACTTCAACGCAAGGAGTATCAGAAATAAGGTGGGTGAACTTAAGGTGTGGATCGGTACTTGGGACTACGATGTTGCGGCCATCACGGAAACGTGGATAGAAAAGGGACAGGAATGGTGTTGGAAGTTCCTAGTTACAGATGTTTCAGTAAGATTAGAGAGAGTGGTAAAAAAGGAGGGGGTGTGGCGTTGCTAATTAGAAATGGTATAATGGCTGCCGAAAGGCAGTTCGAGGGGGATCTGCCTTTGGAGGTAGTATGGGCTGAAGTCAGAAATAGAAAAGGAGCAGTCACCTTGTTGGGTGTTTACTATAGGCCCCGCAATAGCAGCAGAGATGTGGAGAAACAGATTGGGAATCAGATTTTAAATAGGTGCATGAGCCACAGGGTACTAGCCATGGCCGATTTTAACTTCCCAAATATTGATTGGACTGGGCGATGTTTGCGCAGTGTGTCCAGGAAGCTTTTCTAATTCAGTATGTAGATTGTCCGACCAGAGGGGAGGCCGTATTGGATTTGGTACTTGGTAACGAACCGGGATAAGTGATGGGCTTGTTAGTGGGTGAGCATTTTGGTGATGGTGACCACAATTCTGTGACTTTCACCTTGGTTTTGGAGAGAGATAGGTGCGTGCAACAGGGCAGGTTTTACAATTGGGGGAAGGGTAAACACGATGCTGCAAGACAGGATCTGAGGAACATAAGTTGGGAGCATAGTCTGTCAGGGAAGGATGTCGTTGAAATGTGGAACTTTTTCAAGGAACAGATATGACGAGTCCTTGATATGTATGTACCTGTCAGGCAGGAAAGAGATGGTCATGTGAGGGAACCTTGGTTGACGAGGGAGGTTGAATATCTAGTAAGAGGAAGAAGGAGGCTTACATAAGGTTGAGGAAACAAGGTTCAGACAGAGCGTTGGAGGGATACAGGATAGCCAGGAGGGAGCTGAAGAAAGGGATTAGGAGAGTTAAGAGAGGGCATGAAAATTCTTTGGCAGGTAGGATCAAGGATAACCCTAAGGCCTTTTATGTGTATGTGAGAAACATGAGAATGACGAGAACGAGGGTAGGTCCGATCAAGTACAGGAGTGGGAGACTTTGTATTGAGTCGGAAGAGATAGGAGAGGTCTTGAACGAATACTTTTCTTCAGTATTTACAAATGAGAGGGACTGTATTGTTGAAGAGGAGAGTATGAAACAGATTGGTAAGCTAGAGGAGATACTTGTTAGGAAGGAAGATGTGTTGGGCATTTTGAAAAACTTGAGGATAGACAAGTCCCCCGGGCCTGACGGGATATATCCTAGGATTATGTGGGAAGTAAGAGAGGAAATTGCAGAGCCGTTGGCAATGATTTTTTTCATCTTCACTGTCAACGGGGGTGATGCCAGGGGACTGGAGAGTGGCAAATTTTGTGCCCCTGTTCAAAAAAGGGAAGAGGGATAACCCTGGGAATTACAGGCCAGTTAGCCTTACTTCAGTGGTAGGCAAAGTAATGGAGAGGGTACTGAGGGATAGTTTTATGAGTATCTGGAAAGACACTGCTTGATTAGGGACAGCCAGCACGGATTTGTGAGGGGTAGGTCTTGCCTTACGAGTCTTATTGAATTCTTTGAGGAGGTGACCAAGCATGTGGATGAGGGTAGAGCAGTGGATGTAGTGTACATGGATTTTAGTAAGACATTTGATAAGGTTCCCCATGGTAGGCTTATGTGGAAAGTCAGGAGGCATGGGATAGTGGGAAATTTGGCCAGTTGGATAGAGAACTGGCTAACCGGTCGAAGTCAGAGAGTGGTGTTAGATGGTAAATATTCAGCCTGGAGCCCAGTTACAAGTGGAGTGTCACAGGGATCAGTTCTGGGTCCTCTGCTATTTGTAATTTTTATTAATGGCTTAGAAGAGGGAGTCGAAGGGTGGGTCAATAAATTTGCAGACGATACCAAGATTGGTGGAGTTGTGGATAGTGAGGAGGGCTGTTGTCGGCTGCAAAGGGACTTAGATATGATGCAGAGCTGGGCTGAGGAGTGGCAGATGGAGATCAACCCTGTCAAGTGTAAGGTTGTCCATTTTGGAAGGACAAATAAGAATGCGGAATACAGGGTTAACGGTAGGGTTCTTAGTAAGATGGAAAAGCAGAGGGATCTTGGGGTCTATGTTCATAGCTCTTTGAAAGTTGCCACTCAGGTGGATAGAGCTTGTAAGAAGGCCTATGGAGTATTAGCATTCATTAGCAGAGGGATTGAATTCAAGAGTCGTGAGGTGATGTTGCAGCTGTACAGGACCTTGATAAGGCCACATTTGGAGTACTATGTGCAGTTCTGGGCACCTCACTTTAGGAAAGATGTGTAAGCTTTGGAGAGGGTGCAGAGGAGATTTACCAGGATGTTGCCTGGAATGGAGAATAGGTCATACGAGGATAGGTTGAGAGTGCTAGGCTTTTTCTCATTAGAACAGCGAAGGATGAGGGGTGACTTGATAGAGGTTTATAAGATGATCAGGGGAATAGATAGAGTAGGCAGTCAGAGATTTTTTTCCCCGGGTACAACAGAGTGTTACAAGGGGACATAAATTTAAGGTAAATGGTGGACGATATCAGGGGGATGTTAGGGGTAGGTTCTTTACCCAGAGAGTGGTGGGGACATGAAATGCACTGCCTGCGGGAGTGGCAGAGTCAGAATCATTGGTGGCCTTTAAGTGGCAATTGGATAGGTATATGGATAGGTACATTAAGCTAGGACAAATGTTCAGCACAGCATCGTGGGCCGAAGGGCCTGTTCTGTGCTGTATTGTTCTATGTTCTATGTTTTATGTTGCAGGTATAGTGATTGGAAGAAAGTCAGCCAGATAGCTCTCATAGAATATAAGATCCCTGACTGGGGCTGTTATTCTGGTCCAATCGAGGTGTCCTGGCTGACAGATATAGAAGTTCGGTTCACTCCAGGATCTCGCTCTGAGGAAGCTGAATCAGTGTCAAGGACTGTCCATGTGTAGATAAAGGGAGACTTGGTGATGAGATACCAGCCTCTGTGGAGTTATTTCAGTAGCGACAAGAGAAAAGTGTGAGTTGGGATAAGCATTTCTGCCATCATACCATTATTTGGGAAGCTTGACTCATTCAATCCTGTCTTTGGTGACTGGGCCCAGTATGTGGAAGGAATGTATTATTTTTTCGAGGCAAATGACGTTGGGGCTGATGAAGAGCAATAAGTATTTCTCATGATAGCTTGTGGACCCGGAGCTTTTTCAGTTCTTAGGAGCTGAACTTTCTCTGAGGCACCAGATACTAAAACCTTTCAAGAGTTGAAAGATTTAGTTAAGAAATATTATGACCAAAGCCTCCTAAAATTCTGAGATGCTATCAATTTTACTTTGCAATTCAATAACTAGGGAATCCATGTTGGAAATTTTGAAGAGGTTAAGACGCCTGGCAGAGGAATGTGACCTTGGTTTAACCCTTAATGAGAGGCCGAGAGACCATTTGATATGTGGAATTAGTGATGTAACTGTACAAAAGTACTTACTAACTGAAGCCCAACTGGACTTCAAACAGGCACTACAACTAGCTTTATCCCTGGAAAATGCAGCGAGTGGGAGTGAACATCCTCGCCAGCCCCACTGATCTTGGGAACACCACTCAAGTCAAGGCAATTCCACAGCTTCACTCAGGACATATCCCGAGCAGAGGGACCCTCAGTCAGCCCACAATCAAACCCCAAAACAAAGCCAAGCCTCATCCAAATGGTTAACATTTTCTTGAGGATCCAGGCCAGCAAGCTATTGTACTTGCTGCCAGTATAAAGACTCAAAAGAGTCCCACTAGACCTAAATGTAGTAAGAGAACTCATAGGCTGATATCCAGGAGAGTGCAAACCCTGAAACATCTACCTACATCTGGTTTCAAACAGTTACGTCGCTTAGCAATATCAGAGTCAAGCAAAATAAACATCTAATTAAATAGTCACCCGGTTCTAATGGAGGTCGATACTGTGCAGCCAAATTCACTCTGGACTTAAACCTTATATTTATGCAAGACCTCAGCTAGACTGAGAACCTATACTGGGGAACCTTTACACTTTAAGAGTACAACTTTGGTTCCAGTCTCTTTCTTATGAGAGGCAGCTGGTTTAGTTACCACCAATTATAGTAGAAGACTTGAGCACAAACTTGATGGGGTGAAATTGGTTGAGGAAGGTTCATCTAGATTGGCTCAACATCTTTTGATTAGAAAATGGCTGCTTGAGTCCTAATTAAATGCCCTGACGTTTTTCAGGAAGGTCCAGGGACTATCAATGGAACCAAGGCCACCTTGCATGTTGATCAGAAAGCAATTCCATGATTCTGCAAGGCCATCCAATTCTACTTGTCAAACAGGCAAAAGCAGAGGCAGAAACCAGAAGGCTGAAAGGTGAAGGAATCATCAAACCAATCCAGTTTGTGGATTGGGCAGCACCGGTCATATTGAACGTGAAACCCAATGGATCAGTTTGCCTTTGTGGGGATTTTGAACAAATGATAAACCACTTTACACAGCTGGATAAATGCCCAATCCCTCACACAGAGGATTTATACTCAAAGCTGACAGGGGCTGTCCTGCATGAAGCTGAACATGAGCCATGTATACTTGCGGCGAGATGAGGAACCTCAGAAGTGTACTGCAATTAATACCCATAAGGGTTTGTACCAATATACAAGGTTGCCACTTAGGGTATCATCAGTCAGTACGATTTTTCAGCAGACAATACAGCAAATTTTACAAGGTCTACCCTAGGTCACCATTTATTGTGATGACATGCTACTAAAAGGGAAGACTAATAAAGAGCTCTTAGAGAACTTGGACATGGACCTTAGCCATTTCTTCCAGGTGGGTGTATGACTTGGAAGGGAAACCTGTGCATTCCAGGCATCCCAGTAACCTACTCGGGTTGCAGAGTAAACAAGGCCAGGTTATACCCATTGAAAAGTAAAGTGAGGGCGATTAAAGGTGTCCCGCCTCCCACGGTTGTACCAAAGTTTAGGTTTATCCTTGGGCTGGAGAATTATTATGGGAAGCTCAGAAATAACCTGGCTTCTCTCCTGGCACCTGTGCATCAATTCTTAAATAAAAGGTCAGCCATGGGAATGGTTCTGTAGCCAAGCCATGACTTTCAGGGATGTGAAGAAACAGTTTTCATCCTCTAATGTTTTGGCACAATATGATCCCAAGTGAGATCTATTGCTGACATGCAATGCCTCCCCATGTGACACCATGATAGTATTAGCTCATAGTAGCTGAACAGAGAGGAACATCCCATAGTGGCTAATGCAGAGCTAATGCAAATTTGCCCTGATAGAGAAGGAAGGTTTGGTGTTCATATTTGGAGTCAGGAAGTTTCACCAATACTTTTATGGTTGTAAATTTATAATCATAATGCTCCACAAACCCCTGCTAGGTCTACTTAGGGAGGACAAAACAGTGCCGCCCATAGCTTCAGACCAAATTCAGGCAGATATACCACCAATGGTACTGTCACTGGAAGAGTCCATAACAGTTTGAAATTTTCTGGATGGACTTACAGTCACAGCTGACCATATCAGACTTTGGGCACAGAAAGATCATTTCCTGGTAAAGCTGGTGGTGAAGGGGTAAACCAAAGGGGTGTCACAACCAGGATTGAAACCTGTTTGGACCTGGAGAAACCAGATCACAACAGAAGACCAGCATATCATTATGGGGAGCAAGAGTGATTATCTTCTCCTAGATTCTGCCACTGTGAAGTGCACAGGGTCATCCAGTGTTGTCTAAAATGAAGACGTTGGTGAGAATATATGTCTGATGGCCAGGATTGGATGCAGACATAGCCGTATGGGTGAGGCAGTGCCCAGATTGCCAATAAGAACAACAATTGCCACCAGCAGCTCCCCCACATTCATGGAAATAGCCAAGTAAACCTTAGACTCAGTTCCACATCGACTATGCAGGTCCTTTCACCGACTCATTGCTATTAGCCATTGTGGATGCCTACTCAAAGTGGCTGAACATGCATGGAGTCCACTCGTCAAACATGGGGACAGCAATGGAAAAACTGAGCGCATCTTTTCCAAAATGTGGACTCCCGGAAATATTAGTCACAGATAATGGGCCATTTTTTACTAGTAAGGAATTTAAGTATTTTGTAAAGACTAATGGTATTCATCAAAAAGAACAGCTCCATACCATCCAACATCCAAAAGTCTGGCAGAAAGAATAGTCCAAACTTTGAAGGCGTGCTTAAAGAAACAGCCTACAATTCACTGGAGACTAGACTGTCCCAGTTCGGATATGATTGTAAAACAATCCCTCATTCAACTGCAGGGATAGCTCCAACAGTGTTGTTCATGGGGAGAAGACTCTGCACCTGGTTAAATCAGACCTTTCCAAACCTTTGCATGGGGGAAGGGAGTGAATCGGCATCAGGAAAACCAATGTCAGACACCAAACTCTGCTAAGCAAAAGAGACACTTGATTGAAGGGAATGAAGTTTGTTACAGGAACCATAGGAATGATCTTGCATGGGTAAGAGACATGGTCAATGCGAGGTCAGGTCCAGTAATGTTTAATTTTGGCAATAATGCATAAAGTATGACAGTCATGAACAAACACGTGGACTATATGAAAGCTGCAAACTTGTAAACGGTGATAATGAGTTTCCTGATTGGGGCTGTTAATCTGATCCAATCAGGGAGCCCTGGCTGACAGATAGGAACAGGGATGTCGGTGTCCACCGACACCCTGGAGTTGTTCAGGGAGAGGTGGGTGCCGCAGGGAGTGGAGTGTATTATTTCCCCCTCCAACTCTATTTTGATTTAATCCCTGCCCCCCGCCCCTTCACTGTTTGATCACATAGCATTGCCCTTTGATGTGAAGGGCACTGCTTGTCACAGGCTACTCGGGTGTTTCTTTTCTTCCTGGTGGTCTTTCACTATGTCTCACACCTGCACCATACAGCATGGATGAAAGAAAGAAAAAGACAGAGAGCCAGAGGTTCTGAGGGAAAAAAGGAACAGGGATATCACACATCATGTTCACCCTGGGAGCTGGCTCTGAGGGAGCACGATCAGTGGCAAGGTCTCTCCACAGGTAAATAAAGGGTGACTTGGTGATTGGATACCTGCCTCTATAAAATTATTTCAGTAGGGATTTGTTATTTCTAGTAAAATTGTGGCAGGAGGAAATGGCCAACAAATTGTGGCCTTTTAGGTTTATTTTCTGACCGGGACTGATCAGGGAAAAGACAGCTGGGACTAAAAACTAAACATTAACTTTGGAAACCAAACAACCTACAAACTCTCCAGTTTTCCAGCTCACCAGATCCTCCTTGCTCCTTTCATTCTGGCTTTTAGCCACATCTCCCGTAGTCACACTAACAGGAGCTGGTGTGTGTATTCCAAACCTATCGTCTGGAATCCCTTCTTTAAATCTCTCTTTTTCTCTACCTCTCTGATCTCCTTTGACCCTGCCTGAACAAAATTCCTCCAACACCTCACCCTCCCCAATACACTCCAGGTTTTTAGTTACTTGTTAGTTACTTTAGATATTGCATCTATTGACTCAACATCAGTTTTCATCCATTACATGTCCCCAAAGTTCCTTTGGATGGCTTTCTCCACTGAAGGCATTTTATTAAGTCAAGAAGTTGTTAATGTTTATTTTCAAGTTTCACATATGACGTGAGCAAAATATCTGAAGGAAATGGTACTGAAGTAGGATTTTTACAAAGTGACATCTTGACTTTTATCAATTAAGTTCCCTGAACAAAGGAGGTAAGAATATGACAAGATTCTATCTGTTGGGAGCTACAGCATAATTCTCGGAACAAAAGGAAAAGGAAACTTTGAGCCCAGCAGTCTCAATTAAACAGAAATGAAGAGAAGTTTTGCATCACTTCTGTCTACTCAGTATTTAAAGGGGGATTAAAATCATTTTTACACAAAACCTAATACTGTCAAAATATCACATACTGACATCCCTGACTGTTAGCTGAGATTAATGTAGCTTTAATCTGGGCAAAGCCATTTGGTAAAAAGAAAGTCAGGATGATTTAATGTGTGATAAAATATGATAAAACAGGCAATAAATTATAGACGAGAAATGTTAGCAACACAGGCTTAATTGATATTGCTGCTTTTCAAGATTGCAAATCCAGGACCATTAAAAGTTTGAGATACCTCGCAGGCAGCAACTTGTCATTTTGGGACATAATTGACTTTTACATCTTGAATAAATGGGGAAGGTAAGTGATGCTTTCTCCGATAATATAATGCAGATGAACCAGCCAAGGGTCCTGACTAATGGTAACGTGTAATCAATAATTTGTTCAAAGCTTCACCTCTAACGGTGGAGAATGATATTATGTACCTGTCTCTATCCTCCTTAATCTTCTGAAATGCTTGGAACCACACTGTGGTGATTAAGCTCCATTAGCAGACACTTTATGAGAATCCTGCTCATCCCTTGGCCAGCACATGAGTACTAATTCTCTATAAAAGCCTTGTGATGAGTGCTTTTCTCCCCCAAAGGAGAAAGTATGCTTTAACTACAAAATCTAAAACTTCTTTTGTTCTTTTCAATCCAGCCTGGTACTCCAGTGCACTATTCCAGTAGTGCTGAGAGACAATTCTTCGAATGAGATGTTAAGCCGAGGGACTTGTTAGATGAATAATAAAGATCTTATGGCACTATTCCAAGAACAAGGAGAATGTGAAGTTTGCCAATATCCAAGCTATCGTTCTTCACCAAAGCAGCACCGTTGACTACTCATTCAGCTCAGTGCTATTTATATTAACTCATGCTTTTGTCTCTATGAAGTTGTTGCTGTACCTCCCCAGGCTGCATGACCAAAAGCACAGAAAACAGCAATTGCCTGGATTAGTAGAATATATGGTCCCCCTAGATTTAGCCTCAAACCTTGTTTCAAACTTTGGGCAAGTTGTTGGCACTCGACGCAGCTCTGCATGATTGGAGAAATGTGAGGCTCAAAAATGAATTACAAGAGAAAACTAAAGTTTGGACAACATTGGGGCTGTAAAACATGAGTGAGTGAGAGAGAAAGGAAGAGATTGAGAGAGAGGAAATGGAGAGCTTTGCAGCTTCCAACAAATAATGGCATTCGGCACAGTGCCTTTAATTCTACCCTCAATTGACTGTGTGGAGTTTGCGCGGGTTTCCTCTGGGTGCTCCAGTTTCCTCCCACTGTCCAAAGATGTGCAGCTTAGATAGATTGGCAAGGCTAAATTATCCATAGTGTCTAGGGATATCTAGGTCAAAGTGTGTGATGCTGGAAAAGCACAGCTGGTCAGGCAGCATCCAAGGAGCTGGAGAATTGATGTTTTGAGCATAAGCCCTTCATCAGGAATGAGACTTGTTGATCAAGGGGTCTGAGAGATACATGGGAATTGGGGGCAAGGTAGCTGGGAATGTGATAGTAGATGAATGTGGGGCTAAAGGTGATAGATCAAAGATGAGGGTGGAGCAGATAGGTGGGAGGAATATGGACAGGTAGGACAGGTCAAAGGGTCGGAAGGTTGGATCTGAGATAAGGTGGGGGGGAGGGGAAATGAGGAAACTGTTGAAATCCACATTGATCCCATGTGGCTGGAGGGTCCAAAGGCTTCTTCCTTTGACTAATAATGAGACAACTTCAACTTAGAGCATTCCTTTGTGCAATACCAGGCCAGACAACTGCATTTATGTTACTATCTGTCTAGGGAAGAGAAAGATTTATTTTTAAAGTCAACAAACTGTGAAATCCAGGGGCCTTAACTGAGTTAACAACATTATAAGATTGCACGGTTTTGAATAAGCAACAATAAATTTTACTATACAACAATGTAAGTGTAATATAATCTACAATACATGTACATTTTCCAACACCTAGAATTAGCATCAAGTAAATACTGTGGTAGAACACCACCAGCACACATCACATAGCAAATGTGATCAAGACAGATCCCACAGATTTCTTTGAAACTTTTCCCAGATATATTAATATTGTGAGTCATTAAATCTCATTACACATTTGAAAGGGTTACAATTCTTCATTTTTTTTGCCAATGTGGCCTTGAAATGTCCTTACAAGTGCCATTCCATTATCAACTGACTTAACTGTCTAATAATGTGCAGCACAGAAAGTCAAAAAGGACACATTTTGTAAAAATGTTTCATCCTGCACTCATTAGGACAATTTATGAGAATGCTAATTTAAGGGGAAAGTCAGCATTTATACTATATGAGAGGAGAGAGCTAGGAATTAAACTTTTGAATGTTGATCATGTACTTTGCTGAATTGAATCAGGAATAATGGGAGTATTTACTGTCTCTAGAAATACCTTGTCCAATCAGAGTCATTCAGCATGGTTTAAAATTTAAATAGTGTGCGGCAGTTAACTGTCAATCATCAATAACTAGTGCATTTTCCTTGGCAATATCTTAACTAATGACAATCTACTTGACAACAAATCAGTGCTTTCCTCTCCTACTCTATAAATATTGTGTCCCTCCCCTTAAATTGGTGTTCTTGTGAATTTCCCTGATGAATAAAAGATAAAAAGATTTAATAAAATGTTTCCTTTTTTCAATGTCACAAAGCTAGGACTTTCTTTTCTAAAAGCTGTTCCTTGACTCAAGGATACTTTGTCCTTGATTTTTTTCGGAGGGGTAATAAACCAGGCCAGGCTCTGATCAGAGTAGTTTGGTACAGGGATAAAAAGGATTTTGAGAGGCCTTTTGTTTATATGTAACTTTCATGATGAGACTTCAGGCCAAAGTGCTCAAGTTTCAGAAGTGACCTGTAGAATGAAAGGGGAGCGGTCAGCTCTCTCTAGCTGTGCAGTTTAGTTCAGTCCAGAATTAGCTGGGAATTCAAGAGTGAGCTGTGTGGAAACAAACTCTCTCTCTCTCTCTCTCTCTCTCTCACTCTCTCTCTCTCACTCTCTCTCTCTCTCTCTCCCCTTCTTCTGCACTGGATTTTCAACTGGAGTAGGCAGCATGCCTACTGGTGAATTAGCTGTATAGTTTGCAAGGACAAATTGTATTCCTAGAGCTGAGAGTTTGTCCAGTACTCCTACCACAAATACTCCATTCTTCTCTGGACTCTTTAGCCTCATTTTACATAATTGAGAACTTTTTGTCTCACCATGAATTCCTGCTACCAGTACCTTTTCTGGCAATAGTCCTTCAGGAGTATATTTCTCCTCATCCTTCAGCATTACAGACTGAGAGGATCCTGTGTCCCTTAATATTATAACCTCTTTACCTATTACTTCTGACCTACGTGAGTGAACTTTTTCCTTGCATGTATATTTTTAAGCAGATCTGGTAATTCCTCCTTAATCAACTTCTGATCATCTTGTACACTTTGAAGCAGTTGTCTAACTTCCCTTGTGCTTTTTGTTACTAGTCCGACAAAACTTCTAGACTTTTCTGGGTTTCCTGCATCTAGCTTTCTCCTAGCCCACCAACACTGTGATTTCCTATGGCCCACTTTATTACAATGAAAACATTGGAGCTTGTTAACTTCTTTGTCCACCTCAGGGTTTCTGTTTTACCAAGGTAAGTTATCCTTATGATCTTCACTGAGGTCTACTTTCCCTTTCTACATGAGGATTTCTCTTTACTGGGCCATGTTATTGGACATGGACAAATTGCTCCATGAGATGGAAAAACGAAAGTAATTGGGGAATTTCCCACACCGTTGACAATAATAGCAGTACTGTGGTTCCTGGGATTGAGTGGATTTTACCGAAGGTTTATGCCATGTGGTTGCTCCATTCACCAAATTGTTAAAAAGGGCAAGAAGTTTTAGTGGATAGCAGACTGTCAAAAGGCATTTGACAGCCTAAAAACAGTGTTAACCACTACCCCAGTGTTAGCCACCCCGGAAAGCACATAGCCTTTCAAGTTGGCTATCAATGCCAGTGATATGGATGTCAGTGCGGTGCTTCTGCAGGACGATGACGAAGGGATAGAAAGACCCATTGAGTATTTTTCCAGGAAGTTGAACATTTATCAACAGAAATATTCAATGGTGGAGAAAGAGACTTTAAGCTTGGAGTTGGCATTACAACATTTCAGTGTTTATATTACCAGCAATGCATTTGAGACAACTGTATACACTGATCACAACCCATTGACATTTGTGGAAAAGTTTAAGGACAAAAATGCCAGACTGTTTAGATTGAGCTTGCAGCCATTCAATTTGACAATGGTGCATGTGGCAGGTTGCGAAAATGTGATTGCCGATGCGTTATCGAGACTCAATGAGATTCGTTGGTGTTCAGTGGCAAGTGTGCCATGGCCTGACTTTGCATGTGGCTGTGTGTGTTTGCATGTTTATAGTTAGTATAGTGTATCTCTGTGTTTGGACTACTAACCGGGTTTGTAAAGGGCTAAAAATGAAGTCGTCTTTTGGTATTGATGGTTCTTTTTTGTTATGGAGGGGATGTTTCACAAAGCTAGTCCTTGTTTTTTCAAAAAAAACTGTTCCTTGGCTGAAGGATACTCTGTCCTTGATTTTTTTCAGAGGGGTATTAAACCAGGCCAGGCTCTGATCAGTCTGGTTTGGTACAGGGATGAAAGGGAATTTGAGAGGTCTTTTGTTTATATGTATACAGATGAGACTTCAGGCCAAAGTCGTCATGTTTCAGAAGTGACCTGTAGAATGAAAGGGGTGTGGTCAGCTCTCTAGCTGAGCAGTTTAGTTCAGTTCAGAACTAGTTGGGAGTTCAACAGTGAGCTGTGTGGAAACAAACTCTCTCTCTCTTTCTCTCTCTCTACCCTTTCAACTTCAACCTGTAAGCATGTGTTCCATTTGTACTGGTCTTTAAATGGGTTTGCTAATTGGGACTGTTCTCTATATTCGGAACAGCATAATTAATTGGAGTTGGGTAGGCTGAGGTCTGTAGGGGTTCTTTATTTTGTTTTGTTTTGTTTGTGTTCATTGTGTAATTTTATGAATAACGTTTTGTCTGTTTTAAAATCTAGCTGTCAACCTAGCTACTTCACTCCAGGTAATTTTCACTGTACACTCACCGAAACAAATTGCAAAGTTATGTCTGGGCTGCCTGCTTAAGAATGTTTTGAGTGGAATGGCCTAATCCATAACATCATTCAATTCTCCCAGGCTGGTCAATCATTCTATTGTCCTGGATCTACAATCTCTTGCACTCCCAAATTGTATTCCAATACTCAATTACAGGCATAGCTCTAGATTCACCAAATTAGATTAGCTTATGGATTTTTTTATGAACAGATACATAGAGTAAATACTATTTATCAGCTCGTCAATGACCACTCTCAGCTACATGGAATTATTGGTGACACATAGCATCTTGAGCTGCCAAGGCTTTACAAGACCCATCTTTAACACTTAACTGTCAACCATTTCCTAAATCCACTTCCTGAGTTCTAAAACACAGAGGTGTCCAGTTGATCTTGATTAGGGATTGTTCAGTTGGTTTCTCAGCATTGCAGCTAAAAGCAGCAAGATGGTGATGGACTAAGGAGGCTGAGCCCAGGATTTATCCATTCCCATCAGCTTACTTCCACTTTTGTTCCTTCTTTTTACTTTTGCTTGTTTTCTTTTTCCTTTTTCCCTTGTCTTTTTTGTAAGCCTCTGGTTGCAACAGCAGCAATGCCTGGGTGAGACAGACATCACTCCACCTTAGCCTCACTCCCCACAGCAAGTGAGGAAGAGGTCCTGGGCTGAGGCCCTCTGACCCGGACTCACAGGCTAAGCTGAGTCTCCAGGTCTGTAGCTTAGCCTGGGCACCTGTAGGAGGAGAAATTAAATCAAATTAATGAAGACTAATTATAATTTTCCAGTCTTCAATTCCAACTATATGCCAGAAATTTTATCTCAATCACTTCTCCATTCACCCATTCGTCCATGTGTGGAGGCCTCATCCCCTTGTGGAGATCTTCTTCATCTTTAGCATTCAGGTATTCCAGCGACCCAACAAGCAATCGCGTCCAGGAAGGACAGTCACAACCAGACGTGAAGGTCATCTTCAGCGGAGACTTCTGGCCTAATATCAGTGGCCTGGTATGATGGTCTCATCCCAGCTGCATCTTCAAGGTATCCATCATTCCAAAATTGGCTTTCCCTGAGCCCAGGTGCCTTTAACTAAACTGTGATGAACTTTGATTTAAGTTTACTTTTTTTTTATTATGTGTGAATTCTGTCATTGATGCAGCACTACGGTGGGGTGACTTATAAAATCTTTCATTGCATTTCTCATGGAAAACAGCATGCAACAATAAATTTATATTCCATTCTAGTCTATTCTAATATAGAATCAACACATTTCTGTCCATCTGACAGTCTCACTGACTTCCCTACTATCTAGAGCATTTGAATTCCTCTTCAGCGAGCCATGAACTGTCCAGAGGGAACATATGAAAATCTTACAATTAGGTCTGTCCTTATATCTAGGCAAAATTGCATGTAACTCCATGGAACAGCCAAATGTAACATCCACTTGAAACTGAACGCTCTCTAAATGTTACAATCTCACAGATTTCTGCAGCACAAAAAAAAATTATTAACAAATGAAGGATTAGTGGCATCCACCATCCAACGTATTTACATTTTTAATTTAAAAATAATCAGTTACCATGAGTGAATGGGGAAGTAGTTCAGGATGAACTCTCTGGGATACAACTGATATAAATTGTATATAAAATTTTAATTGGTCTTCATTGATTTGATTTCATTGGGTTCTTACTGAGCTAACTGGCCACCCATTGTTTGAGGGCACGTATTCTACTGTACCCAATCCACTTTCACAGGAATTGTCCATAGACAGATGACTCGTGGATCTGACATCGAGTTATAGAGTCTTACAGCTCAGAAACAGACCCTTTGGTCCAGCCGGTTCATGCCAAATATAATCCCAAACTAAACTAGTCCCACTTGCCTGCTACTGGCCCATATCCCTCCAAACCTTTCCTATTCATGTACCTATCCAAACAACTTTGAACATTGTAATTGTACCCACATCCGCCACTTTCTTAGGAAGTGTCAATAGCAAATGTAGTTTACATCTGAACCTGGGTCTGGTGAGACATGAACGTTATATGGAGCACTCAGTTTGCAGACACTATTTCCATGGGAGTAGAGAAGGTTAATGGGATTCTCTGAAGGACTACTAAATGACAGCAAATTCTGTTCATGAAAGTTGATGACAAAAGGTTGTTAATAATTTGAATTTGTCACCGGGAAGTGAAACATAATACTTCCATATCTGGAACTGTTTTGAAATGTTTTATCACAGAAAATGTTTGAGCAGATATAATTGTATCTATTTTTGCTGGAGCAGATAAACGTATCAAACTAAGCAATTTGGAAGTATAAGCTTCTGAGAGAGTTAGATCTTTTCATCTAAAGTCTGAGTACTATAGTTGGCATTAATAGGTACATGTCAGGGATGGAAAAACAGCAGATGGGATCATTGCTCTTGATCATCAACCCAATGGAACCCAATGTTCTGGAAAGTACATTTATGTGAACAAGAAGAGATAAAATCCTTCAACCATAACAGCAAAACAACAGGCTGGCATTATCACCATCCGAAAAAAAAAGTAAGGTTAAATCTTATTATTTTCACTTTCTATTTATTCCAACACCAGTGGTGTTTCGATAGGCCCCAGTGTTTGACCTTGTTTACTGAATAAGAAAAACAGCACAAATTGACATGTTCAGAAAATGAAAACATGAAGATCAAATGGAAAATGAGACAAAGCTCTTCAGGTGTCACTATGGAAAAAGTGTCAGCCCTGACTCATTTCTGGGTCAGGCCATTGTGGGCTCAAATCCCACCTAAGTAACTAATTAAGACTGACATTCCAGTGTAGTACAGCCATTGCACATCAAAGGAGACAGCTTTTAGTTAAGACATGAAACCATGCCCTGCCTACCTCTCAGAACATGCTAGAGTCCTAATTGATGAAAATGTGGCAATTCTGTCATGGTGTTCTAGCCAACATTTAACCAAAACCTAAGACAGGTGATCTGGCTATGATCTCTCTGCTGTTTGTAGGAGCTTGGTGTATGCAATTTGGCAGGTAGGTATCTTGCTTTAAATTAGTGGTTACACTTCAAAAAGGTTTCTAGGCTGCAAAGAATTTGAGGACACCAGGGAGTTGTGAAAGACAGTCTATTGATGCAAGTCTTTCTTTCAAAGGGTATGAAGCTTCATATGCTCATAAAAAAAAAGAAAGGTTCACAAATTTGTATATCAAGATATGCTGAAGTGACTACCATTGAAGGCAATGAGTAAAAGGCATTGGGTTGATCAATCAAAACTTTGCTACACTGAAGTGAAGGTGAAATAGATCTTTCAGTACATTGGGCTAATATCTAATGCAACCAGGAGTTCAATGCCAGTTAACCAGAGATGACTATGATGTGGAATTTCACATGAAGAGGAGTGAAGAGAACTAATGATTCAGACTTGTCAAATTTCCTTGAGTTTCCAACAGTTTCACTGTTGTATGTGACAGAAACAAAGCTGCTAATTTCATTGTAATTTGAAACTTACATCAATGGGTTTCTGGTCTGCCACACTGTATTAAATGTAAATCTTTGATGGAGATCTTTTAAATTCAGTCTAGATTACAATCTACCTTACTCTTATCAACACAGCTTGATTAACTTCAATAGGATGTGTCAGCATCTTTTCAATAAAAATGACTTGGAATCTACTTCAATTGTATGAATCCTGTCCTACATTATAACAGTAACTACAGATCAAAATTATTTCATTGGCTGTAAGGTGCTTTGGGATCCCCTAAAATCATGAAAGGTGTTAAAATAAATCTTAGTCTTTCCTTTCTTTCCAATTATTACTTTGCACTCTGTTTTAGAAGTGTTGGTCTCTCAGATATTTTTGGCTGCTTTCCAGCAGCAAGTATATAAGTCGCTTGTCAAAATTATCACAATTAAGTGAATTTAATTAGTTAATGGATGGAGTAGATGTCTCCTCTCAAATCCAACCCAAGCTTAGACGTGATTTGAGGAGAGATTTCCTAAATATTTAGATAGGAGGTCTGACTAATCCACTCACACTGTTGTATGATGATGCTATCACTTTAAATGGTTATTTTTGTCCTTGTTTTTTGTTTTGGAAGAGAGGTTGAAAATGCAGAGGGGCTGCTGCAGACTCAAGGGAGTTTAACAGTTTAACGATAGAAGGGGAGTGGCCAGTTCTCCCAGTCAGGTTTTTCTAGTTTTGTTTTAGCTGTAGCAGTCACAAGAGTCCAGAAGAGTTGCAGGCTTCAATAAAGTATTCCTCTGACTTGCTCTGAAATCTCTCTCTGGATATTATTCCCATCTGCCTGTAAAAATCTGTGTTTGAATTTACCTTTTTGCCAAGAAGTATGTTTATTGGATGTTACTGTATTGAAACAGTTAATTAGTAATATTTACACTATTGGGTCTGTTAAGTTTTCCAATAGTTAAGTTATTCTAAATTCCACTTTCTTTTGTTCATGTTTCAACTGTTGTGTTAAATAAATTGTTTAGCTTAAAGCCAAATGATTTGACGAGTTGCACCACACCTGGAACACCCACTTTGCATCTCCCTTTAAAATATGAAAATGTTAAAATCTATGCTGCCATCTTAAAATATTTTGAGTGGGTCTGGCTTGCTCCATAACATTTGCAAATAAGGTTTTTCTCCATTGGCTCACTGGAACTAACTTTTTAGCTGTTTCTTCCTCTACCATACTACTAATGACATGACACAGAACCCTGGTCCCTGGGAGGACTTCTTATATTTATGCTCAACTTCAGAGGCAGCCATGTGGAGGCAATGCAGGCCAGGGAAATTGACAGTAGAAGTCCAGAATTTGGATGGAGTTTATGATGTGGCAGCTGCCTCTCTCAGCAGTTGGTCTCAGGCACCAATCCACTGAAAGCCCCTCAGCTTCAACCAAAGGCATCAATAAGAACCTTTCTTTTAATATTCTTAGTACAATGATTCCATTCAGGTCTATTGCAGCATTTTCTCATATTAGCAGCTGAATCTCCTCAATCAGACAACTGGGCTCTGTCTCAATGACAGAAATTGCTCTGGAAACTCATTGTGTGAGACACAGCAAAATTGGTCACGTTTTGGACAGTTCACAAAGTCAATGGTAAATCTTTCTCTGTCAAGCTGTGCACCTTTCCTCTCATCCAGCCAGATAATAATATAAGTAGTGCTCCGTATTTACATAAATGTGAAGAAAAGTATCAATTGACCCAAGTAAATGGGTGCTAATTATAGTCATTATAGTAAAGTACAGAAAATTACAGTAAAAACAAACTCACTTAGGTTGGAGTTCAGTGCACATGTTAGAAGCATCTATCTTAATATGCTCCAAAAACTGACAACTCTAATCACATTTGAACAGCTTTGTGGAGACTCTGTGCCCTAGCCAAAATTCTAATCTCTGTTTCTGACAGATCTCAGCAAATAAGATAAACTCAAACCAGCAAGATTGTTTGAACCCTGTGCTAAGTTCAAACAGACCTTATTTTTGATTTGTGGCATCCATTCCATATATGGTGTGATTTATGTGTTATTTTTAGAACAGGTATGTCTGTAGTTAAAAGGTGGAATGTGTCTTCTGAACTGTCAAGCCTTCAAGTTAGTTAAAACGTCTGCTTCTTAAACTTTAGAAAACATAAAGCCTCTGGTTTGAAAGAGTTACAGCTTGCATTTTAGTAGTTGATTGTTCACTAAGTTTGAGGGCTATCATTAATGTATTTTTCTTTATAATGGTATATTTGATCCTTTTACAGCCTATCCTTAATACAGTGGAGAGGGAGAAAGATCTAGAAGTTTTTAGTTTAATTGACAAATCTAAGTGGGTATTAATAGATTAGCTGTCTTCAAAGTGGGGCTTTGTATACAAATAATTATTTTTATGGGAGATTATTTCTTCAAGGGATTTAGGTGTATTAAATGTTTTTTTTTCCTAACAATTCGGGTTTTTTTTTAAATAAACAAATCTGAAACAGCTACTTATAGACTTATTTTCGATCATCACAGCTTGATTCTTAGGATTTTGTGTAGGAGTTGGGAGGTCATGTTGCAGTTGTACAGAACATTGGATAGGCCACTTTCGGAATATTGCATTCAATTCTGGTCTCCCTGTTATAGGAAGGATGTTGTGAAACTTGAAAAGGTTCAGAAAAGATTTACAAGGATGTTGCCAGGATTAAATTGTTTAAGCTACAGGGAGAGGCTTAATAGGCTGGGGCTATTTTCCCTGGAGCGTCAGAGGCTCTGGGTGACGGCATGGAGGTTTATAAAATCATGAGAGGCATGGATCAGGTGAATAGCCAAGGTCTTTTCCCCAAACTAGAAGGCATTGGTTTAAGGTGAGAGGGAAAAGATTTAAAAGGGACCTAAGGATTACTTGTTCACCCAAATGGTGGTGCATTTATGGAATGAGCAGCCAGAGGAAATGGCAGGGGATTGTACAATTACAACATTTAAAAGGCATCTGGATGGCTATGTGAAAAGGAAGGGTGTAGATGGATATGAGCCAAATGCTGGCAAATGGGACTAGATTAATTTAGGACAGTCTGGTTGGCATGGACAAGTTGGAGTGTTTTTGTGCTGTACACCTTGATGATTCTATGATTCTATATGCCAAGGTGATACTGAGTGAAATGACATGGAGAGTGTAACAACAATGGGTAGTGGGTAGGATTAGAATAAGTTTTCAGTAAGCTGCATAGGGGCTATAGAGGCCATGAGGTGGATAGAGGGATACAGTTTAACATGGGGTTATGAGGGGCCATGGGGAGGTAACTAGAAGGACATATGTCAGCACGGGAGATATGAGGAGACATTGTGAATGGTGCAGGGGTATATTTTGACATGGGGGGGGGGTGCGGGGGGGGGGGGGGGTGCATTCTATTGGTTGACTCTTGAATGACCAAAAGAAGTTCATCTCTAATACACTACATAAAAAATCTTCTAGTCTCTCATTTCCCGCCTCCAGGTCTAGTTTTTTAATTTATTTCCATTGTTTGAAATGCCTTGGGAAGTTTTCATTTTAGTTTGCTGTTGTACAAAGTTGTTACTGTGACAACAATTAATCACTCCACATATGAAGTCCTCTTGTCCTGTACCCATGCATTAATTTCAGAATGTAATCTAATTTGACCAGTTTTATTACATTCCACCAAAAAAGTCTTCTCATTTGTCTCATTCCAAAATCAAGGGCCCAAATATTTCTATGTTTCCGTCATTCAACAGTTTTCTCTCTGCCTTGCAGATTTCACCTCAGCAATCAGCTATGTAGTTTTTTTTTAATATATTGATTCCAGAGTTTGGCATGTTTATTAACAAAACTAACTGACATACTGACTAGACTAGCCCAGCGATAACATTTTTTGCAGCTGGAGAAAGCTATTATTTTGCTCTATGCTGGATACTTATTAACTAGTTATATCACCTCTGAATGGATTCAAGTCTCACTATAGGGGCTGCATCAAAAAAAATCAAGCCTGAATTTCTAAGGCAGTACTGAAGGAGTGCCACACTGCACGTGTCCTGTCGGATTGATATAAAAGATCCCATGACATGATTATAATGAAAGGAGGAGAGATCCATCCAAAGTCCTAGTCAACATTTCTAACTCAACCAATACCAAAAACAGATGACCACTTTGCTGTTTGCGGGACTTTTCTGGGGGGAGTTAGCTGCCACCTTTCCGATATTGCAGTAGCGATTACATTGCAAACGTTCTTCATTGGCTGTAAAGCACTTTGCAACATCCTGAGATCTCAAATATCATGCTCAGGATATCTTGCAAATAAGACCATAAGTAATAGGAACAGAAGTAGACAAGTGATGATGGTGGTCTTGTCTGGGACTTCCTGTAATTTCTGATTCTGCCAGTATGACAACATCATTTAGACAGCTGTCCCAATTTTGGGACAGACGTTGAAAAGAAGCACTTTACAGAGCTGACAAGTCTAATTATACAATTGCTATTTCTGATGCCTGGGTTGATGCCAACTTCTCAATAGACTCTTGCTTCCCCATGATTCATGGGAAGCTATTCATTTCTTCATCTGTGAGAAAGAACTAGAGTATTGTCTAGTTGTCCTGTTTTTTAATTAAGTTCCCCAAGTTAGCACAGCCCACTCATACACCAAGCTTTTCCAACTTCCTTTGTTTAGATTTAGGATCCTAGCTTTAGATTGGGCTACTTCACTTTCTATCCCAATGAAGAATTCCATTTTGATATGGCCACTCATCCCGAAAGGACTTTTCACAGCAAGATCATTAATGGGATCCCTTCTCATTGCAATGTCCTCAATCTAGGATTTAAGAATGAATTCTGGTAAGCTAAATTCACCAATCATAATTTCTGCAAACTAATATAAAATTACCCCTTTCTCATTTAGTGACATTAAAACCACATATAACAAATCTAATACTTCTAGAGACTGGATCAGCTAAATTGGCACATAACAGCAATCTAGCCTGTATATCGTGAGCTGTCTCTGCACACAAAGCTAAATGGCGTCTGCATTTATCTTTGGCATTTGACTTCCACCTTTCTTCAAGTTGCAGATTTATAGATCTTTGCACAATCCGAATGCAAAAGCTAGTATCCTCACGTAAACCCCCATCACAGTTATTGTATGCCTTTATTCCCTTCTGCTACCCTGCTATGAAAGAGAAGTCAATAACCCTATAAATCTGATGTAATTGCACAACAGAAACAGAGCAAAACTAATCCTTAACATTGATGTACATGAGCAGGGATTTTATCTAGTCTATTACCAGAGGACATAGAAGCATACTTTTATACCTTGCACATTGACCTTAAAAATATTACACTGTAGTTAAGGATGCAATTTATCACATAAAGCATTAGATTGATTAATTAACTACGTTCAAAGCAGTTCCACATTAAGGGAGCCTCATTCCATCTTGCTCAAACTGCCGTTTGGGATAATTCTATGGCTTTAAGAGGTATGTTTGCCCATTTTTTATGAAGAGAGGTTGAGACAGAGGCGCGGAGCTGTCTGCTTCAAACCAATAAACAGCTTGTGAGGTCTTGGGATATTTTTAAAAATTGGAACAGTAGAAGCAGCCTGAATGAGTAGATTCAAGCTCCCACAGAACCAGGATTTTAGTTTAGCTTTCAGCAGCTGTTGCGCTTGTGAAAGGTGCGACATCTCTTAGAGCTAAAAGTTTGGGTTTTCTTCCTGCTGTCAGAATTTCATGTAAGATAATCCGTTATATTGAATGTGCCTTTGCAAGGAAGGATGTTACTATATTGGAACAGTTGCTGTTAACAGTTAAATAATCTATCCTTGTGTTATGTTTTCCAATAGAGTTAAGTTATTTCAGTCCTTTTTTTGGTTTATGATTCAACCTTCATGTCTGAATAAAGTGTATTTTCCCTCAAGTTTGGTATTTTGAATAATCAAATTGAATTCAAACACACTTGCTATTAAAGTAAGGATAAGTTAGGGTCTAGCTTTCTCCTTGCTATGTTTTGAGGGGGTTTGACCTGAAACATAACATTTTGAATAGGTGAGGAGGTGTGCTGATGTACTAAGTGGACAGAAATACCCTTTTATCCTGTTTTCCTCAGACTTTAGTTTTCATTGTTCATTGTTCCTTACCTGCTTTTATATTCCACCCATCACCCTATGAAGCTGCTGGGATCTGAATGCCAAAATTAGGATATGATGTGGCAATCAGAGTGGTTCTTCACAAACTGAAATAAAACAAAGAATTGCAGATTTTGGAGATCTGAAAACAAAAACAGAAATTGCTGAAGAAACTCAGCAGGTTTGGCAGCATCTATGGGAAGAAAGCAGAGTTAATGTTTCAAGTCCAGTGACTCTTCTTCAGAATAGATTTCAATGATCATCTTTAATGTTGAAGTGCCCTAAATTGCAACGTGTCACAGTGGTGACCATTCTACTCTGTTTCCGTCAATCCTAACTTTGGAAGGGCCCATTCCATATGTCACATCCTTACTCATAGTAACCTTACTGTGGCCTGTTGTGTGAAATTGCCAACTTAGGTGCAGTTTTGCACTCTGCGCTAAAATCATAAATAAGGTCACCAAGCTTCAGTTCATATCAGATCCTTACAGCAAGAAGAGATATGTATTTCTGGCTTTGAATTGACCAGAAGACACTGACGTGAAAAAATAACTCTAAATTATACACCATACAGCATTCCTACATAATCCTTCTTATAAAAACAAAACTATCACATTGATGTAATTCTCTAGATAAAGATCTTAAGGTTTGAAGTGCTTTACTGGCTTTCTTATTCAATGTATTACAAAGGTAACAGTCTTTCTTTAACATGTATTACTGCATGGAATATTTTTATTCAGTGCATAGAAGTGTTAAAGAGCCATTTTAATTTAAAATGATTGAAGACACAAAAATAGTTGAGTGGGCTCTTCTTTTAGAAGTGCCCCTGCCAGTCTGTAGGAAGAGGGAGCAGAGGCACAGAAAGCAGACCTTTGGCACTGGAACAGTATGTGCTGCCAGCCTCTCAATTAAAGAGGCTACACTGCGCTTTGTACATTTCAAGCTTGATCCAAAAGCAAATGCTTCCCATGAATCTTCATTCTTTGTCAAGAAATCATTGCTGCTTAAGTAAAAAAACCAAAATCCAATGCTTGGTGATACTGGGCAGCGGACACTCGCCCTCCCACTTTTCCCCAGTGGAATTGACGTATGCTAGGGTTCAAGATCATTGTACATTACCTTCCCTCATCACTTATCAGCCCTTGCAGCTTCAAGGCCAGTTAACTCGAGACAACAAGTCCTGATGAAGGGCTCATGTCCAAAATATCAACTCTCCTGCTCCTAAGATGCTGCCTGACCTGCTGTGCTTTTTCCAGCACCACACTTTTCAACTCTGACTATCCAGCATCTGCAGTCCTCACTTTCTCCTAAATTTTACTCAGCCACTCTACAAAATGCTGGGCACCAGATGCAAACCCAAAGAGATCTCAGCCCTGGGATTTTTCTCAGATTTCCTATTTACACTCAAGAGACTTTGCTGGCATGAATGAACTTCTTGTGACATATATTGTTAAACACAGGAGAAGAACTGAATTAAGAATCTACAGCTGGGTAAAGTTGCCAATTAAGGGCAATGACTAAATCAGTCATATTCAGAAAGGTTAGAATTAGAATGATTAATTATCTGCTCTGTTTATTCTGAAACTACAAAGCTGAAATAAAAGGTGTTGTTAACACATTTTCCAGTTTAAATATTCATTCTTCTTTAACAAAGTGTTCCAGAACATATCATTTGTTGACTCATGAAGTAGCATAATAAGTAATGAGAGACTACCAGCTGCATCGCTTTCATTCTGTCATGGTGCTTATTTTCCTGATGCTTTTCTCCTGTTGAAAGGGTTGTATTTGTAAAAATGTCCAACTGAATGGACATGCAAACTAATCATTCTCAGGTATTTGAGCACATCACTGCCAAGACAATCACTTCCTCTTCAACCAATGTCCAGCAATACAATCTTCTGATAAGAGGTCATTATTTAGCTATCAAAAACAGTAATAATGGGGAACATATCCCCTCCCCAATCCAGTGCCCAAATCTAGCATATGAAATTCTGTCCCAATTAAAATTGAATAGCACAGCATGGATTGGGATCAAGTTCAGAGCATTGCAGATCTGAGTGGATTGCAATTTATCTATGAGCAGAGTCTTACCAGCCCTGAACAATGTGGACAGTGAGGACTCAGTTGGTAAAATATGCCATGAACACAAAAATGAAATTCTCAACATGAAAAAAGCAAGTCCAATTTCCATGCAAAGTTTTAGCAATGTGATAAGAATCTCGCTAGGGATTGGCAAGAGGCTGAGTTGCATGCAATAACAATTCATTATCACTCAATCGCATTGCATTTGTAGGTAGATTGATATTTTCCATACAGCAGAAAGAAACTAGATGGTGTCAATTTCAAATATGGAAGTCTGAATGGGTATCTCACCAGCCATTTCTATGGGCCACCATATTTGGTCAGGATTCTCTAACTACTGCAGGCAGCCTACATTCACAGAGGTTAATATCATTTCATGCCATTTGGGAGCCTGAAGTCCATGTGCAGCAGTGTCATTCTGGAACCAGCGACTTCCAATGTGTGCCCATGCTGAGCGCTGTGTACAGTACCTTAGAGTAGCCACAGCTGCAGCTTATGGGGAATGCTGAGCTCTTCTCTATCAGTATTGTGGTAATGTTCCTCCTGTTCAATGTCCTCATCCTCCTCCTCATGCTCCTACTCTTCCAGCTCATCAGTATCTATCACATTCCCTCTTTAGCTGCTCCAGCTGTGTATGGTATGTGAAAAGATTCTGCAGCATACTCTCTCTGAAGCATACCAATACCACCCCAGACCAACCCAAACATCAGAACCTCATCTTCAGAAGACCAACCATCTGCTCTACCATGGCATGGATAAATGGCCTGCATCATATTTAAACTTGGCCTCAGTCAGAATTTGTGTAAGGGAATCATCATTAGGGCTAGAGAATGTAGCTTTTGTCTGAAAAGTTGGTAAATTGTGCTGCTCTATGTACTTTAAAAAATATATATATTTGGTATGACTCCAGAACAGCCAGTCTCAGTATCCAGAACGTTATTCCAAACTCATAAATATCATTGTACTATTTAAGCAACAAAATGAAACTACAGACCTATGGACCTTACATCAGTAGTAAAGAAAATGCTAGAAGCTATTATAAAGACTATGATAAATGGAGACTTGGATAAAAATGATCTAACTGGACTGACGTCATATATTTCAGAAGGCTTTTCGTAAGTTTCTCCACAGGATATTGGTATTAAAGCTCCATGCTACAGCAAGTAATGTACTGGTATGGATTAAGGTGTGGCTAACATTAATAGACAGAAAAGAGAGTAGAAATAAATGGGTCATTCTTACATTGGTAGAATATGAACAGCGGTGTACCAGAAGGATCTATACTTGGGCCCGAGCTGTTCACTATTATATATTCATTTTTTTAATATATAGATATGGAGCTAAATATAATATTCCTAAACTTGTAAATGATGCAAAGCTAATCAGGAATGTGTGCTGTGAGGAAGAGATCAAAAGTTTCGGGAGGATTGGGACAGACTTAGCAATTGGGCAACAATATGGCACATGGAGATAATATGGAAAAAATGTGAGGTTATCCACTTTGGTAGGAAGAACAGATGTGGAAATTATTTCTTAAATTGTAAGAGGTTGCAAAATGTACATGTTCAAAGGAATTGGATATCCTTGTCAAGGAATCACTGAAGGTGACATGCAGGTCCAGCAAGTCCGTAGGAAGCCTGATGGAATGCTAGCTTTTATTGAAGGAGGATCTGAGTGCAGGAATAGTGGAGTCTTGCTTCGACAGTAGAGAAGCTGGTTAGATTGTACTTAATGTGGTAGCTGCAGCTTAGGTCTCCTTAACTCACGGAAGCTATTCTTGTCTCAGAGAGAATATAATTAAGGTTCACTAGACTTGTACTATTCTATCAAGAAAGATTGGGCAAACCGAGCCTCTATACACCTTATTTTCAAAAAATGAGAGGTGATCTCATTGAAACCTACTAAATACTTAAAAGTATAGACAGGGTAAATGCAGAAATGATTATATTTCCCCGGTTGGTTATTCTACAGTATAACAATAAGGGGATGTCCTTGCACACACTGTGGCATGAAGAATTCTCTCCCCCAGCAGTAGCAGAAGCTCAGTCTTTGAGTATGTTTAAAGTAGACGTCAATATATTTTTGAATATCAATGAAATAAAGGGTTATGGGGATAGTGTGTGGAAAAGGTGCTTAATAGTTTAATCAACCTTAGATACTGAGACAGTTCATGTTCAAATGCAACAAGATCTGGACAATATCCATGCTTGGGCTGACAAGTGGCAAGTACCAATTGCATCTCATAAATTTCAGGCAATGACTATCTCTAATAAAAGAGAATATAACCACTGCCCCTTGACATTCAATTGTTTTACCATCACTGAATCTCCCACTATCAATATCTTTGGAGTTACCATTAACCAGAAACTTAACTGGAATCGCTGTATAAACACAGTAGCGACAGGACCAGGTTAGAGGCTAGGAATCCTGCAATGAGTAACTGACCTCCTGACTCCCACAGCCTGTGCACTATCTACTGTTATGAAGATGTAGGTGTACTGTACCTTTAATACAGTTAAAAGCTAGCAGAACTACTGAACAGCACCAGGTGTTTTGAACAAGGCATAAAGTAACCTTTTGGTTTAGCAGCTAGCGTAGCTGGTTGCCTGGAAATGACAAAACAGATTTGAATTAGACCAATCAATTTAAATTATACTCCAAACATAACAGACTCCAATCAAGTCTGAATTTAGTATATTGACAACCTTAAAAGTCAATGACACAATCTGATGCTTTGGGGGTGTAAGACTGGAAAATCTAACAGTTGGAAGGAAAACTGCCAAGCCACAAGCATTTGTAGACTGTCCAGAGAATAGCACTCTTAAAGGTACCCTTATCGATCAGTAACCTGGAAAACAGAAATCCCTAAGAAGAAGAAAAGAAGACAGAGAAAGACATAAGAGAAGTTTCGACATCTGGCTGGTTTTGAAAATTTGAATTTTTGGTAAATCTTAACCGGGGGTTTTATCGAAGTGGTATTGTAGAAGGGGAAGGTAAAAGATAGGTGAGAGGAAGGAGTTGTAAATAGTTGTTAGTTAATTCTTCTCTGTTATACTTTAAGAAATAAATTGTTAATTTTTACTTTAAATTGTTCTTGGCCTCTCGACTTTTCACAGATTACTGCATGGGATAAATCTTTTATTTGTTGCTGTTTAAATTAAGCAGGAGAGTTTACCCCGTGTCGTAACACTACAAGCCTCAAGTCAGGAATGTGATGGAATACTCCCTACTTGTCTGGATGAGCGCAGATCCAACAGCACTCAAGACGCTGTCCAGAACAAAGCAGCCCACTTGTTTGGCACCACATCCATCCACTCCATCAAACAACAACGATCAGTAGCAGCACTGCATACCATGAGATGCACTGAAGAAATTAGCCACAAATCCTAAAATAGAACCTTCCAAGCTCATACTCACTTCCATTTGGAAGATACATAGTAACGCCACTATCTGCAATTTCCCCTGCACGCCATCAAGATGTATCACTGTTCCTACACTGTCACTTGTCAATATTCTGGATTGCCTCCCTAAAGGCATTGTACTTCTCAGCACATATATTGCATCAGTTCAAGAAGACAGCTCACCATCAACTTCACAGTGCCAGGGACCCGGGCAGGATTCCAGCCTCAGGCCTCTGTCTATGTGGAGTTTGCACGTTCTCCCCGTGTCTGCGTGGGTTTTCTCCGGGTGCTCCAATTTCCTCCCACAGTCCAAAGATGTGCAGGTAAGATGAATTGGACATGCTAAATTGCCCTTGGTGTTCAGGTATGTGTAGGCCAGGTATGTTAGTCAGGAGAAATGTAGAGTAATAGGGTAGGAGAATGGATCTGGGTGGAATACTCCTTGAAAGGTTGGTATGGACTTGTTGGGCCAAGTGGCCTCCTTCCACACTGTAGGGATTCTATGAACTTCTATGATTAACAGTCTAGCAACAATATCACTAGGCCATTGCCTCCACCTATTCTCCAGCCATATGTTTAATCAGTCAATCTTTCTGTCCTTTATAAGCATGTAACATTGAGAGTAATCCTAAGATTGCCAACCCTGAGGTGCTGTTTTTAAATTTTCTTCTGAAATCCCTCACATCTGCTTTAGGACTTCATCCCTCTTCCTGCTTATTCATTGGCAGCAACATGGAGCAAGACTTCTGGCTGATTACAACGCATAAACCCCGACCTCTGCTGGTAAACATGGCAGGATGCTTATTTGTGTGTCTTGCAAGGCAAGACAGAATTACTGTGAGCCTGTAATTCATGACAGAGGCAACATTACAAAATTAAAGGTAGAGTTGCAGTGAGTAAGCGCAAAGTTGGTCAATGTTATGACAGCAAGCAAAGGGCCCTGAGATTCATCCTGCATGAGATGGGCACCTGTCCATTGGCACAAAGTAGCAACTGGCATCTAAATGAATTGAGAAAACGTAATAATGAAATGTTTATGCATGCCAATAGGCCCCTCACTGCTCCTTAACAGGTTTCTCGACTTGCTGCTAAAAGCTGGTGCAGAAAATCCAACCATTTTTCTTAATATCAAGGATCTCACTATTCTGCTCTTGCCGTACTTTCCCAAATAATTCACCGTTGTCCACATTGCTCAAGGGGTCAGGAAGATTCCAGTCATTGTTTTGTTTTGTTTTACATTTTGTTTTGCTGTGCATTTTAAATCTTACCAAAATTCTTCTATATTTAGACAGCTTCAATTGCTTGATGCTATTTTTCTTCTATGGAACAAACTTCAGTCCTGGTGCTAAAGAAAATTTGCATAGAGGCAAAAAAAAAACTACGGATGCTGGAATCCAAGGCAGAAGGCTGGAAGAATACAACAAGCCAGGCAGCACCAGGAGGTGGAGAAGTCGATGTTTCGGGTGTAACCCTTCTTCAGGACGAGGGGTGGGCATGTAAGGATCTGCAGATAAAGTGAGTAGTGTGGGCAGGGTGGTGAAGTGAGGATAGGTGAAGACGGGCAGAGGGTATGACCTGGTTGGCTAATGGGAGGAATGAATCCGGTTCGTGGCAGGGACGAATAGAAGGGGGTTGCTGGGAAGGGAGTCGGGGGATGGGAAGGGAGGTTATTTGAAATTGGAGAACTCAATGTTGAGTCCTCTGAGCTGTAGGCTGCCCAGGCTGAAGATGAGGTGTTGTTCCTCCAATCTGTGGTTTGGTTCATTGTGACAATGGAGAAGGCCAAGGATGGTCATGTCAGAAAGAGAGTGGGAAGGGGAATAAAAATGAGCATTGACTGGGAGGTCAGTCAGCCCCTGCGGGCCCAGCTGAGATGCTCAATGAATCATTCCCTAAGTTTACATTTGGTCTCCCCAGTGTAGAGAAGACCACATTGGGAGCACCTGATGTAGTAAACTAGGGTTGGAGGAGAGGCAGGTGAACCTCTGTCTCATCTGAAAAGACTGTTTGGGGCCTTGGATGAAGATGAGGGGTTGGTATGCTGGCAGGTTTTGCATATTTTCCGGTTGTAGGGGAAGGTATCTGGGAATTCAAGGGGTTGGTGGAGAGAGTGGCGCAAGCCAAGGACTGTCGAAGGGAATGGTCTTTGTGGAAGGCAGAGAGGGGTGGGGAGGGGAAAATGCTCTTGGTGGTAGGGTCTGATTGGAGTTGGCGGAAGTGTTTAAAGATAATATGTGGGATGCGGAGACTAGTGGGGGCTAGGTGAGGACAAGGGGATCTCCATCTTTATTGTGTTGGGAGTGGGGGTGGTTAGAGCATTGGAACGTGGAATGGAGATAGTGTGATGGAGGGCTTTCTAGATAACAGAGGGAGGAAAAGCACATTGTTTGAAATAAGTGGACATCTGGGATGATCGCAAGTGGAATGTTTCCTTGCCTGAGCAGATGCGGCAGAGGCAGAGGAATTGGAAGAATGGGATGGAGTTCTTACAGGATACTGGGCGGGAGGAGATGTAATCCAGGTGGCTATAGGTGTCAATGGGTTTGCAGAAAACAAATATCTGGAGACTGTCACCAAAGATGGAAATGGTGAGGTCAAGAAAGGGAAGGGAGGTGGCTGAAAAAGACCAAGTGAATTAGAGGGCGGAGTGGAAGTTGTGGGCAAAGTGGATGAACTGCTACAGTTCAGCTTGGGTGCAGGACGCTGCACTGATGCAGTCATCGATGTAATAGCAGAAGAGTTGGGGCACAGTGTCTGTGTAGATACTGAAGAGGGGCTAATCAATATAGCCATCAAAGAGGCAGGCGTAGCTAGGGCCCATCTGGGTACCTATGGCTACCCCCTGGATGTGGAGGAAATGGGAGGAATTAAAGGATAAGTTGTTGAGGGTGAGGACCAGAAAAGTTGCAACCTTGTGTGAATATGCTTTGGTGACTGACCACCACATGAACTAACTAAAACAAAAAATGTTCTATCAAACCAGATTTCATTCTGAAATCTGATGTGACCAATTGTACCATCAGCTGGGATTAGAACTGTCCAGTTTATTTGGTTTATTTATATTATGCCCTTGTTTATTTATTTATAAGGTACAAAGTAAATCATTTCAGTACTTTGGATTTTTATTTTCCATTGTTTTTGTTGGAGGCCAGGAAAAGTATGGATGTGTGTCAGTTCAAGAAGGCAGCTCACCACCACCTTCCCGAGGGCAACTAGGCCATCAGAAAGTATTGAATGGGGAATCATAGGAAGACCAGCATTTGTTGTCCTTCACTATTTGGGCCAGTGAAGGTGGTGTTGAAATGCCTTCTTATATCGCTGTACAGAGAAGGCCCTCGCCATAGTGTAATATTATGTTTCTGAGCGTTTTTGTTTGGGGGTTCTACTGAGTGTTTTGCCAGGCCATATCAGTAGTCAGCTAAGAATCAACAACATTGCTCTGAGTCTAGATTCATATATAGGCCATATCAGATAAGGCCAGCAGATTTCTTTCCCTAAAGGACATTGATGAAACAGGCAGGTACTTAATGAGAATCCAACATCTCCAAATATATTTAATTCACTGATTTTAAATTCCTTATCTGCTATGGCAGAATCTGAACTCACGTCCCATTAGTCCAGGCCTCTGAATTACAAGTCCAGTCACATAATCATTGTGCTGTGATAGCCCTGATTGCAAACAACTTGTTTTTGTTCTCTCCTGTGCATGTTAAACACAGCAATGAATGCCCATTGATGTGTTACAAAGGATGTAGCCTAAAGCCAACGAGAGACAAACGTGAACCTCAATGTTGTAACTCCAAACATCTGTTTCTTTAGTTAATATATGTAGTATGTCTAATTTGATGGTTAGTTTGAGATACAATGTTTAAACAAAATAATCTGAAAAGGAGGCCTCGCAGGTGTACAGTTGGCAATAAAAGAAGACTGGCTCAGTGAAGACAGAATATAGATGTCACAGGCTCAGCAATGTGTCTTGTTTAAGATAACTTCTAACAAATTCAGGAGGCTGGAAATACTATTTTTAATAATGTTCAGTAATCCTATTAATACTATGTTGGAATTGAGGAATTTGCGAAAAGACAAGACACAAAGTATAAAGCAGCACCAAAGCTGATTTGGGAGTATAGAAAACAACACAGGGTCTGTGGAGCAAACAATTTATTAAATTAACAATACATTTCAGAATCAAATTACAAAATTGTTACAGTGCAGAAGGAGGCCATTCGGCCCATTGAATCTGCACCAGCTCTCTGAATATTTTAAATTAGAGATAAACTCAAGGCATTTTCCATAACTCTGCATGTTGCTTCTACTTAAATAATCATCTAATGCCCATTTGAATGGCTCAGTCAAATATGTGTCTACCATGCATCCTACCAGTGCATTCCCCTAGCTACTTGCTATATGAAAAAAAAACTCATCGCACATTTGCTTCTTTTGCAAAATGCTTTGAAACTCTGCCTTCAGATCTTGATCCATTTTCGAGGGGGTACTAATTCACACTATCTATTCTGTGCAGATTCCTCATGATTTTGTATACTTCTACTAAATTTCCACTTAGCCTTCTCCTCTGCAAGGAAAAGAGTCCCAATATCTCCAATCTTCCCTCATGAGTGAAGACTCTCATCCCTGGAAATATTCTCAAGCCTTTACTCACTTTCTCCAATGTATTCACACCTTTCCTATAGTGCGGCACCTAAAACTGTATACTAATGCTCCAGCTGATGTCAAATAAATGTCTTATGTAAGTTCATTCCTTATGTAACTTCCTTACTGTTGTATGCTATGAAGCCTAGAATACCGTATTGTTCATTAACAGCTCTCTCTACCTGCTCTGTCACCTTTACTAACTTATGGATATCAACACCCATGTGTCTCTGCTACTGCATACTCTTTGGAATTGTTCACTTTATTTTACCCTGCCTTTTCTTCTGCTTTGAACCAAGGTGCTTCATTTCACACTTCTCTGCATTGACGTTATTGGCCACCAACCCACCCAATGCATCAATGTCCTTTTGAAGTTCTGCACTGTATGGATGAAAAGTTTTCTCTTAACTCCCCAGCCATAACTTTTGCCTGTAATGTGAAAATCACTTTTTGGTTCCTAATTGGCCCTACTCCTCCTCTTAGAGTCCTTTTATTATTGAAATTATAAAAACATCCATGCAGTATTTATGGGAGGTTATCTTGGGATGCCACACAGCTATCAATTGCAAGGCAGAGTCTATCAGTTTGTGTGAATGAATACTAACCTCAACCTCCTCAAGGTTCAGGAGAGTTACAATGCGTGATACATGTCTAAAATGTGCAGCATGAGTTTTGATGATATGCCATAATGAAATCAAATGAACCTTTTGTGCTTTTGCTCAAGGTTACTGATAACCAAAAAGCGAAACAAGAGCCACAAGAAATACTGCAGGATCGTTGGTAACTAATCTGATAAGGATTTAACTTTGAAATCAGTATCGGTAACTAGCATGTTAGGGTATTTAAACACAGCTGAAGGAAACAGCATGCAATATCCACCAGGGAATCTCTTTAAGTAAAGTATAACATTTGAGAAATATGCTGTTATCTATTTGCATAAATGGAATTTATGAAGCATGAAAGACTTTTTTCTGCTGTACTCCATGGCTAAGCTGAAAGAAATTATAATGATACTTGAAGAAAACATATCATGCAATTGAGGAAGGCAAATAATGCATTTCAAGAACTTCTGTGATGGTGTAAATACAGGCTTTGTATTCTAACATTTGGTCCTTTCAAGATATTATATTCACATTCTTGAAGGCCTGATGTCCTCCAATTGCTGAGGAGATGAAAAAAAAATTAAACACTTGCTAAGGATATCTTTCCATAGAGACTGAGTTTCAGTTCAAAATCAGATTGGTCTTGAGTATAACAGCACCTTGCTGTAATATATTTTTCATAATTAATTATTAAGCTATAGAAGGAATGAAGGATATACCTGGTTTAGCTCACTCAAATCTCATTAATTTCTGATCGGCAACCAAATTTTAATAAGCAAGCACAATGTTCACAGCTTTTTGATGGTCCAGCCATGTGTTATCTTCCTTAGAACAGAACTTTTAAAAAACCATGGCCCCGAATTTCCTCACCATTCTCAGTGTTACAGTTTTTTTTACTATGGTTTTAATGCAATTTTTCAATGGTTGAGAAACTGTTCACTAATTTATATACTACACGTATGTTTCCTTAACTATTTTCAGTCAATGACCACCCATCATTAGCATTACGACACTCCTATATAGCATGATAATCAGCCTATATACGTGTGCCAAATTAAGCTGTCCTGTTTTTTAAATGTCAATACCTTCTATCCCAACTTTGCACAATATACTTCACAGCTAACTATAGCTTTCATATACTCCTAGAATAAAATCACTATTTGAAACACACATCCAGGATTTATTATACAGTTGTTCTCATTGTTTGCTGAAGTCTGCTGGAATCACTCTAGACCTAAAGATTTGTCAATATCTAAAATGATTCTGGGCAGTATTTATGTATATTTGATAATGCTAGTCCCAGAAAGAAAGAAATTAGCACTAAACACCCAGAAACCCATTTATGAACAATATGGTCATTGGTGCTCATCACCCAGCTAATTGAATTCCAGCTTAACTATCAAAATTTCACCTTGCAACAATTAGAAATGATCCAATAGCCTTGTTATTTAAGGAATGTAAAGTCTGAGGCTACAGAACTCAATTAAATTTCCCGCTTAGTCTCTGAAGTCTAAGATGGCCAGAAGGCATTAATTAGCATGCTTATTTACTCACACAATCACATTAGTTCTATGAATATTGACCATTTTCTTGTATTAATTCTTTTGCTGAAAGATTTCAGATTTGCATCAAAGTTAACTGTGCTTACCAAATGAAATAGATTTCCAAGCAGACTATTAGAGAGAAAAAAAAACCTTGAAGCTATTGGGTAAAGTTTGATTAGGTTACTTACAGTGTGGAAACAGGCCCTTCGGCCCAACAAGTCCACACTGGACCGCCAGAGCGCAACCTACCCATACCCCTACATTTACCCCTTACCTAACACTACGGGCAATTTAGCATGGCCAATTCACCTGACCCGCACATCTTTGGACTGTGGGAGGAAACCCACGCAGACAACGTGCAAACTCCACACAGTCAGTCGCCTGAGGCAGAGAATTGAACCCCGGTCTCTGGCGCTGTGAGGCAGCAGTGCTAACCACTGTACCACCGTGCCGCCCACCAAAGTAAAGTTTGTTGTGGGGCTAGGTGGTCAGTTGTTCTTTCTGGATAGATGAGCCAAGATCAACTACATGTCCTTTTTCATCTCTAGCTATTTTGTGATCTTGTAAACAGCCATCATGACTAGTCAGATATGAAGCTTTAACTGGGATATTAGATTATTTTGACTGACACTCAAAATTGTCAAAAAGTGCAGCAAGTATCAGAAAGGATATTAATGTCCACAGGAATAACAGATGAAGAACCTATTTCAGTGTTGTGTCAATTATTTGAAGTGACACACATCAAACAGAGTAACTTTAAAATCATGAAAAGCAATTGATAACTCATGATGCACACCGTTTGAGGTCTGTGGATTTGTTGCTTCTTCCTCTATTGTTAAAACCTAATTAAATTAATTTATTGCTTTGAGTTTTCGCTGTTGATCACCAACAGAGTAAAAATCCTAAATGCCAGAAATCTGAAATTAAAATCAATAAATGTGTTTAATACAGTGGCAGGAGAAAAATAAACATTGAATAGGATGTTAGATCAAAACTGACTTCTTTTCTGTCCCAGACTCATTTCCAGAATGTTTGTTTTTCCTTTTCTGAACATCACGCTCTCAACTCCCCTCCATCCCTCACACATGTCCCCTCACCCACTCACCCCTCAAATGAAACCCCCACTTATCCACTTTGAGTAGTTCTCCAGAGCATGTGTTAGAAAATCAGAAGCTCATTTGCACACCCGAGTTACTTTTCTAATAATTTTAATTAAAATAACGACCTGGATCATTAACAGACTCAGCCAATTAATTCTGTCCCAGTTCACGCTGTTGCTGAAGGTGCTGATTATGTTTTTTCCTATCTATCTCTTGGAATGGTCCAACTTGTACGGACAAGTGTGTATCCTTTTCTCTTTCTAATTGTTTTCCAATTTGCTTTAGCCTGATAACCTTTGGCTCAGTAATCTGCCAGACGCTTGCAGCCCCCACAATTGACAAACAGAATTTCATTGCCAAGGCTCTGTGCCAGACCTCTGCTGACTCTGTTAAGTCAGTTTGCTTTATTGCTAATCAAAGCCAGAGTTCAAACCTTTCATTTTACATTGAAAAGCCACTCGTTTTTGATGTGTATCTCTCCAAATAAGAAAGAGCCATTAAATAAGTTCATAAATTTGTGTCATTCCTGCAAATCATTAATATCCTTTTAATAGTTTTTTTTTGACAGTTTTAAGTGAATAGTCCAAACAATCCCATGTCCTAGTGAAAGCTTCATGTCTGACTGGTCTTGAAAGTTGTTCACAAGATCACAAAATATATACAGATGAAGAAGGTCGTGCAGTTACAGTTCAAGCATTCATCATTTTGTTGATCCTTTGTTTACCTTAAAGTACAAGCACTGCAGATTTTAAGCCAAAATTTCATCAAACATTTTTCATGAAACTTGTACTTCATTAGCAATGGTGAAAATAAGTTATACACGATTTATTCCAGATTATTGGAGAAATTAAGAACAGAGAAGAGAACAAAAAAAAGGGGTAATGGGGGTGGGGGGGGGGGAGGGGCTACATCAGAATTGGGCCTGGCAATTCCATAACAAGTGTTGATGTTTCTGGGTCAGCTGGGCAGCGGGTGTCTCTCCATGCATTGGAGAGACACCCGCTGGAGAGATACATTTTGAAAGTATGATCATGGTCATAGTCATAGTCATAGAGATGTACAGCATGGAAACAGATTCTTCAGTCCAACTCATCCTTGCCGACTAGATATCCCAACCCAATCTAGTCCCGCCTACCAGCACCTGGCCCATATTCTTCCAAATCCTTCCTATTCATATTCCCAACCAGATGCATCTTAAATGTTGCAATTGTACTAGCCCCCGTCGGGTCAAGGGTACTCCCTAAGAAAGCCTACTGTCCTGCACCTACATCCCTTTGCTGTTCAAATTCTCCATACTAACCTATCATATATTCACCACCTTTTACCACTTATATCCTCCATACCACCCTATGCTCCATCTACTTATTGCCCGCTATAAGTGCTCTGCCAATGTCTTGCCATTTTATGTCAAACCATATCCCTGTCATCACTCTTTGGCTGCTGCTATCAACTATGGTTTGACCTCAGGATATTTACAAAGAGGAGATAAAATAACATACTAAAAATAAAGTTCTAAATTATAGACTTCACTATATTAAAAAAACACAAATAAAAAAACTTTCACTTATAAAAACTCATTTATATTCAAGGGCTTTTCTGGAAAAATACAAATTTTGTCAAAACTTCTCATTTTATGCTTATCAGAACATAGTACAAGAATACCATTTCAAATGAGTATAACTTTGGTTAGAGGGTGTGAGGGCCCTGGGGATGGGCCCTCATACATGAGGTTGCAGAAATTTGGATGAATGGGGCATGGGAGTATGTGGGGTTATGAGGGACATGAGCAGTAGAGACTTGGTTTTTGCTAATTCTTTTCATGGTACTTTCAAAATCTATCAGTACATGGAAACACATTCTCTCAAAGAATCATGTCAAACAGCAGGTACTTTAGGCTATGAGCAGCAAGCAAGCTATTGACCATACATACCCAGCCAGTCCATTCTTACAAAATGCACAACGCAGTGACTAACTTTAGATATGATTTTTGCAATCAGACAAACTTTGCTGGATAATTCTGAATGTGCAAAGAATTATGCTGACAACCGATTTAGTTTATCAGCCAGGCATACAACGTGGTGCAATTGCATCTACTGGAAGCTTTATATGTTAATACACAAGGCCCTGCTCTTTGAGGACAAAATCATATGTCCATGTACTACATCTTCTTCGACTCAACAAAATAGACGAGAGCCAGTCACTGGATCATTTCTCAGGCAATGCCCTGATCAGAGTCAACCTGCCTGGTTTAAAAGTTAAACAAAGACTGCCAGTTAACTGTCAATCAGCATCAATGGGTGCATTCTCTATGACAGTGCCTCTATCAATCAGTGTCAGCTTGTCAATCAATTATCACGCTCCTTTCTTGTACGACAAAAGGTTTAGAGAGTCTGGATACTGAGATCCAAAGCAAAGTGGAACATTGGATTCAAAGTTTGTCAAGAAGCATGAAGCAAAGGGTACTGATAGAGGTATGTTTCTGTGGCTAGTACTCTGTTTTCAGTGGAGTTCCTCAGGACTTCAGACTGGGGTCTTTCCTGTTCGAGCAATGCATTAATGATTTTGACTCAAATGGAGGAGGTACTGGTTTAAGGGAGAGTGTGGAATTCCAATTGATTCTGGCTGTTTACCACAGGAGAGTGAAATTGTTTCAAAATGTTTTTCAGATTCTGTTGCTGTTTTAATCATTTATGAGTTTGGAACTGACTCCACATTGAGCTGTGCAAGCCCGGCGAAGAACTTGAATCACCTTAGCAGCATAAATCTATAAGCCCTGGGGTTACTTGACAATGGGTTATTTCATTTCTCTGCTGGGTAGAACATCTCTTTGTTGATTATAGACAGTTTTCCAGACCTAGGGCCTGCTATAGCCTCGAGCAGAACATTGCAGGAAAAAAAACGAAATAAATTAAATCACAAAAAAGTACACATTGAGATTCTGTATTGCCAATAATATTACACAAGCAATCAAAGTCCTTTATTTGCAGTTTGTGATATTAAAACAATATTGATTTCCACAAAAATGGTAAGTGAATATTCCATAAGAACTGACAATAAAATTTCAGCATAAAAACAATTGATGTTCAGAGTGATATTTTTTACTGATAGTCTGAAATATTAGTTTAAAAGGCATTGCAGTATTTCACAATAGACATGAAAAATATTTTCTGCACATTGGATTTTCACATGGTTTTGTTTTCTGGATTCAAGTCTGAGCTAGACAGTTTATTTTAATCAGTAACATATCAAAAGTTATAGGGATAGGGCAGGAAACTGGAGTTAATGGTTATCAGATCAGCCATGATCTCATTATGGCAGATCTGAATGACTTCCTTCTGCTCCTATTATCCTATCACCTGATCTAAAAGCTTGTGGATGACCTGAACATTGGTTAGGATGATAAAGAGTGAGGAGATAGCCATAAACCGCAGGAGGATATCAATGGACTGGGATGGTGGGTGGAGCAATGGCAACAGGAATTCATCCATAAAAGTGTGAGGCAATGCACTTAGAGGGGACTAACAAGGCAAGGGATTACACTATGAATGATGGCATCGTGGGAATTATGAAAATCAGAGGGAGCATGGAGCATATATCCACAAATCCCCCAGTGTAGCAGGTTAGGTAGATAAGGTGGTGAGGAAGACATTTCAGATACTTCCTTTTCTGAGCCAAGGCACAAAATGCACAAGCAGGGAGCTTATACTGGAACTGTATAAATCACTAGTTTGAGCATAATTTGAGTACTGTCTGCTAACTCATTATAGGAAGGATCCAGTCACACTCAAGAGGGTGCAGAGAAGATTCACCTAGATACTACCGAGACTGCAGTTTCTGAGCTGAGGAATGATTGGATTGGTTGGAGTTTTCATTGGAGGAGACAAGTTTGAGAGCAATCCTGAATGAGGTTAAAAGACTATGAAGGGCTTAGATTCGGGGGATTTGCAAAGAGGCCCAACAATCAGTTATCATGGATTTAAGGAAAGTGTTAGAAAGCCAGAAGGGAGACTGGACAAAATGTTTTTCACCTGGAAGTTGGTGGGAATCTGGAATTGACTACCTGGAAGGATGGTTAAGTCATAAATTCTCTTAACATAGAAACAGTACTTAGATGCTCTCTTGAACTGCTATAGCCTCCAGGGCTATGGACCAGGAGGTGAAAAATAAGTTTAGTACTTTCAGAACATTTTTGACTGGTAAAAGCATAATGGACTAAATGATCTCTTCCTTCTGTGCAGTAAATGTCTACGAGCTTATAATTATATCATAAACTCTCCAAAATAATACCTTAGTTATTCAAAGAATTCCGCAAAGTTCAGATCTGCTGTTATCATGTTTCCTCTTCATATTTAGAGTTTCACACTTTGGGCAGCCATGATCTTACAAATCGAGACAGCTTTTTCTGTGACCAGATACAGACAAATTTCAGCTTGAGTTTCATCTCACCTCTTAAAAATGGGATGTTTGATCTCTCACAATTTACAGTCTCATCTACCATTTTTTCAACAAGATGTTCTCCCTTGACCTAAAAAACTTCTTCATGAAAATCGTGCTAATTGTTGGGAAGAATGTGATTATTTGTTCAGTAACCACTCAATACTGGCTTTAAGCTCTCAATTTAAATTTACATAAAGGCCTGTAGTTGAGCGAGTCCCATTAGTTAGTTCCAAAAGTCGGACACAAATAAAAAACAGATTCCTCATTTAATAATGTTTTACAAATCTGAAATAGATGGAATTGATCTTCCACTGTCATCAGATGTAGTCAACTTCAGATGTAAATTACAATAATGATTTGTTTTCTCATTTGAACTGACTGAATCCAAGGTTTGGCTTTTGAAAATTGGAGAAACAAAGTTGAATCTTTTCCTATATTTAGAACCTTAGATGTAACAGTGTGGAAACATTGACATGATTCAAACTGTCACCATGTCACAGCAACACCATTCTACTTGACGTTTTGTTATGGTCTTACATTGCCAACTGGATCAAGCTTTTGGCCTAATGTCAGATGAGATTCAGAAAGCATAACATGAGGATTATGTGAAATGCAAGCCATTATACTTAATGTTGCCATACAAGTTGGTCAAATGACAGATCAAATCAAGCAAATCAAAAAGTATGTTCTTCCCAACCAATAGCCCAGGTAACATAGCCAATTCAGGTGATGCATAGTGAAAAGGTATGTTACATTTATATAAGGCCTTTCAGATATCCAAAATACACGTTACAGCTAATGTGGCATTTAAGAGTAGTTTTTATTTTAATGTCAGAATTATATCAATTTGCGCACAGTGAGTTCTTATGACAAATAATGCAAAACTTATTTAAATAATACTGTAAGACATAGGAACAGGACTAGGACACTTGACTCATTGAGTCTGCTCTGCCATTCAATGAAATAATGGCTGATCTGACAATTCCTTAACTCCACTTTTCTGCCTTTTCTCAAAAACCTGTGAATCCGTTGCTAATTAAAACTCTGTATGTCTTAGCCTTGAATATGACCCAACCTCTATAGTCTTCTACAATAAAGAATTCCATAGATTCACTACCATCAGTGCAAAATTTCTCTTCTGTCTTTAAATGGACAACCCTTATTGAGATTATGCCCTCTGGTCTTAGAATCTCCCCTAAGAATAGTATGTTTCAATAATGTTTCCTTCTCATTCTTCTAAATTTCAGTGAGGTAGAAGCCTAATTACTGAATAGAGCCTCAAGAAAATCATTCTATAGTCAGAATCAACCAAGTCAAACTTTCTTAACTGCCTCCATATGGACCAGACAGGCAACAGGTACAAATCCTGATTATTTGCTTGTTTTGATAACTTCAGTGACTAGAGACTGAAGAGGAGACGATTAGCTGAATGTCTGTTCATTATCCAGTGATGGATGCTGGAAACTACTTACATGGCAGAGTGCAGATCAGGTTTGGCTGAGTGGCGGTCTGGTCTGACACTTACTGCTCCGATTCACAGATAAAGATTGCCAACCTGGGCAAGGTCCCAAAAATGACAGCATCCAAGAAATTATTAAGAGGAAGGATTCATCATCCTCAACACAAAATAAAGCAACAATGTAAAATTGATAAACCTAACTGAAAATAAATATATAAGTTTTGTTTTGTAAATTGAAACAACCAGACAACAGCTATAGGAATGGGATGGCGTCATTGATGAAGCATACTTATTACTGGGTTTCAAGTCCAATCCACATAGACAGGGAGAAGGTATCTGTAGTCTGCTGGGTGGATGATCTTCATGAAATGAGTTTGGGGAGGATTTGATTCCAACTGTGTACGTGTCTACCGTACAAAATTGTTATAAATTTGTCCCTAATTGCATTGCCTAAATGTATGATAAAAGTAGGTTCCAGAGTAAGTATCAAAAGGGCAGTGTGCAAATATTTGAAAGAGCCATATTTCTGGCATTGATTTGATGATTTGACAGTGCAATTCAGACAGATTGTTTGATGCAGTAAATAGTTGAGTAAGTGGTGTTCTTCTGAGGTCAGGGTTGAGGGGACTTGGTGGAACTCTTTCTTTAGCTGAAGCACAAAAAGGAAGTAGCGAATCAATAGCCCCAGCATTGCATGCTGCTCAATTTGTCTTGAAATCATTCAAGATAAAATTTCATCCCCTCTTTCAAGGTTGAAAAGTGTTCCTATCTCCTGAACCCTCAGAGTTCAGATGAGACTTGAGTTCCTTTGTTGTGATTCGAGCATATATATGTAAGGGGAAATGCACAGTTCTGAAGATACTGTTCAATTTCCTTAATCAGTTACATCGGATTATGGATGTACCAAGCCCAGATATTGCCAGGACTGGTAGATTTATCCAATTACATGATTCTACATGCATTACATCATTACCTTAATAAAGCTGAGGATGCTGGAAATCTGAAACAAACACAAAATACTGGAGCAACTCAGCAGGCTGGCAGCATCATTGGAGAGAAAACAGAGCTAACGTTCCAAGTCTGGATTTTTCTTCAGAACAGAGAAGTTCTTCTTCTTCATCCCTGTCAGCCTTCATTATCTGAGTTCTCATCTGAAGAATGGTCATGCAGACAGGATTTCTGGGTCTTTGTGTCGGTTCGCACCTCCTCCATGACTGGGGAGAAACAAAGAGTAGATTTGACTATCTAAGGGGAAGTTGTTTTCAACAGAAGTGTAAACACCATCAAAAGCTCTTCCGTAGTTTAAAATAAAGATTGAGTTAATAGGAGGAAATCATCCTTTATGTTTGCACTCGGAGTGTAGTGAAAACGTAAAACGTGCAGCAGCCAAGTTAGAAACTTGTAAATTCAGTTCCAATACATTTACGATGTCCTGTCTTCTGAAGTTTGCATTTAAAACTGCAGGGATTCTCTCTTTATTCTTGGCATGTGGATTGCATCTACAATCCTGGCAAACTGAAAATTTGGATTTATTGATGTCCGATAATCTATGGGTTAGCATCAGAATGAAATGACCACAAAAGTTGCTGGAGTTATATATAGGCACGGCCAGTTCTCCAATATTCCTCAGGAAAGTAAAGCTGTCACCCCTACCATGTATGCCACACAGTGTAGTCAGCTCTTACTTCTGTTACATTAACTTGGAATGGACAACACTTACTGCTTTCCCAACACCAATTAAAATAAATTCTTAGCTCAACTCCTAACAAGTTGAGCTTAGTCAGGGGTGCATTAGTCAGGAGTAAATGTAGAATAATAGATTAAGGGAATGAGACTGGGTGGGTTACTCTTCTCAAACAAATGGAACTGAATAAAATTGTCTGAATAAGTGAAAAAATTAACGTCAATATGTTGTTGACTCACCAATGATGATATCTTCAACCATTAGAGTCTAAAATCAAAAGATATAAGATCCTGATTCTTCTTTTGGCCCATCAAAGCTATCACATTCTTTCATTGTTAAATTCTTGTCATACTGGAAATTCAGTTTGCCACATGTTTCATTCCCATAAATTTACTTCAGAACACAAAGCATCACAGACAGAGTGACAGGGCCATGAACCTTCTCAGAAGGCCGAAAGATGAATAATGTATAATTCAGATGGTAGCAATAGTAGCAGTGAGTTCACTGTTAAGAGCACCAGAAAATCCAGAATACAAAAGAAAAAAAATCAATCTCCTAGCAATAATTCTCAGATTATTGAATATATCGGCATTTTGAACACTTACTGCCTCTATTACTTTGACTCCAAATGATTCCAAACACTAATACTCTTAATACAGGAGTGCTTTTCTATTTTGAATTTACTGTTATCTTAGCAAGGCTAGATTTTGTCATCATAGTCTACATTTTAAACATTACTCATACTGATGACAAATGTAAACCAAACGTGCATATTATTACCGTGGATATGACTCACATTATTAACATGTTTTCTGTCACAGTTTATAAACAAAATGACAATATTGTTCAGAAACATCAGTTTTTTAGACTAACTATCCACACATCTTAGTCCGTGTTAGACTATTTTTATAAAAAATATTGGCAATGGAATTTGAATGAGCTGAAACAGTAGGAGCAACTTTAGGCACAGTAATATATTTGTGTTCTACTACAGATGTCCACCTTCCACTCAGAATGGAAAATGACTGACTGGTGCATTTAATGGAATACACAAGAATACTTCTTCTGCATTTGCTTGTAAATAGGAAAAATCCTCTTCCAGTTGGTTGTTAAAGCAGCAATCATGTTAATTTGACAGCATCATTTTCACTTTATACCAAATCTGCATCTACGTCATACTCTATTCAGCCAATTGTCGTAGCTATGGCAACTGCAGTTGTGCTGCACCATCTATGTTAGAGCTAATAGTAATAACAATGATAAAAACAATCTGAACACTTCTGTCCACATATTTAACATTATTACACAGATATTTAGCAGACAGATTTGTCCAAGACAACATGGCTCAATACTCTGCTGTATGTCACAATGCAGGTATATTCCAAGAAGGCAAGTCAAAGGTTAGGGTTTTTAAGAATGGGTTTCATAAACTCAGGACATTTCTAGGGCTATTTTTACCTGCAGTTATGATCCTCATCCAAGGCCATTATGATTGCTTTACCAAAACAGCTTGGGATGAAAAAGTTTAAAGGCTAAAGCAAGGAAAACTTCTCAGGAATTTGAAAAGTGGCTGGTGATATAGACATTTGAGTTGAACTTCCAACAACAGGAAAAGAAATCCTGAAAGTCGATCTTTTTACGCCTCATATTTGAGTGCATGTAACTAATCGATATAAAGTTGTCTATCTTTAAGGGTATAGAGACAGGATTTTCTGAAATTGCCTAAAAAGGCTAGTGATGGAGAAGGAAAATTCTGAAAACTAAACAAATATGTTTATGTTCTGAATAAAACCTCAAGGGAATGATATATTTTAGTGAGATGTGTTTTGCTGAAAGTAGGCTGCATTCAATTAAAGGCAGATTCTACAATGCTTTTTTGAAAAGAGGAACTTTCAGATGTCTTTGTGATATATATTGAGGATCTCTTATGAGCTGGTACTGTGGAATTTGAAAAATATGTTATTCATAAGACGAAAGTGAAATTTAAGATGTGAAGAGAGTTTAGATTCCCTACAGTATGGAAACAGGCCCTTCAGACCAACAAGTCCACACTGACTCTCCGAAGGGTAAGCCATCCAGATCCATTCTCCTACCCTATATTTACCCTTGACTAATGCACCTAATATTATGGTATAGTAGTATACCATAATACTGTGGGCACTTTAGCATGGCCAATTCACCTGGCCTACATATCTTTGGATTGTGAGAGGAAACCCACACAGACACAGGGAGAATATGCAAACTCCATGCAGAGTCACCTGAGATGGGAATCAAACCCAGGTCCCTGGCACTGTGAGGCAGCAGTGCTAACCACTGAGCCACCAATAGTGAGAATTTCTTAGCAATAGTAATCCAGAACTGCAGTACAATATACATTGGATCAAATCTCACAGTCAAGAAAAGAATCTAGATTTTTTTTAAAACATCTTGCTAAGTGATGACAATGTAACCACTGTCAACTTTCCTAGAGACAGATTTGGTTCACTAAGTCCTTTCGGAAGGAAAACTATGATTCTTATCTGATGTGGCCTCTATCTCACTCTAGAATCATAGCAATGTGGTTACTCTCTAGTAATTAGGGGTGGGCAAGAAATGCTGGCCCAGCCTGTGATGTCTACATTCCATAAATAGATGAACCAAATTATAATTAACAGGTTTGTTCCCTTTACCTTAGGACCAATATACTGGAGGCAATCCAGAGAGGGTTAACTCAGTTGATCTTGAGTACAAAAGAATTGGGCTGTAAAGAAAAGTTGAGTAGTTTGGGCCTGTTCTCGGTGGAGTTTAGAAGAATGAGAGGTAACCTAATTGAAAAATATAAGGAGTTTGACAGTTTGGATGCAGAGACATTGTCTCTCCTCATCAGTCAAGAGGATATAATCTCAGAGTAAGGCATCAGCTAGTCAGGACAAAGGTGAGGAGGGATTTCTTCTCTCACAGGGTAGTAAATTGTTTACTGCAGAGGGTTGGTGAGGCTGGGTCATTAAGTATATTCAAGTCTGGGGTAGACAAGTTTTTAATCAGTGAGGGTGTCAAGAGTTTGGGGAAAGACAGCAAAGTGGAGTTGAGGATCAGCCATAATCTCATTGAAAGCAGCTCCTCAAACTTAATGCAAAAACTTATCATATTATGATTACTGAAACCTCAGGGCACCTTAGCTATGATATGGTGAAGTAGACTTGATGGGCTGAATAGATTACTTCTGCTCTTACGCTTTATATGGTCTTATTAAACAGAATAGACCAGGAGTAATTATGAATCACCAATCCTACTTAGCATGTTTTACTCCAATCTTAAAAACTTAGAAAAGACAAAAGATGATTTTGGTTTGATTAATTAGATTGACAACTGGAAAATTGCTTCACCTTGATCCAAAAACAATTTTGTACAGCAGCAAGTACTACAGAAAACCAGAGAGCTAGCTATTCCAGACCCAACATTGAATTAATATCATAGCTAAGGTGCCCCGAGGTTTCAGTAATCATAATATGATAAGTTTTTGCATTAAGTTTGAGGGACTGCTTTAAATTTGTAGAATAGTAATTGTGAGGGTGTAAAGATAGAACTGATTAAAGTGAACTGGGAAAATAGCCTAAAGTATAGGTGAGTAGTGATAGTTGAGTTCTAGATTGGAGATACTTCATAACACTCAGCAAAAATAGAGAGAAAGATGCACGATCTGTGGCTAATAGAGGAAGTTAAAGGTAGCATGAAAGAATATTGTACAATTCCATAGTTTCAAATTTAATAAAACTTCTTTTTTCTGAGGAAGTTATAATGGACTCAAAGAGTTCTTTCTTTAATCACAGATGGTACCAAATGTATTGAGTTTCTCCAGCACTTACTATCTGATTTCAGATTTCTAACATTCACAGTATTTTACAATAATAATCAGGCCTGGTTCACAAAAGGGTCAACCACCTACTGGTAAAAATCTGCCCTGATGCATTTCTGGAGAGAGAAGGGGTAGTGCGCGTAAGGCAAGAAGAGCAGTTGGGTGAGTTTCACATATTAAAGAAAAGATGTAAAGATTTTCTTTAAAGAAAACAGTTTTTATCATTTTGAGTAAAGGGAAGTTCTGTCCTGCATTTCTAGTTTTAATCTAACACATTTGCCTGGTTTGATAAGAGGCCCCAGAGGATGAACAACCAATGCAAAATTGTCAGTTTTCTCACTTAAGAGTTGTGCTGCAGCAAGATGAATTATAGTGAGGCTGCTAGCTTCGAGGTCAACTTTGAATGCAGAGCTGACTGTAAAACAAGCTGAATGTATACGTGTTTATATCCATCAGAGTAGATGAGAGTCTGTGGGTGAACTGAAGAGAAATGAACGACCAGCCAGTATTGAAAACACTGTTATAAATGGTCTAACATCTGCCTTTACTTACCTGACTGAGCACGCTATGCTTTCTATCAATATACCCAGCCTGTTGCAATGAGGCTCCAAATGAAGCAAACACAAACACCAGAATAGGTTGTTTATACCAATCCAGTACCAGGAATATGAACTGTTTATGCTAACAACTTATCCCGCTATGTGACTTAATTCTCCAGAGGGTTATCTATATAAGGAAATCCATGTGCAACTAATCTAATTGCTAATTCAGACTAAATACTGTCAGAAATGTTATTAAATAATCACAGCATGAATCTGTAATTAGTGATTTTCAGCAATTATAACAAAAATTAGATTCTTATTTACAACCGCAAGCGAACAGAGTTGCTCTGTTAACCCTTTCATCAACTGACTCCGCTTAAATAAAAACCCTTACTTATTATCTTAATATAATACAGTTTTATCATGATGAAAACTGCATACACCTTCTTTTGAAACTTGTACTTTAAAATAAGAGCATTTCTCTGGCAGTATTTCCCCAGTGTCTGAGTTTAAATTCTGGATAATGTGATGTTTTCCTAGGTGTCCATAGCTGGTGCCTTCTGATATTTACCACTTCAGCCTGTGTGGTGTACTGAGTAAGTGGTGCTTGAGGTAGTTCAGTCCACCAATTCTTTTTCTTTGCTTTATTTTAGCACACCTAGTTTTTAGTGATAGAGGATGCACCAACATACAAGTAATTACCGTTTGGTGAATACAAGACAATTAATTGCATAGTAGCCATAAATTCAGGTATGCTTACCAAGACTTAGGGAGCTGGTAAATGTATACCTGCTCTCAAGAAACCTAATTAAACTAAAAATAAACAGAAAACCTGAAGAAACTCAATGGTTCTGGTAGCATTTATGGACAGAGAAATGGAATAAAGATTTTGAGTTCAATACATCAGACACAGGCTCAAAGATAGAAGACAGAAGTTGATGGTGGAGGGTTATTTTTTAGACTGGAGACCTGTGACCAGTGGAGTGCCACAAGGATCGGTGTGGGTCCAGTAGTTTTCATCATTTATATAATAGATTTGGATGTGAGCATAAGAGGTATAGTTAGGAAGTTTGCAGATGACACCAAAATTGGAGGTGTAGTGGACAGCGAAGAGGGTTACCTCAGATTATAACAGGATCTTGATCAGATGGGCCAATGGGCCGAGAAGTGGCAGATGGAGTTTAATTCAGATAAAGCAAGGTGCTGCATTTTGGGAAAGCAAATCTTAGCTGGACTTATACCCCAAATGGTAAGGTCCAAGGGACTGTTGCTGAACAGAGAGACCTTGGAGTGCAGGTTCATAGCGCCTTGAAAGTGGAGTCGCAGGTAGATAGGATAATGAAGAAAGTGTTTGGTTTGCTTTCCTTTATCGGTCAGTGTATTGAGTACAGGAGTTGGGAGATCATGTTGCGGCTGTAGAGGTCATTGGTTAGGCCACTGTTGGAATATTGTGCAATTCTGGTCTCCTTCCTATTGGAAAGATGTGAAACTTGAAAGAGTTCAGAAAAGATTTACAAAGATGTTGTCAGGGTTGGAGGATTTGAGC